>NC_142082.1:90106013-90706013 GCF_054644295.1 Miniopterus natalensis | reverse complement strand
GTTAGAGATCTGGTTAGGGTTACGATTGGACCCAGGGTTAGGGTTATGTTGAGGGCTTGGGTTAGAGATCTGGTTAGGGTTACGATTGTACCTAGGGTTAGGGTTATGTTGAGGGCTAAGGTTAGAGGTCCGGTTAGGGTTACGATTGGACCTAGGGTTAGGGTTATGTTGAGGGCTAGGGTTAGAGATCCAGTTAGGGTTACGATTGGACCTAGGGTTAGGGTTATGTTGAGGGCTAGGTTTAGAGGTCCGTTTAGGGTTACGCTTGGAACTACGGTTAGGGTTATGTTGAGGGCTAGTGTTCGAGATCCGGTTAGGGTTAAGATTGGACCTAGGGTTAGGGTTATGTTGAGAGCTAGTATTAGAGGTCCGGTTAGCGTTACGATTGGACCTAGGTTTAGGGTTATGTTGAGGGGTAGGGTTAGAGATCCGGTTAGGGTTACAATTGGACCTACGGTTAGGGTTATGTTGAGGGCTATGGTTAGAGATCCGGTAAGGGTTACGATTGGACCTAGGGTTAGGTTTGTGTTGAGGGCTAGGGTTAGAGATCCTGTTAGGGTTACGATTGGACCTAGGGTTAGGGTTATGTTGAGGGCTAGGGTTAGAGATCCAGTTAGGGTTACGATTGTAGCTAGGGTTAGGGTTATGTTGGGGGCTAGGGTTAGAGATCTGGTTAGGATTACGATTGGACCTAGGGTTAGGGTTATGTTGAGGGCTAGGTTTAGAGATCTGGTTAGGATTACGATTGGACTTAGGGTTAGAGTTATGTTGAGGACTATGGTTAGAGATCCGGTTAGTGTTACGATTGGGCCTAGGGTTAGGGTTATGTTGAGGGCTATGGTTAGAGATCCGGTTAGGGTTAAGATTGGACCTATGGTTAGGGTTATGTTGAGGGCTAGGGTTAGAGATCCGGTTAGGTTACGATTGGACCTAGGGTTAGGTTTATGTTGAGGGCTAGGGTTAGAGATCTGGTTAGGCTTACGATTGGACCTAGGTTTAGGGTTATGTTGAGGGCTAGGGTTAGAGATCCGGTTAGGGTTACGCTTGGACCTAGGGTTAGTGTTATGTTGAGGACTAGGGTTAGAGATCCGGTTAGGGATACTATTGCACCTGGGTTAAGGTTATGTTAAGGGCTAGGATTAGAGATCCGGTTGGGGTTACGATTGGACCAAGGGTTAGTGTTATGTTGAGGGCTAGGTTTAGAGATCCGGTTAGGGTTACGATTGGACCTAGGGTTAGGGTTATGTTGAGGGCTAGGGTTAGAGATCCGGTTAGGGTTACGATTGGACCTAGGGTTAGGGTTATGTGGAGGCCTAGCATTAGAGATCCGGTTAGGGTTACTATTGGACCTAGGATTAGGGTTATGTTGAGGGCTAGGGTTAGAAATCCGGTTAGGGTTACGATTGGACCTAGGGTTAGGGTTATGTTGAGGGCTAGGGTTAGAGGTCCGGTTAGGGTTACGATTGGACCTAGGGTTAGGGTTATGTTGAGGGCTAGGGTTAGAGGTCCGGTTAGGGTTACGATTGCACCTGGGTTAAGGTTATGTTGAGGGCTAGGGTTAGAGATCCGGTTGGGGTTACGATTGGACCTAGGGTTAGTGTTCTGTTGAGGGCTAGGTTTAGAGATCCGGTTAGGGTTACGATTGGACCTAGGGTTAGTGTTATGTTGAGGCCTAGCATTAGAGAGCCGGTTAGGGTTACTATTGGACCTAGGATTAGGGTTATGTTGAGGGCTAGGGTTAGAGATCCGGTTAGGGTTATGATTGGACCTAGGGTTAGGGTTATGTTGAGGGCTAGGGTTGGACATCCGGTTAGGGCTACGATTGGACCTAGGGTTAGGGTTATGTTGAGGGTTAGGGCTAGAGATCCGGTTAGGGTTACGATTGGACCTAGGGTTAGGGTTATGTTGAGTGCTAGGGTTAGAGATCTGGTTAGGGTTACGATTGGACCTAGGGTTAGTGTTATGTTGAGTGCTAGGGTTAGACATCTGGATAGTGTTACGATTGGACCTAGGGTTAGGGTTATTTTGAGGGCTAGGTTTAGAGAGATGGTTAGGGTTACGATTAGACCTAGGGTTATGGTTATTTTGAGGGCTAGGTATAGAGAGACGGTTAGGGTTACGATTGGACCTAGGGTTAGCGTTATGTTGAGGGCTAGGTTTAGAGAGACGGTTAGGGTACGATTGGACCTAGGGTTAGGGTTATGTTGAGGGCTATGGTTAGAGATCCGGTTAGGGTTACGATTGGACCTATGGTTAGGGTTATGTTGAGGGCTAGGGTTAGAGTTCCGGTTAGGGTTACGATTCCACCTAGGGTTAGGGTTATGTTGAGGGCTAGGTTTAGAGGTCCGGTTAGGGTTACGATTGGACCTAGGGTTAGGGTTATGTTGAGGGCTATGGTTAGAGATCCGGTTAGGGTTACGATTGGACCTATGGTTAGGGTTATGTTGAGGGCTAGGGTTAGAGTTCCGGTTAGGGTTACGATTGGACATAGGGTTAGGTTTATGATGAGGGCTAGAGTTAGAGATCTGGTTAGGGTTACGATTGGACCCAGGGTTAGGGTTATGTTGAGGGCTTGGGTTAGAGATCTGGTTAGGGTTACGATTGTACCTAGGGTTAGGGTTATGTTGAGGGCTAAGGTTAGAGGTCCGGTTAGGGTTACGATTGGACCTAGGGTTAGGGTTATGTTGAGGGCTAGGGTTAGAGATCCGGTTAGGGTTACGATTGGACCTAGGGTTAGGGTTATGTTGAGGGCTAGGGTTAGAGATCCGGTTAGGGTTACAATTGGACCTAGGGTTAGGGTTATGTTGAGGGCTAGGTTTAGAGGTCCGTTTAGGGTTACGCTTGGACCTACGGTTAGGGTTATGTTGAGGGCTAGTGTTCGAGATCCGGTTAGGGTTAAGATTGGACCTAGGGTTAGGGTTATGTTGAGAGCTAGTGTTAGAGATCCGGTTAGGGTTACGATTCCACCTAGGGTTAGGGTTATGTTGAGGGCTAGGTTTAGAGGTCCGGTTAGGGTTACGATTGGACCTAGGGTTAGGGTTATGTTGAGGGCTATGGTTAGAGATCCGGTTAGGGTTACGATTGGACCTATGGTTAGGGTTATGTTGAGGGCTAGGGTTAGAGATCTGGTTAGGATTACGATTGGACCTAGGGTTAGGGTTATGTTGAGGGCTAGGGTTAGAGATCCAGTTAGGGTTACGATTGTAGCTAGGGTTAGGGTTATGTTGGGGGCTAGGGTTAGAGATCTGGTTAGGATTACGATTGGACCTAGGGTTAGGGTTATGTTGAGGGCTAGGTTTAGAGATCTGGTTAGGATTACGATTGGACCTAGGGTTAGGGTTATGTTGAGGACTATGGTTAGAGATCAGGTTAGTGTTACGATTGGGCCTAGGGTTAGGGTTATGTTGAGGGCTATGGTTAGAGATCCGGTTAGGGTTAAGATTGGACCTATGGTTAGGGTTATGTTGAGGGCTAGGGTTAGAGATCCGGTTAGGTTACGATTGGACCTAGGGTTAGGTTTATGTTGAGGGCTAGGGTTAGAGATCTGGTTAGGCTTACGATTGGACCTAGGTTTAGGGTTATGTTGAGGACTAGGGTTAGAAATCCGGTTAGGCTTACGATTGCACCTGGGTTAAGGTTATGTTGAGGGCTAGGATTAGAGATCCGGTTGGGGTTACGATTGGACCAAGGGTTAGTGTTATGTTGAGGGCTAGGTTTAGAGATCCGGTTAGGGTTACGATTGGACCTAGGGTTAGGGTTATGTTGAGGGCTAGGGTTAGAGATCCGGTTAGGGTTACGATTGGACCTAGGGTTAGGGTTATGTGGAGGCCTAGCATTAGAGATCCGGTTAGGGTTACTATTGGACCTAGGATTAGGGTTATGTTGAGGGCTAGGGTTAGAGATCCGGTTATGGTTATGATTGGACCTAGGGTTAGGGTTATGTTGAGGGCTAGGGCTGGACATCCGGTTAGGGCTACTATTGGACCTAGGGTTAGGGTTATGTTGAGGGTTAGGGCTAGAGATCCGGTTAGGGTTACGATTGGACCTAGGGTTAGGGTTATGTTGAGGGTTAGGGTTAGAGATCCGGTTAGGGTTACGATTGGACCTAGGGTTAGTGTTATGTTGAGGGCTAGGGTTAGACATCTGGATAGGGTTACGATTGGACCTAGGGTTAGGGTTATGTTGAGGGCTATGGTTAGAGATGCGGTTAGGGTTACGATTGGACCTATGGTTAGGGTTATGTTGAGGGCTAGGGTTAGAGTTCCGGTTAGGGTTACGATTGGACATAAGGTTAGGTTTATGATGAGGGCTAGAGTTAGAGATCTGGTTAGGGTTACGATTGAACCCAGGGTTAGGGTTATGTTGAGGGCTTGGGTTAGAGATCCGGTTAGGGTTACGATTGGACCTAGGGTTAGGGTTATGTTGAGGGCTAAGGTTAGAGGTCCGGTTAGGGTTACGATTGGACCTAGGGTTAGGGTTATGTTGAGGGCTAGGGTTAGAGATCCGGTTAGGGTTACGATTGGACCTAGGGTTAGGGTTATGTTGAGGGCTAGGGTTAGAGATCCGGTTAGGGTTACAATTGGACCTAGGGTTAGGGTTATGTTGAGGGCTAGGTTTAGAGGTCCGTTTAGGGTTACGCTTGGACCTACGGTTAGGGTTATGTTGAGGGCTAGGGTTAGAGATCCGGTTAGGGTTAAGATTGGACCTAGGGTTAGGGTTATGTTGAGAGCTAGGGTTAGAGATCCGGTTAGCGTTACGATTGGACCTAGGGTTAGGGTTATGTTGAGGGCTAGGGTTAGAGATCCGGTTAGGGTTACTATTGGACCTACGGTTAGGGTTATGTTGAGGGCTATGGTTAGAGATCCGGTAAGGGTTACGATTGGACCTAGGGTTAGGTTTGTGTTGAGGGCTAGGGTTAGAGATCCTGTTAGGGTTACGATTGGACCTAGGGTTAGGGTTATGTTGAGGGCTAGGGTTAGAGATCAAGTTAGGGTTACGATTGTAGCTAGGGTTAGGGTTATGTTGGGGGCTAGGGTTAGAGATCCGGTTAGGGTTACGATTAGACCTAGGGTTAGGGTTATGTTGAGGACTATGGTTAGAGATCCGGTTAGGGTTACGATTGGACCTAGGGTAGGGGTTATGTTGAGGGCTAGGTTTCGAGAGACGGTTAGCGTACGATTGGACCTAGGGTTAGGGTTATGTTGACTGCTAGGGTTAGAGATCTGCTTAGGATAACGATTGGACCTAGGGTTAGGGTTATGTTGAGGGCTATGTTTAGAGATCCGGTTAGGGTTACGATTTGACCTAGGGTTAGGTTTATGTTGAGGGCTAGGGCTAGAGATCCGGTTATGGTTACGATTGGACCTAGGGTTAAGGTTATGTTGAGGGCTAGGGTTAGAGATCCGGTTACGGTTACGATTGGACCTAGGGTTAGGGTTATG
Source organism: Miniopterus natalensis (assembly GCF_054644295.1). NCBI lineage: Eukaryota > Metazoa > Chordata > Mammalia > Chiroptera > Miniopteridae > Miniopterus > Miniopterus natalensis. The sequence continues at coordinate 90,700,572 of NC_142082.1, read as the reverse complement.
TTTAGGGCTAGGGTTAGAGGTCCGGTTAGGGTTACGATTGGACCTAGGGTTAGGGTTATGTGGAGGGCTAGGGTTAGAGATCCGGTTATGGTTACAATTGGACCTAGGGTTAGGGTTATGTTGAGGCCTAGGTTTAGAGGTCCGTTTAGGGTTACGCTTGGACCTACGGTTAGGGTAATGTTGAGGGCTAGTGTTAGAGATCCGGTTAGGGTTACGATTGGACCTAGGGTTAGGGTTATGTTGAGAGCTAGGGTTAGAGATCCGGTTAGCGTTACGATTGGACCTAGGGTTAGGGTTATGTTTAGGGCTAGGGTTAGAGATCCGGTTAGGGTTACTATTGGACCTACGGTTAGGGTTATGTTGAGGGCTATGGTTAGAGATCCGGTTAGGGTTACGATTGGACCTAGGGTTAGGTTTGTGTTGAGGGCTAGGGTTAGAGATCCGGTTAGGGTTACGATTGGACCTAGGGTTAGGGTTATGTTGAGGGCTAGGGTTAGAGATCCAGTTAGGGTTACGATTGTACCTAGGGTTAGGGTTTTGTTGGGTGCTAGGGTTAGAGATCCGGTTAGGGTTACGATTGGACCTAGGGTTAGGGTTATGTTGAGGACTATGGTTAGAGATCCGGTTAGGGTTACGATTGGACCTAGGGTAGGGGTTATGTTGAGGGCTAGGTTTCGAGAGTCGGTTAGGGTAATATTGGACCTAGGGTTAGGGTTATGTTGACGGCTAGGGTTAGAGATCTGCTTAGGATAACGATTGGACCTAGGGTTAGGATTATGTTGAGGGCTAGGTTTAGAGATCCGGTTAGGGTTACGATTGGACCTAGGGTTAGGGTTATGTTGAGGGCTAGGGTTAGATCCGGTTAGCGTTACGATTGGACCTAGGGTTATAGTTATGTTGAGGGCTAGGGTTAGAAATCCGGTTAGGGTTACGATTGGACCTAGGGTTTGGGTTATGTTGAGGGCTAGGGTTAGAGGTCCGGTTAGGGTTACGATTGGACCTAGGGTTAGGGTTATGTTGAGGGCTAGTGTTAGAGATCCGGTTAGGGTTACGATTGGACCTAGGGTTAGGGTTATGTTGAGGGCTAGGGTTAGAGATCCGGTTAGGGTTACGATTGGACCTAGGGTTAGGGTTATGTTTAGGGCTAGGTTTAGAGAGAAGGTTACGGTTACGATTGGACCTAGGGTTTGGGTTATGTTGAGGGCTAGGTTTAGAGAGACGGTTAGGGTACGATTGGACCTAGGGTTAGGGTTATGTTGTGGGCTAGGGTTATAGATCCGGTTAGGGTTACGATTGGACCTAGGGTTAGGGTTATGTTGAGGGCTAGGTTTAGAGATCTGGTTAGGATTACGATTGGACCTAGGGTTAGGGTTATGTTGAGGACTATGGTTAGAGATCCGGTTAGTGTTACGATTGGGCCTAGGGTTAGGGTTATGTTGAGGGCTATGGTTAGAGATCCGGTTAGGGTTAAGATTGGACCTATGGTTAGGGTTATGTTGAGGGCTAGGGTTAGAGATCCGGTTAGGTTACGATTGGACCTAGGGTTAGGTTTATGTTGAGGGCTAGGGTTAGAGATCTGCTTAGGCTTACGATTGGACCTAGGTTTAGGGTTATGTTGAGGGCTAGGGTTAGAGATCCGGTTAGGGTTACGATTGGACCTAGGGTTAGGGTTATGTTGAGGACTAGGGTTAGAGATCCGGTTAGGGTTACGAGTGCACCTCGGTTAAGGTTATGTTGAGGGCTAGGGTTAGAGATCCGGTTGGGGTTACGATTGGACCTAGGGTTAGTGTTATGTTGAGGGCTAGCTTTAGAGATCCGGTTAGGGTTACGATTGGACCTAGGGTTAGGGTTATGTTGAGGGCTAGGGTTAGAGATCCGGTTAGCGTTACGATTGGACCTAGGGTTAGGGTTATGTTGAGGCCTAGCATTAGAGATCCGGTTAGGGTTACTATTGGACCTAGGATTAGGGTTTTGTTGAGGGCTAGGGTTAGAGATCCGGTTAGGGTTATGATTGGACCTAGGGTTAGGGTTATGTTGAGGGCTAGGGTTGGACATCCGGTTAGGGCTACGATTGGACCTAGGGTTAGGGTTATGTTGAGGGTTAGGGCTAGAGATCCGGTTAGGGTTACGATTGGACCTAGGGTTAGGGTTATGTTGAGGGCTAGGGTTAGAGATCCGGTTAGGGTTACGATTGGAACTAGGGTTAGTGTTATGTTGAGGGCTAGGGTTAGACATCAGGATAGGGTTACGATTGGACCTAGGGTTAGGGTTATTTTGAGGGCTAGGTTTAGAGAGATGGTTAGGGTTACGATTAGACCTAGGGTTATGGTTATTTTGAGGGCTAGGTATAGAGAGACGGTTAGGGTTACGATTGGACCTAGGGTTAGCGTTATGTTGAGGGCTAGGTTTAGAGAGACGGTTAGGGTACGATTGGACCTAGGGTTAGGGTTATGTTGAGGGCTAGGGTTAGAGATCCGGTTAGGGTTACGATTCCACCTAGGGTTAGGGTTATGTTGAGGGCTAGGTTTAGAGGTCCGGTTAGGGTTACGATTGGACCTAGGGTTAGGATTATGTTGAGGGCTATGGTTAGAGATACGGTTAGGGTTACGATTGGACCTATGGTTAGGGTTATGTTGAGGGCTACGGTTAGAGTTCCGGTTAGGGTTACGATTGGACATAGGGTTAGGTTTTTGATGAGGGCTAGAGTTAGAGATCTGGTTAGGGTTACGATTGGACCCAGGGTTAGGGTTATGTTGAGGGCTTGGGTTAGAGATCTGGTTAGGGTTACGATTGGACCTAGGGTTAGGGTTATGTTGAGGGCTAAGGTTAGAGGTCCGGTTAGGGTTACGATTGGACCTAGTGTTAGGGTTATGTTGAGGGCTAGGGTTAGAGATCCGGTTAGGGTTACGATTGGACCTAGGGTTAGGGTTATGTTGAGGGCTAGGGTTAGAGATCCGGTTAGGGTTACAATTGGACCTAGGGTTAGGGTTTTGTTGAGGGCTAGGTTTAGAGGTCCGTTTAGGGTTACGCTTGGACCTACGGTTAGGGTTATGTTGAGGGCTAGTGTTAGAGATCCGGTTAGGGTTAAGATTGGACCTAGGGTTAGGGTTATGTTGAGAGCTAGGGTTAGAGATCCGGTTAGCGTTACGATTGGACCTAGGGTTAGGGTTATGTTGAGGGCTAGGATTAGAGATCCGGTTAGGGTTACTATTGGACCTACGGTTAGGGTTATGTTGAGGGCTATGGTTAGAGATCCGGTAAGGGTTACGATTGGACCTAGGGTTAGGTTTGTGTTGAGGGCTAGGGTTAGAGATCCAGTTAGGGTTACGATTGTAGCTAGGGTTAGGGTTATGTTGGGGGCTAGGGTTAGAGATCCGGTTAGGGTTACGATTAGACCTAGGGTTAGGGTTATGTTGAGGACTATGGTTAGAGATCCGATTAGGGTTACGATTGGACCTAGGGTAGGGGTTATGTTGAGGGCTAGGTTTCGAGAGACGGTTAGGGTACGATTGGACCTAGGGTTAGGGTTATGTTGACTGCTAGGGTTAGAGATCTGCTTAGGATAACGATTGGACCTAGGGTTAGGGTTATGTTGAGGGCTAGGTTTAGAGATCCGGTTAGGATTACGATTGGACCTAGGGTTAGGGTTATGTTGAGGGCTAGGGTTAGATCCGGTTAGGGTTACGATTGGACCTAGGGTTATAGTTATGTTGAGGGCTAGGGTTAGAAATCCGGTTAGGGTTACGATTGGACCTATGGTTAGGGTTATGTTGAGGGCTAGGGTTAGAGGTCCGGTTAGGGTTACGATTGGACCTAGGGTTAGGGTTATGTGGAGGACTAGGGTTAGAGATCCGGTTAGGGTTACGATTGGACCTAGGGTTAGGGTTATGTTGAGGGCTAGGGTTAGAGGTCCGATTAGGGTTACAATTGCACCTGGGTTAAGGTTATGTTGAGGGCTAGGGTTAGAGATCCGGTTGGGGTTACGATTGGACCTAGGGTTAGTGTTCTGTTGAGGGCTAGGTTTAGAGATCCGGTTAGGGTTACGATTGGACCTAGGGTTAGGGTTATGTTGAGGGCTAGGGTTAGAGATCCGGTTAGGGTTACTATTGGACCTAGGGTTAGGGTTATGTTGAGGCCTAGCATTAGAGATCCGATTAGGGTTACTATTGGACCTAGGATTAGGGTTATGTTGAGGGCTAGGGTTAGAGTTCCGGTTAGGGTTACGATTGGACATAGGGTTAGGTTTATGATGAGGGCTAGAGTTAGAGATCTGGTTAGGGTTACGATTGGACCCAGGGTTAGGGTTATGTTGAGGGCTTGGGTTAGAGATCTGGTTAGGGTTACGATTGTACCTAGGGGTAGGGTTATGTTGAGGGCTAAGGTTAGAGGTCCGGTTAGGGTTACGATTGGACCTAGGGTTAGGGTTATGTTGAGGGCTACGGTTAGAGATCCGGTTAGGGTTACGATTGGACCTATGGTTAGGGTTATGTTGAGGGCTAGGGTTAGAGTTCCGGTTAGGGTTACGATTCCACCTAGGGTTAGAGTTATGTTGAGGTCTAGGTTTAGAGGTCCGGTTAGGGTTACGATTGGACCTAGGGTTAGTGTTATGTTGAGGGCTAGGGTTAGACATCTGGATAGGGTTACGATTGGACCTAGGGTTAGGGTTATGTTGAGGGCTATGGTTAGAGATGCGGTTAGGGTTACGATTGGACCTATGGTTAGGGTTATGTTGAGGGCTAGGGTTAGAGTTCCGGTTAGGGTTACGATTGGACATAAGGTTAGGTTTATGATGAGGGCTAGAGTTAGAGATCTGGTTAGGGTTACGATTGAACCCAGGGTTAGGGTTATGTTGAGGGCTTGGGTTAGAGATCCGGTTAGGGTTACGATTGGACCTAGGGTTAGGGTTATGTTGAGGGCTAAGGTTAGAGGTCCGGTTAGGGTTACGATTGGACCTAGGGTTAGGGTTATGTTGAGGGCTAGGGTTAGAGATCCGGTTAGGGTTACGATTGGACCTAGGGTTAGGGTTATGTTGAGGGCTAGGGTTAGAGATCCGGTTAGGGTTACAATTGGACCTAGGGTTAGGGTTATGTTGAGGGCTAGGTTTAGAGGTCCGTTTAGGGTTACGCTTGGACCTACGGTTAGGGTTATGTTGAGGGCTAGGGTTAGAGATCCGGTTAGGGTTACGATTGGACCTAGGGTAGGGGTTATGTTGAGGGCTAGGTTTCGAGAGACGGTTAGCGTACGATTGGACCTAGGGTTAGGGTTATGTTGACTGCTAGGGTTAGAGATCTGCTTAGGATAACGATTGGACCTAGGGTTAGGGTTATGTTGAGGGCTAGTGTTAGAGATCCGGTTGGGGTTACGATTGGACCTAGGGTTAGGGTTATGTTGAGGGCTATGTTTAGAGATCCGGTTAGGGTTACGATTTGACCTAGGGTTAGGTTTATGTTGAGGGCTAGGGCTAGAGATCCGGTTATGGTTACGATTGGACCTAGGGTTAAGGTTATGTTGAGGGCTAGGGTTAGAGATCCGGTTAGGGTTACGATTGGACCTAGGGTTAGGGTTATGTTTAGGGCTAGGGTTAGAGGTCCGGTTAGGGTTACGATTGGACCTAGGGTTAGGGTTATGTGGAGGGCTAGGGTTAGAGATCCGGTTATGGTTACAATTGGACCTAGGGTTAGGGTTATGTTGAGGCCTAGGTTTAGAGGTCCGTTTAGGGTTACGCTTGGACCTACGGTTAGGGTAATGTTGCGGGCTAGTGTTAGAGATCCGGTTAGGGTTACGATTGGACCTAGGGTAGGGGTTATGTTGAGGGCTAGGTTTCGAGAGTCGGTTAGGGTAATATTGGACCTAGGGTTAGGGTTATGTTGACGGCTAGGGTTAGAGATCTGCTTAGGATAACGATTGGACCTAGGGTTAGGATTATGTTGAGGGCTAGGTTTAGAGATCCGGTTAGGGTTACGATTGGACCTAGGGTTAGGGTTATGTTGAGGGCTAGGGTTAGATCCGGTTAGCGTTACGATTGGACCTAGGGTTATAGTTATGTTGAGGGCTAGGGTTAGAAATCCGGTTAGGGTTACGATTGGACCTAGGGTTTGGGTTATGTTGAGGGCTAGGGTTAGAGGTCCGGTTAGGGTTACGATTGGACCTAGGGTTAGGGTTATGTTGAGGGCTAGTGTTAGAGATCCGGTTAGGGTTACGATTGGACCTAGGGTTAGGGTTATGTTGAGGGCTAGGGTTAGAGATCCGGTTAGGGTTACGATTGGACCTAGGGTTAGGGTTATGTTTAGGGCTAGGTTTAGAGAGAAGGTTACGGTTACGATTGGACCTAGGGTTTGGGTTATGTTGAGGGCTAGGTTTAGAGAGACGGTTAGGGTACGATTGGACCTAGGGTTAGGGTTATGTTGTGGGCTAGGGTTATAGATCCGGTTAGGGTTACGATTGGACCTAGGGTTAGGGTTATGTTGAGGGCTAGGTTTAGAGATCTGGTTAGGATTACGATTGGACCTAGGGTTAGGGTTATGTTGAGGACTATGGTTAGAGATCCGGTTAGTGTTACGATTGGGCCTAGGGTTAGGGTTATGTTGAGGGCTATGGTTAGAGATCCGGTTAGGGTTAAGATTGGACCTATGGTTAGGGTTATGTTGAGGGCTAGGGTTAGAGATCCGGTTAGGTTACGATTGGACCTAGGGTTAGGTTTATGTTGAGGGCTAGGGTTAGAGATCTGCTTAGGCTTACGATTGGACCTAGGTTTAGGGTTATGTTGAGGGCTAGGGTTAGAGATCCGGTTAGGGTTACGATTGGACCTAGGGTTAGGGTTATGTTGAGGACTAGGGTTAGAGATCCGGTTAGGGTTACGAGTGCACCTCGGTTAAGGTTATGTTGAGGGCTAGGGTTAGAGATCCGGTTGGGGTTACGATTGGACCTAGGGTTAGTGTTATGTTGAGGGCTAGCTTTAGAGATCCGGTTAGGGTTACGATTGGACCTAGGGTTAGGGTTATGTTGAGGGCTAGGGTTAGAGTTCCGGTTAGCGTTACGATTGGACCTAGGGTTAGGGTTATGTTGAGGCCTAGCATTAGAGATCCGGTTAGGGTTACTATTGGACCTAGGATTAGGGTTTTGTTGAGGGCTAGGGTTAGAGATCCGGTTAGGGTTATGATTGGACCTAGGGTTAGGGTTATGTTGAGGGCTAGGGTTGGACATCCGGTTAGGGCTACGATTGGACCTAGGGTTAGGGTTATGTTGAGGGTTAGGGCTAGAGATCCGGTTAGGGTTACGATTGGACCTAGGGTTAGGGTTATGTTGAGGGCTAGGGTTAGAGATCCGGTTAGGGTTACGATTGGAACTAGGGTTAGTGTTATGTTGAGGGCTAGGGTTAGACATCAGGATAGGGTTACGATTGGACCTAGGGTTAGGGTTATTTTGAGGGCTAGGTTTAGAGAGATGGTTAGGGTTACGATTAGACCTAGGGTTATGGTTATTTTGAGGGCTAGGTATAGAGAGACGGTTAGGGTTACGATTGGACCTAGGGTTAGCGTTATGTTGAGGGCTAGGTTTAGAGAGACGGTTAGGGTACGATTGGACCTAGGGTTAGGGTTATGTTGAGGGCTAGGGTTAGAGATCCGGTTAGGGTTACGATTCCACCTAGGGTTAGGGTTATGTTGAGGGCTAGGTTTAGAGGTCCGGTTAGGGTTACGATTGGACCTAGGGTTAGGATTATGTTGAGGGCTATGGTTAGAGATACGGTTAGGGTTACGATTGGACCTATGGTTAGGGTTATGTTGAGGGCTAGGGTTAGAGTTCCGGTTAGGGTTACGATTGGACATAGGGTTAGGTTTTTGATGAGGGCTAGAGTTAGAGATCTGGTTAGGGTTACGATTGGACCCAGGGTTAGGGTTATGTTGAGGGCTTGGGTTAGAGATCTGGTTAGGGTTACGATTGGACCTAGGGTTAGGGTTATGTTGAGGGCTAAGGTTAGAGGTCCGGTTAGGGTTACGATTGGACCTAGGGTTAGGGTTATATTGAGGGCTAGGGTTAGAGATCCGGTTAGGGTTACGATTGGACCTAGGGTTAGGGTTATGTTGAGGGCTAGGGTTAGAGATCCGGTTAGGGTTACAATTGGACCTAGGGTTAGGGTTATGTTGAGGGCTAGGTTTAGAGGTCCGTTTAGGGTTACGCTTGGACCTACGGTTAGGGTTATGTTGAGGGCTAGTGTTAGAGATCCGGTTAGGATTAAGATTGGACCTAGGGTTAGGGTTATGTTGAGAGCTAGGGTTAGAGATCCGGTTAGCGTTACGATTGGACCTAGGGTTAGGGTTATGTTGAGGGCTAGGATTAGAGATCCGGTTAGGGTTACTATTGGACCTACGGTTAGGGTTATGTTGAGGGCTATGGTTAGAGATCCGGTAAGGGTTACGATTGGACCTAGGGTTAGGTTTGTGTTGAGGGCTAGGGTTAGAGATCCAGTTAGGGTTACGATTGTAGCTAGGGTTAGGGTTATGTTGGGGGCTAGGGTTAGAGATCCGGTTAGGGTTACGATTAGACCTAGGGTTAGGGTTATGTTGAGGACTATGGTTAGAGATCCGATTAGGGTTACGATTGGACCTAGGGTAGGGGTTATGTTGAGGGCTAGGTTTCGAGAGACGGTTAGGGTACGATTGGACCTAGGGTTAGGGTTATGTTGACTGCTAGGGTTAGAGATCTGCTTAGGATAACGATTGGACCTAGGGTTAGGGTTATGTTGAGGGCTAGGTTTAGAGATCCGGTTAGGATTACGATTGGACCTAGGGTTAGGGTTATGTTGAGGGCTAGGGTTAGATCCGGTTAGGGTTACGATTGGACCTAGGGTTATAGTTATGTTGAGGGCTAGGGTTAGAAATCCGGTTAGGGTTACGATTGGACCTATGGTTAGGGTTATGTTGAGGGCTAGGGTTAGAGGTCCGGTTAGGGTTACGATTGGACCTAGGGTTAGGGTTATGTGGAGGACTAGGGTTAGAGATCCGGTTAGGGTTACGATTGGACCTAGGGTTAGGGTTATGTTGAGGGCTAGGGTTAGAGGTCCGATTAGGGTTACAATTGCACCTGGGTTAAGGTTATGTTGAGGGCTAGGGTTAGAGATCCGGTTGGGGTTACGATTGGACCTAGGGTTAGTGTTCTGTTGAGGGCTAGGTTTAGAGATCCGGTTAGGGTTACGATTGGACCTAGGGTTAGGGTTATGTTGAGGGCTAGGGTTAGAGATCCGGTTAGGGTTACTATTGGACCTAGGGTTAGGGTTATGTTGAGGCCTAGCATTAGAGATCCGATTAGGGTTACTATTGGACCTAGGATTAGGGTTATGTTGAGGGCTAGGGTTAGAGATCCGGTTAGGGTTATGATTGGACCTAGGGTTAGGGTTATGTTGAGGGCTAAGGTTAGAGGTCCGGTTAGGGTTACGATTGGACCTAGGGTTAGGGTTATGTTGAGGGCTAGGGTTAGAGATCCGGTTAGGGTTACGATTGGACCTAGGGTTAGGGTTATGTTGAGGGCTAGGGTTAGAGATCCGGTTAGGGTTACAATTGGACCTAGGGTTAGGGTTATGTTGAGGGCTAGGTTTAGAGGTCCGTTTAGGGTTACGCTTGGACCTACGGTTAGGGTTATGTTGAGGGCTAGGGTTAGAGATCCGGTTAGGGTTACGATTGGACCTAGGGTAGGGGTTATGTTGAGGGCTAGGTTTCGAGAGACGGTTAGCGTACGATTGGACCTAGGGTTAGGGTTATGTTGACTGCTAGGGTTAGAGATCTGCTTAGGATAACGATTGGACCTAGGGTTAGGGTTATGTTGAGGGCTAGTGTTAGAGATCCGGTTGGGGTTACGATTGGACCTAGGGTTAGGGTTATGTTGAGGGCTATGTTTAGAGATCCGGTTAGGGTTACGATTTGACCTAGGGTTAGGTTTATGTTGAGGGCTAGGGCTAGAGATCCGGTTATGGTTACGATTGGACCTAGGGTTAAGGTTATGTTGAGGGCTAGGGTTAGAGATCCGGTTAGGGTTACGATTGGACCTAGGGTTAGGGTTATGTTTAGGGCTAGGGTTAGAGGTCCGGTTAGGGTTACGATTGGACCTAGGGTTAGGGTTATGTGGAGGGCTAGGGTTAGAGATCCGGTTATGGTTACAATTGGACCTAGGGTTAGGGTTATGTTGAGGCCTAGGTTTAGAGGTCCGTTTAGGGTTACGCTTGGACCTACGGTTAGGGTAATGTTGAGGGCTAGTGTTAGAGATCCGGTTAGGGTTACGATTGGACCTAGGGTAGGGGTTATGTTGAGGGCTAGGTTTCGAGAGTCGGTTAGGGTAATATTGGACCTAGGGTTAGGGTTATGTTGACGGCTAGGGTTAGAGATCTGCTTAGGATAACGATTGGACCTAGGGTTAGGATTATGTTGAGGGCTAGGTTTAGAGATCCGGTTAGGGTTACGATTGGACCTAGGGTTAGAGTTATGTTGAGGGCTAGGGTTAGATCCGGTTAGCGTTACGATTGGACCTAGGGTTATAGTTATGTTGAGGGCTAGGGTTAGAAATCCGGTTAGGGTTACGATTGGACCTAGGGTTTGGGTTATGTTGAGGGCTAGGGTTAGAGGTCCGGTTAGGGTTACGATTGGACCTAGGGTTAGGGTTATGTTGAGGGCTAGTGTTAGAGATCCGGTTAGGGTTACGATTGGACCTAGGGTTAGGGTTATGTTGAGGGCTAGGTTTAGAGATCCGGTTAGGGTTACGATTGGACCTAGGGTTAGGGTTATGTTTAGGGCTAGGTTTAGAGAGAAGGTTACGGTTACGATTGGACCTAGGGTTTGGGTTATGTTGAGGGCTAGGTTTAGAGAGACGGTTAGGGTACGATTGGACCTAGGGTTAGGGTTATGTTGTGGGCTAGGGTTATAGATCCGGTTAGGGTTACGATTGGACCTAGGGTTAGGGTTATGTTGAGGGCTAGGTTTAGAGATCTGGTTAGGATTACGATTGGACCTAGGGTTAGGGTTATGTTGAGGACTATGGTTAGAGATCCGGTTAGTGTTACGATTGGGCCTAGGGTTAGGGTTATGTTGAGGGCTATGGTTAGAGATCCGGTTAGGGTTAAGATTGGACCTATGGTTAGGGTTATGTTGAGGGCTAGGGTTAGAGATCCGGTTAGGTTACGATTGGACCTAGGGTTAGGTTTATGTTGAGGACTAGGGTTAGAGATCCGGTTAGGGTTACGAGTGCACCTCGGTTAAGGTTATGTTGAGGGCTAGGGTTAGAGATCCGGTTGGGGTTACGATTGGACCTAGGGTTAGTGTTATGTTGAGGGCTAGCTTTAGAGATCCGGTTAGGGTTACGATTGGACCTAGGGTTAGGGTTATGTTGAGGGCTAGGGTTAGAGATCCGGTTAGCGTTACGATTGGACCTAGGGTTAGGGTTATGTTGAGGCCTAGCATTAGAGATCCGGTTAGGGTTACTATTGGACCTAGGATTAGGGTTTTGTTGAGGGCTAGGGTTAGAGATCCGGTTAGGGTTATGATTGGACCTAGGGTTAGTGTTATGTTGAGGGCTAGGGTTGGACATCCGGTTAGGGCTACGATTGGACCTAGGGTTAGGGTTATGTTGAGGGTTAGGGCTAGAGATCCGGTTAGGGTTACGATTGGACCTAGGGTTAGGGTTATGTTGAGGGCTAGGGTTAGAGATCCGGTTAGGGTTACGATTGGAACTAGGGTTAGTGTTATGTTGAGGGCTAGGGTTAGACATCAGGATAGGGTTACGATTGGACCTAGGGTTAGGGTTATTTTGAGGGCTAGGTTTAGAGAGATGGTTAGGGTTACGATTAGACCTAGGGTTATGGTTATTTTGAGGGCTAGGTATAGAGAGACGGTTAGGGTTACGATTGGACCTAGGGTTAGCGTTATGTTGAGGGCTAGGTTGAGAGAGACGGTTAGGGTACGATTGGACCTAGGGTTAGGGTTATGTTGAGGGCTAGGGTTAGAGATCCGGTTAGGGTTACGATTCCACCTAGGGTTAGGGTTATGTTGAGGGCTAGGTTTAGAGGTCCGGTTAGGGTTACGATTGGACCTAGGGTTAGGATTATGTTGAGGGCTATGGTTAGAGATACGGTTAGGGTTACGATTGGACCTATGGTTAGGGTTATGTTGAGGGCTAGGGTTAGAGTTCCGGTTAGGGTTACGATTGGACATAGGGTTAGGTTTTTGATGAGGGCTAGAGTTAGAGATCTGGTTAGGGTTACGATTGGACCCAGGGTTAGGGTTATGTTGAGGGCTTGGGTTAGAGATCTGGTTAGGGTTACGATTGGACCTAGGGTTAGGGTTATGTTGAGGGCTAAGGTTAGAGGTCCGGTTAGGGTTACGATTGGACCTAGGGTTAGGGTTATATTGAGGGCTAGGGTTAGAGATCCGGTTAGGGTTACGATTGGACCTAGGGTTAGGGTTATGTTGAGGGCTAGGGTTAGAGATCCGGTTAGGGTTACAATTGGACCTAGGGTTAGGGTTATGTTGAGGGCTAGGTTTAGAGGTCCGTTTAGGGTTACGCTTGGACCTACGGTTAGGGTTATGTTGAGGGCTAGTGTTAGAGATCCGGTTAGGGTTAAGATTGGACCTAGGGTTAGGGTTATGTTGAGAGCTAGGGTTAGAGATCCGGTTAGCGTTACGATTGGACCTAGGGTTAGGGTTATGTTGAGGGCTAGGATTAGAGATCCGGTTAGGGTTACTATTGGACCTACGGTTAGGGTTATGTTGAGGGCTATGGTTAGAGATCCGGTAAGGGTTACGATTGGACCTAGGGTTAGGTTTGTGTTGAGGGCTAGGGTTAGAGATCCAGTTAGGGTTACGATTGTAGCTAGGGTTAGGGTTATGTTGGGGGCTAGGGTTAGAGATCCGGTTAGGGTTACGATTAGACCTAGGGTTAGGGTTATGTTGAGGACTATGGTTAGAGATCCGATTAGGGTTACGATTGGACCTAGGGTAGGGGTTATGTTGAGGGCTAGGTTTCGAGAGACGGTTAGGGTACGATTGGACCTAGGGTTAGGGTTATGTTGACTGCTAGGGTTAGAGATCTGCTTAGGATAACGATTGGACCTAGGGTTAGGGTTATGTTGAGGGCTAGGTTTAGAGATCCGGTTAGGATTACGATTGGACCTAGGGTTAGGGTTATGTTGAGGGCTAGGGTTAGATCCGGTTAGGGTTACGATTGGACCTAGGGTTATAGTTATGTTGAGGGCTAGGGTTAGAAATCCGGTTAGGGTTACGATTGGACCTATGGTTAGGGTTATGTTGAGGGCTAGGGTTAGAGGTCCGGTTAGGGTTACGATTGGACCTAGGGTTAGGGTTATGTGGAGGACTAGGGTTAGAGATCCGGTTAGGGTTACGATTGGACCTAGGGTTAGGGTTATGTTGAGGGCTAGGGTTAGAGGTCCGATTAGGGTTACAATTGCACCTGGGTTAAGGTTATGTTGAGGGCTAGGGTTAGAGATCCGGTTGGGGTTACGATTGGACCTAGGGTTAGTGTTCTGTTGAGGGCTAGGTTTAGAGATCCGGTTAGGGTTACGATTGGACCTAGGGTTAGGGTTATGTTGAGGGCTAGGGTTAGAGATCCGGTTAGGGTTACTATTGGACCTAGGGTTAGGGTTATGTTGAGGCCTAGCATTAGAGATCCGATTAGGGTTACTATTGGACCTAGGATTAGGGTTATGTTGAGGGCTAGGGTTAGAGATCCGGTTAGGGTTATGATTGGACCTAGGGTTAGGGTTATGTTGAGGGCTAGGTTTGGACATCCGGTTAGGGCTACGATTGGACCTAGGGTTAGGGTTATGTTGAGGGTTATGGCTAGAGATCCGGTTAGGGTTACAATTGGACCTAGGGTTAGGGTTATGTTGAGGGCTAGGGTTAGAGATTCGGTTAGGGTTACGATTGGAACTAGGGTTAGTGTTATGTTGAGTGCTAGGGTTAGACATCTGGATAGGGTTACGATTGGACCTAGGGTTAGGGTTATTTTGAGGGCTAGGTTTAGAGAGATGGTTAGGGTTACGATTAGACCTAGGGTTATGGTTATTTTGAGGGCTAGGTATAGAGAGACGGTTAGGGTTACGATTGGACCTAGGGTTAGCGTTATGTTGAGGGCTAGGTTTAGAGAGACGGTTAGGGTACAATTGGACCTAGGGTTAGGGTTATGTTGATGGCTAGGGTTAGAGATCCGGTTAGGGTTACGATTCCACCTAGGGTTAGGGTTATGTTGAGGGCTAGGTTTAGAGGTCCGGTTAGGGTTACGATTGGACCTAGGGTTAGGGTTATGTTGAGGGCTATGGTTAGAGATCCGGTTAGGGTTACGATTGGACCTATGGTTAGGGTTATGTTGAGGGCTAGGGTTAGAGTTCCGGTTAGGGTTACGATTGGACATAGGGTTAGGTTTATGATGAGGGCTAGAGTTAGAGATCTGGTTAGGGTTACGATTGGACCCAGGGTTAGGGTTATGTTGAGGGCTTGGGTTAGAGATCTGGTTAGGGTTACGATTGGACCTAGGGTTAGGGTTATGTTGAGGGATAAGGTTAGAGGTCCGGTTAGGGTTACGATTGGACCTAGGGATAGAGTTATGTTGAGGGATAGGGTTAGAGATCCGGTTAGGGTTACGATTGGACCTAGGGTTAGGGTTATGTTTAGGGCTAGGGTTAGAGATCCGGTTAGGGTTACAATTGGACCTAGGGTTAGGGTTATGTTGAGGGCTAGGTTTAGAGGTCCGTTTAGGTTACGCTTGGACCTACGGTTAGGGTTATGTTGAGGGCTAGTGTTCGAGATCCGGTTAGGGTTAAGATTGGACCTAGGGTTAGGGTTATGTTGAGAGCTAGTGTTAGAGATCCGGTTAGCGTTACGATTGGACCTAGGGTTAGGGTTATGTTGAGGGCTAGGGTTAGAGATCCGGTTAGGGTTACTATTGGACCTACGGTTAGGGTTATGTTGAGGACTATGGTTAGATATCCGGTTAGGGTTACGATTGGACCTAGGGTAGGGGTTATGTTGAGGGCTAGGTTTCGAGAGACGGTTAGGGTACGATTGGACCTAGGGTTAGGGTTATGTTGACTGCTAGGGTTAGAGATCTGCTTAGGATAACGATTGGACCTAGGGTTAGAGTTATGTTGAGGGCTAGGTTTAGAGATCCGGTTAGGGTTACGATTGGACCTAGGGTTAGGGTTATGTTGAGGGCTAGGGTTAGATCCGGTTAGGGTTACGATTGGACCTAGGGTTAGGGTTATGTTGAGGGCTAGGGTTAGAGGTCCGGTTAGGGTTACGATTGGACCTAGGGTTAGGGTTATGTGGAGGACTAGGGTTAGAGATCCGGTTAGGGTTACGATTGGACCTAGGGTTAGGGTTATGTTGAGGGCTAGGGTTAGAGATCCGGTTAGGGTTACGATTGGACCTAGGGTTAGGGTTATGTTGAGAGCTAGGGTTAGAGATCCAATTAGGGTTACGATTGGACCTAGGATTAGGTTTATGTTGAGGGCTAGGGTTAGAGATCTGGTTAGGGTTACGATTGTACCTAGGGTTAGGGTTATGTTGAGGGCTAGGGTTAGAGATCCGGTTAGGGTTACGATTGGACCTAGGGTTAGGGTTATGATGAGGGCTAGAGTTAGAGATCCGGTTAGGGTTACGATTGGACCTAGGGTTAGGGTTATGTTTGGGGCTAGGGTTAGAGATCCAGTTAGGGTTACGATTGGACCTAGGGTTAGGGTTATGTTGAGGGATATGTTTAAAGAGACGGTTAGGGTACGATTGGACCTGGGGTTAGGGTTATGTTGAGGGCTAGGGTTAGAGATCCAATTAGGGTTACGATTGTACCTAGGGTTAGGGTTATGTTGGGCGCTAGGGTTAGAGATCCTGTTAGGGTTACGATTGGACCTAGGGTTAGGGTTATGTTGAGGGCTAGGTTTAGAGAGACGGTTAGGGTACGATTGGACCTAGGGTTAGGGTTATGTTGAGGGCTAGGGTTAGACATCCGGTTAGGGCTACGATTGGACCTAGGGTTAGCGTTATGTTGAGGGCTAGGTTTAGAGATCCGGTTAGGGTTACGATTGGACCTATGGTTAGGGTTATGTTGAGGGCTAGGGTTAGAGTTCCGGTTAGGGTTACGATTGGACATAGGGTTAGGTTTATGATGAGGGCTAGAGTTAGAGATCTGGTTAGGGTTACGATTGGACCCAGGGTTAGGGTTATGTTGAGGGCTAGGTTTAGAGAGACGGTTAGGGTTACGATTGGACCTAGGGTTAGCGTTATGTTGAGGGCTAGGTTTAGAGAGACGGTTAGGGTACAATTGGACCTAGGGTTAGGGTTATGTTGAGGGCTAGGGTTGGAGATCCGGTTAGGGTTACGATTCCACCTAGGGTTAGGGTTATGTTGAGGGCTAGGTTTAGAGGTCCGGTTAGGGTTACGATTGGACCTAGGGTTAGGGTTATGTTGAGGGCTAAGGTTAGAGGTCCGGTTAGGGTTACGATTGGACCTAGGGATAGAGTTATGTTGAGGGATAGGGTTAGAGATCCGGTTAGTGTTACGATTGGACCTAGGGTTAGGGTTATGTTGAGGGCTAGAGTTAGAGATCCGGTTAGGGTTACAATTGGACCTAGGGTTAGGGTTATGTTGAGGGCTAGGTTTAGAGGTCCGTTTAGGGTTACGCTTGGACCTACGGTTAGGGTTATGTTGAGGGCTAGTGTTCGAGATCCGGTTAGGGTTAAGATTGGACCTAGGGTTAGGGTTATGTTGAGAGCTAGTGTTAGAGATCCGGTTAGCGTTACGATTGGACCTAGGGTTAGGGTTATGTTGAGGGCTAGGGTTAGAGATCCGGTTAGGGTTACTATTGGACCTACGGTTAGGGTTATGTTGAGGGCTATGGTTAGAGATCCGGTAAGGGTTACGATTGGACCTAGGGTTAGGTTTCTGTTGAGGGCTAGGGTTAGAGATCCTGTTAGGGTTACGATTGGACCTAGGGTTAGGGTTATGTTGAGGGCTAGGGTTAGAGATCCAGTTAGGGTTACGATTGTAGCTAGGGATAGGGTTATGTTGGGGGCTAGGGTTAGAGATCCGGTTAGGGTTACGATTAGACAGAGGGTTAGGGTTATGTTGAGGACTATGGTTAGAGATCCGGTTAGGGTTACGATTGGACCTAGGGTAGGGGTTAGGTTGAGGGCTAGGTTTCGAGAGACGGTTTGGGTACGATTGGACCTAGGGTTAGGGTTATGTTGACTGCTAGGCTTAGAGATCTGCTTAGGATAACGATTGGACCTAGGGTTAGGGTTATGTTGAGGGCTAGGTTTAGAGATCCGGTTAGGGTTACGATTGGACCTAGGGTTAGGGTTATGTTGAGGGCTAGGGTTAGATCCGGTTAGGGTTACGATTGGACCTAGGGTTAGGGTTATGTTGAGGGCTAGGGTTAGAGGTCCGGTTAGGGTTACGATTGGACCTAGGGTTAGGGTTATGTGGAGGACTAGGGTTAGAGATCCGGTTAGGGTTACGATTGGACCTAGGGTTAGGGTTATGTTGAGGGCTAGGGTTAGAGATCCGGTTAGGGTTACGATTGGACCTAGGGTTAGTGTTATGTTGAGAGCTAGGGTTAGAGATCCAATTAGGGTTACGATTGGACCTAGGGTTAGGTTTATGTTGAGGGCTAGGGTTAGAGATCTGGTTAGGGTTACGATTGGACCTAGGGTTAGTGTTATGTTGAGGGCTAGGGTTAGAGATCCGGTTAGGGTTACGATTGGACCTAGGGTTAGGGTTATGATGAGGGCTAGAGTTAGAGATCCGGTTAGGGTTACGATTGGACCTAGGGTTAGGGTTATGTTGAGGGCTAGGGTTAGAGATCCAGTTAGGGTTACGATTGGACCTAGGGTTAGGGTTATGTTGAGGGATATGTTTAAAGAGACGGTTAGGGTACGATTGGACCTAGGGTTAGGGTTATGTTGAGGGCTAGGGTTAGAGATCCAATTAGGGTTACGATTGTACCTAGGGTTAGGGTTTTGTTGGGTGCTAGGGTTAGAGATCCGGTTAGGGTTACGATTGGACCTAGGGTTAGGGTTATGTTGAGGACTAGGGTTAGAGATCCGGTTAGGGTTACGATTGGACCTAGGGTTCGGGTTATGTTGAGGGCTAGGGTTAGAGATCCGGTTAGGGTTACGATTGGATCTAGGGTTAGGTTTATGTTGAGGGCTAGGGATAGAGGTCCGGTTAGGGTTACGATTGGACCTAGGGTTAGGGTTATGTTGAGGGCTAGTGTTAGAGATCCGGTTAGGGTTACGATTGGATCTACGGTTAGGTTTATGTTGAGGGCTAGGGATAGAGGTCCGGTTAGGGTTACGATTGGACCTAGGGTTAGGGTTATGTTGAGGGCTAGTGTTAGAGATCCGGTTAGGGTTACGACTGGACCTAGGGTTAGGGTTATGTTGAGGGCTATGTTTAGAGATCCGGTTAGGGTTACGATTGGACCTAGGTTTAGGGTTAGGTTGAGGGCTAGGGTTAGAGATCCGGTAAGGGTTACGATTGGACCTAGGGTTAGGTTTGTGTTGAGGGCTAGGGTTAGAGATCCTGTTAGGGTTACGATTGGACCTAGGGTTAGGGTTATGTTGAGGGCTAGGGTTAGAGATCCAGTTAGGGTTACGATTGTAGCTAGGGATAGGGTTATGTTGGGGGCTAGGGTTAGAGATCCGGTTAGGGTTACGATTAGACAGAGGGTTAGGGTTATGTTGAGGACTATGGTTAGAGATCCGGTTAGGGTTACGATTGGACCTAGGGTAGGGGTTAGGTTGAGGGCTAGGTTTCGAGAGACGGTTAGGGTACGATTGGACCTAGGGTTAGGGTTATGTTGACTGCTAGGCTTAGAGATCTGCTTAGGATAACGATTGGACCTAGGGTTAGGGTTATGTTGAGGGCTAGGTTTAGAGATCCGGTTAGGGTTACGATTGGACCTAGGGTTAGGGTTATGTTGAGGGCTAGGGTTAGATCCGGTTAGGGTTACGATTGGACCTAGGGTTAGGGTTATGTTGAGGGCTAGGGTTAGAGGTCCGGTTAGGGTTACGATTGGACCTAGGGTTAGGGTTATGTGGAGGACTAGGGTTAGAGATCCGGTTAGGGTTACGATTGGACCTAGGGTTAGGGTTATGTTGAGGGCTAGGGTTAGAGATCCGGTTAGGGTTACGATTGGACCTAGGGTTAGTGTTATGTTGAGAGCTAGGGTTAGAGATCCAATTAGGGTTACGATTGGACCTAGGGTTAGGTTTATGTTGAGGGCTAGGGTTAGAGATCTGGTTAGGGTTCCGATTGGACCTAGGGTTAGTGTTATGTTGAGGGCTAGGGTTAGAGATCCGGTTAGGGTTACGATTGGACCTAGGGTTAGGGTTATGATGAGGGCTAGAGTTAGAGATCCGGTTAGGGTTACGATTGGGCCTAGGGTTAGGGTTATGTTGAGGGCTAGGGTTAGAGATCCAGTTAGGGTTACGACTGGACCTAGGGTTAGGGTTATGTTGAGGGATATGTTTAAAGAGACGGTTAGGGTACGATTGGACCTAGGGTTAGGGTTATGTTGAGGGCTAGGGTTAGAGTTCCAATTAGGGTTACGATTGTACCTAGGGTTAGGGTTTTGTTGGGTGCTAGGGTTAGAGATCCGGTTAGGGTTACGATTGGACCTAGGGTTAGGGTTATGTTGAGGACTAGGGTTAGAGATCCGGTTAGGGTTACGATTGGACCTAGGGTTAGGGTTATGTTGAGGGCTAGGGTTAGAGATCCAGTTAGCGTTACGATTGCACCTAGGGTTAGGGTTTTGTTGGGTGCTAGGGTTAGAGATCCGCTTAGGGTTACGATTGGACCTAGGGTTAGGGTTATGTTGAGGACTAGGTTTAGAGATCCGGTTAGGGTTACGATTGGACCTAGGGTTCGGGTTATGTTGAGGGCTAGGGTTAGAGATCCGGTTAGGGTTACGATTGGATCTAGGGTTAGGTTTATGTTGAGGGCTAGGGATAGAGGTCCGGTTAGGGTTACGATTGGACCTAGGGTTAGGGTTATGTTGAGGGCTAGTGTTAGAGATCCGGTTAGGGTTACGATTGGATCTACGGTTAGGTTTATGTTGAGGGCTAGGGATAGAGGTCCGGTTAGGGTTACGATTGGACCTAGGGTTAGGGTTATGTTGAGGGCTAGTGTTAGAGATCCGGTTAGGGTTACGACTGGACCTAGGGTTAGGGTTATGTTGAGGGCTATGTTTAGAGATCCGGTTAGGGTTACGATTGGACCTAGGGTTAGGGTTAGGTTGAGGGCTAGGGTTAGAGGTCCGGTTAGGGTTACGATTGGACCTAGGGTTAGGGTTATGTTGAGGGTAGGGTTAGAGGTCCGGTTAGGGTTACGATTGGACCTACGGTTAGGGTTATGTTGAGGACTAAGGTTAGAGATCCGTTTAGGGTTACGATTGGACCTAGGGTTAGGTTTATGTTGAGGGCTAGGGTTAGAGATCCGGTTACGGTTACGATTGGACCTAGGGTTAGGGTTATGTTGAGGGCTAGGGTTAGAGGTCCGGTTAGGGTTACGATTGGACCTAGGGTTAGGGATATGTTGAGGACTAGGTTTAGAGATCCGGTTAGGGTTACGATTGGACCTAGGGTTAGGGTTATGTTGAGGACTAGGGTTAGAGATCCGGTTAGGGTTACGATTGGACCTAGTGTTAGGGTTATGTTGAGGAGTAGGGTTAGAGATCTTGTTAGGGTTACGATTGGACCTAGGGTTAGGGTTAGGTTGAGGGTTAAGGTAGGAGATCCGGTTAGGGTTACGATTGGACCTAGGGTTAGGGTTATGTTGAGGGCTAGGGTTAGAGATCCGGTTACGGTTACGATTGGACCTAGGGTTAGGGTTATGTTGAGGCCTAGGGTTAGAGATCCGGTTAGGGTTACGATTGGACCTAGGGTTAGGGTTATGTTGAGGACTAGGGTTAGAGATCCGGTTAGGGTTACGATTGGACCTAGGGTTAGGGTTATGTTGAGGGCTAGGGTTAGAGATCCAGTTAGGGTTACGATTGTACCTAGGGTTAGGGTTTTGTTGGGTGCTAGGGTTAGAGATCCGGTTAGGGTTACGATTGGACCTAGGGTTAGGGTTATGTTGAGGACTAGGGTTAGAGATCCGGTTAGGGTTACGATTGGACCTAGGGTTAGGTTTATGTTGAGGGCTAGGGATAGAGGTCCGGTTAGGGTTACGATTGGACCTAGGGTTAGGGTTATGTTGAGGGCTAGTGTTAGAGATCCGGTTAGGGCTACGATTAGACCTAGGGTTAGGGTTATGTTGAGGGCTAGCGTTAGAGATCCGGTTACGGTTACGATTGGACCTAGGGTTAGGGTTATGTTGAGGGCTAGCGTTAGAGATCCGGTTACGGTTACGATTGGACCTAGGCTTAGGGTTATGTTGAGGCCTAGGGTTAGAGATCCGGTTAGGGTTACGATTGGACCTAGGGTTAGGGTTATGTTGAGGACTAGGGTTAGAGATCCGGTTAGGGTTACGATTGGACCTAGGGTTAGGGTTATGTTGAGGGCTAGGGTTAGAGATCCAGTTAGGGTTACGATTGTACCTAGGGTTAGGGTTTTGTTGGGTGCTAGGGTTAGAGATCCGGTTAGGGTTACGATTGGACCTAGGGTTAGGGTTATGTTGAGGACTAGGGTTATAGATCCGGTTAGGGTTACGATTGGACCTGGGGTTAGGGTTAGGTTGAGGACTAGGGTTAGAGATCCGGTTAGGGCTACGATTAGACCTAGGGTTAGGGTTATGTTGAGGGCTAGCGTTAGAGATCCGGTTACGGTTACGATTGGACCTAGGGTTAGGGTTATGTTGAGGGCTAGGGTTAGAGGTCCGGTTAGGGTTACGATTGGACCTAGGCTTAGGGTTATGTTGAGGCCTAGGTTTAGAGATCCGGTTAGGGTTACGATTGGACCTAGGGTTAGGGTTATGTTGAGGACTAGGGTTAGAGATCCGGTTAGGGTTACGATTGGACCTAGGGTTAGGGTTATGTTGAGGGCTAGGGTTAGAGATCCAGTTAGGGTTACGATTGTACCTAGGGTTAGGGTTTTGTTGGGTGCTAGGGTTAGAGATCCGGTTAGGGTTACGATTGGACCTAGGGTTAGGGTTATGTTGAGGACTAGGGTTAGAGATCCGGTTAGGGTTACGATTGGACCTATGGTTCGGGTTATGTTGAGGGCTACGGTTAGAGATCCGGTTAGGGTTACGATTGGATCTAGGGTTAGGTTTATGTTGAGGGCTAGGGATAGAGGTCCGGTTAGGGTTACGATTGGACCTAGGGTTAGGGTTATGTTGAGGGCTAGTGTTAGAGATCCGGTTAGGGTTACGATTGGATCTAGGGTTAGGGTTATGTTGAGGGCTAGGGTTAGAGATCCGGTTACGGTTACGATTGGACCTAGGGTTAGGGTTATGTTGAGGGCTAGGGTTAGAGGTCCGGTTAGGGTTACGATTGGACCTAGGGTTAGGGTTATGTAGAGGACTAGGTTTAGAGATCCGGTTAGGGTTACGATTGGACCTAGGGTTAGGGTTATGTTGAGGACTAGGGTTAGAGATCCGGTTAGGGTTACGATTGGACCTAGTGTTAGGGTTATGTTGAGGAGTAGGGTTAGAGATCTTGTTAGGGTTACGATTGGACCTAGGGTTAGGGTTAGGTTGAGGGTTAGGGTAGGAGATCCGGTTAGGGTTACGATTGGACCTAGGGTTAGGGTTATGTTGAGGACTAGGGTTAGAGATCCGGTTAGGTTTACGATTGGACCTAGGGTTCGGGTTATGTTGAGGGCTAGGGTTAGAGATCCAGTTAGGGTTACGATTGGACCTAGGGTTAGGGTTATGTTGAGGGCTAAGGTTAGAGATCCGGTTAGGGTTACGATTGGACCTAGGGTTAGGGTTATGTTGAGGACTAGGGGTAGAGATCCGGTTAGGGTTACGATTGGACCTAGGGTTAGGGTTAGGTTGAGGACTAGGGTTAGAGATCCGGTTAGGGCTACGATTAAACCTAGGGTTAGGGTTATGTTGAGGGCTAGCGTTAGAGATCCGGTTACGGTTACGATTGGACCTAGGGTTTGGGTTATGTTGAGGGTTAGGGTTAGAGGTCCGGTTAGGGTTACGATTGGACCTAGGCTTAGGGTTATGTTGAGGCCTAGGGTTAGAGATCCGGTTAGGGTTACGATTGGACCTAGGGTTAGGGTTATGTTGAGGACTAGGGTTAGAGATCCGGTTAGGGTTACGATTGGACCTAGGGTTAGGGTTATGTTGAGGGCTAGGGTTAGAGACCCAGTTAGGGTTACGATTGTACCTAGGGTTAGGGTTTTGTTGGGTGCTAGGGTTAGAGATCCGGTTAGGGTTACGATTGGACCTAGGGTTAGGGTTATGTTGAGGACTAGGGTTAGAGATCCGGTTAGGGTTACGATTCGACCTAGGGTTAGGGTTAGGTTGAGGACTAGGGTTAGAGATCCGGTTAGGGCTACGATTAGACCTAGGGTTAGGGTTATGTTGAGGGCTAGCGTTAGAGATCCGGTTACGGTTACGATTGGACCTAGGGTTAGGGTTATGTTGAGGGCTAGGGTTAGAGGTCCGGTTAGGGTTACGATTGGACCTAGGCTTAGGATTATGTTGAGGCCTAGGGTTAGAGATCCGGTTAGGGTTACGATTGGACCTAGGGTTAGGGTTATGTTGAGGACTAGGGTTAGAGATCCGGTTAGGGTTACGATTGGACCTAGGGTTAGGGTTATGTTGAGGGCTAGGGTTAGAGATCCAGTTAGGGTTACGATTGTACCTAGGGTTAGGGTTTTGTTGGGTGCTAGGGTTAGAGATCCGGTTAGGGTTACGATTGGACCTAGGGTTAGGGTTATGTTGAGGACTAGGGTTAGAGATCCGGTTAGGGTTACGATTCGACCTAGGGTTAGGGTTAGGTTGAGGACTAGGGTTAGAGATCCGGTTAGGGCTACGATTAGACCTAGGGTTAGGGTTATGTTGAGGGCTAGCGTTAGAGATCCGGTTACGGTTACGATTGGACCTAGGGTTAGGGTTATGTTGAGGGCTAGGGTTAGAGGTCCGGTTAGGGTTACGATTGGACCTAGGCTTAGGGTTATGTTGAGGCCTAGGGTTAGAGATCCGGTTAGGGTTACGATTGGACCTAGGGTTAGGGTTATGTTGAGGACTAGGGGTAGAGATCCGGTTAGGGTTACGATTGGACCTAGGGTTAGGGTTAGGTTGAGGACTAGGGTTAGAGATCCGGTTAGGGCTACGATTAAACCTAGGGTTAGGGTTATGTTGAGGGCTAGCGTTAGAGATCCGGTTACGGTTACGATTGGACCTAGGGTTTGGGTTATGTTGAGGGTTAGGGTTAGAGGTCCGGTTAGGGTTACGATTGGACCTAGGCTTAGGGTTATGTTGAGGCCTAGGGTTAGAGATCCGGTTAGGGTTACGATTGGACCTAGGGTTAGGGTTATGTTGAGGACTAGGGTTAGAGATCCGGTTAGGGTTACGATTGGACCTAGGGTTAGGGTTATGTTGAGGGCTAGGGTTAGAGACCCAGTTAGGGTTACGATTGTACCTAGGGTTAGGGTTTTGTTGGGTGCTAGGGTTAGAGATCCGGTTAGGGTTACGATTGGACCTAGGGTTAGGGTTATGTTGAGGACTAGGGTTAGAGATCCGGTTAGGGTTACGATTCGACCTAGGGTTAGGGTTAGGTTGAGGACTAGGGTTAGAGATCCGGTTAGGGCTACGATTAGACCTAGGGTTAGGGTTATGTTGAGGGCTAGCGTTAGAGATCCGGTTACGGTTACGATTGGACCTAGGGTTAGGGTTATGTTGAGGGCTAGGGTTAGAGGTCCGGTTAGGGTTACGATTGGACCTAGGCTTAGGATTATGTTGAGGCCTAGGGTTAGAGATCCGGTTAGGGTTACGATTGGACCTAGGGTTAGGGTTATGTTGAGGACTAGGGTTAGAGATCCGGTTAGGGTTACGATTGGACCTAGGGTTAGGGTTATGTTGAGGGCTAGGGTTAGAGATCCAGTTAGGGTTACGATTGTACCTAGGGTTAGGGTTTTGTTGGGTGCTAGGGTTAGAGATCCGGTTAGGGTTACGATTGGACCTAGGGTTAGGGTTATGTTGAGGACTAGGGTTAGAGATCCGGTTAGGGTTACGATTGGACCTAGGGTTAGGGTTAGGTTGAGGACTAGGGTTAGAGATCCGGTTAGGGCTACGATTAGACCTAGGGTTAGGGTTATGTTGAGGGCTAGCGTTAGAGATCCGGTTACGGTTACGATTGGACCTAGGGTTAGGGTTATGTTGAGGGCTAGGGTTAGAGGTCCGGTTAGGGTTACGATTGGACCTAGGCTTAGGGTTATGTTGAGGCCTAGGGTTAGAGATCCGGTTAGGGTTACGATTGGACCTAGGGTTAGGGTTATGTTGAGGACTAGGGTTAGAGATCCGGTTAGGGTTACGATTCGACCTAGGGTTAGGGTTATGTTGAGGGCTAGGGTTAGAGATCCAGTTAGGGTTACGATTGTACCTAGGGTTAGGGTTTTGTTGGGTGCTAGGGTTAGAGATCCGGTTAGGGTTACGATTGGACCTAGGGTTAGGGTTATGTTGAGGACTAGGGTTAGAGATCCGGTTAGGGTTACGATTGGACCTAGGGTTCGGGTTATGTTGAGGGCTAGGGTTAGAGATCCGGTTAGGGTTACGATTGGATCTAGGGTTAGGTTTATGTTGAGGGCTAGGGATAGAGGTCCGGTTAGGGTTACGATTGGACCTAGGGTTAGGGTTATGTTGAGGGCTAGTGTTAGAGATCCGGTTAGGGTTACGATTGGATCTAGGGTTAGGTTTATGTTGAGGGCTAGGAATAGAGGTCCGGTTAGGGTTACGATTGGACCTAGGGTTAGGGTTATGTTGAGGGCTAGTGTTAGAGATCCGGTTAGGGTTACGACTGGACCTAGGGTTAGGGTTATGTTGAGGGCTATGTTTAGAGATCCGGTTAGGGTTACGATTGGACCTAGGGTTAGGGTTATGTTGAGGCCTAGGGTTAGAGATCCGGTTAGGGTTACGATTGGACCTAGGGTTAGGGTTATGTTGAGGGTAGGGTTAGAGATCCGGTTAGGGTTACGATTGGACCTAGGGTTAGGGTTATGTTGAGGACTAAGGTTAGAGATCCGTTTAGGGTTACGATTGGACCTAGGGTTAGGGTTATGTTGAGGGCTAGGGTTAGAGATCCGGTTAGGGTTACGATTGGACCTAGGGTTCGGGTTATGTTGAGGGCTAGGGTTAGAGATCCGGTTAGGGTTACGATTGGATCTAGGGTTAGGTTTATGTTGAGGGCTAGGGATAGAGGTCCGGTTAGGGTTACGATTGGACCTAGGGTTAGGGTTATGTTGAGGACTAGGGTTAGAGATCCGGTTAGGGTTACGATTGGACCTAGGGTTAGGGTTATGTTGAGGACTAGGGTTAGAGATCCGGTTAGGGTTACGATTGTACCTAGGGTTAGGATTTTGTTGGGTGCTAGGGTTAGAGATCCGGTTAGGGTTACGATTGGACCTAGGGTTAGGGTTATGTTGAGGACTAGGGTTAGAGATCCGGTTAGGGTTACGATTGGACCTAGGGTTAGGGTTAGGTTGAGGACTAGGGTTAGAGATCCGGTTAGGGTACGATTAGACCTAGGGTTAGGGTTATGTTGAGGGCTAGCGTTAGAGATCCGGTTACGGTTACGATTGGACCTAGGGTTAGGGTTATGTTGAGGGCTAGGGTTAGAGGTCCGGTTAGGGTTACGATTGGACCTAGGCTTAGGGTTATGTTGAGGCCTAGGGTTAGAGATCCGGTTAGGGTTACGATTGGACCTAGGGTTAGGGTTATGTTGAGGACTAGGGTTAGAGATCCGGTTAGGGTTACGATTGGACCTAGGGTTAGGGTTATGTTGAGGGCTAGGGTTAGAGATCCAGTTAGGGTTACGATTGTACCTAGGGTTAGGGTTTTGTTGGGTGCTAGGGTTAGAGATCCGGTTAGGGTTACGATTGGACCTAGGGTTAGGGTTATGTTGAGGACTAGGGTTAGAGATCCGGTTAGAGTTACGATTGGACCTAGGGTTAGGGTTAGGTTGAGGACTAGGGTTAGAGATCCGGTTAGGGCTACGATTAGACCTAGGGTTAGGGTTATGTTGAGGGCTAGCGTTAGAGATCCGGTTACGGTTACGATTGGACCTAGGGTTAGGGTTATGTTGAGGGCTAGGGTTAGAGGTCCGGTTAGGGTTACGATTGGACCTAGGCTTAGGGTTATTTTGAGGCCTAGGGTTAGAGATCCGGTTAGGGTTACGATTGGACCTAGGGTTAGGGTTATGTTGAGGACTAGGGTTAGAGATCCGGTTAGGGTTACGATTCGACCTAGGGTTAGGGTTATGTTGAGGGCTAGGGTTAGAGATCCAGTTAGGGTTACGATTGTACCTAGGGTTAGGGTTTTGTTGGGTGCTAGGGTTAGAGATCCGGTTAGGGTTACGATTGGACCTAGGGTTAGGGTTATGTTGAGGACTAGGGTTAGAGATCCGGTTAGAGTTACGATTGGACCTAGGGTTCGGGTTATGTTGAGGGCTAGGGTTAGAGATCCGGTTAGGGTTACGATTGGATCTAGGGTTAGGTTTATGTTGAGGGCTAGGGATAGAGGTCCGGTTAGGGTTACGATTGGACCTAGGGTTAGGGTTATGTTGAGGGCTAGTGTTAGAGATCCGGTTAGGGTTACGATTGGATCTAGGGTTAGGTTTATGTTGAGGGCTAGGGATAGAGGTCCGGTTAGGGTTACGATTGGACCTAGGGTTAGGGTTATGTTGAGGGCTAGTGTTAGAGATCCGGTTAGGGTTACGACTGGACCTAGGGTTAGGGTTATGTTGAGGGCTATGTTTAGAGATCCGGTTAGGGTTACGATTGGACCTAGGGTTAGGGTTAGGTTGAGGGTAGGGTTAGAGATCCGGTTAGGGTTACGATTGTACCTAGGGTTAGGGTTTTGTTGGGTGCTAGGGTTAGAGATCCGGTTAGGGTTACGATTGGACCTAGGGTTAGGGTTATGTTGAGGACTAGGGTTAGAGATCCGGTTAGGGTTACGATTGGACCTAGGGTTAGGGTTAGGTTGAGGACTAGGGTTAGAGATCCGGTTAGGGCTACGATTAGACCTAGGGTTAGGGTTATGTTGAGGGCTAGCGTTAGAGATCCGGTTACGGTTACGATTGGACCTAGGGTTAGGGTTATGTTGAGGGCTAGGGTTAGAGGTCCGGTTAGGGTTACGATTGGACCTAGGCTTAGGGTTATGTTGAGGCCTAGGGTTAGAGATCCGGTTAGGGTTACGATTGGACCTAGGGTTAGGGTTATGTTGAGGACTAGGGTTAGAGATCCGGTTAGGGTTACGATTGGACCTAGGGTTAGGGTTATGTTGAGGGCTAGGGTTAGAGATCCAGTTAGGGTTACGATTGTACCTAGGGTCAGGGTTTTGTTGGGTGCTAGGGTTAGAGATCCGGTTAGGGTTACGATTGGACCTAGGGTTAGGGTTAAGTTGAGGACTAGGGTTAGAGATCCGGTTAGGGTTACGATTGGACCTAGGGTTAGGGTTAGGTTGAGGACTAGGGTTAGAGATCCGGTTAGGGCTACGATTAGACCTAGGGTTAGGGTTATGTTGAGGGCTAGCGTTAGAGATCCGGTTACGGTTACGATTGGACCTAGGGTTAGGGTTATG
Source organism: Miniopterus natalensis (assembly GCF_054644295.1). Classification (NCBI taxonomy): domain Eukaryota; kingdom Metazoa; phylum Chordata; class Mammalia; order Chiroptera; family Miniopteridae; genus Miniopterus; species Miniopterus natalensis. Next base: position 90,671,827 of record NC_142082.1, on the reverse strand, counting down.
TTGAGGGCTAGGGTTAGAGGTCCGGTTAGGGTTACGATTGGACCTAGGCTTAGGGTTATGTTGAGGCCTAGGGTTAGAGATCCGGTTAGGGTTACGATTGGACCTAGGGTTAGGGTTATGTTGAGGACTAGGGTTAGAGATCCGGTTAGGGTTACGATTCGACCTAGGGTTAGGGTTATGTTGAGGGCTAGGGTTAGAGATCCAGTTAGGGTTACGATTGTACCTAGGGTTAGGGTTTTGTTGGGTGCTAGGGTTAGAGATCCGGTTAGGGTTACGATTGGACCTAGGGTTAGGGTTATGTTGAGGAGTAGGGTTAGAGATCCGGTTAGGGTTACGATTGGACCTAGGGTTCGGGTTATGTTGAGGGCTAGGGTTAGAGATCCGGTTAGGGTTACGATTGGATCTAGGGTTAGGTTTATGTTGAGGGCTAGGGATAGAGGTCCGGTTAGGGTTACGATTGGACCTAGGGTTAGGGTTATGTTGAGGGCTAGTGTTAGAGATCCGGTTAGGGTTACGATTGGATCTAGGGTTAGGTTTATGTTGAGGGCTAGGGATAGAGGTCCGGTTAGGGTTACGATTGGACCTAGGGTTAGGGTTATGTTGAGGGCTAGTGTTAGAGATCCGGTTAGGGTTACGACTGGACCTAGGGTTAGGGTTATGTTGAGGGCTATGTTTAGAGATCCGGTTAGGGTTACGATTGGACCTAGGGTTAGGGTTAGGTTGAGGGTAGGGTTAGAGATCCGGTTAGGGTTACGATTGTACCTAGGGTTAGGGTTTTGTTGGGTGCTAGGGTTAGAGATCCGGTTAGGGTTACGATTGGACCTAGGGTTAGGGTTATGTTGAGGACTAGGGTTAGAGATCCGGTTAGGGTTACGATTGGACCTAGGGTTAGGGTTAGGTTGAGGACTAGGGTTAGAGATCCGGTTAGGGCTACGATTAGACCTAGGGTTAGGGTTATGTTGAGGGCTAGCGTTAGAGATCCGGTTACGGTTACGATTGGACCTAGGGTTAGGGTTATGTTGAGGGCTAGGGTTAGAGGTCCGGTTAGGGTTACGATTGGACCTAGGCTTAGGGTTATGTTGAGGCCTAGGGTTAGAGATCCGGTTAGGGTTACGATTGGACCTAGGGTTAGGGTTATGTTGAGGACTAGGGTTAGAGATCCGGTTAGGGTTACGATTGGACCTAGGGTTAGGGTTATGTTGAGGGCTAGGGTTAGAGATCCAGTTAGGGTTACGATTGTACCTAGGGTTAGGGTTTTGTTGGGTGCTAGGGTTAGAGATCCGGTTAGGGTTGCGATTGGACCTAGGGTTAGGGTTATGTTGAGGACTAGGGTTAGAGATCCGGTTAGGGTTACGATTGGACCTAGGGTTAGGGTTAGGTTGAGGACTAGGGTTAGAGATCCGGTTAGGGCTACGATTAGACCTAGGGTTAGGGTTATGTTGAGGGCTAGCGTTAGAGATCCGGTTACGGTTACGATTGGACCTAGGGTTAGGGTTATGTTGAGGCCTAGGGTTAGAGGTCCGGTTAGGGTTACGATTGGACCTAGGCTTAGGGTTATGTTGAGGCCTAGGGTTAGAGATCCGGTTAGGGTTACGATTGGACCTAGGGTTAGGGTTATGTTGAGGACTAGGGTTAGAGATCCAGTTAGGGTTACGATTCGACCTAGGGTTAGGGTTATGTTGAGGGCTAGGGTTAGAGATCCAGTTAGGGTTACGATTGTACCTAGGGTTAGGGTTTTGTTGGGTGCTAGGGTTAGAGATCCGGTTAGGGTTACGATTGGACCTAGGGTTAGGGTTATGTTGAGGACTAGGGTTAGAGACCCGGTTAGGGTTACGATTGGACCTAGGGTTCGGGTTATGTTGAGGGCTAGGGTTAGAGATCCGGTTAGGGTTACGATTGGATCTAGGGTTAGGTTTATGTTGAGGGCTAGGGATAGAGGTCCGGTTAGGGTTACGATTGGACCTAGGGTTAGGGTTATGTTGAGGGCTAGTGTTAGAGATCCGGTTAGGGTTACGATTGGATCTAGGGTTAGGTTTATGTTGAGGGCTAGGGATAGAGGTCCGGTTAGGGTTACGATTGGACCTAGGGTTAGGGTTATGTTGAGGGCTAGTGTTAGAGATCCGGTTAGGGTTACGACTGGACCTAGGGTTAGGGTTATGTTGAGGACTATGTTTAGAGATCCGGTTAGGGTTACGATTGGACCTAGGGTTAGGGTTAGGTTGAGGGTAGGGTTAGAGATCCGGTTAGGGTTACGATTGTACCTAGGGTTAGGGTTTTGTTGGGTGCTAGGGTTAGAGATCCGGTTAGGGTTACGATTGGACCTAGGGTTAGGGTTATGTTGAGGACTAGGGTTAGAGATCCGGTTAGGGTTACGATTGGACCTAGGGTTAGGGTTAGGTTGAGGACTAGGGTTAGAGATCCGGTTAGGGCTACGATTAGACCTAGGGTTAGGGTTATGTTGAGGGCTAGCGTTAGAGATCCGGTTACGGTTACGATTGGACCTAGGGTTAGGGTTATGTTGAGGGCTAGGGTTAGAGGTCCGGTTAGGGTTACGATTGGACCTAGGCTTAGGGTTATGTTGAGGCCTAGGGTTAGAGATCCGGTTAGGGTTACGATTGGACCTAGGGTTAGGGTTATGTTGAGGGCTAGGGTTAGAGATCCAGTTAGGGTTACGATTGTACCTAGGGTTAGGGTTTTGTTGGGTGCTAGGGTTAGAGATCCGGTTAGGGTTACGATTGGACCTAGGGTTAGGGTTATGTTGAGGACTAGGGTTAGAGATCCGGTTAGGGTTACGATTGGACCTAGGGTTCGGGTTATGTTGAGGACTAGGGTTAGAGATCCGGTTAGGGTTACGATTGGATCTAGGGTTAGGTTTATGTTGAGGGCTAGGGATAGAGGTCCGGTTAGGGTTACGATTGGACCTAGGGTTAGGGTTATGTTGAGGGCTAGTGTTAGAGATCCGGTTAGGGTTACGATTGGATCTAGGGTTAGGTTTATGTTGAGGGCTAGGGATAGAGGTCCGGTTAGGGTTACAATTGGACCTAGGGTTAGGGTTATGTTGAGGGCTAGTGTTAGAGATCCGGTTAGGGTTACGACTGGACCTAGGGTTAGGGTTATGTTGAGGGCTATGTTTAGAGATCCGGTTAGGGTTACGATTGGACCTAGGGTTAGGGTTAGGTTGAGGGTAGGGTTAGAGATCCGGTTAGGGTTACGATTGTACCTAGGGTTAGGGTTTTGTTGGGTGCTAGGGTTAGAGATCCGGGTAGGGTTACGATTGGACCTAGGGTTAGGGTTATGTTGAGGGCTAGGGTTAGAGGTCCGGTTAGGGTTACGATTGGACCTAGGGTTAGGGTTATGTTGAGGACTAGGTTTAGAGATCCGGTTAGGGTTACGATTGGACCTAGGGTTAGGGTTATGTTGAGGACTAGGGTTAGAGAACCGGTTAGGGTTACGATTGGACCTAGTGTTAGGGTTATGTTGAGGAGTAGGGTTAGAGATCTTGTTAGGGTTACGATTGGACCTAGGGTTAGGGTTAGGTTGAGGGTTAGGGTAGGAGATCCGGTTAGGGTTACGATTGGACCTAGGGTTAGGGTTATGTTGAGGACTAGGGTTAGAGATCCGGTTAGGGTTACGATTGGACCTAGGGTTCGGGTTATGTTGAGAGCTAGGGTTAGAGATCCAGTTAGGGTTACGATTGGACCTAGGGTTAGGGTTATGTTGAGGGCTAAGGTTAGAGATCCGGTTAGGGTTACGATTGGACCTAGGGTTAGGGTTATGTTGAGGACTAGGGGTAGAGATCCGGTTAGGGTTACGATTGGACCTAGGGTTAGGGTTAGGTTGAGGACTAGGATTAGAGATCCGGTTAGGGCTACGATTAGACCTAGGGTTAGGGTTATGTTGAGGGCTAGCGTTAGAGATCCGGTTACGGTTACGATTGGACCTAGGGTTAGGGTTATGTTGAGGGCTAGGGTTAGAGGTCCGGTTAGGGTTACGATTCGACCTAGGCTTAGGGTTATGTTGAGGCCTAGGGTTAGAGATCCGGTTAGGGTTACGATTGGACCTAGGGTTAGTGTTATGTTGAGGACTAGGGTTAGAGATCCGGTTAGGGTTACGATTGGACCTAGGGTTAGGGTTATGTTGAGGGCTAGGGTTAGAGATCCAGTTAGGGTTACGATTGTACCTAGGGTTAGGGTTATGTTTAGGGCTAAGTTTAGAGAGACGGTTAGGGTTACGATTGGACCTAGGGTTTGGGTTATGTTGAGGGCTAGGTTTAGAGAGACGGTTAGGGTAAGATTGGACCTAGGGTTAGGGTTATGTTGTGGGCTATGGTTAGAGATCCGGTTAGGGTTACGATTGGACCTAGGGTTAGGGTTATGTTGAGGGCTAGGTTTAGAGATCCGGTTAGGGTTAAGATTGGACCTAGGGTTAGGGTTATGTTGAGGGCTAGGGTTAGAGATCCGGTTAGGTTACGATTGGACCTAGGGTTAGGTTTATGTTGAGGGCTAGGATTAGAGATCTGGTTAGGGTTACGATTCGACCTAGGTTTAGGGTTATGTTGAGGGCTAGGGTTAGAGATCCGGTTAGGGTTAAGATTGGACCTAGGGTTAGGGTTATGTTGAGGGCTAGGGTTAGAGGTCCGGTTAGGGTTACGATTGGACCTAGGGTTAGGGTTATGTTGAGGACTAGCGTTAGAAATCCGGTTAGGGTTACGATTGCACCTGGGTTAAGGTTATGTTGAGGGCTAGGGTTAGAGATCCGGTTAGGGTTACGATTGGACCTAGGGTTAGGGTTATGTTGAGGCCTAGAGTTAGAGATCCGGTTACGGTTACGATTGGACCTAGGGTTAGGGTTATGTTGAGGGCTTGGGTTAGAGATCCGGTTAGGGTTACGATTGTACCTAGGGATAGGGTTATGTTGAGGGCTAGGGTTAGACATCCGGTTAGGGCCACGATTGGACCTAGGGTTAGGGTTATGTTGAGGGCTAGGTTTAGAGATCCGGTTAGGGTTATGATTGGACCTAGGGTTAGGGTTATTTTGAGGGCTAGGTTTAGAGAGATGGTTAGGGTTACGATTAGACCTAGCGTTACGGTTATTTTGAGGGCTAGGTATAGAGAGACGGTTAGGGTTACGATTGGACCTAGGGTTAGCGTTATGTTAAGGGCTAGGTTTAGAGAGACGGTTAGGGTACGATTGGACCTAGGGTTAGGGTTATGTTGAGGGCTAGGGTTAGAGATCCGGTTAGGGTTACGATTCCACCTAGGGTTAGGGTTATGTTGAGGGCTAGGTTTAGAGGTCCGGTTAGGGTTACGATTGGACCTAGGGTTAGGGTTATGTTGAGGGCTATGGTTAGAGATCCGGTTAGGGTTACGATTGGACCTATGGTTAGGGTTATGTTGAGGGCTAGGGTTAGAGTTCCGGTTAGGGTTACGATTGGACATAGGGTTAGGTTTATGATGAGGGCTAGAGTTAGAGATCTGGTTAGGGTTACGATTGGACCCAGGGTTAGGGTTATGTTGAGGGCTTGGGTTAGAGATCTGGTTAGGGTTACGATTGGACCTAGGGTTAGGATTATGTTGAGGGCTAAGGTTAGAGGTCCGGTTATGGTTACGATTGGACCTAGGGTTAGGGTCATGTTGAGGGCTAGGGTTAGAGATCCGGTTAGGGTTACGATTGGACCTAGGGTTAGGGTTATGTTGAGGGCTAGGGTTAGAGATCCGGTTAGGGTTACAATTGGACCTAGGGTTAGGGTTATGTTGAGGGCTAGGTTTAGAGGTCCGTTTAGGGTTACGCTTGGACCTACGGTTAGGGTTATGTTGAGGGCTAGTGTTAGAGATCCGGTTAGGGTTAAGATTGGACCTAGATTTAGGGATATGTTGAGAGCTAGGGTTAGAGATCCGGTTAGGGTTAAGATTGGACCTAGGGTTAGGGTTATGTTGAGGGCTAGGGTTAGAGATCCGGTTAGAGTTACTATTGGACCTACGGTTAGGGTTATGTTGAGGGCTATGGTTAGAGATCCGGTAAGGGTTACGATTGGACCTAGGGTTAGGTTTGTGTTGAGGGCTAGGGTTAGAGATCCTGTTAGGGTTACGATTGGACCTAGGGTTAGGGTTATGTTGAGGGCTAGGTTTAGAGAGACGGTTAGGGTACGATTGGACCTAGGGTTAGGGTTATGTTTTGGGCTAGGGTTATAGATCCGGTTAGGGTTACGATTGGACCTAGGGTTAGGGATATGTTGAGGGCTAGGTTTAGAGAGACGGTTAGGGTACGATTGGACCTAGGGTTAGGGTTATGTTTTGGGCTAGGGTTATAGATCCGGTTAGGGTTACGATTGGACCTAGGGTTAGGGTTATGTTGAGGGCTAGGTTTAGAGATCTGGTTAGGATTACGATTGGACCTAGGGTTAGGGTTATGTTGAGGACTATGGTTAGAGATCCGGTTAGTGTTACGATTGGGCCTAGGGTTAGGGTTATGTTGAGGGCTATGGTTAGAGATCCGGTTAGGTTTAAGATTGGACCTATGGTTAGGGTTATGTTGAGGGCTAGGGTTAGAGATCCGGTTAGGTTACGATTGGACCTAGGGTTAGGTTTATGTTGAGGGCTAGGGTTAGAGATCTGGTTAGGCTTACGATTGGACCTAGGTTTAGGGTTATGTTGAGGGCTAGTGTTAGAAATCCGGTTAGGGTTACGATTGGACCTAGGGTTAGGGTTATGTTGAGGACTAGGGTTAGAGATCCGGTTAGGGTTACGATTGCACCTCGGTTAAGGTTATGTTGAGGGCTAGGGTTAGAGATCCTGTTGGGATTACGATTGGACCTAGGGTTAGTGTTATGTTGAGGGCTAGGTTTAGAGATCCGGTTAGGGTTACGATTGGACCTAGGGTTAGGGTTATGTTGAGGGCTAGGGTTAGAGATCCGGTTAGCGTTACGATTGGACCTAGGGTTAGGGTTATGTTGAGGCCTAGCATTAGAGATCCGGTTAGGGTTACTATTGGACCTAGGATTATGGTTTTGTTGAGGGCTAGGGTTAGAGATCCGGTTAGGGTTATGATTGGACCTAGGGTTAGGGTTATGTTGAGGGCTAGGTTTGGACATCCGGTTAGGGCTACGATTGGACCTAGGGTTAGGGTTATGTTGAGGGTTAGGGCTAGAGATCCGGTTAGGGTTACGATTGGACCTAGGGTTAGGGTTATGTTGAGGGCTAGGGTTAGAGTTCCGTTTAGGGTTACGATTGGACCTAGGGTTAGTGTTATGTTGAGGGCTAGGGTTAGACATCTGGATAGGGTTACGATTGGACCTAGGGTTAGGGTTATTTTGAGGGCTAGGTTTAGAGAGATGGTTAGGGTTACGATTAGACCTAGGGTTATGGTTATTTTGAGGGCTAGGTATAGAGAGACAGTTAGGGTTACGATTGGACCTAGGGTTAGCGTTATGTTGAGGGCTAGGTTTAGAGAGACGGTTAGGGTACGATTGGACCTAGGGTTAGGGTTATGTTGAGGGCTAGGGTTAGAGATCCGGTTAGGGTTACGATTCCACCTAGGGTTAGGGTTATGTTGAGGGCTAGGTTTAGAGGTCCGGTTAGGGTTACGATTGGACCTAGGGTTAGGGTTATGTTGAGGGCTATGGTTAGAGATCCGGTTAGGGTTACGATTGGACCTATGGTTAGGGTTATGTTGAGGGCTAGGGTTAGAGTTCCGGTTAGGGTTACGATTGGACAAAGCGTTAGGTTTATGATGAGGGCTAGAGTTAGAGATCTGGTTAGGGTTACGATTGGACCCAGGGTTAGGGTTATGTTGAGGGCTTGGGTTAGAGATCTGGTTAGGGTTACGATTGGACCTAGGGTTAGGATTATGTTGAGGGCTAAGGTTAGAGGTCCGGTTATGGTTACGATTGGACCTAGGGTTAGGGTCATGTTGAGGGCTAGGGTTAGAGATCCGGTTAGGGTTACGATTGGACCTAGGGTTAGGGTTATGTTGAGGGCTAGGGTTAGAGATCCGGTTAGGGTTACAATTGGACCTAGGGTTAGGGTTATGTTGAGGGCTAGGTTTAGAGGTCCGTTTAGGGTTACGCTTGGACCTACGGTTAGGGTTATGTTGAGGGCTAGTGTTAGAGATCCGGTTAGGGTTAAGATTGGACCTAGATTTAGGGTTATGTTGAGAGCTAGGGTTAGAGATCCGGTTAGCGTTACGATTGGACCTAGGGTTAGGGTTATGTTGAGGGCTAGGGTTAGAGATCCGGTTAGAGTTACTATTGGACCTACGGTTAGGGTTATGTTGAGGGCTATGGTTAGAGATCCGGTAAGGGTTACGATTGGACCTAGGGTTAGGTTTGTGTTGAGGGCTAGGGTTAGAGATCCTGTTAGGGTTACGATTGGACCTAGGGTTAGGGTTATGTTGAGGGCTAGGGTTAGAGATCCAGTTAGGGTTACGATTGTAGCTAGGGTTAGGGTTATGTTGGGGGCTAGGGTTAGAGATCCGGTTAGGGTTACGATTAGACCTAGGGTTAGGGTTATGTTGAGGACTATGGTTAGAGATCCGGTTAGGGTTACGATTGGACCTAGGGTAGGGGTTATGTTGAGGGCTAGGTTTCGAGAGACGGTTAGGGTACGATTGGACCTAGGTTTAGGGTTATGTTGACTGCTAGGGTTAGAGATCTGCTTAGGATAACGATTGGACCTAGGGTTAGGGTTATGTTGAGGGCTAGGTTTAGAGATCCGGTTAGGGTTACGATTGGACCTAGGGTTAGGGTTATGTTGAGGGCTAGGGTTAGATCCGGTTAGGGTTACGATTGGACCTAGGGTTATAGTTATGTTGAGGGCTAGGGTTAGAAATCCGGTTAGGGTTACGATTGGACCTAGGGTTAGGGTTATGTTGAGGGCTAGGGTTAGAGGTCCGGTTAGGGTTACGATTGGACCTAGGGTTAGGGTTATGTGGAGGACTAGGGTTAGAGATCCGGTTAGGGTTACGATTGGACCTAGGGTTAGGGTTATGTTGAGGGCTAGGGTTAGAGGTCCGGTTAGGGTTACGATTGCACCTGGGTTAAGGTTATGTTGAGGGCTAGGGTTAGAGATCCGGTTGGGGTTACGATTGGACCTAGGGTTAGTGTTCTGTTGAGGGCTAGGTTTAGAGATCCGGTTAGGGTTACGATTGGACCTAGGGTTAGGGTTATGTTGAGGGCTACGGTTAGAGATCCGGTTAGGGTTACGATTGGACCTAGGGTTAGGGTTATGTTGAGGCCTAAATTAGAGATCCGGTTAGGGTTACTATTGGACCTAGGATTAGGGTTATGTTGAGGGCTAGGGTTAGAGATCCGGTTAGGGTTATGATTGGACCTAGGGTTAGGGTTATGTTGAGGGCTAGGGTTGGACATCCGGTTAGGGCTACGATTGGACCTAGGGTTAGGGTTATGTTGAGGGTTCGGGCTAGAGATCCGGTTAGGGTTACGATTGGACCTAGGGTTAGGGTTATGTTGAGTGCTAGGATTAGAGATCTGGTTAGGGTTATGATTGGACCTAGGGTTAGTGTTATGTTGAGTGCTAGGGTTAGACATCTGGATAGTGTTACGATTGGACCTAGGGTTAGGGTTATTTTGAGGGCTAGGTTTAGAGAGATGGTTAGGGTTACGATTAGACCTAGGGTTATGGTTATTTTGAGGGCTAGGTATAGAGAGACGGTTAGGGTTACGATTGGACCTAGGGTTAGCGTGATGTTGAGGGCTAGGTTTAGAGAGACGGTTAGGGTACGATTGGACCTAGGGTTAGGGTTATGTTGAGGGCTATGGTTAGAGATCCGGTTAGGGTTACGATTGGACCTATGGTTAGGGTTATGTTGAGGGCTAGGGTTAGAGTTCCGGTTAGGGTTACGATTGGACATAGGGTTAGGTTTATGATGAGGGCTAGAGTTAGAGATCTGGTTAGGGTTACGATTGGACCCAGGGTTAGGGTTATGTTGAGGGCTTGGGTTAGAGATCTGGTTAGGGTTACGATTGTACCTAGGGTTAGGGTTATGTTGAGGGCTAAGGTTAGAGGTCCGGTTAGGGTTACGATTGGACCTAGGGTTAGGGTTATGTTGAGGGCTAGGGTTAGAGATCCGGTTAGGGTTACGATTGGACCTAGGGTTAGGGTTATGTTGAGGGCTAGGGTTAGAGATCCGGTTAGGGTTACAATTGGACCTAGGGTTAGGGTTATGTTGAGGGCTAGGGTTAGAGATCCGGTTAGGTTACGATTGGACCTAGTGTTAGGTTTATGTTGAGGGCTAGGGTTAGAGATCTGGTTAGGATTACGATTGGACCTAGGGTTAGGGTTATGTTGAGGACTATGGTTAGAGATCCGGTTAGTGTTACGATTGGGCCTAGGGTTAGGGTTATGTTGAGGGCTATGGTTAGAGATCCGGTTAGGGTTAAGATTGGACCTATGGTTAGGGTTATGTTGAGGGCTAGGGTTAGAGATCCGGTTAGGTTACGATTGGACCTAGGGTTAGGTTTATGTTGAGGGCTAGGGTTAGAGATCCGGTTAGGCTTACGATTGGACCTAGGTTTAGGGTTATGTTGAGGGATAGGGTTAGAGATCCGGTTAGGGTTACGCTTGGACCTAGGGTTAGGGTTATGTTGAGGACTAGGGTTAGAGATCCGGTTAGGGTTACGATTGCACCTGGGTTAAGGTTATGTTAAGGGCTAGGATTAGAGATCCGGTTGGGGTTACGATTGGACCAAGGGTTAGTGTTATGTTGAGGGCTAGGTTTAGAGATCCGGTTAGGGTTACGATTGGACCTAGGGTTAGGGTTATGTTGAGGGCTAGGGTTAGAGATCCGGTTAGGGTTACGATTGGACCTAGGGTTAGGGTTATGTGGAGGCCTAGCATTAGAGATCCGGTTAGGGTTACTATTGGACCTAGGATTAGGGTTATGTTGAGGGCTAGGGTTAGAGATCCGGTTAGGGTTATGATTGGACCTAGGGTTAGGGTTATGTTGAGGGCTAGGGTTGGACATCCGGTTAGGGCTACGATTGGACCTAGGGTTAGGGTTATGTTGAGGACTATGGTTAGATATCCGGTTAGGGTTACGATTGGACCTAGGGTAGGGGTTATGTTGAGGGCTAGGTTTCGAGAGACGGTTAGGGTACCATTGGACCTAGGGTTAGGGTTATGTTGACTGCTAGGGTTAGAGATCTGCTTAGGATAACGATTGGACCTAGGGTTAGGGTTATGTTGAGGGCTAGGTTTAGAGATCCGGTTAGGGTTACGATTGGACCTAGGGTTAGGGTTATGTTGACGGCTAGGGTTAGATCCGGTTAGGGTTACGATTGGACCTAGGGTTATAGTTATGTTGAGGGCTAGGGTTAGAAATCCGGTTAGGGTTACGATTGGACCTAGGGTTAGGGTTATGTTGAGGGCTAGGGTTGGACATCCGGTTAGGGTTACTATTGGACCTAGGATTAGGGTTATGTTGAGGGCTAGGGTTAGAGATCCGGTTAGGGTTATGATTGGACCTAGGGTTAGGGTTATGTTGAGGGCTAGGGTTGGACATCCGGTTAGGGCTACGATTGGACCTAGGGTTAGGGTTATGTTGAGGGTTAGGGCTACAGATCCGGTTAGGGTTACGATTGGACCTAGGGTTAGGGTTATGTTGAGTGCTAGGGTTAGAGATCTGGTTAGGGTTACGATTGGACCTAGGGTTAGTGTTATGTTGAGTGCTAGGGTTAGACATCTGGATAGTGTTACGATTGGACCTAGGGTTAGGGTTATTTTGAGGGCTAGGTTTAAAGAGATGGTTAGGGTTACGATTAGACCTAGGGTTATGGTTATTTTGAGGGCTAGGTATAGAGAGACGGTTAGGGTTACGATTGGACCTAGGGTTAGCGTTATGTTGAGGGCTAGGTTTAGAGAGACGGTTAGGGTACGATTGGACCTAGGGTTAGGGTTATGTTGAGGGCTATGGTTAGAGATCCGGTTAGGGTTACGATTGGACCTATGGTTAGGGTTATGTTGAGGGCTAGGGTTAGAGTTCCGGTTAGGGTTACGATTCCACCTAGGGTTAGGGTTATGTTGAGGGCTAGGTTTAGAGGTCCGGTTAGGGTTACGATTGGACCTAGGGTTAGGGTTATGTTGAGGGCTATGGTTAGAGATCCGGTTAGGGTTACGATTGGACCTATGGTTAGGGTTATGTTGAGGGCTAGGGTTAGAGATCCGGTTAGGGTTACGATTGGACATAGGGTTAGGTTTATGATGAGGGCTAGAGTTAGAGATCTGGTTAGGGTTACGATTGGACCCAGGGTTAGGGTTATGTTGAGGGCTTGGGTTAGAGATCTGGTTAGGGTTACGATTGTACCTAGGGTTAGGGTTATGTTGAGGGCTAAGGTTAGAGGTCCGGTTAGGGTTACGATTGGACCTAGGGTTAGGGTTATGTTGAGGGCTAGGGTTAGAGATCCAGTTAGGGTTACGATTGGACCTAGGGTTAGGGTTATGTTGAGGGCTAGGGTTAGAGATCCGGTTAGGGTTACAATTGGACCTAGGGTTAGGGTTATGTTGAGGGCTAGGTTTAGAGGTCCGTTTAGGGTTACGCTTGGAACTACGGTTAGGGTTATGTTGAGGGCTAGTGTTCGAGATCCGGTTAGGGTTAAGATTGGACCTAGGGTTAGGGTTATGTTGAGAGCTAGTGTTAGAGGTCCGGTTAGCGTTACGATTGGACCTAGGTTTAGGGTTATGTTGAGGGGTAGGGTTAGAGATCCGGTTAGGGTTACAATTGGACCTACGGTTAGGGTTATGTTGAGGGCTATGGTTAGAGATCCGGTAAGGGTTACGATTGGACCTAGGGTTAGGTTTGTGTTGAGGGCTAGGGTTAGAGATCCTGTTAGGGTTACGATTGGACCTAGGGTTAGGGTTATGTTGAGGGCTAGGGTTAGAGATCCAGTTAGGGTTACGATTGTAGCTAGGGTTAGGGTTATGTTGGGGGCTAGGGTTAGAGATCTGGTTAGGATTACGATTGGACCTAGGGTTAGGGTTATGTTGAGGGCTAGGTTTAGAGATCTGGTTAGGATTACGATTGGACTTAGGGTTAGAGTTATGTTGAGGACTATGGTTAGAGATCCGGTTAGTGTTACGATTGGGCCTAGGGTTAGGGTTATGTTGAGGGCTATGGTTAGAGATCCGGTTAGGGTTAAGATTGGACCTATGGTTAGGGTTATGTTGAGGGCTAGGGTTAGAGATCCGGTTAGGTTACGATTGGACCTAGGGTTAGGTTTATGTTGAGGGCTAGGGTTAGAGATCTGGTTAGGCTTACGATTGGACCTAGGTTTAGGGTTATGTTGAGGGCTAGGGTTAGAGATCCGGTTAGGGTTACGCTTGGACCTAGGGTTAGGGTTATGTTGAGGACTAGGGTTAGAGATCCGGTTAGGGTTACTATTGCACCTGGGTTAAGGTTATGTTAAGGGCTAGGATTAGAGATCCGGTTGGGGTTACGATTGGACCAAGGGTTAGTGTTATGTTGAGGGCTAGGTTTAGAGATCCGGTTAGGGTTACGATTGGACCTAGGGTTAGGGTTATGTTGAGGGCTAGGGTTAGAGATCCGGTTAGGGTTACGATTGGACCTAGGGTTAGGGTTATGTGGAGGCCTAGCATTAGAGATCCGGTTAGGGTTACTATTGGACCTAGGATTAGGGTTATGTTGAGGGCTAGGGTTAGAAATCCGGTTAGGGTTACGATTGGACCTAGGGTTAGGGTTATGTTGAGGGCTAGGGTTAGAGGTCCGGTTAGGGTTACGATTGGACCTAGGGTTAGGGTTATGTTGAGGGCTAGGGTTAGAGGTCCGGTTAGGGTTACGATTGCACCTGGGTTAAGGTTATGTTGAGGGCTAGGGTTAGAGATCCGGTTGGGGTTACGATTGGACCTAGGGTTAGTGTTCTGTTGAGGGCTAGGTTTAGAGATCCGGTTAGGGTTACGATTGGACCTAGGGTTAGTGTTATGTTGAGGCCTAGCATTAGAGATCCGGTTAGGGTTACTATTGGACCTAGGATTAGGGTTATGTTGAGGGCTAGGGTTAGAGATCCGGTTAGGGTTATGATTGGACCTAGGGTTAGGGTTATGTTGAGGGCTAGGGTTGGACATCCGGTTAGGGCTACGATTGGACCTAGGGTTAGGGTTATGTTGAGGGTTAGGGCTAGAGATCCGGTTAGGGTTACGATTGGACCTAGGGTTAGGGTTATGTTGAGTGCTAGGGTTAGAGATCTGGTTAGGGTTACGATTGGACCTAGGGTTAGTGTTATGTTGAGTGCTAGGGTTAGACATCTGGATAGTGTTACGATTGGACCTAGGGTTAGGGTTATTTTGAGGGCTAGGTTTAGAGAGATGGTTAGGGTTACGATTAGACCTAGGGTTATGGTTATTTTGAGGGCTAGGTATAGAGAGACGGTTAAGGTTACGATTGGACCTAGGGTTAGCGTTATGTTGAGGGCTAGGTTTAGAGAGACGGTTAAAGTACGATTGGACCTAGGGTTAGGGTTATGTTGAGGGCTATGGTTAGAGATCCGGTTAGGGTTACGATTGGACCTATGGTTAGGGTTATGTTGAGGGCTAGGATTAGAGTTCCGGTTAGGGTTACGATTCCACCTAGGGTTAGGGTTATGTTGAGGGCTAGGTTTAGAGGTCCGGTTAGGGTTACGATTGGACCTAGGGTTAGGGTTATGTTGAGGGCTATGGTTAGAGATCCGGTTAGGGTTACGATTGGACCTATGGTTAGGGTTATGTTGAGGGCTAGGGTTAGAGTTCCGGTTAGGGTTACGATTGGACATAGGGTTAGGTTTATGATGAGGGCTAGAGTTAGAGATCTGGTTAGGGTTACGATTGGACCCAGGGTTATGGTTATGTTGAGGGCTTGGGTTAGAGATCTGGTTAGGGTTACGATTGTACCTAGGGTTAGGGTTATGTTGAGGGCTAAGGTTAGAGGTCCGGTTAGGGTTACGATTGGACCTAGGGTTAGGGTTATGTTGAGGGCTAGGGTTAGAGATCCGGTTAGGGTTACGATTGGACCTAGGGTTAGGGTTATGTTGAGGGCTAGGGTTAGAGATCCGGTTAGGGTTACAATTGGACCTAGGGTTAGGGTTATGTTGAGGGCTAGGTTTAGAGGTCCGTTTAGGGTTACGCTTGGACCTACGGTTAGGGTTATGTTGAGGGCTAGTGTTCGAGATCCGGTTAGGGTTAAGATTGGACCTAGGGTTAGGGTTATGTTGAGAGCTAGTGTTAGAGATCCGGTTAGGGTTACGATTCCACCTAGGGTTAGGGTTATGTTGAGGGCTAGGTTTAGAGGTCCGGTTAGGGTTACGATTGGACCTAGGGTTAGGGTTATGTTGAGGGCTATGGTTAGAGATCCGGTTAGGGTTACGATTGGACCTATGGTTAGGGTTATGTTGAGGGCTAGGGTTAGAGATCTGGTTAGGATTACGATTGGACCTAGGGTTAGGGTTATGTTGAGGGCTAGGTTTAGAGATCTGGTTAGGATTACGATTGGACTTAGGGTTAGAGTTATGTTGAGGACTATGGTTAGAGATCCGGTTAGTGTTATGATTGGGCCTAGGGTTAGGGTTATGTTGAGGGCTATGGTTAGAGATCCGGTTAGGGTTAAGATTGGACCTATGGTTAGGGTTATGTTGAGGGCTAGGGTTAGAGATCCGGTTAGGTTACGATTGGACTTAGGGTTAGGTTTATGTTGAGGGCTAGGGTTAGAGATCTGGTTAGGCTTACGATTGGACCTAGGTTTAGGGTTATGTTGAGGGCTAGGGTTAGAGATCCGGTTAGGGTTACGCTTGGACCTAGGGTTAGGGTTATGTTGAGGACTAGGGTTAGAGATCCGGTTAGGGTTACTATTGCACCTGGGTTAAGGTTATGTTAAGGGCTAGGATTAGAGATCCGGTTGGGGTTACGATTGGACCAAGGGTTAGTGTTATGTTGAGGGCTAGGTTTAGAGATCCGATTAGGGTTACGATTGGACCTAGGGTTAGGGTTATGTTGAGGGCTAGGGTTAGAGATCCGGTTAGGGTTACGATTGGACCTAGGGTTAGGGTTATGTGGAGGCCTAGCATTAGAGATCCGGTTAGGGTTACTATTGGACCTAGGATTAGGGTTATGTTGAGGGCTAGGGTTAGAAATCCGGTTAGGGTTACGATTGGACCTAGGGTTAGGGTTATGTTGAGGGCTAGGGTTAGAGGTCCGGTTAGGGTTACGATTGGACCTAGGGTTAGGGTTATGTTGAGGGCTAGGGTTAGAGGTCCGGTTAGGGTTACGATTGCACCTGGGTTAAGGTTATGTTGAGGGCTAGGGTTAGAGATCCGGTTGGGGTTACGATTGGACCTAGGGTTAGTGTTCTGTTGAGGGCTAGGTTTAGAGATCCGGTTAGGGTTACGATTGGACCTAGGGTTAGTGTTATGTTGAGGCCTAGCATTAGAGATCCGGTTAGGGTTACTATTGGACCTAGGATTAGGGTTATGTTGAGGGCTAGGGTTAGAGATCCGGTTAGGGTTATGATTGGACCAAGGGTTAGGGTTATGTTGAGGGCTAGGGTTGGACATCCGGTTAGGGCTACGATTGGACCTAGGGTTAGGGTTATGTTGAGGGTTAGGGCTAGAGATCCGGTTAGGGTTACGATTGGACCTAGGGTTAGGGTTATGTTGAGTGCTAGGGTTAGAGATCTGGTTAGGGTTACGATTGGACCTAGGGTTAGTGTTATGTTGAGTGCTAGGGTTAGACATCTGGATAGTGTTACGATTGGACCTAGGGTTAGGGTTATGTTGAGGGGTATGGTTAGAGATCCGGTTAGGGTTACGATTGGACCTAGGGTTAGGGTTATGTTGAGGGTTAGGGCTAGAGATCCGGTTAGGGTTACGATTGGACCTAGGGTTAGGGTTATGTTGAGGGCTAGGGTTAGAGTTCCGTTTAGGGTTACGATTGGACCTAGGGTTAGTGTTATGTTGAGGGCTAGGGTTAGACATCTGGATAGGGTTACGATTGGACCTAGGGTTAGGGTTATTTTGAGGGCTAGGTTTAGAGAGATGGTTAGGGTTACGATTAGACCTAGGGTTATGGTTATTTTGAGGGCTAGGTATAGAGAGACAGTTAGGGTTACGATTGGACCTAGGGTTAGCGTTATGTTGAGGGCTAGGTTTAGAGAGACGGTTAGGGTACGATTGGACCTAGGGTTAGGGTTATGTTGAGGGCTAGGGTTAGAGATCCGGTTAGGGTTACGATTCCACCTAGGGTTAGGGTTATGTTGAGGGCTAGGTTTAGAGGTCCGGTTAGGGTTACGATTGGACCTAGGGTTAGGGTTATGTTGAGGGCTATGGTTAGAGATCCGGTTAGGGTTACGATTGGACCTATGGTTAGGGTTATGTTGAGGGCTAGGGTTAGAGTTCCGGTTAGGGTTACGATTGGACAAAGGGTTAGGTTTATGATGAGGGCTAGAGTTAGAGATCTGGTTAGGGTTACGATTGGACCCAGGGTTAGGGTTATGTTGAGGGCTTGGGTTAGAGATCTGGTTAGGGTTACGATTGGACCTAGGGTTAGGATTATGTTGAGGGCTAAGGTTAGAGGTCCGGTTATGGTTACGATTGGACCTAGGGTTAGGGTCATGTTGAGGGCTAGGGTTAGAGATCCGGTTAGGGTTACGATTGGACCTAGGGTTAGGGTTATGTTGAGTGCTAGGGTTAGAGATCCGGTTAGGGTTACAATTGGACCTAGGGTTAGGGTTATGTTGAGGGCTAGGTTTAGAGGTCCGTTTAGGGTTACGCTTGGACCTACGGTTAGGGTTATGTTGAGGGCTAGTGTTAGAGATCCGGTTAGGGTTAAGATTGGACCTAGATTTAGGGTTATGTTGAGAGCTAGGGTTAGAGATCCGGTTAGCGTTACGATTGGACCTAGGGTTAGGGTTATGTTGAGGGCTAGGGTTAGAGATCCGGTTAGAGTTACTATTGGACCTACGGTTAGGGTTATGTTGAGGGCTATGGTTAGAGATCCGGTAAGGGTTACGATTGGACCTAGGGTTAGGTTTGTGTTGAGGGCTAGGGTTAGAGATCCTGTTAGGGTTACGATTGGACCTAGGGTTAGGGTTATGTTGAGGGCTAGGGTTAGAGATCCAGTTAGGGTTACGATTGTAGCTAGGGTTAGGGTTATGTTGGGGGCTAGGGTTAGAGATCCGGTTAGGGTTACGATTAGACCTAGGGTTAGGGTTATGTTGAGGACTATGGTTAGAGATCCGGTTAGGGTTACGATTGGACCTAGGGTAGGGGTTATGTTGAGGGCTAGGTTTCGAGAGACGGTTAGGGTACGATTGGACCTAGGTTTAGGGTTATGTTGACTGCTAGGGTTAGAGATCTGCTTAGGATAACGATTGGACCTAGGGTTAGGGTTATGTTGAGGGCTAGGTTTAGAGATCCGGTTAGGGTTACGATTGGACCTAGGGTTAGGGTTATGTTGAGGGCTAGGGTTAGATCCGGTTAGGGTTACGATTGGACCTAGGGTTATAGTTATGTTGAGGGCTAGGGTTAGAAATCCGGTTAGGGTTACGATTGGACCTATGGTTAGGGTTATGTTGAGGGCTAGGGTTAGAGGTCCGGTTAGGGTTACGATTGGACCTAGGGTTAGGGTTATGTGGAGGACTAGGGTTAGAGATCCGGTTAGGGTTACGATTGGACCTAGGGTTAGGGTTATGTTGAGGGCTAGGGTTAGAGGTCCGGTTAGGGTTACGATTGCACCTGGGTTAAGGTTATGTTGAGGGCTAGGGTTAGAGATCCGGTTGGGGTTACGATTGGACCTAGGGTTAGTGTTCTGTTGAGGGCTAGGTTTAGAGATCCGGTTAGGGTTACGATTGGACCTAGGGTTAGGGTTATGTTGAGGGCTACGGTTAGAGATCCGGTTAGGGTTACGATTGGAACTAGGGTTAGGGTTATGTTGAGGCCTAAATTAGAGATCCGGTTAGGGTTACTATTGGACCTAGGATTAGGGTTATGTTGAGGGCTAGGGTTAGAGATCCGGTTAGGGTTATGATTGGACCTAGGGTTAGGGTTATGTTGAGGGCTAGGGTTGGACATCCGGTTAGGGCTACGATTGGACCTAGGGTTAGGGTTATGTTGAGGGTTAGGGCTAGAGATCCGGTTAGGGTTACGATTGGACCTAGGGTTAGGGTTATGTTGAGTGCTAGGATTAGAGATCTGGTTAGGGTTATGATTGGACCTAGGGTTAGTGTTATGTTGAGTGCTAGGGTTAGACATCTGGATAGTGTTACGATTGGACCTAGGGTTAGGGTTATTTTGAGGGCTAGGTTTAGAGAGATGGTTAGGGTTACGATTAGACCTAGGGTTATGGTTATTTTGAGGGCTAGGTATAGAGAGACGGTTAGGGTTACGATTGGACCTAGGGTTAGCGTGATGTTGAGGGCTAGGTTTAGAGATACGGTTAGGGTACGATTGGACCTAGGGTTAGGGTTATGTTGAGGGCTATGGTTAGAGATCCGGTTAGGGTTACGATTGGACCTATGGTTAGGGTTATGTTGAGGGCTAGGGTTAGAGTTCCGGTTAGGGTTACGATTGGACATAGGGTTAGGTTTATGATGAGGGCTAGAGTTAGAGATCTGGTTAGGGTTACGATTGGACCCAGGGTTAGGGTTATGTTGAGGGCTTGGGTTAGAGATCTGGTTAGGGTTACGATTGTACCTAGGGTTAGGGTTATGTTGAGGGCTAAGGTTAGAGGTCCGGTTAGGGTTACGATTGGACCTAGGGTTAGGGTTATGTTGAGGGCTAGGGTTAGAGATCCGGTTAGGGTTACGATTGGACCTAGGGTTAGGGTTATGTTGAGGGCTAGGGTTAGAGATCCGGTTAGGGTTACAATTGGACCTAGGGTTAGGGTTATGTTGAGGGCTAGGGTTAGAGATCCGGTTAGGTTACGATTGGACCTAGTGTTAGGTTTATGTTGAGGGCTAGGGTTAGAGATCTGATTAGGATTACGATTGGACCTAGGGTTAGGGTTATGTTGAGGACTATGGTTAGAGATCCGGTTAGTGTTACGATTGGGCCTAGGGTTAGGGTTATGTTGAGGGCTATGGTTAGAGATCCGGTTAGGGTTAAGATTGGACCTATGGTTAGGGTTATGTTGAGGGCTAGGGTTAGAGATCCGGTTAGGTTACGATTGGACCTAGGGTTAGGTTTATGTTGAGGGCTAGGGTTAGAGATCCGGTTAGGCTTACGATTGGACCTAGGTTTAGGGTTATGTTGAGGGATAGGGTTAGAGATCCGGTTAGGGTTACGCTTGGACCTAGGGTTAGGGTTATGTTGAGGACTAGGGTTAGAGATCCGGTTAGGGTTACGATTGCACCTGGGTTAAGGTTATGTTAAGGGCTAGGATTAGAGATCCGGTTGGGGTTACGATTGGACCAAGGGTTAGTGTTATGTTGAGGGCTAGGTTTAGAGATCCGGTTAGGGTTACGATTGGACCTAGGGTTAGGGTTATGTTGAGGGCTAGGGTTAGAGATCCGGTTAGGGTTACGATTGGACCTAGGGTTAGGGTTATGTGGAGGCCTAGCATTAGAGATCCGGTTAGGGTTACTATTGGACCTAGGATTAGGGTTATGTTGAGGGCTAGGGTTAGAGATCCGGTTAGGGTTATGATTGGACCTAGGGTTAGGGTTATGTTGAGGGCTAGGGTTGGACATCCGGTTAGGGCTACGATTGGACCTAGGGTTAGGGTTATGTTGAGGACTATGGTTAGATATCCGGTTAGGGTTACGATTGGACCTAGGGTAGGGGTTATGTTGAGGGCTAGGTTTCGAGAGACGGTTAGGGTACCATTGGACCTAGGGTTAGGGTTATGTTGACTGCTAGGGTTAGAGATCTGCTTAGGATAACGATTGGACCTAGGGTTAGGGTTATGTTGAGGGCTAGGTTTAGAGATCCGGTTAGGGTTACGATTGGACCTAGGGTTAGGGTTATGTTGAGGGCTAGGGTTAGATCCGGTTAGGGTTACGATTGGACCTAGGGTTATAGTTATGTTGAGGGCTAGGGTTAGAAATCCGGTTAGGGTTACGATTGGACCTAGGGTTAGGGTTATGTTGAGGGCTAGGGTTGGACATCCGGTTAGGGTTACTATTGGACCTAGGATTAGGGTTATGTTGAGGGCTAGGGTTAGAGATCCGGTTAGGGTTATGATTGGACCTAGGGTTAGGGTTATGTTGAGGGCTAGGGTTGGACATCCGGTTAGGGCTACGATTGGACCTAGGGTTAGGGTTATGTTGAGGGTTAGGGCTACAGATCCGGTTAGGGTTACGATTGGACCTAGGGTTAGGGTTATGTTGAGTGCTAGGGTTAGAGATCTGGTTAGGGTTACGATTGGACCTAGGGTTAGTGTTATGTTGAGTGCTAGGGTTAGACATCTGGATAGTGTTACGATTGGACCTAGGGTTAGGGTTATTTTGAGGGCTAGGTTTAAAGAGATGGTTAGGGTTACGATTAGACCTAGGGTCATGGTTATTTTGAGGGCTAGGTATAGAGAGACGGTTAGGGTTACGATTGGACCTAGGGTTAGCGTTATGTTGAGGGCTAGGTTTAGAGAGACGGTTAGGGTACGATTGGACCTAGGGTTAGGGTTATGTTGAGGGCTATGGTTAGAGATCCGGTTAGGGTTACGATTGGACCTATGGTTAGGGTTATGTTGAGGGCTAGGGTTAGAGTTCCGGTTAGGGTTACGATTCCACCTAGGGTTAGGGTTATGTTGAGGGCTAGGTTTAGAGGTCCGGTTAGGGTTACGATTGGACCTAGGGTTAGGGTTATGTTGAGGGCTATGGTTAGAGATCCGGTTAGGGTTACGATTGGACCTATGGTTAGGGTTATGTTGAGGGCTAGGGTTAGAGTTCCGGTTAGGGATACGATTGGACATAGGGTTAGGTTTATGATGAGGGCTAGAGTTAGAGATCTGGTTAGGGTTACGATTGGACCCAGGGTTAGGGTTATGTTGAGGGCTTGGGTTAGAGATCTGGTTAGGGTTACGATTGTACCTAGGGTTAGGGTTATGTTGAGGGCTAAGGTTAGAGGTCCGGTTAGGGTTACGATTGGACCTAGGGTTAGGGTTATGTTGAGGGCTAGGGTTAGAGATCCAGTTAGGGTTACGATTGGACCTAGGGTTAGGGTTATGTTGAGGGCTAGGGTTAGAGATCCGGTTAGGGTTACAATTGGACCTAGGGTTAGGGTTATGTTGAGGGCTAGGTTTAGAGGTCCGTTTAGGGTTACGCTTGGAACTACGGTTAGGGTTATGTTGAGGGCTAGTGTTCGAGATCCGGTTAGGGTTAAGATTGGACCTAGGGTTAGGGTTATGTTGAGAGCTAGTATTAGAGGTCCGGTTAGCGTTACGATTGGACCTAGGTTTAGGGTTATGTTGAGGGGTAGGGTTAGAGATCCGGTTAGGGTTACAATTGGACCTACGGTTAGGGTTATGTTGAGGGCTATGGTTAGAGATCCGGTAAGGGTTACGATTGGACCTAGGGTTAGGTTTGTGTTGAGGGCTAGGGTTAGAGATCCTGTTAGGGTTACGATTGGACCTAGGGTTAGGGTTATGTTGAGGGCTAGGGTTAGAGATCCAGTTAGGGTTACGATTGTAGCTAGGGTTAGGGTTATGTTGGGGGCTAGGGTTAGAGATCTGGTTAGGATTACGATTGGACCTAGGGTTAGGGTTATGTTGAGGGCTAGGTTTAGAGATCTGGTTAGGATTACGATTGGACTTAGGGTTAGAGTTATGTTGAGGACTATGGTTAGAGATCCGGTTAGTGTTACGATTGGGCCTAGGGTTAGGGTTATGTTGAGGGCTATGGTTAGAGATCCGGTTAGGGTTAAGATTGGACCTATGGTTAGGGTTATGTTGAGGGCTAGGGTTAGAGATCCGGTTAGGTTACGATTGGACCTAGGGTTAGGTTTATGTTGAGGGCTAGGGTTAGAGATCTGGTTAGGCTTACGATTGGACCTAGGTTTAGGGTTATGTTGAGGGCTAGGGTTAGAGATCCGGTTAGGGTTACGCTTGGACCTAGGGTTAGTGTTATGTTGAGGACTAGGGTTAGAGATCCGGTTAGGGTTACTATTGCACCTGGGTTAAGGTTATGTTAAGGGCTAGGATTAGAGATCCGGTTGGGGTTACGATTGGACCAAGGGTTAGTGTTATGTTGAGGGCTAGGTTTAGAGATCCGGTTAGGGTTACGATTGGACCTAGGGTTAGGGTTATGTTGAGGGCTAGGGTTAGAGATCCGGTTAGGGTTACGATTGGACCTAGGGTTAGGGTTATGTGGAGGCCTAGCATTAGAGATCCGGTTAGGGTTACTATTGGACCTAGGATTAGGGTTATGTTGAGGGCTAGGGTTAGAGATCCGGTTAGGGTTACGATTGGACCTAGGGTTAGGGTTATGTTGAGGGCTAGGGTTAGAGGTCCGGTTAGGGTTACGATTGGACCTAGGGTTAGGGTTATGTTGAGGGCTAGGGTTAGAGGTCCGGTTAGGGTTACGATTGCACCTGGGTTAAGGTTATGTTGAGGGCTAGGGTTAGAGATCCGGTTGGGGTTACGATTGGACCTAGGGTTAGTGTTCTGTTGAGGGCTAGGTTTAGAGATCCGGTTAGGGTTACGATTGGACCTAGGGTTAGTGTTATGTTGAGGCCTAGCATTAGAGATCCGGTTAGGGTTACTATTGGACCTAGGATTAGGGTTATGTTGAGGGCTAGGGTTAGAGATCCGGTTAGGGTTATGATTGGACCTAGGGTTAGGGTTATGTTGAGGGCTAGGGTTGGACATCCGGTTAGGGCTACGATTGGACCTAGGGTTAGGGTTATGTTGAGGGTTAGGGCTAGAGATCCGGTTAGGGTTACGATTGGACCTAGGGTTAGGGTTATGTTGAGTGCTAGGGTTAGAGATCTGGTTAGGGTTACGATTGGACCTAGGGTTAGTGTTATGTTGAGTGCTAGGGTTAGACATCTGGATAGTGTTACGATTGGACCTAGGGTTAGGGTTATTTTGAGGGCTAGGTTTAGAGAGATGGTTAGGGTTACGATTAGACCTAGGGTTATGGTTATTTTGAGGGCTAGGTATAGAGAGACGGTTAGGGTTACGATTGGACCTAGGGTTAGCGTTATGTTGAGGGCTAGGTTTAGAGAGACGGTTAGGGTACGATTGGACCTAGGGTTAGGGTTATGTTGAGGGCTATGGTTAGAGATCCGGTTAGGGTTACGATTGGACCTATGGTTAGGGTTATGTTGAGGGCTAGGGTTAGAGTTCCGGTTAGGGTTACGATTCCACCTAGGGTTAGGGTTATGTTGAGGGCTAGGTTTAGAGGTCCGGTTAGGGTTACGATTGGACCTAGGGTTAGGGTTATGTTGAGGGCTATGGTTAGAGATCCGGTTAGGGTTACGATTGGACCTATGGTTAGGGTTATGTTGAGGGCTAGGGTTAGAGTTCCGGTTAGGGTTACGATTGGACATAGGGTTAGGTTTATGATGAGGGCTAGAGTTAGAGATCTGGTTAGGGTTACGATTGGACCCAGGGTTAGGGTTATGTTGAGGGCTTGGGTTAGAGATCTGGTTAGGGTTACGATTGTACCTAGGGTTAGGGTTATGTTGAGGGCTAAGGTTAGAGGTCCGGTTAGGGTTACGATTGGACCTAGGGTTAGGGTTATGTTGAGGGCTAGGGTTAGAGATCCGGTTAGGGTTACGATTGGACCTAGGGTTAGGGTTATGTTGAGGGCTAGGGTTAGAGATCCGGTTAGGGTTACAATTGGACCTAGGGTTAGGGTTATGTTGAGGGCTAGGTTTAGAGGTCCGTTTAGGGTTACGCTTGGACCTACGGTTAGGGTTATGTTGAGGGCTAGTGTTCGAGATCCGGTTAGGGTTAAGATTGGACCTAGGGTTAGGGTTATGTTGAGAGCTAGTGTTAGAGATCCGGTTAGGGTTACGATTCCACCTAGGGTTAGGGTTATGTTGAGGGCTAGGTTTAGAGGTCCGGTTAGGGTTACGATTGGACCTAGGGTTAGGGTTATGTTGAGGGCTATGGTTAGAGATCCGGTTAGGGTTACGATTGGACCTATGGTTAGGGTTATGTTGAGGGCTAGGGTTAGAGATCTGGTTAGGATTACGATTGGACCTAGGGTTAGGGTTATGTTGAGGGCTAGGGTTAGAGATCCAGTTAGGGTTACGATTGTAGCTAGGGTTAGGGTTATGTTGGGGGCTAGGGTTAGAGATCTGGTTAGGATTACGATTGGACCTAGGGTTAGGGTTATGTTGAGGGCTAGGTTTAGAGATCTGGTTAGGATTACGATTGGACCTAGGGTTAGGGTTATGTTGAGGACTATGGTTAGAGATCAGGTTAGTGTTACGATTGGGCCTAGGGTTAGGGTTATGTTGAGGGCTATGGTTAGAGATCCGGTTAGGGTTAAGATTGGACCTATGGTTAGGGTTATGTTGAGGGCTAGGGTTAGAGATCCGGTTAGGTTACGATTGGACCTAGGGTTAGGTTTATGTTGAGGGCTAGGGTTAGAGATCTGGTTAGGCTTACGATTGGACCTAGGTTTAGGGTTATGTTGAGGGCTAGGGTTAGAGATCCGGTTAGGGTTACGCTTGGACCTAGGGTTAGGGTTATGTTGAGGACTAGGGTTAGAGATCCGGTTAGGGTTACGATTGCACCTGGGTTAAGGTTATGTTAAGGGCTAGGATTAGAGATCCGGTTGGGGTTACGATTGGACCAAGGGTTAGTGTTATGTTGAGGGCTAGGTTTAGAGATCCGGTTAGGGTTACGATTGGACCTAGGGTTAGGGTTATGTTGAGGGCTAGGGTTAGAGATCCGGTTAGGGTTACGATTGGACCTAGGGTTAGGGTTATGTGGAGGCCTAGCATTAGAGATCCGGTTAGGGTTACTATTGGACCTAGGATTAGGGTTATGTTGAGGGCTAGGGTTAGAGATCCGGTTAGGGTTATGATTGGACCTAGGGTTAGGGTTATGTTGAGGGCTAGGGTTGGACATCCGGTTAGGGCTACGATTGGACCTAGGGTTAGGGTTATGTTGAGGACTATGGTTAGATATCCGGTTAGGGTTACGATTGGACCTAGGGTAGGGGTTATGTTGAGGGCTAGGTTTCGAGAGACGGTTAGGGTACCATTGGACCTAGGGTTAGGGTTATGTTGACTGCTAGGGTTAGAGATCTGCTTAGGATAACGATTGGACCTAGGGTTAGGGTTATGTTGAGGGCTAGGTTTAGAGATCCGGTTAGGGTTACGATTGGACCTAGGGTTAGGGTTATGTTGAGGGCTAGGGTTAGATCCGGTTAGGGTTACGATTGGACCTAGGGTTATAGTTATGTTGAGGGCTAGGGTTAGAAATCCGGTTAGGGTTACGATTGGACCTAGGGTTAGGGTTATGTTGAGGGCTAGGGTTGGACATCCGGTTAGGGTTACTATTGGACCTAGGATTAGGGTTATGTTGAGGGCTAGGGTTAGAGATCCGGTTAGGGTTATGATTGGACCTAGGGTTAGGGTTATGTTGAGGGCTAGGGTTGGACATCCGGTTAGGGCTACGATTGGACCTAGGGTTAGGGTTATGTTGAGGGTTAGGGCTACAGATCCGGTTAGGGTTACGATTGGACCTAGGGTTAGGGTTATGTTGAGTGCTAGGGTTAGAGATCTGGTTAGGGTTACGATTGGACCTAGGGTTAGTGTTATGTTGAGTGCTAGGGTTAGACATCTGGATAGTGTTACGATTGGACCTAGGGTTAGGGTTATTTTGAGGGCTAGGTTTAAAGAGATGGTTAGGGTTACGATTAGACCTAGGGTTATGGTTATTTTGAGGGCTAGGTATAGAGAGACGGTTAGGGTTACGATTGGACCTAGGGTTAGCGTTATGTTGAGGGCTAGGTTTAGAGAGACGGTTAGGGTACGATTGGACCTAGGGTTAGGGTTATGTTGAGGGCTATGGTTAGAGATCCGGTTAGGGTTACGATTGGACCTATGGTTAGGGTTATGTTGAGGGCTAGGGTTAGAGTTCCGGTTAGGGTTACGATTCCACCTAGGGTTAGGGTTATGTTGAGGGCTAGGTTTAGAGGTCCGGTTAGGGTTACGATTGGACCTAGGGTTAGGGTTATGTTGAGGGCTATGGTTAGAGATCCGGTTAGGGTTACGATTGGACCTATGGTTAGGGTTATGTTGAGGGCTAGGGTTAGAGTTCCGGTTAGGGTTACGATTGGACATAGGGTTAGGTTTATGATGAGGGCTAGAGTTAGAGATCTGGTTAGGGTTACGATTGGACCCAGGGTTAGGGTTATGTTGAGGGCTTGGGTTAGAGATCTGGTTAGGGTTACGATTGTACCTAGGGTTAGGGTTATGTTGAGGGCTAAGGTTAGAGGTCCGGTTAGGGTTACGATTGGACCTAGGGTTAGGGTTATGTTGAGGGCTAGGGTTAGAGATCCAGTTAGGGTTACGATTGGACCTAGGGTTAGGGTTATGTTGAGGGCTAGGGTTAGAGATCCGGTTAGGGTTACAATTGGACCTAGGGTTAGGGTTATGTTGAGGGCTAGGTTTAGAGGTCCGTTTAGGGTTACGCTTGGAACTACGGTTAGGGTTATGTTGAGGGCTAGTGTTCGAGATCCGGTTAGGGTTAAGATTGGACCTAGGGTTAGGGTTATGTTGAGAGCTAGTATTAGAGGTCCGGTTAGCGTTACGATTGGACCTAGGTTTAGGGTTATGTTGAGGGGTAGGGTTAGAGATCCGGTTAGGGTTACAATTGGACCTACGGTTAGGGTTATGTTGAGGGCTATGGTTAGAGATCCGGTAAGGGTTACGATTGGACCTAGGGTTAGGTTTGTGTTGAGGGCTAGGGTTAGAGATCCTGTTAGGGTTACGATTGGACCTAGGGTTAGGGTTATGTTGAGGGCTAGGTTTAGAGATCCAGTTAGGGTTACGATTGTAGCTAGGGTTAGGGTTATGTTGGGGGCTAGGGTTAGAGATCTGGTTAGGATTACGATTGGACCTAGGGTTAGGGTTATGTTGAGGGCTAGGTTTAGAGATCTGGTTAGGATTACGATTGGACTTAGGGTTAGAGTTATGTTGAGGACTATGGTTAGAGATCCGGTTAGTGTTACGATTGGGCCTAGGGTTAGGGTTATGTTGAGGGCTATGGTTAGAGATCCGGTTAGGGTTAAGATTGGACCTATGGTTAGGGTTATGTTGAGGGCTAGGGTTAGAGATCCGGTTAGGTTACGATTGGACCTAGGGTTAGGTTTATGTTGAGGGCTAGGGTTAGAGATCTGGTTAGGCTTACGATTGGACCTAGGTTTAGGGTTATGTTGAGGGCTAGGGTTAGAGATCCGGTTAGGGTTACGCTTGGACCTAGGGTTAGTGTTATGTTGAGGACTAGGGTTAGAGATCCGGTTAGGGTTACTATTGCACCTGGGTTAAGGTTATGTTAAGGGCTAGGATTAGAGATCCGGTTGGGGTTACGATTGGACCAAGGGTTAGTGTTATGTTGAGGGCTAGGTTTAGAGATCCGGTTAGGGTTACGATTGGACCTAGGGTTAGGGTTATGTTGAGGGCTAGGGTTAGAGATCCGGTTAGGGTTACGATTGGACCTAGGGTTAGGGTTATGTGGAGGCCTAGCATTAGAGATCCGGTTAGGGTTACTATTGGACCTAGGATTAGGGTTATGTTGAGGGCTAGGGTTAGAAATCCGGTTAGGGTTACGATTGGACCTAGGGTTAGGGTTATGTTGAGGGCTAGGGTTAGAGGTCCGGTTAGGGTTACGATTGGACCTAGGGTTAGGGTTATGTTGAGGGCTAGGGTTAGAGGTCCGGTTAGGGTTACGATTGCACCTGGGTTAAGGTTATGTTGAGGGCTAGGGTTAGAGATCCGGTTGGGGTTACGATTGGACCTAGGGTTAGTGTTCTGTTGAGGGCTAGGTTTAGAGATCCGGTTAGGGTTACGATTGGACCTAGGGTTAGTGTTATGTTGAGGCCTAGCATTAGAGATCCGGTTAGGGTTACTATTGGACCTAGGATTAGGGTTATGTTGAGGGCTAGGGTTAGAGATCCGGTTAGGGTTATGATTGGACCTAGGGTTAGGGTTATGTTGAGGGCTAGGGTTGGACATCCGGTTAGGGCTACGATTGGTCCTAGGGTTAGGGTTATGTTGAGGGTTAGGGCTAGAGATCCGGTTAGGGTTACGATTGGACCTAGGGTTAGGGTTATGTTGAGTGCTAGGGTTAGAGATCTGGTTAGGGTTACGATTGGACCTAGGGTTAGTGTTATGTTGAGTGCTAGGGTTAGACATCTGGATAGTGTTACGATTGGACCTAGGGTTAGGGTTATTTTGAGGGCTAGGTTTAGAGAGATGGTTAGGGTTACGATTAGACCTAGGGTTATGGTTATTTTGAGGGCTAGGTATAGAGAGACGGTTAGGGTTACGATTGGACCTAGGGTTAGCGTTATGTTGAGGGCTAGGTTTAGAGAGACGGTTAGGGTACGATTGGACCTAGGGTTAGGGTTATGTTGAGGGCTATGGTTAGAGATCCGGTTAGGGTTACGATTGGACCTATGGTTAGGGTTATGTTGAGGGCTAGGGTTAGAGTTCCGGTTAGGGTTACGATTCCACCTAGGGTTAGGGTTATGTTGAGGGCTAGGTTTAGAGGTCCGGTTAGGGTTACGATTGGACCTAGGGTTAGGGTTATGTTGAGGGCTATGGTTAGAGATCCGGTTAGGGTTACGATTGGACCTATGGTTAGGGTTATGTTGAGGGCTAGGGTTAGAGTTCCGGTTAGGGTTACGATTGGACATAGGGTTAGGTTTATGATGAGGGCTAGAGTTAGAGATCTGGTTAGGGTTACGATTGGACCCAGGGTTAGGGTTATGTTGAGGGCTTGGGTTAGAGATCTGGTTAGGGTTACGATTGTACCTAGGGTTAGGGTTATGTTGAGGGCTAAGGTTAGAGGTCCGGTTAGGGTTACGATTGGACCTAGGGTTAGGGTTATGTTGAGGGCTAGGGTTAGAGATCCGGTTAGGGTTACGATTGGACCTAGGGTTAGGGTTATGTTGAGGGCTAGGGTTAGAGATCCGGTTAGGGTTACAATTGGACCTAGGGTTAGGGTTATGTTGAGGGCTAGGTTTAGAGGTCCGTTTAGGGTTACGCTTGGACCTACGGTTAGGGTTATGTTGAGGGCTAGTGTTCGAGATCCGGTTAGGGTTAAGATTGGACCTAGGGTTAGGGTTATGTTGAGAGCTAGTGTTAGAGATCCGGTTAGGGTTACGATTCCACCTAGGGTTAGGGTTATGTTGAGGGCTAGGTTTAGAGGTCCGGTTAGGGTTACGATTGGACCTAGGGTTAGGGTTATGTTGAGGGCTATGGTTAGAGATCCGGTTAGGGTTACGATTGGACCTATGGTTAGGGTTATGTTGAGGGCTAGGGTTAGAGATCTGGTTAGGATTACGATTGGACCTAGGGTTAGGGTTATGTTGAGGGCTAGGGTTAGAGATCCAGTTAGGGTTACGATTGTAGCTAGGGTTAGGGTTATGTTGGGGGCTAGGGTTAGAGATCTGGTTAGGATTACGATTGGACCTAGGGTTAGGGTTATGTTGAGGGCTAGGTTTAGAGATCTGGTTAGGATTACGATTGGACCTAGGGTTAGGGTTATGTTGAGGACTATGGTTAGAGATCAGGTTAGTGTTACGATTGGGCCTAGGGTTAGGGTTATGTTGAGGGCTATGGTTAGAGATCCGGTTAGGGTTAAGATTGGACCTATGGTTAGGGTTATGTTGAGGGCTAGGGTTAGAGATCCGGTTAGGTTACGATTGGACCTAGGGTTAGGTTTATGTTGAGGGCTAGGGTTAGAGATCTGGTTAGGCTTACGATTGGACCTAGGTTTAGGGTTATGTTGAGGGCTAGGGTTAGAGATCCGGTTAGGGTTACGCTTGGACCTAGGGTTAGGGTTATGTTGAGGACTAGGGTTAGAAATCCGGTTAGGCTTACGATTGCACCTGGGTTAAGGTTATGTTGAGGGCTAGGATTAGAGATCCGGTTGGGGTTACGATTGGACCAAGGGTTAGTGTTATGTTGAGGGCTAGGTTTAGAGATCCGGTTAGGGTTACGATTGGACCTAGGGTTAGGGTTATGTTGAGGGCTAGGGTTAGAGATCCGGTTAGGGTTACGATTGGACCTAGGGTTAGGGTTATGTGGAGGCCTAGCATTAGAGATCCGGTTAGGGTTCCTATTGGACCTAGGATTAGGGTTATGTTGAGGGCTAGGGTTAGAGATCCGGTTATGGTTATGATTGGACCTAGGGTTAGGGTTATGTTGAGGGCTAGGGCTGGACATCCGGTTAGGGCTACTATTGGACCTAGGGTTAGGGTTATGTTGAGGGTTAGGGCTAGAGATCCGGTTAGGGTTACGATTGGACCTAGGGTTAGGGTTATGTTGAGGGTTAGGGTTAGAGATCCGGTTAGGGTTACGATTGGACCTAGGGTTAGTGTTATGTTGAGGGCTAGGGTTAGACATCTGGATAGGGTTACGATTGGACCTAGGGTTAGGGTTATGTTGAGGGCTATGGTTAGAGATGCGGTTAGGGTTACGATTGGACCTATGGTTAGGCTTATGTTGAGGGCTAGGGTTAGAGTTCCGGTTAGGGTTACGATTGGACATAAGGTTAGGTTTATGATGAGGGCTAGAGTTAGAGATCTGGTTAGGGTTACGATTGAACCCAGGGTTAGGGTTATGTTGAGGGCTTGGGTTAGAGATCCGGTTAGGGTTACGATTGGACCTAGGGTTAGGGTTATGTTGAGGGCTAAGGTTAGAGGTCCGGTTAGGGTTACGATTGGACCTAGGGTTAGGGTTATGTTGAGGGCTAGGGTTAGAGATCCGGTTAGGGTTACGCTTGGACCTAGGGTTAGGGTTATGTTGAGGGCTAGGGTTAGAGATCCGGTTAGGGTTACAATTGGACCTAGGGTTAGGGTTATGTTGATGGCTAGGTTTAGAGGTCCGTTTAGGGTTACGCTTGGACCTACGGTTAGGGTTATGTTGAGGGCTAGGGTTAGAGATCCGGTTAGGGTTAAGATTGGACCTAGGGTTAGGGTTATGTTGAGAGCTAGGGTTAGAGATCCGGTTAGCGTTACGATTGGACCTAGGGTTAGGGTTATGTTGAGGGCTAGGGTTAGAGATCCGGTTAGGGTTACTATTGGACCTACGGTTAGGGTTATGTTGAGGGCTATGGTTAGAGATCCGGTAAGGGTTACGATTGGACCTAGGGTTAGGTTTGTGTTGAGGGCTAGGGTTAGAGATCCTGTTAGGGTTACGATTGGACCTAGGGTTAGGGTTATGTTGAGGGCTAGGGTTAGAGATCAAGTTAGGGTTACGATTGTAGCTAGGGTTAGGGTTATGTTGGGGGCTAGGGTTAGAGATCCGGTTAGGGTTACGATTAGACCTAGGGTTAGGGTTATGTTGAGGACTATGTTTAGAGATCCGGTTAGGGTTACGATTGGACCTAGGGTAGGGGTTATGTTGAGGGCTAGGTTTCGAGAGACGGTTAGCGTACGATTGGACCTAGGGTTAGGGTTATGTTGACTGCTAGGGTTAGAGATCTGCTTAGGATAACGATTGGACCTAGGGTTAGGGTTATGTTGAGGGCTATGTTTAGAGATCCGGTTAGGGTTACGATTTGACCTAGGGTTAGGTTTATGTTGAGGGCTAGGGCTAGAGATCCGGTTATGGTTACGATTGGACCTAGGGTTAAGGTTATGTTGAGGGCTAGGGTTAGAGATCCGGTTACGGTTACGATTGGACCTAGGGTTAGGGTTATGTTTAGGGCTAGGGTTAGAGGTCCGGTTAGGGTTACGATTGGACCTAGGGTTAGGGTTATGTGGAGGGCTAGGGTTAGAGATCCGGTTATGGTTACAATTGGACCTAGGGTTAGGGTTATGTTGAGGCCTAGGTTTAGAGGTCCGTTTAGGGTTACGCTTGGACCTACGGTTAGGGTAATGTTGAGGGCTAGTGTTAGAGATCCGGTTAGGGTTACGATTGGACCTAGGGTTAGGGTTATGTTGAGAGCTAGGGTTAGAGATCCGGTTAGCGTTACGATTGGACCTAGGGTTAGGGTTATGTTTAGGGCTAGGGTTAGAGATCCGGTTAGGGTTACTATTGGACCTACGGTTAGGGTTATGTTGAGGGCTATGGTTAGAGATCCGGTTAGGGTTACGATTGGACCTAGGGTTAGGTTTGTGTTGAGGGCTAGGGTTAGAGATCCGGTTAGGGTTACGATTGGACCTAGGGTTAGGGTTATGTTGAGGGCTAGGGTTAGAGATCCAGTTAGGGTTACGATTGTACCTAGGGTTAGGGTTTTGTTGGGTGCTAGGGTTAGAGATCCGGTTAGGGTTACGATTGGACCTAGGGTTAGGGTTATGTTGAGGACTATGGTTAGAGATCCGGTTAGGGTTACGATTGGACCTAGGGTAGGGGTTATGTTGAGGGCTAGGTTTCGAGAGTCGGTTAGGGTAATATTGGACCTAGGGTTAGGGTTATGTTGACGGCTAGGGTTAGAGATCTGCTTAGGATAACGATTGGACCTAGGGTTAGGATTATGTTGAGGGCTAGGTTTAGAGATCCGGTTAGGGTTACGATTGGACCTAGGGTTAGGGTTATGTTGAGGGCTAGGGTTAGATCCGGTTAGCGTTACGATTGGACCTAGGGTTATAGTTATGTTGAGGGCTAGGGTTAGAAATCCGGTTAGGGTTACGATTGGACCTAGGGTTTGGGTTATGTTGAGGGCTAGGGTTAGAGGTCCGGTTAGGGTTACGATTGGACCTAGGGTTAGGGTTATGTTGAGGGCTAGTGTTAGAGATCCGGTTAGGGTTACGATTGGACCTAGGGTTAGGGTTATGTTGAGGGCTAGGGTTAGAGATCCGGTTAGGGTTACGATTGGACCTAGGGTTAGGGTTATGTTTAGGGCTAGGTTTAGAGAGAAGGTTACGGTTACGATTGGACCTAGGGTTTGGGTTATGTTGAGGGCTAGGTTTAGAGAGACGGTTAGGGTACGATTGGACCTAGGGTTAGGGTTATGTTGTGGGCTAGGGTTATAGATCCGGTTAGGGTTACGATTGGACCTAGGGTTAGGGTTATGTTGAGGGCTAGGTTTAGAGATCTGGTTAGGATTACGATTGGACCTAGGGTTAGGGTTATGTTGAGGACTATGGTTAGAGATCCGGTTAGTGTTACGATTGGGCCTAGGGTTAGGGTTATGTTGAGGGCTATGGTTAGAGATCCGGTTAGGGTTAAGATTGGACCTATGGTTAGGGTTATGTTGAGGGCTAGGGTTAGAGATCCGGTTAGGTTACGATTGGACCTAGGGTTAGGTTTATGTTGAGGGCTAGGGTTAGAGATCTGCTTAGGCTTACGATTGGACCTAGGTTTAGGGTTATGTTGAGGGCTAGGGTTAGAGATCCGGTTAGGGTTACGATTGGACCTAGGGTTAGGGTTATGTTGAGGACTAGGGTTAGAGATCCGGTTAGGGTTACGAGTGCACCTCGGTTAAGGTTATGTTGAGGGCTAGGGTTAGAGATCCGGTTGGGGTTACGATTGGACCTAGGGTTAGTGTTATGTTGAGGGCTAGCTTTAGAGATCCGGTTAGGGTTACGATTGGACCTAGGGTTAGGGTTATGTTGAGGGCTAGGGTTAGAGATCCGGTTAGCGTTACGATTGGACCTAGGGTTAGGGTTATGTTGAGGCCTAGCATTAGAGATCCGGTTAGGGTTACTATTGGACCTAGGATTAGGGTTTTGTTGAGGGCTAGGGTTAGAGATCCGGTTAGGGTTATGATTGGACCTAGGGTTAGGGTTATGTTGAGGGCTAGGGTTGGACATCCGGTTAGGGCTACGATTGGACCTAGGGTTAGGGTTATGTTGAGGGTTAGGGCTAGAGATCCGGTTAGGGTTACGATTGGACCTAGGGTTAGGGTTATGTTGAGGGCTAGGGTTAGAGATCCGGTTAGGGTTACGATTGGAACTAGGGTTAGTGTTATGTTGAGGGCTAGGGTTAGACATCAGGATAGGGTTACGATTGGACCTAGGGTTAGGGTTATTTTGAGGGCTAGGTTTAGAGAGATGGTTAGGGTTACGATTAGACCTAGGGTTATGGTTATTTTGAGGGCTAGGTATAGAGAGACGGTTAGGGTTACGATTGGACCTAGGGTTAGCGTTATGTTGAGGGCTAGGTTTAGAGAGACGGTTAGGGTACGATTGGACCTAGGGTTAGGGTTATGTTGAGGGCTAGGGTTAGAGATCCGGTTAGGGTTACGATTCCACCTAGGGTTAGGGTTATGTTGAGGGCTAGGTTTAGAGGTCCGGTTAGGGTTACGATTGGACCTAGGGTTAGGATTATGTTGAGGGCTATGGTTAGAGATACGGTTAGGGTTACGATTGGACCTATGGTTAGGGTTATGTTGAGGGCTAGGGTTAGAGTTCCGGTTAGGGTTACGATTGGACATAGGGTTAGGTTTTTGATGAGGGCTAGAGTTAGAGATCTGGTTAGGGTTACGATTGGACCCAGGGTTAGGGTTATGTTGAGGGCTTGGGTTAGAGATCTGGTTAGGGTTACGATTGGACCTAGGGTTAGGGTTATGTTGAGGGCTAAGGTTAGAGGTCCGGTTAGGGTTACGATTGGACCTAGTGTTAGGGTTATGTTGAGGGCTAGGGTTAGAGATCCGGTTAGGGTTACGATTGGACCTAGGGTTAGGGTTATGTTGAGGGCTAGGGTTAGAGATCCGGTTAGGGTTACAATTGGACCTAGGGTTAGGGTTTTGTTGAGGGCTAGGTTTAGAGGTCCGTTTAGGGTTACGCTTGGACCTACGGTTAGGGTTATGTTGAGGGCTAGTGTTAGAGATCCGGTTAGGGTTAAGATTGGACCTAGGGTTAGGGTTATGTTGAGAGCTAGGGTTAGAGATCCGGTTAGCGTTACGATTGGACCTAGGGTTAGGGTTATGTTGAGGGCTAGGATTAGAGATCCGGTTAGGGTTACTATTGGACCTACGGTTAGGGTTATGTTGAGGGCTATGGTTAGAGATCCGGTAAGGGTTACGATTGGACCTAGGGTTAGGTTTGTGTTGAGGGCTAGGGTTAGAGATCCAGTTAGGGTTACGATTGTAGCTAGGGTTAGGGTTATGTTGGGGGCTAGGGTTAGAGATCCGGTTAGGGTTACGATTAGACCTAGGGTTAGGGTTATGTTGAGGACTATGGTTAGAGATCCGATTAGGGTTACGATTGGACCTAGGGTAGGGGTTATGTTGAGGGCTAGGTTTCGAGAGACGGTTAGGGTACGATTGGACCTAGGGTTAGGGTTATATTGACTGCTAGGGTTAGAGATCTGCTTAGGATAACGATTGGACCTAGGGTTAGGGTTATGTTGAGGGCTAGGTTTAGAGATCCGGTTAGGATTACGATTGGACCTAGGGTTAGGGTTATGTTGAGGGCTAGGGTTAGATCCGGTTAGGGTTACGATTGGACCTAGGGTTATAGTTATGTTGAGGGCTAGGGTTAGAAATCCGGTTAGGGTTACGATTGGACCTATGGTTAGGGTTATGTTGAGGGCTAGGGTTAGAGGTCCGGTTAGGGTTACGATTGGACCTAGGGTTAGGGTTATGTGGAGGACTAGGGTTAGAGATCCGGTTAGGGTTACGATTGGACCTAGGGTTAGGGTTATGTTGAGGGCTAGGGTTAGAGGTCCGATTAGGGTTACAATTGCACCTGGGTTAAGGTTATGTTGAGGGCTAGGGTTAGAGATCCGGTTGGGGTTACGATTGGACCTAGGGTTAGTGTTCTGTTGAGGGCTAGGTTTAGAGATCCGGTTAGGGTTACGATTGGACCTAGGGTTAGGGTTATGTTGAGGGCTAGGGTTAGAGATCCGGTTAGGGTTACTATTGGACCTAGGGTTAGGGTTATGTTGAGGCCTAGCATTAGAGATCCGATTAGGGTTACTATTGGACCTAGGATTAGGGTTATGTTGAGGGCTAGGGTTAGAGTTCCGGTTAGGGTTACGATTGGACATAGGGTTAGGTTTATGATGAGGGCTAGAGTTAGAGATCTGGTTAGGGTTACGATTGGACCCAGGGTTAGGGTTATGTTGAGGGCTTGGGTTAGAGATCTGGTTAGGGTTACGATTGTACCTAGGGGTAGGGTTATGTTGAGGGCTAAGGTTAGAGGTCCGGTTAGGGTTACGATTGGACCTAGGGTTAGGGTTATGTTGAGGGCTACGGTTAGAGATCCGGTTAGGGTTACGATTGGACCTATGGTTAGGGTTATGTTGAGGGCTAGGGTTAGAGTTCCGGTTAGGGTTACGATTCCACCTAGGGTTAGAGTTATGTTGAGGTCTAGGTTTAGAGGTCCGGTTAGGGTTACGATTGGACCTAGGGTTAGGGTTATGTTGAGGGCTATGGTTAGAGATCCGGTTAGGGTTACGATTGGACCTATGGTTAGGGTTATGTTGAGGGCTAGGGTTAGAGTTCCGGTTAGGGTTACGATTGGACATAGGGTTAGGTTTATGATGAGGGCTAGAGTTAGAGATCTGGTTAGGGTTACGATTGGACCCAGGGTTAGGGTTATGTTGAGGGCTTGGGTTAGAGATCTGGTTAGGGTTACGATTGTACCTAGGGGTAGGGTTATGTTGAGGGCTAAGGTTAGAGGTCCGGTTAGGGTTACGATTGGACCTAGGGTTAGGGTTATGTTGAGGGCTAGGGTTAGAGATCCGGTTAGGGTTACGATTGGACCTAGGGTTAGGGTTATGTTGAGGGCTAGGGTTAGAGATCCGGTTAGGGTTACAATTGGACCTAGGGTTAGGGTTATGTTGAGGGCTAGGTTTAGAGGTCCGTTTAGGGTTACGCTTGGACCTACGGTTAGGGTTATGTTGAGGGCTAGTGTTCGAGATCCGGTTAGGGTTAAGATTGGACCTAGGGGTAGGGTTATGTTGAGAGCTAGTGTTAGAGATCCGGTTAGCGTTACGATTGGACCTAGGGTTAGGGTTATGTTGAGGGCTAGGGTTAGAGATCCGGTTAGGGTTACTATTGGACCTACGGTTAGGGTTATGTTGAGGGCTATGGTTAGAGATCCGGTAAGGGTTACGATTGGACCTAGGGTTAGGTTTGTGTTGAGGGCTAGGGTTAGAGATCCTGTTAGGGTTACGATTGGACCTAGGGTTAGGGTTATGTTGAGGGCTAGGGTTAGAGATCCAGTTAGGGTTACGATTGTAGCTAGGGTTAGGGTTATGTTGGGGGCTAGGGTTAGAGATCTGGTTAGGATTACGATTGGACCTAGGGTTAGGGTTATGTTGAGGGCTAGGTTTAGAGATCTGGTTAGGATTACGATTGGACCTAGGGTTAGGGTTATGTTGAGGACTATGGTTAGAGATCAGGTTAGTGTTACGATTGGGCCTAGGGTTAGGGTTATGTTGAGGGCTATGGTTAGAGATCCGGTTAGGGTTAAGATTGGACCTATGGTTAGGGTTATGTTGAGGGCTAGGGTTAGAGATCCGGTTAGGTTACGATTGGACCTAGGGTTAGGTTTATGTTGAGGGCTAGGGTTAGAGATCTGGTTAGGCTTACGATTGGACCTAGGTTTAGGGTTATGTTGAGGGCTAGGGTTAGAGATCCGGTTAGGGTTACGCTTGGACCTAGGGTTAGGGTTATGTTGAGGACTAGGGTTAGAAATCCGGTTAGGCTTACGATTGCACCTGGGTTAAGGTTATGTTGAGGGCTAGGATTAGAGATCCGGTTGGGGTTACGATTGGACCAAGGGTTAGTGTTATGTTGAGGGCTAGGTTTAGAGATCCGGTTAGGGTTACGATTGGACCTAGGGTTAGGGTTATGTTGAGGGCTAGGGTTAGAGATCCGGTTAGGGTTACGATTGGACCTAGGGTTAGGGTTATGTGGAGGCCTAGCATTAGAGATCCGGTTAGGGTTACTATTGGACCTAGGATTAGGGTTATGTTGAGGGCTAGGGTTAGAGATCCGGTTATGGTTATGATTGGACCTAGGGTTAGGGTTATGTTGAGGGCTAGGGCTGGACATCCGGTTAGGGCTACTATTGGACCTAGGGTTAGGGTTATGTTGAGGGTTAGGGCTAGAGATCCGGTTAGGGTTACGATTGGACCTAGGGTTAGGGTTATGTTGAGGGCTAGGGTTAGAGATCCGGTTAGGGTTACGATTGGACCTAGGGTTAGTGTTATGTTGAGGGCTAGGGTTAGACATCTGGATAGGGTTACGATTGGACCTAGGGTTAGGGTTATGTTGAGGGCTATGGTTAGAGATGCGGTTAGGGTTACGATTGGACCTATGGTTAGGGTTATGTTGAGGGCTAGGGTTAGAGTTCCGGTTAGGGTTACGATTGGACATAAGGTTAGGTTTATGATGAGGGCTAGAGTTAGAGATCTGGTTAGGGTTACGATTGAACCCAGGGTTAGGGTTATGTTGAGGGCTTGGGTTAGAGATCCGGTTAGGGTTACGATTGGACCTAGGGTTAGGGTTATGTTGAGGGCTAAGGTTAGAGGTCCGGTTAGGGTTACGATTGGACCTAGGGTTAGGGTTATGTTGAGGGCTAGGGTTAGAGATCCGGTTAGGGTTACGATTGGACCTAGGGTTAGGGTTATGTTGAGGGCTAGGGTTAGAGATCCGGTTAGGGTTACAATTGGACCTAGGGTTAGGGTTATGTTGAGGGCTAGGTTTAGAGGTCCGTTTAGGGTTACGCTTGGACCTACGGTTAGGGTTATGTTGAGGGCTAGGGTTAGAGATCCGGTTAGGGTTACGATTGGACCTAGGGTAGGGGTTATGTTGAGGGCTAGGTTTCGAGAGACGGTTAGCGTACGATTGGACCTAGGGTTAGGGTTATGTTGACTGCTAGGGTTAGAGATCTGCTTAGGATAACGATTGGACCTAGGGTTAGGGTTATGTTGAGGGCTAGTGTTAGAGATCCGGTTGGGGTTACGATTGGA
Source organism: Miniopterus natalensis (assembly GCF_054644295.1). Classification (NCBI taxonomy): domain Eukaryota; kingdom Metazoa; phylum Chordata; class Mammalia; order Chiroptera; family Miniopteridae; genus Miniopterus; species Miniopterus natalensis. The sequence goes on along the minus strand of NC_142082.1, from coordinate 90,631,842 downwards.
CCTAGGGTTAGGGTTATGTTGAGGGCTATGTTTAGAGATCCGGTTAGGGTTACGATTTGACCTAGGGTTAGGTTTATGTTGAGGGCTAGGGCTAGAGATCCGGTTATGGTTACGATTGGACCTAGGGTTAAGGTTATGTTGAGGGCTAGGGTTAGAGATCCGGTTAGGGTTACGATTGGACCTAGGGTTAGGGTTATGTTTAGGGCTAGGGTTAGAGGTCCGGTTAGGGTTACGATTGGACCTAGGGTTAGGGTTATGTGGAGGGCTAGGGTTAGAGATCCGGTTATGGTTACAATTGGACCTAGGGTTAGGGTTATGTTGAGGCCTAGGTTTAGAGGTCCGTTTAGGGTTACGCTTGGACCTACGGTTAGGGTAATGTTGAGGGCTAGTGTTAGAGATCCGGTTAGGGTTACGATTGGACCTAGGGTAGGGGTTATGTTGAGGGCTAGGTTTCGAGAGTCGGTTAGGGTAATATTGGACCTAGGGTTAGGGTTATGTTGACGGCTAGGGTTAGAGATCTGCTTAGGATAACGATTGGACCTAGGGTTAGGATTATGTTGAGGGCTAGGTTTAGAGATCCGGTTAGGGTTACGATTGGACCTAGGGTTAGGGTTATGTTGAGGGCTAGGGTTAGATCCGGTTAGCGTTACGATTGGACCTAGGGTTATAGTTATGTTGAGGGCTAGGGTTAGAAATCCGGTTAGGGTTACGATTGGACCTAGGGTTTGGGTTATGTTGAGGGCTAGGGTTAGAGGTCCGGTTAGGGTTACGATTGGACCTAGGGTTAGGGTTATGTTGAGGGCTAGTGTTAGAGATCCGGTTAGGGTTACGATTGGACCTAGGGTTAGGGTTATGTTGAGGGCTAGGGTTAGAGATCCGGTTAGGGTTACGATTGGACCTAGGGTTAGGGTTATGTTTAGGGCTAGGTTTAGAGAGAAGGTTACGGTTACGATTGGACCTAGGGTTTGGGTTATGTTGAGGGCTAGGTTTAGAGAGACGGTTAGGGTACGATTGGACCTAGGGTTAGGGTTATGTTGTGGGCTAGGGTTATAGATCCGGTTAGGGTTACGATTGGACCTAGGGTTAGGGTTATGTTGAGGGCTAGGTTTAGAGATCTGGTTAGGATTACGATTGGACCTAGGGTTAGGGTTATGTTGAGGACTATGGTTAGAGATCCGGTTAGTGTTACGATTGGGCCTAGGGTTAGGGTTATGTTGAGGGCTATGGTTAGAGATCCGGTTAGGGTTAAGATTGGACCTATGGTTAGGGTTATGTTGAGGGCTAGGGTTAGAGATCCGGTTAGGTTACGATTGGACCTAGGGTTAGGTTTATGTTGAGGGCTAGGGTTAGAGATCTGCTTAGGCTTACGATTGGACCTAGGTTTAGGGTTATGTTGAGGGCTAGGGTTAGAGATCCGGTTAGGGTTACGATTGGACCTAGGGTTAGGGTTATGTTGAGGACTAGGGTTAGAGATCCGGTTAGGGTTACGAGTGCACCTCGGTTAAGGTTATGTTGAGGGCTAGGGTTAGAGATCCGGTTGGGGTTACGATTGGACCTAGGGTTAGTGTTATGTTGAGGGCTAGCTTTAGAGATCCGGTTAGGGTTACGATTGGACCTAGGGTTAGGGTTATGTTGAGGGCTAGGGTTAGAGTTCCGGTTAGCGTTACGATTGGACCTAGGGTTAGGGTTATGTTGAGGCCTAGCATTAGAGATCCGGTTAGGGTTACTATTGGACCTAGGATTAGGATTTTGTTGAGGGCTAGGGTTAGAGATCCGGTTAGGGTTATGATTGGACCTAGGGTTAGGGTTATGTTGAGGGCTAGGGTTGGACATCCGGTTAGGGCTACGATTGGACCTAGGGTTAGGGTTATGTTGAGGGTTAGGGCTAGAGATCCGGTTAGGGTTACGATTGGACCTAGGGTTAGGGTTATGTTGAGGGCTAGGGTTAGAGATCCGGTTAGGGTTACGATTGGAACTAGGGTTAGTGTTATGTTGAGGGCTAGGGTTAGACATCAGGATAGGGTTACGATTGGACCTAGGGTTAGGGTTATTTTGAGGGCTAGGTTTAGAGAGATGGTTAGGGTTACGATTAGACCTAGGGTTATGGTTATTTTGAGGGCTAGGTATAGAGAGACGGTTAGGGTTACGATTGGACCTAGGGTTAGCGTTATGTTGAGGGCTAGGTTTAGAGAGACGGTTAGGGTACGATTGGACCTAGGGTTAGGGTTATGTTGAGGGCTAGGGTTAGAGATCCGGTTAGGGTTACGATTCCACCTAGGGTTAGGGTTATGTTGAGGGCTAGGTTTAGAGGTCCGGTTAGGGTTACGATTGGACCTAGGGTTAGGATTATGTTGAGGGCTATGGTTAGAGATACGGTTAGGGTTACGATTGGACCTATGGTTAGGGTTATGTTGAGGGCTAGGGTTAGAGTTCCGGTTAGGGTTACGATTGGACATAGGGTTAGGTTTTTGATGAGGGCTAGAGTTAGAGATCTGGTTAGGGTTACGATTGGACCCAGGGTTAGGGTTATGTTGAGGGCTTGGGTTAGAGATCTGGTTAGGGTTACGATTGGACCTAGGGTTAGGGTTATGTTGAGGGCTAAGGTTAGAGGTCCGGTTAGGGTTACGATTGGACCTAGGGTTAGGGTTATATTGAGGGCTAGGGTTAGAGATCCGGTTAGGGTTACGATTGGACCTAGGGTTAGGGTTATGTTGAGGGCTAGGGTTAGAGATCCAGTTAGGGTTACGATTGTAGCTAGGGTTAGGGTTATGTTGGGGGCTAGGGTTAGAGATCCGGTTAGGGTTACGATTAGACCTAGGGTTAGGGTTATGTTGAGGACTATGGTTAGAGATCCGATTAGGGTTACGATTGGACCTAGGGTAGGGGTTATGTTGAGGGCTAGGTTTCGAGAGACGGTTAGGGTACGATTGGACCTAGGGTTAGGGTTTGTTGACTGCTAGGGTTAGAGATCTGCTTAGGATAACGATTGGACCTAGGGTTAGGGTTATGTTGAGGGCTAGGTTTAGAGATCCGGTTAGGATTACGATTGGACCTAGGGTTAGGGTTATGTTGAGGGCTAGGGTTAGATCCGGTTAGGGTTACGATTGGACCTAGGGTTATAGTTATGTTGAGGGCTAGGGTTAGAAATCCGGTTAGGGTTACGATTGGACCTATGGTTAGGGTTATGTTGAGGGCTAGGGTTAGAGGTCCGGTTAGGGTTACGATTGGACCTAGGGTTAGGGTTATGTGGAGGACTAGGGTTAGAGATCCGGTTAGGGTTACGATTGGACCTAGGGTTAGGGTTATGTTGAGGGCTAGGGTTAGAGGTCCGATTAGGGTTACAATTGCACCTGGGTTAAGGTTATGTTGAGGGCTAGGGTTAGAGATCCGGTTGGGGTTACGATTGGACCTAGGGTTAGTGTTCTGTTGAGGGCTAGGTTTAGAGATCCGGTTAGGGTTACGATTGGACTTAGGGTTAGGGTTATGTTGAGGGCTAGGGTTAGAGATCCGGTTAGGGTTACTATTGGACCTAGGGTTAGGGTTATGTTGAGGCCTAGCATTAGAGATCCGATTAGGGTTACTATTGGACCTAGGATTAGGGTTATGTTGAGGGCTAGGGTTAGAGATCCGGTTAGGGTTATGATTGGACCTAGGGTTAGGGTTATGTTGAGGGCTAAGGTTAGAGGTCCGGTTAGGGTTACGATTGGACCTAGGGTTAGGGTTATGTTGAGGGCTAGGGTTAGAGATCCGGTTAGGGTTACGATTGGACCTAGGGTTAGGGTTATGTTGAGGGCTAGGGTTAGAGATCCGGTTAGGGTTACAATTGGACCTAGGGTTAGGGTTATGTTGAGGGCTAGGTTTAGAGGTCCGTTTAGGGTTACGCTTGGACCTACGGTTAGGGTTATGTTGAGGGCTAGGGTTAGAGATCCGGTTAGGGTTACGATTGGACCTAGGGTAGGGGTTATGTTGAGGGCTAGGTTTCGAGAGACGGTTAGCGTACGATTGGACCTAGGGTTAGGGTTATGTTGACTGCTAGGGTTAGAGATCTGCTTAGGATAACGATTGGACCTAGGGTTAGGGTTATGTTGAGGGCTAGTGTTAGAGATCCGGTTGGGGTTACGATTGGACCTAGGGTTAGGGTTATGTTGAGGGCTATGTTTAGAGATCCGGTTAGGGTTACGATTTGACCTAGGGTTAGGTTTATGTTGAGGGCTAGGGCTAGAGATCCGGTTATGGTTACGATTGGACCTAGGGTTAAGGTTATGTTGAGGGCTAGGGTTAGAGATCCGGTTAGGGTTACGATTGGACCTAGGGTTAGGGTTATGTTTAGGGCTAGGGTTAGAGGTCCGGTTAGGGTTACGATTGGACCTAGGGTTAGGGTTATGTGGAGGGCTAGGGTTAGAGATCCGGTTATGGTTACAATTGGACCTAGGGTTAGGGTTATGTTGAGGCCTAGGTTTAGAGGTCCGTTTAGGGTTACGCTTGGACCTACGGTTAGGGTAATGTTGAGGGCTAGTGTTAGAGATCCGGTTAGGGTTACGATTGGACCTAGGGTAGGGGTTATGTTGAGGGCTAGGTTTCGAGAGTCGGTTAGGGTAATATTGGACCTAGGGTTAGGGTTATGTTGACGGCTAGGGTTAGAGATCTGCTTAGGATAACGATTGGACCTAGGGTTAGGATTATGTTGAGGGCTAGGTTTAGAGATCCGGTTAGGGTTACGATTGGACCTAGGGTTAGAGTTATGTTGAGGGCTAGGGTTAGATCCGGTTAGCGTTACGATTGGACCTAGGGTTATAGTTATGTTGAGGGCTAGGGTTAGAAATCCGGTTAGGGTTACGATTGGACCTAGGGTTTGGGTTATGTTGAGGGCTAGGGTTAGAGGTCCGGTTAGGGTTACGATTGGACCTAGGGTTAGGGTTATGTTGAGGGCTAGTGTTAGAGATCCGGTTAGGGTTACGATTGGACCTAGGGTTAGGGTTATGTTGAGGGCTAGGTTTAGAGATCCGGTTAGGGTTACGATTGGACCTAGGGTTAGGGTTATGTTTAGGGCTAGGTTTAGAGAGAAGGTTACGGTTACGATTGGACCTAGGGTTTGGGTTATGTTGAGGGCTAGGTTTAGAGAGACGGTTAGGGTACGATTGGACCTAGGGTTAGGGTTATGTTGTGGGCTAGGGTTATAGATCCGGTTAGGGTTACGATTGGACCTAGGGTTAGGGTTATGTTGAGGGCTAGGTTTAGAGATCTGGTTAGGATTACGATTGGACCTAGGGTTAGGGTTATGTTGAGGACTATGGTTAGAGATCCGGTTAGTGTTACGATTGGGCCTAGGGTTAGGGTTATGTTGAGGGCTATGGTTAGAGATCCGGTTAGGGTTAAGATTGGACCTATGGTTAGGGTTATGTTGAGGGCTAGGGTTAGAGATCCGGTTAGGTTACGATTGGACCTAGGGTTAGGTTTATGTTGAGGGCTAGGGTTAGAGATCTGCTTAGGCTTACGATTGGACCTAGGTTTAGGGTTATGTTGAGGGCTAGGGTTAGAGATCCGGTTAGGGTTACGATTGGACCTAGGGTTAGGGTTATGTTGAGGACTAGGGTTAGAGATCCGGTTAGGGTTACGAGTGCACCTCGGTTAAGGTTATGTTGAGGGCTAGGGTTAGAGATCCGGTTGGGGTTACGATTGGACCTAGGGTTAGTGTTATGTTGAGGGCTAGCTTTAGAGATCCGGTTAGGGTTACGATTGGACCTAGGGTTAGGGTTATGTTGAGGGCTAGGGTTAGAGATCCGGTTAGCGTTACGATTGGACCTAGGGTTAGGGTTATGTTGAGGCCTAGCATTAGAGATCCGGTTAGGGTTACTATTGGACCTAGGATTAGGGTTTTGTTGAGGGCTAGGGTTAGAGATCCGGTTAGGGTTATGATTGGACCTAGGGTTAGGGTTATGTTGAGGGCTAGGGTTGGACATCCGGTTAGGGCTACGATTGGACCTAGGGTTAGGGTTATGTTGAGGGTTAGGGCTAGAGATCCGGTTAGGGTTACGATTGGACCTAGGGTTAGGGTTATGTTGAGGGCTAGGGTTAGAGATCCGGTTAGGGTTACGATTGGAACTAGGGTTAGTGTTATGTTGAGGGCTAGGGTTAGACATCAGGATAGGGTTACGATTGGACCTAGGGTTAGGGTTATTTTGAGGGCTAGGTTTAGAGAGATGGTTAGGGTTACGATTAGACCTAGGGTTATGGTTATTTTGAGGGCTAGGTATAGAGAGACGGTTAGGGTTACGATTGGACCTAGGGTTAGCATTATGTTGAGGGCTAGGTTGAGAGAGACGGTTAGGGTACGATTGGACCTAGGGTTAGGGTTATGTTGAGGGCTAGGGTTAGAGATCCGGTTAGGGTTACGATTCCACCTAGGGTTAGGGTTATGTTGAGGGCTAGGTTTAGAGGTCCGGTTAGGGTTACGATTGGACCTAGGGTTAGGATTATGTTGAGGGCTATGGTTAGAGATACGGTTAGGGTTACGATTGGACCTATGGTTAGGGTTATGTTGAGGGCTAGGGTTAGAGTTCCGGTTAGGGTTACGATTGGACATAGGGTTAGGTTTTTGATGAGGGCTAGAGTTAGAGATCTGGTTAGGGTTACGATTGGACCCAGGGTTAGGGTTATGTTGAGGGCTTGGGTTAGAGATCTGGTTAGGGTTACGATTGGACCTAGGGTTAGGGTTATGTTGAGGGCTAAGGTTAGAGGTCCGGTTAGGGTTACGATTGGACCTAGGGTTAGGGTTATATTGAGGGCTAGGGTTAGAGATCCGGTTAGGGTTACGATTGGACCTAGGGTTAGGGTTATGTTGAGGGCTAGGGTTAGAGATCCGGTTAGGGTTACAATTGGACCTAGGGTTAGGGTTATGTTGAGGGCTAGGTTTAGAGGTCCGTTTAGGGTTACGCTTGGACCTACGGTTAGGGTTATGTTGAGGGCTAGTGTTAGAGATCCGGTTAGGGTTAAGATTGGACCTAGGGTTAGGGTTATGTTGAGAGCTAGGGTTAGAGATCCGGTTAGCGTTACGATTGGACCTAGGGTTAGGGTTATGTTGAGGGCTAGGATTAGAGATCCGGTTAGGGTTACTATTGGACCTACGGTTAGGGTTATGTTGAGGGCTATGGTTAGAGATCCGGTAAGGGTTACGATTGGACCTAGGGTTAGGTTTGTGTTGAGGGCTAGGGTTAGAGATCCAGTTAGGGTTACGATTGTAGCTAGGGTTAGGGTTATGTTGGGGGCTAGGGTTAGAGATCCGGTTAGGGTTACGATTAGACCTAGGGTTAGGGTTATGTTGAGGACTATGGTTAGAGATCCGATTAGGGTTACGATTGGACCTAGGGTAGGGGTTATGTTGAGGGCTAGGTTTCGAGAGACGGTTAGGGTACGATTGGACCTAGGGTTAGGGTTATGTTGACTGCTAGGGTTAGAGATCTGCTTAGGATAACGATTGGACCTAGGGTTAGGGTTATGTTGAGGGCTAGGTTTAGAGATCCGGTTAGGATTACGATTGGACCTAGGGTTAGGGTTATGTTGAGGGCTAGGGTTAGATCCGGTTAGGGTTACGATTGGACCTAGGGTTATAGTTATGTTGAGGGCTAGGGTTAGAAATCCGGTTAGGGTTACGATTGGACCTATGGTTAGGGTTATGTTGAGGGCTAGGGTTAGAGGTCCGGTTAGGGTTACGATTGGACCTAGGGTTAGGGTTATGTGGAGGACTAGGGTTAGAGATCCGGTTAGGGTTACGATTGGACCTAGGGTTAGGGTTATGTTGAGGGCTAGGGTTAGAGGTCCGATTAGGGTTACAATTGCACCTGGGTTAAGGTTATGTTGAGGGCTAGGGTTAGAGATCCGGTTGGGGTTACGATTGGACCTAGGGTTAGTGTTCTGTTGAGGGCTAGGTTTAGAGATCCGGTTAGGGTTACGATTGGACCTAGGGTTAGGGTTATGTTGAGGGCTAGGGTTAGAGATCCGGTTAGGGTTACTATTGGACCTAGGGTTAGGGTTATGTTGAGGCCTAGCATTAGAGATCCGATTAGGGTTACTATTGGACCTAGGATTAGGGTTATGTTGAGGGCTAGGGTTAGAGATCCGGTTAGGGTTATGATTGGACCTAGGGTTAGGGTTATGTTGAGGGCTAGGGTTGGACATCCGGTTAGGGCTACGATTGGACCTAGGGTTAGGGTTATGTTGAGGGTTAGGGCTAGAGATCCGGTTAGGGTTACAATTGGACCTAGGGTTAGGGTTATGTTGAGGGCTAGGGTTAGAGATTCGGTTAGGGTTACGATTGGAACTAGGGTTAGTGTTATGTTGAGTGCTAGGGTTAGACATCTGGATAGGGTTACGATTGGACCTAGGGTTAGGGTTATTTTGAGGGCTAGGTTTAGAGAGATGGTTAGGGTTACGATTAGACCTAGGGTTATGGTTATTTTGAGGGCTAGGTATAGAGAGACGGTTAGGGTTACGATTGGACCTAGGGTTAGCGTTATGTTGAGGGCTAGGTTTAGAGAGACGGTTAGGGTACAATTGGACCTAGGGTTAGGGTTATGTTGATGGCTAGGGTTAGAGATCCGGTTAGGGTTACGATTCCACCTAGGGTTAGGGTTATGTTGAGGGCTAGGTTTAGAGGTCCGGTTAGGGTTACGATTGGACCTAGGGTTAGGGTTATGTTGAGGGCTATGGTTAGAGATCCGGTTAGGGTTACGATTGGACCTATGGTTAGGGTTATGTTGAGGGCTAGGGTTAGAGTTCCGGTTAGGGTTACGATTGGACATAGGGTTAGGTTTATGATGAGGGCTAGAGTTAGAGATCTGGTTAGGGTTACGATTGGACCCAGGGTTAGGGTTATGTTGAGGGCTTGGGTTAGAGATCTGGTTAGGGTTACGATTGGACCTAGGGTTAGGGTTATGTTGAGGGATAAGGTTAGAGGTCCGGTTAGGGTTACGATTGGACCTAGGGATAGAGTTATGTTGAGGGATAGGGTTAGAGATCCGGTTAGGGTTACGATTGGACCTAGGGTTAGGGTTATGTTTAGGGCTAGGGTTAGAGATCCGGTTAGGGTTACAATTGGACCTAGGGTTAGGGTTATGTTGAGGGCTAGGTTTAGAGGTCCGTTTAGGTTACGCTTGGACCTACGGTTAGGGTTATGTTGAGGGCTAGTGTTCGAGATCCGGTTAGGGTTAAGATTGGACCTAGGGTTAGGGTTATGTTGAGAGCTAGTGTTAGAGATCCGGTTAGCGTTACGATTGGACCTAGGGTTAGGGTTATGTTGAGGGCTAGGGTTAGAGATCCGGTTAGGGTTACTATTGGACCTACGGTTAGGGTTATGTTGAGGACTATGGTTAGATATCCGGTTAGGGTTACGATTGGACCTAGGGTAGGGGTTATGTTGAGGGCTAGGTTTCGAGAGACGGTTAGGGTACTATTGGACCTAGGGTTAGGGTTATGTTGACTGCTAGGGTTAGAGATCTGCTTAGGATAACGATTGGACCTAGGGTTAGAGTTATGTTGAGGGCTAGGTTTAGAGATCCGGTTAGGGTTACGATTGGACCTAGGGTTAGGGTTATGTTGAGGGCTAGGGTTAGATCCGGTTAGGGTTACGATTGGACCTAGGGTTAGGGTTATGTTGAGGGCTAGGGTTAGAGGTCCGGTTAGGGATACGATTGGACCTAGGGTTAGGGTTATGTGGAGGACTAGGGTTAGAGATCCGGTTAGGGTTACGATTGGACCTAGGGTTAGGGTTATGTTGAGGGCTAGGGTTAGAGATCCGGTTAGGGTTACGATTGGACCTAGGGTTAGGGTTATGTTGAGAGCTAGGGTTAGAGATCCAATTAGGGTTACGATTGGACCTAGGATTAGGTTTATGTTGAGGGCTAGGGTTAGAGATCTGGTTAGGGTTACGATTGTACCTAGGGTTAGGGTTATGTTGAGGGCTAGGGTTAGAGATCCGGTTAGGGTTACGATTGGACCTAGGGTTAGGGTTATGATGAGGGCTAGAGTTAGAGATCCGGTTAGGGTTACGATTGGACCTAGGGTTAGGGTTATGTTTGGGGCTAGGGTTAGAGATCCAGTTAGGGTTACGATTGGACCTAGGGTTAGGGTTATGTTGAGGGATATGTTTAAAGAGACGGTTAGGGTACGATTGGACCTGGGGTTAGGGTTATGTTGAGGGCTAGGGTTAGAGATCCAATTAGGGTTACGATTGTACCTAGGGTTAGGGTTATGTTGGGCGCTAGGGTTAGAGATCCTGTTAGGGTTACGATTGGACCTAGGGTTAGGGTTATGTTGAGGGCTAGGTTTAGAGAGACGGTTAGGGTACGATTGGACCTAGGGTTAGGGTTATGTTGAGGGCTAGGGTTAGACATCCGGTTAGGGCTACGATTGGACCTAGGGTTAGCGTTATGTTGAGGGCTAGGTTTAGAGATCCGGTTAGGGTTACGATTGGACCTATGGTTAGGGTTATGTTGAGGGCTAGGGTTAGAGTTCCGGTTAGGGTTACGATTGGACATAGGGTTAGGTTTATGATGAGGGCTAGAGTTAGAGATCTGGTTAGGGTTACGATTGGACCCAGGGTTAGGGTTATGTTGAGGGCTAGGTTTAGAGAGACGGTTAGGGTTACGATTGGACCTAGGGTTAGCGTTATGTTGAGGGCTAGGTTTAGAGAGACGGTTAGGGTACAATTGGACCTAGGGTTAGGGTTATGTTGAGGGCTAGGGTTGGAGATCCGGTTAGGGTTACGATTCCACCTAGGGTTAGGGTTATGTTGAGGGCTAGGTTTAGAGGTCCGGTTAGGGTTACGATTGGACCTAGGGTTAGGGTTATGTTGAGGGCTAAGGTTAGAGGTCCGGTTAGGGTTACGATTGGACCTAGGGATAGAGTTATGTTGAGGGATAGGGTTAGAGATCCGGTTAGGGTTACGATTGGACCTAGGGTTAGGGTTATGTTGAGGGCTAGAGTTAGAGATCCGGTTAGGGTTACAATTGGACCTAGGGTTAGGGTTATGTTGAGGGCTAGGTTTAGAGGTCCGTTTAGGGTTACGCTTGGACCTACGGTTAGGGTTATGTTGAGGGCTAGTGTTCGAGATCCGGTTAGGGTTAAGATTGGACCTAGGGTTAGGGTTATGTTGAGAGCTAGTGTTAGAGATCCGGTTAGCGTTACGATTGGACCTAGGGTTAGGGTTATGTTGAGGGCTAGGGTTAGAGATCCGGTTAGGGTTACTATTGGACCTACGGTTAGGGTTATGTTGAGGGCTATGGTTAGAGATCCGGTAAGGGTTACGATTGGACCTAGGGTTAGGTTTCTGTTGAGGGCTAGGGTTAGAGATCCTGTTAGGGTTACGATTGGACCTAGGGTTAGGGTTATGTTGAGGGCTAGGGTTAGAGATCCAGTTAGGGTTACGATTGTAGCTAGGGATAGGGTTATGTTGGGGGCTAGGGTTAGAGATCCGGTTAGGGTTACGATTAGACAGAGGGTTAGGGTTATGTTGAGGACTATGGTTAGAGATCCGGTTAGGGTTACGATTGGACCTAGGGTAGGGGTTAGGTTGAGGGCTAGGTTTCGAGAGACGGTTTGGGTACGATTGGACCTAGGGTTAGGGTTATGTTGACTGCTAGGCTTAGAGATCTGCTTAGGATAACGATTGGACCTAGGGTTAGGGTTATGTTGAGGGCTAGGTTTAGAGATCCGGTTAGGGTTACGATTGGACCTAGGGTTAGGGTTATGTTGAGGGCTAGGGTTAGATCCGGTTAGGGTTACGATTGGACCTAGGGTTAGGGTTATGTTGAGGGCTAGGGTTAGAGGTCCGGTTAGGGTTACGATTGGACCTAGGGTTAGGGTTATGTGGAGGACTAGGGTTAGAGATCCGGTTAGGGTTACGATTGGACCTAGGGTTAGGGTTATGTTGAGGGCTAGGGTTAGAGATCCGGTTAGGGTTACGATTGGACCTAGGGTTAGTGTTATGTTGAGAGCTAGGGTTAGAGATCCAATTAGGGTTACGATTGGACCTAGGGTTAGGTTTATGTTGAGGGCTAGGGTTAGAGATCTGGTTAGGGTTACGATTGGACCTAGGGTTAGTGTTATGTTGAGGGCTAGGGTTAGAGATCCGGTTAGGGTTACGATTGGACCTAGGGTTAGGGTTATGATGAGGGCTAGAGTTAGAGATCCGGTTAGGGTTACGATTGGACCTAGGGTTAGGGTTATGTTGAGGGCTAGGGTTAGAGATCCAGTTAGGGTTACGATTGGACCTAGGGTTAGGGTTATGTTGAGGGATATGTTTAAAGAGACGGTTAGGGTACGATTGGACCTAGGGTTAGGGTTATGTTGAGGGCTAGGGTTAGAGATCCAATTAGGGTTACGATTGTACCTAGGGTTAGGGTTTTGTTGGGTGCTAGGGTTAGAGATCCGGTTAGGGTTACGATTGGACCTAGGGTTAGGGTTATGTTGAGGACTAGGGTTAGAGATCCGGTTAGGGTTACGATTGGACCTAGGGTTCGGGTTATGTTGAGGGCTAGGGTTAGAGATCCGGTTAGGGTTACGATTGGATCTAGGGTTAGGTTTATGTTGAGGGCTAGGGATAGAGGTCCGGTTAGGGTTACGATTGGACCTAGGGTTAGGGTTATGTTGAGGGCTAGTGTTAGAGATCCGGTTAGGGTTACGATTGGATCTACGGTTAGGTTTATGTTGAGGGCTAGGGATAGAGGTCCGGTTAGGGTTACGATTGGACCTAGGGTTAGGGTTATGTTGAGGGCTAGTGTTAGAGATCCGGTTAGGGTTACGACTGGACCTAGGGTTAGGGTTATGTTGAGGGCTATGTTTAGAGATCCGGTTAGGGTTACGATTGGACCTAGGGTTAGGGTTAGGTTGAGGGCTAGGGTTAGAGATCCGGTAAGGGTTACGATTGGACCTAGGGTTAGGTTTGTGTTGAGGGCTAGGGTTAGAGATCCTGTTAGGGTTACGATTGGACCTAGGGTTAGGGTTATGTTGAGGGCTAGGGTTAGAGATCCAGTTAGGGTTACGATTGTAGCTAGGGATAGGGTTATGTTGGGGGCTAGGGTTAGAGATCCGGTTAGGGTTACGATTAGACAGAGGGTTAGGGTTATGTTGAGGACTATGGTTAGAGATCCGGTTAGGGTTACGATTGGACCTAGGGTAGGGGTTAGGTTGAGGGCTAGGTTTCGAGAGACGGTTAGGGTACGATTGGACCTAGGGTTAGGGTTATGTTGACTGCTAGGCTTAGAGATCTGCTTAGGATAACGATTGGACCTAGGGTTAGGGTTATGTTGAGGGCTAGGTTTAGAGATCCGGTTAGGGTTACGATTGGACCTAGGGTTAGGGTTATGTTGAGGGCTAGGGTTAGATCCGGTTAGGGTTACGATTGGACCTAGGGTTAGGGTTATGTTGAGGGCTAGGGTTAGAGGTCCGGTTAGGGTTACGATTGGACCTAGGGTTAGGGTTATGTGGAGGACTAGGGTTAGAGATCCGGTTAGGGTTACGATTGGACCTAGGGTTAGGGTTATGTTGAGGGCTAGGGTTAGAGATCCGGTTAGGGTTACGATTGGACCTAGGGTTAGTGTTATGTTGAGAGCTAGGGTTAGAGATCCAATTAGGGTTACGATTGGACCTAGGGTTAGGTTTATGTTGAGGGCTAGGGTTAGAGATCTGGTTAGGGTTACGATTGGACCTAGGGTTAGTGTTATGTTGAGGGCTAGGGTTAGAGATCCGGTTAGGGTTACGATTGGACCTAGGGTTAGGGTTATGATGAGGGCTAGAGTTAGAGATCCGGTTAGGGTTACGATTGGGCCTAGGGTTAGGGTTATGTTGAGGGCTAGGGTTAGAGATCCAGTTAGGGTTACGACTGGACCTAGGGTTAGGGTTATGTTGAGGGATATGTTTAAAGAGACGGTTAGGGTACGATTGGACCTAGGGTTAGGGTTATGTTGAGGGCTAGGGTTAGAGTTCCAATTAGGGTTACGATTGTACCTAGGGTTAGGGTTTTGTTGGGTGCTAGGGTTAGAGATCCGGTTAGGGTTACGATTGGACCTAGGGTTAGGGTTATGTTGAGGACTAGGGTTAGAGATCCGGTTAGGGTTACGATTGGACCTAGGGTTAGGGTTATGTTGAGGGCTAGGGTTAGAGATCCAGTTAGCGTTACGATTGCACCTAGGGTTAGGGTTTTGTTGGGTGCTAGGGTTAGAGATCCGCTTAGGGTTACGATTGGACCTAGGGTTAGGGTTATGTTGAGGACTAGGTTTAGAGATCCGGTTAGGGTTACGATTGGACCTAGGGTTCGGGTTATGTTGAGGGCTAGGGTTAGAGATCCGGTTAGGGTTACGATTGGATCTAGGGTTAGGTTTATGTTGAGGGCTAGGGATAGAGGTCCGGTTAGGGTTACGATTGGACCTAGGGTTAGGGTTATGTTGAGGGCTAGTGTTAGAGATCCGGTTAGGGTTACGATTGGATCTACGGTTAGGTTTATGTTGAGGGCTAGGGATAGAGGTCCGGTTAGGGTTACGATTGGACCTAGGGTTAGGGTTATGTTGAGGGCTAGTGTTAGAGATCCGGTTAGGGTTACGACTGGACCTAGGGTTAGGGTTATGTTGAGGGCTATGTTTAGAGATCCGGTTAGGGTTACGATTGGACCTAGGGTTAGGGTTAGGTTGAGGGCTAGGGTTAGAGGTCCGGTTAGGGTTACGATTGGACCTAGGGTTAGGGTTATGTTGAGGGTAGGGTTAGAGGTCCGGTTAGGGTTACGATTGGACCTACGGTTAGGGTTATGTTGAGGACTAAGGTTAGAGATCCGTTTAGGGTTACGATTGGACCTAGGGTTAGGTTTATGTTGAGGGCTAGGGTTAGAGATCCGGTTACGGTTACGATTGGACCTAGGGTTAGGGTTATGTTGAGGGCTAGGGTTAGAGGTCCGGTTAGGGTTACGATTGGACCTAGGGTTAGGGATATGTTGAGGACTAGGTTTAGAGATCCGGTTAGGGTTACGATTGGACCTAGGGTTAGGGTTATGTTGAGGACTAGGGTTAGAGATCCGGTTAGGGTTACGATTGGACCTAGTGTTAGGGTTATGTTGAGGAGTAGGGTTAGAGATCTTGTTAGGGTTACGATTGGACCTAGGGTTAGGGTTAGGTTGAGGGTTAAGGTAGGAGATCCGGTTAGGGTTACGATTGGACCTAGGGTTAGGGTTATGTTGAGGGCTAGGGTTAGAGATCCGGTTACGGTTACGATTGGACCTAGGGTTAGGGTTATGTTGAGGGCTAGGGTTAGAGATCCGGTTAGGGTTACGATTGGACCCAGGGTTAGGGTTATGTTGAGGGTTACGGTTAGAGATCCGGTTAGGGTTACGATTGGACCTAGGGTTAGTGTTATGTTGAGGGCTAGGTTTAGAGATCCGGTTAGGGTTACGATTGGACCTAGGGTTAGGGTTATGTTGAGGGCTAGGGTTAGAGATCCGGTTAGGGTTACGATTGGACCTAGGGTTAGGGTTATGTGGAGGCCTAGCATTAGAGATCCGGTTAGGGTTACTATTGGACCTAGGATTAGGGTTATGTTGAGGGCTAGGGTTAGAGATCCGGTTATGGTTATGATTGGACCTAGGGTTAGGGTTATGTTGAGGGCTAGGGCTGGACATCCGGTTAGGGCTACTATTGGACCTAGGGTTAGGGTTATGTTGAGGGTTAGGGCTAGAGATCCGGTTAGGGTTACGATTGGACCTAGGGTTAGGGTTATGTTGAGGGCTAGGGTTAGAGATCCGGTTAGGGTTACGATTGGACCTAGGGTTAGTGTTATGTTGAGGGCTAGGGTTAGACATCTGGATAGGGTTACGATTGGACCTAGGGTTAGGGTTATGTTGAGGGCTATGGTTAGAGATGCGGTTAGGGTTACGATTGGACCTATGGTTAGGGTTATGTTGAGGGCTAGGGTTAGAGTTCCGGTTAGGGTTACGATTGGACATAAGGTTAGGTTTATGATGAGGGCTAGAGTTAGAGATCTGGTTAGGGTTACGATTGAACCCAGGGTTAGGGTTATGTTGAGGGCTTGGGTTAGAGATCCGGTTAGGGTTACGATTGGACCTAGGGTTAGGGTTATGTTGAGGGCTAAGGTTAGAGGTCCGGTTAGGGTTACGATTGGACCTAGGGTTAGGGTTATGTTGAGGGCTAGGGTTAGAGATCCGGTTAGGGTTACGATTGGACCTAGGGTTAGGGTTATGTTGAGGGCTAGGGTTAGAGATCCGGTTAGGGTTACAATTGGACCTAGGGTTAGGGTTATGTTGAGGGCTAGGTTTAGAGGTCCGTTTAGGGTTACGCTTGGACCTACGGTTAGGGTTATGTTGAGGGCTAGGGTTAGAGATCCGGTTAGGGTTACGATTGGACCTAGGGTAGGGGTTATGTTGAGGGCTAGGTTTCGAGAGACGGTTAGCGTACGATTGGACCTAGGGTTAGGGTTATGTTGACTGCTAGGGTTAGAGATCTGCTTAGGATAACGATTGGACCTAGGGTTAGGGTTATGTTGAGGGCTAGTGTTAGAGATCCGGTTGGGGTTACGATTGGACCTAGGGTTAGGGTTATGTTGAGGGCTATGTTTAGAGATCCGGTTAGGGTTACGATTTGACCTAGGGTTAGGTTTATGTTGAGGGCTAGGGCTAGAGATCCGGTTATGGTTACGATTGGACCTAGGGTTAAGGTTATGTTGAGGGCTAGGGTTAGAGATCCGGTTAGGGTTACGATTGGACCTAGGGTTAGGGTTATGTTTAGGGCTAGGGTTAGAGGTCCGGTTAGGGTTACGATTGGACCTAGGGTTAGGGTTATGTGGAGGGCTAGGGTTAGAGATCCGGTTATGGTTACAATTGGACCTAGGGTTAGGGTTATGTTGAGGCCTAGGTTTAGAGGTCCGTTTAGGGTTACGCTTGGACCTACGGTTAGGGTAATGTTGAGGGCTAGTGTTAGAGATCCGGTTAGGGTTACGATTGGACCTAGGGTAGGGGTTATGTTGAGGGCTAGGTTTCGAGAGTCGGTTAGGGTAATATTGGACCTAGGGTTAGGGTTATGTTGACGGCTAGGGTTAGAGATCTGCTTAGGATAACGATTGGACCTAGGGTTAGGATTATGTTGAGGGCTAGGTTTAGAGATCCGGTTAGGGTTACGATTGGACCTAGGGTTAGGGTTATGTTGAGGGCTAGGGTTAGATCCGGTTAGCGTTACGATTGGACCTAGGGTTATAGTTATGTTGAGGGCTAGGGTTAGAAATCCGGTTAGGGTTACGATTGGACCTAGGGTTTGGGTTATGTTGAGGGCTAGGGTTAGAGATCCGGTTAGGGTTACGATTGGACCTAGGGTTAGGGTTATGTTGAGGGCTAGTGTTAGAGATCCGGTTAGGGTTACGATTGGACCTAGGGTTAGGGTTATGTTGAGGGCTAGGGTTAGAGATCCGGTTAGGGTTACGATTGGACCTAGGGTTAGGGTTATGTTTAGGGCTAGGTTTAGAGAGAAGGTTACGGTTACGATTGGACCTAGGGTTTGGGTTATGTTGAGGGCTAGGTTTAGAGAGACGGTTAGGGTACGATTGGACCTAGGGTTAGGGTTATGTTGTGGGCTAGGGTTATAGATCCGGTTAGGGTTACGATTGGACCTAGGGTTAGGGTTATGTTGAGGGCTAGGTTTAGAGATCTGGTTAGGATTACGATTGGACCTAGGGTTAGGGTTATGTTGAGGACTATGGTTAGAGATCCGGTTAGTGTTACGATTGGGCCTAGGGTTAGGGTTATGTTGAGGGCTATGGTTAGAGATCCGGTTAGGGTTAAGATTGGACCTATGGTTAGGGTTATGTTGAGGGCTAGGGTTAGAGATCCGGTTAGGTTACGATTGGACCTAGGGTTAGGTTTATGTTGAGGGCTAGGGTTAGAGATCTGCTTAGGCTTACGATTGGACCTAGGTTTAGGGTTATGTTGAGGGCTAGGGTTAGAGATCCGGTTAGGGTTACGATTGGACCTAGGGTTAGGGTTATGTTGAGGACTAGGGTTAGAGATCCGGTTAGGGTTACGAGTGCACCTCGGTTAAGGTTATGTTGAGGGCTAGGGTTAGAGATCCGGTTGGGGTTACGATTGGACCTAGGGTTAGTGTTATGTTGAGGGCTAGCTTTAGAGATCCGGTTAGGGTTACGATTGGACCTAGGGTTAGGGTTATGTTGAGGGCTAGGGTTAGAGTTCCGGTTAGCGTTACGATTGGACCTAGGGTTAGGGTTATGTTGAGGCCTAGCATTAGAGATCCGGTTAGGGTTACTATTGGACCTAGGATTAGGGTTTTGTTGAGGGCTAGGGTTAGAGATCCGGTTAGGGTTATGATTGGACCTAGGGTTAGGGTTATGTTGAGGGCTAGGGTTGGACATCCGGTTAGGGCTACGATTGGACCTAGGGTTAGGGTTATGTTGAGGGTTAGGGCTAGAGATCCGGTTAGGGTTACGATTGGACCTAGGGTTAGGGTTATGTTGAGGGCTAGGGTTAGAGATCCGGTTAGGGTTACGATTGGAACTAGGGTTAGTGTTATGTTGAGGGCTAGGGTTAGACATCAGGATAGGGTTACGATTGGACCTAGGGTTAGGGTTATTTTGAGGGCTAGGTTTAGAGAGATGGTTAGGGTTACGATTAGACCTAGGGTTATGGTTATTTTGAGGGCTAGGTATAGAGAGACGGTTAGGGTTACGATTGGACCTAGGGTTAGCGTTATGTTGAGGGCTAGGTTTAGAGAGACGGTTAGGGTACGATTGGACCTAGGGTTAGGGTTATGTTGAGGGCTAGGGTTAGAGATCCGGTTAGGGTTACGATTCCACCTAGGGTTAGGGTTATGTTGAGGGCTAGGTTTAGAGGTCCGGTTAGGGTTACGATTGGACCTAGGGTTAGGATTATGTTGAGGGCTATGGTTAGAGATACGGTTAGGGTTACGATTGGACCTATGGTTAGGGTTATGTTGAGGGCTAGGGTTAGAGTTCCGGTTAGGGTTACGATTGGACATAGGGTTAGGTTTTTGATGAGGGCTAGAGTTAGAGATCTGGTTAGGGTTACGATTGGACCCAGGGTTAGGGTTATGTTGAGGGCTTGGGTTAGAGATCTGGTTAGGGTTACGATTGGACCTAGGGTTAGGGTTATGTTGAGGGCTAAGGTTAGAGGTCCGGTTAGGGTTACGATTGGACCTAGGGTTAGGGTTATATTGAGGGCTAGGGTTAGAGATCCGGTTAGGGTTACGATTGGACCTAGGGTTAGGGTTATGTTGAGGGCTAGGGTTAGAGATCCGGTTAGGGTTACAATTGGACCTAGGGTTAGGGTTATGTTGAGGGGTAGGTTTAGAGGTCCGTTTAGGGTTACGCTTGGACCTACGGTTAGGGTTATGTTGAGGGCTAGTGTTAGAGATCCGGTTAGGATTAAGATTGGACCTAGGGTTAGGGTTATGTTGAGAGCTAGGGTTAGAGATCCGGTTAGCGTTACGATTGGACCTAGGGTTAGGGTTATGTTGAGGGCTAGGATTAGAGATCCGGTTAGGGTTACTATTGGACCTACGGTTAGGGTTATGTTGAGGGCTATGGTTAGAGATCCGGTAAGGGTTACGATTGGACCTAGGGTTAGGTTTGTGTTGAGGGCTAGGGTTAGAGATCCAGTTAGGGTTACGATTGTAGCTAGGGTTAGGGTTATGTTGGGGGCTAGGGTTAGAGATCCGGTTAGGGTTACGATTAGACCTAGGGTTAGGGTTATGTTGAGGACTATGGTTAGAGATCCGATTAGGGTTACGATTGGACCTAGGGTAGGGGTTATGTTGAGGGCTAGGTTTCGAGAGACGGTTAGGGTACGATTGGACCTAGGGTTAGGGTTATGTTGACTGCTAGGGTTAGAGATCTGCTTAGGATAACGATTGGACCTAGGGTTAGGGTTATGTTGAGGGCTAGGTTTAGAGATCCGGTTAGGATTACGATTGGACCTAGGGTTAGGGTTATGTTGAGGGCTAGGGTTAGATCCGGTTAGGGTTACGATTGGACCTAGGGTTATAGTTATGTTGAGGGCTAGGGTTAGAAATCCGGTTAGGGTTACGATTGGACCTATGGTTAGGGTTATGTTGAGGGCTAGGGTTAGAGGTCCGGTTAGGGTTACGATTGGACCTAGGGTTAGGGTTATGTGGAGGACTAGGGTTAGAGATCCGGTTAGGGTTACGATTGGACCTAGGGTTAGGGTTATGTTGAGGGCTAGGGTTAGAGGTCCGATTAGGGTTACAATTGCACCTGGGTTAAGGTTATGTTGAGGGCTAGGGTTAGAGATCCGGTTGGGGTTACGATTGGACCTAGGGTTAGTGTTCTGTTGAGGGCTAGGTTTAGAGATCCGGTTAGGGTTACGATTGGACTTAGGGTTAGGGTTATGTTGAGGGCTAGGGTTAGAGATCCGGTTAGGGTTACTATTGGACCTAGGGTTAGGGTTATGTTGAGGCCTAGCATTAGAGATCCGATTAGGGTTACTATTGGACCTAGGATTAGGGTTATGTTGAGGGCTAGGGTTAGAGATCCGGTTAGGGTTATGATTGGACCTAGGGTTAGGGTTATGTTGAGGGCTAAGGTTAGAGGTCCGGTTAGGGTTACGATTGGACCTAGGGTTAGGGTTATGTTGAGGGCTAGGGTTAGAGATCCGGTTAGGGTTACGATTGGACCTAGGGTTAGGGTTATGTTGAGGGCTAGGGTTAGAGATCCGGTTAGGGTTACAATTGGACCTAGGGTTAGGGTTATGTTGAGGGCTAGGTTTAGAGGTCCGTTTAGGGTTACGCTTGGACCTACGGTTAGGGTTATGTTGAGGGCTAGGGTTAGAGATCCGGTTAGGGTTACGATTGGACCTAGGGTAGGGGTTATGTTGAGGGCTAGGTTTCGAGAGACGGTTAGCGTACGATTGGACCTAGGGTTAGGGTTATGTTGACTGCTAGGGTTAGAGATCTGCTTAGGATAACGATTGGACCTAGGGTTAGGGTTATGTTGAGGGCTAGTGTTAGAGATCCGGTTGGGGTTACGATTGGACCTAGGGTTAGGGTTATGTTGAGGGCTATGTTTAGAGATCCGGTTAGGGTTACGATTTGACCTAGGGTTAGGTTTATGTTGAGGGCTAGGGCTAGAGATCCGGTTATGGTTACGATTGGACCTAGGGTTAAGGTTATGTTGAGGGCTAGGGTTAGAGATCCGGTTAGGGTTACGATTGGACCTAGGGTTAGGGTTATGTTTAGGGCTAGGGTTAGAGGTCCGGTTAGGGTTACGATTGGACCTAGGGTTAGGGTTATGTGGAGGGCTAGGGTTAGAGATCCGGTTATGGTTACAATTGGACCTAGGGTTAGGGTTATGTTGAGGCCTAGGTTTAGAGGTCCGTTTAGGGTTACGCTTGGACCTACGGTTAGGGTAATGTTGAGGGCTAGTGTTAGAGATCCGGTTAGGGTTACGATTGGACCTAGGGTAGGGGTTATGTTGAGGGCTAGGTTTCGAGAGTCGGTTAGGGTAATATTGGACCTAGGGTTAGGGTTATGTTGACGGCTAGGGTTAGAGATCTGCTTAGGATAACGATTGGACCTAGGGTTAGGATTATGTTGAGGGCTAGGTTTAGAGATCCGGTTAGGGTTACGATTGGACCTAGGGTTAGAGTTATGTTGAGGGCTAGGGTTAGATCCGGTTAGCGTTACGATTGGACCTAGGGTTATAGTTATGTTGAGGGCTAGGGTTAGAAATCCGGTTAGGGTTACGATTGGACCTAGGGTTTGGGTTATGTTGAGGGCTAGGGTTAGAGGTCCGGTTAGGGTTACGATTGGACCTAGGGTTAGGGTTATGTTGAGGGCTAGTGTTAGAGATCCGGTTAGGGTTACGATTGGACCTAGGGTTAGGGTTATGTTGAGGGCTAGGTTTAGAGATCCGGTTAGGGTTACGATTGGACCTAGGGTTAGGGTTATGTTTAGGGCTAGGTTTAGAGAGAAGGTTACGGTTACGATTGGACCTAGGGTTTGGGTTATGTTGAGGGCTAGGTTTAGAGAGACGGTTAGGGTACGATTGGACCTAGGGTTAGGGTTATGTTGTGGGCTAGGGTTATAGATCCGGTTAGGGTTACGATTGGACCTAGGGTTAGGGTTATGTTGAGGGCTAGGTTTAGAGATCTGGTTAGGATTACGATTGGACCTAGGGTTAGGGTTATGTTGAGGACTATGGTTAGAGATCCGGTTAGTGTTACGATTGGGCCTAGGGTTAGGGTTATGTTGAGGGCTATGGTTAGAGATCCGGTTAGGGTTAAGATTGGACCTATGGTTAGGGTTATGTTGAGGGCTAGGGTTAGAGATCCGGTTAGGTTACGATTGGACCTAGGGTTAGGTTTATGTTGAGGGCTAGGGTTAGAGATCTGCTTAGGCTTACGATTGGACCTAGGTTTAGGGTTATGTTGAGGGCTAGGGTTAGAGATCCGGTTAGGGTTACGATTGGACCTAGGGTTAGGGTTATGTTGAGGACTAGGGTTAGAGATCCGGTTAGGGTTACGAGTGCACCTCGGTTAAGGTTATGTTGAGGGCTAGGGTTAGAGATCCGGTTGGGGTTACGATTGGACCTAGGGTTAGTGTTATGTTGAGGGCTAGCTTTAGAGATCCGGTTAGGGTTACGATTGGACCTAGGGTTAGGGTTATGTTGAGGGCTAGGGTTAGAGATCCGGTTAGCGTTACGATTGGACCTAGGGTTAGGGTTATGTTGAGGGCTAGGGTTGGACATCCGGTTAGGGCTACGATTGGACCTAGGGTTAGGGTTATGTTGAGGGTTAGGGCTAGAGATCCGGTTAGGGTTACGATTGGACCTAGGGTTAGGGTTATGTTGAGGGCTAGGGTTAGAGATCCGGTTAGGGTTACGATTGGAACTAGGGTTAGTGTTATGTTGAGGGCTAGGGTTAGACATCAGGATAGGGTTACGATTGGACCTAGGGTTAGGGTTATTTTGAGGGCTAGGTTTAGAGAGATGGTTAGGGTTACGATTAGACCTAGGGTTATGGTTATTTTGAGGGCTAGGTATAGAGAGACGGTTAGGGTTACGATTGGACCTAGGGTTAGCGTTATGTTGAGGGCTAGGTTGAGAGAGACGGTTAGGGTACGATTGGACCTAGGGTTAGGGTTATGTTGAGGGCTAGGGTTAGAGATCCGGTTAGGGTTACGATTCCACCTAGGGTTAGGGTTATGTTGAGGGCTAGGTTTAGAGGTCCGGTTAGGGTTACGATTGGACCTAGGGTTAGGATTATGTTGAGGGCTATGGTTAGAGATACGGTTAGGGTTACGATTGGACCTATGGTTAGGGTTATGTTGAGGGCTAGGGTTAGAGTTCCGGTTAGGGTTACGATTGGACATAGGGTTAGGTTTTTGATGAGGGCTAGAGTTAGAGATCTGGTTAGGGTTACGATTGGACCCAGGGTTAGGGTTATGTTGAGGGCTTGGGTTAGAGATCTGGTTAGGGTTACGATTGGACCTAGGGTTAGGGTTATGTTGAGGGCTAAGGTTAGAGGTCCGGTTAGGGTTACGATTGGACCTAGGGTTAGGGTTATATTGAGGGCTAGGGTTAGAGATCCGGTTAGGGTTACGATTGGACCTAGGGTTAGGGTTATGTTGAGGGCTAGGGTTAGAGATCCGGTTAGGGTTACAATTGGACCTAGGGTTAGGGTTATGTTGAGGGCTAGGTTTAGAGGTCCGTTTAGGGTTACGCTTGGACCTACGGTTAGGGTTATGTTGAGGGCTAGTGTTAGAGATCCGGTTAGGGTTAAGATTGGACCTAGGGTTAGGGTTATGTTGAGAGCTAGGGTTAGAGATCCGGTTAGCGTTACGATTGGACCTAGGGTTAGGGTTATGTTGAGGGCTAGGATTAGAGATCCGGTTAGGGTTACTATTGGACCTACGGTTAGGGTTATGTTGAGGGCTATGGTTAGAGATCCGGTAAGGGTTACGATTGGACCTAGGGTTAGGTTTGTGTTGAGGGCTAGGGTTAGAGATCCAGTTAGGGTTACGATTGTAGCTAGGGTTAGGGTTATGTTGGGGGCTAGGGTTAGAGATCCGGTTAGGGTTACGATTAGACCTAGGGTTAGGGTTATGTTGAGGACTATGGTTAGAGATCCGATTAGGGTTACGATTGGACCTAGGGTAGGGGTTATGTTGAGGGCTAGGTTTCGAGAGACGGTTAGGGTACGATTGGACCTAGGGTTAGGGTTATGTTGACTGCTAGGGTTAGAGATCTGCTTAGGATAACGATTGGACCTAGGGTTAGGGTTATGTTGAGGGCTAGGTTTAGAGATCCGGTTAGGATTACGATTGGACCTAGGGTTAGGGTTATGTTGAGGGCTAGGGTTAGATCCGGTTAGGGTTACGATTGGACCTAGGGTTATAGTTATGTTGAGGGCTAGGGTTAGAAATCCGGTTAGGGTTACGATTGGACCTATGGTTAGGGTTATGTTGAGGGCTAGGGTTAGAGGTCCGGTTAGGGTTACGATTGGACCTAGGGTTAGGGTTATGTGGAGGACTAGGGTTAGAGATCCGGTTAGGGTTACGATTGGACCTAGGGTTAGGGTTATGTTGAGGGCTAGGGTTAGAGGTCCGATTAGGGTTACAATTGCACCTGGGTTAAGGTTATGTTGAGGGCTAGGGTTAGAGATCCGGTTGGGGTTACGATTGGACCTAGGGTTAGTGTTCTGTTGAGGGCTAGGTTTAGAGATCCGGTTAGGGTTACGATTGGACCTAGGGTTAGGGTTATGTTGAGGGCTAGGGTTAGAGATCCGGTTAGGGTTACTATTGGACCTAGGGTTAGGGTTATGTTGAGGCCTAGCATTAGAGATCCGATTAGGGTTACTATTGGACCTAGGATTAGGGTTATGTTGAGGGCTAGGGTTAGAGATCCGGTTAGGGTTATGATTGGACCTAGGGTTAGGGTTATGTTGAGGGCTAGGGTTGGACATCCGGTTAGGGCTACGATTGGACCTAGGGTTAGGGTTATGTTGAGGGTTAGGGCTAGAGATCCGGTTAGGGTTAAAATTGGACCTAGGGTTAGGGTTATGTTGAGGGCTAGGGTTAGAGATTCGGTTAGGGTTACGATTGGAACTAGGGTTAGTGTTATGTTGAGTGCTAGGGTTAGACATCTGGATAGGGTTACGATTGGACCTAGGGTTAGGGTTATTTTGAGGGCTAGGTTTAGAGAGATGGTTAGGGTTACGATTAGACCTAGGGTTATGGTTATTTTGAGGGCTAGGTATAGAGAGACGGTTAGGGTTACGATTGGACCTAGGGTTAGCGTTATGTTGAGGGCTAGGTTTAGAGAGACGGTTAGGGTACAATTGGACCTAGGGTTAGGGTTATGTTGATGGCTAGGGTTAGAGATCCGGTTAGGGTTACGATTCCACCTAGGGTTAGGGTTATGTTGAGGGCTAGGTTTAGAGGTCCGGTTAGGGTTACGATTGGACCTAGGGTTAGGGTTATGTTGAGGGCTATGGTTAGAGATCCGGTTAGGGTTACGATTGGACCTATGGTTAGGGTTATGTTGAGGGCTAGGGTTAGAGTTCCGGTTAGGGTTACGATTGGACATAGGGTTAGGTTTATGATGAGGGCTAGAGTTAGAGATCTGGTTAGGGTTACGATTGGACCCAGGGTTAGGGTTATGTTGAGGGCTTGGGTTAGAGATCTGGTTAGGGTTACGATTGGACCTAGGGTTAGGGTTATGTTGAGGGATAAGGTTAGAGGTCCGGTTAGGGTTACGATTGGACCTAGGGATAGAGTTATGTTGAGGGATAGGGTTAGAGATCCGGTTAGGGTTACGATTGGACCTAGGGTTAGGGTTATGTTTAGGGCTAGGGTTAGAGATCCGGTTAGGGTTACAATTGGACCTAGGGTTAGGGTTATGTTGAGGGCTAGGTTTAGAGGTCCGTTTAGGTTACGCTTGGACCTACGGTTAGGGTTATGTTGAGGGCTAGTGTTCGAGATCCGGTTAGGGTTAAGATTGGACCTAGGGTTAGGGTTATGTTGAGAGCTAGTGTTAGAGATCCGGTTAGCGTTACGATTGGACCTAGGGTTAGGGTTATGTTGAGGGCTAGGGTTAGAGATCCGGTTAGGGTTACTATTGGACCTACGGTTAGGGTTATGTTGAGGACTATGGTTAGATATCCGGTTAGGGTTACGATTGGACCTAGGGTAGGGGTTATGTTGAGGGCTAGGTTTCGAGAGACGGTTAGGGTACTATTGGACCTAGGGTTAGGGTTATGTTGACTGCTAGGGTTAGAGATCTGCTTAGGATAACGATTGGACCTAGGGTTAGAGTTATGTTGAGGGCTAGGTTTAGAGATCCGGTTAGGGTTACGATTGGACCTAGGGTTAGGGTTATGTTGAGGGCTAGGGTTAGATCCGGTTAGGGTTACGATTGGACCTAGGGTTAGGGTTATGTTGAGGGCTAGGGTTAGAGGTCCGGTTAGGGTTACGATTGGACCTAGGGTTAGGGTTATGTGGAGGACTAGGGTTAGAGATCCGGTTAGGGTTACGATTGGACCTAGGGTTAGGGTTATGTTGAGGGCTAGGGTTAGAGATCCGGTTAGGGTTACGATTGGACCTAGGGTTAGGGTTATGTTGAGAGCTAGGGTTAGAGATCCAATTAGGGTTACGATTGGACCTAAGATTAGGTTTATGTTGAGGGCTAGGGTTAGAGATCTGGTTAGGGTTACGATTGTACCTAGGGTTAGGGTTATGTTGAGGGCTAGGGTTAGAGATCCGGTTAGGGTTACGATTGGACCTAGGGTTAGGGTTATGATGAGGGCTAGAGTTAGAGATCCGGTTAGGGTTACGATTGGACCTAGGGTTAGGGTTATGTTTGGGGCTAGGGTTAGAGATCCAGTTAGGGTTACGATTGGACCTAGGGTTAGGGTTATGTTGAGGGATATGTTTAAAGAGACGGTTAGGGTACGATTGGACCTGGGGTTAGGGTTATGTTGAGGGCTAGGGTTAGAGATCCAATTAGGGTTACGATTGTACCTAGGGTTAGGGTTATGTTGGGCGCTAGGGTTAGAGATCCTGTTAGGGTTACGATTGGACCTAGGGTTAGGGTTATGTTGAGGGCTAGGTTTAGAGAGACGGTTAGGGTACGATTGGACCTAGGGTTAGGGTTATGTTGAGGGCTAGGGTTAGACATCCGGTTAGGGCTACGATTGGACCTAGGGTTAGCGTTATGTTGAGGGCTAGGTTTAGAGATCCGGTTAGGGTTACGATTGGACCTATGGTTAGGGTTATGTTGAGGGCTAGGGTTAGAGTTCCGGTTAGGGTTACGATTGGACATAGGGTTAGGTTTATGATGAGGGCTAGAGTTAGAGATCTGGTTAGGGTTACGATTGGACCCAGGGTTAGGGTTATGTTGAGGGCTAGGTTTAGAGAGACGGTTAGGGTTACGATTGGACCTAGGGTTAGCGTTATGTTGAGGGCTAGGTTTAGAGAGACGGTTAGGGTACAATTGGACCTAGGGTTAGGGTTATGTTGAGGGCTAGGGTTGGAGATCCGGTTAGGGTTACGATTCCACCTAGGGTTAGGGTTATGTTGAGGGCTAGGTTTAGAGGTCCGGTTAGGGTTACGATTGGACCTAGGGTTAGGGTTATTTTGAGGGCTAAGGTTAGAGGTCCGGTTAGGGTTACGATTGGACCTAGGGATAGAGTTATGTTGAGGGATAGGGTTAGAGATCCGGTTAGGGTTACGATTGGACCTAGGGTTAGGGTTATGTTGAGGGCTAGAGTTAGAGATCCGGTTAGGGTTACAATTGGACCTAGGGTTAGGGTTATGTTGAGGGCTAGGTTTAGAGGTCCGTTTAGGGTTACGCTTGGACCTACGGTTAGGGTTATGTTGAGGGCTAGTGTTCGAGATCCGGTTAGGGTTAAGATTGGACCTAGGGTTAGGGTTATGTTGAGAGCTAGTGTTAGAGATCCGGTTAGCGTTACGATTGGACCTAGGGTTAGGGTTATGTTGAGGGCTAGGGTTAGAGATCCGGTTAGGGTTACTATTGGACCTACGGTTAGGGTTATGTTGAGGGCTATGGTTAGAGATCCGGTAAGGGTTACGATTGGACCTAGGGTTAGGTTTCTGTTGAGGGCTAGGGTTAGAGATCCTGTTAGGGTTACGATTGGACCTAGGGTTAGGGTTATGTTGAGGGCTAGGGTTAGAGATCCAGTTAGGGTTACGATTGTAGCTAGGGATAGGGTTATGTTGGGGGCTAGGGTTAGAGATCCGGTTAGGGTTACGATTAGACAGAGGGTTAGGGTTATGTTGAGGACTATGGTTAGAGATCCGGTTAGGGTTACGATTGGACCTAGGGTAGGGGTTAGGTTGAGGGCTAGGTTTCGAGAGACGGTTTGGGTACGATTGGACCTAGGGTTAGGGTTATGTTGACTGCTAGGCTTAGAGATCTGCTTAGGATAACGATTGGACCTAGGGTTAGGGTTATGTTGAGGGCTAGGTTTAGAGATCCGGTTAGGGTTACGATTGGACCTAGGGTTAGGGTTATGTTGAGGGCTAGGGTTAGATCCGGTTAGGGTTACGATTGGACCTAGGGTTAGGGTTATGTTGAGGGCTTGGGTTAGAGGTCCGGTTAGGGTTACGATTGGACCTAGGGTTAGGGTTATGTGGAGGACTAGGGTTAGAGATCCGGTTAGGGTTACGATTGGACCTAGGGTTAGGGTTATGTTGAGGGCTAGGGTTAGAGATCCGGTTAGGGTTACGATTGGACCTAGGGTTAGTGTTATGTTGAGAGCTAGGGTTAGAGATCCAATTAGGGTTACGATTGGACCTAGGGTTAGGTTTATGTTGAGGGCTAGGGTTAGAGATCTGGTTAGGGTTACGATTGGACCTAGGGTTAGTGTTATGTTGAGGGCTAGGGTTAGAGATCCGGTTAGGGTTACGATTGGACCTAGGGTTAGGGTTATGATGAGGGCTAGAGTTAGAGATCCGGTTAGGGTTACGATTGGACCTAGGGTTAGGGTTATGTTGAGGGCTAGGGTTAGAGATCCAGTTAGGGTTACGATTGGACCTAGGGTTAGGGTTATGTTGAGGGATATGTTTAAAGAGACGGTTAGGGTACGATTGGACCTAGGGTTAGGGTTATGTTGAGGGCTAGGGTTAGAGATCCAATTAGGGTTACGATTGTACCTAGGGTTAGGGTTTTGTTGGGTGCTAGGGTTAGAGATCCGGTTAGGGTTACGATTGGACCTAGGGTTAGGGTTATGTTGAGGACTAGGGTTAGAGATCCGGTTAGGGTTACGATTGGACCTAGGGTTCGGGTTATGTTGAGGGCTAGGGTTAGAGATCCGGTTAGGGTTACGATTGGATCTAGGGTTAGGTTTATGTTGAGGGCTAGGGATAGAGGTCCGGTTAGGGTTACGATTGGACCTAGGGTTAGGGTTATGTTGAGGGCTAGTGTTAGAGATCCGGTTAGGGTTACGATTGGATCTACGGTTAGGTTTATGTTGAGGGCTAGGGATAGAGGTCCGGTTAGGGTTACGATTGGACCTAGGGTTAGGGTTATGTTGAGGGCTAGTGTTAGAGATCCGGTTAGGGTTACGACTGGACCTAGGGTTAGGGTTATGTTGAGGGCTATGTTTAGAGATCCGGTTAGGGTTACGATTGGACCTAGGGTTAGGGTTAGGTTGAGGGCTAGGGTTAGAGATCCGGTAAGGGTTACGATTGGACCTAGGGTTAGGTTTGTGTTGAGGGCTAGGGTTAGAGATCCTGTTAGGGTTACGATTGGACCTAGGGTTAGGGTTATGTTGAGGGCTAGGGTTAGAGATCCAGTTAGGGTTACGATTGTAGCTAGGGATAGGGTTATGTTGGGGGCTAGGGTTAGAGATCCGGTTAGGGTTACGATTAGACAGAGGGTTAGGGTTATGTTGAGGACTATGGTTAGAGATCCGGTTAGGGTTACGATTGGACCTAGGGTAGGGGTTAGGTTGAGGGCTAGATTTCGAGAGACGGTTAGGGTACGATTGGACCTAGGGTTAGGGTTATGTTGACTGCTAGGCTTAGAGATCTGCTTAGGATAACGATTGGACCTAGGGTTAGGGTTATGTTGAGGGCTAGGTTTAGAGATCCGGTTAGGGTTACGATTGGACCTAGGGTTAGGGTTATGTTGAGGGCTAGGGTTAGATCCGGTTAGGGTTACGATTGGACCTAGGGTTAGGGTTATGTTGAGGGCTAGGGTTAGAGGTCCGGTTAGGGTTACGATTGGACCTAGGGTTAGGGTTATGTGGAGGACTAGGGTTAGAGATCCGGTTAGGGTTACGATTGGACCTAGGGTTAGGGTTATGTTGAGGGCTAGGGTTAGAGATCCGGTTAGGGTTACGATTGGACCTAGGGTTAGTGTTATGTTGAGAGCTAGGGTTAGAGATCCAATTAGGGTTACGATTGGACCTAGGGTTAGGTTTATGTTGAGGGCTAGGGTTAGAGATCTGGTTAGGGTTACGATTGGACCTAGGGTTAGTGTTATGTTGAGGGCTAGGGTTAGAGATCCGGTTAGGGTTACGATTGGACCTAGGGTTAGGGTTATGATGAGGGCTAGAGTTAGAGATCCGGTTAGGGTTACGATTGGGCCTAGGGTTAGGGTTATGTTGAGGGCTAGGGTTAGAGATCCAGTTAGGGTTACGACTGGACCTAGGGTTAGGGTTATGTTGAGGGATATGTTTAAAGAGACGGTTAGGGTACGATTGGACCTAGGGTTAGGGTTATGTTGAGGGCTAGGGTTAGAGTTCCAATTAGGGTTACGATTGTACCTAGGGTTAGGGTTTTGTTGGGTGCTAGGGTTAGAGATCCGGTTAGGGTTACGATTGGACCTAGGGTTAGGGTTATGTTGAGGACTAGGGTTAGAGATCCGGTTAGGGTTACGATTGGACCTAGGGTTAGGGTTATGTTGAGGGCTAGGGTTAGAGATCCAGTTAGCGTTACGATTGCACCTAGGGTTAGGGTTTTGTTGGGTGCTAGGGTTAGAGATCCGCTTAGGGTTACGATTGGACCTAGGGTTAGGGTTATGTTGAGGACTAGGTTTAGAGATCCGGTTAGGGTTACGATTGGACCTAGGGTTCGGGTTATGTTGAGGGCTAGGGTTAGAGATCCGGTTAGGGTTACGATTGGATCTAGGGTTAGGTTTATGTTGAGGGCTAGGGATAGAGGTCCGGTTAGGGTTACGATTGGACCTAGGGTTAGGGTTATGTTGAGGGCTAGTGTTAGAGATCCGGTTAGGGTTACGATTGGATCTACGGTTAGGTTTATGTTGAGGGCTAGGGATAGAGGTCCGGTTAGGGTTACGATTGGACCTAGGGTTAGGGTTATGTTGAGGGCTAGTGTTAGAGATCCGGTTAGGGTTACGACTGGACCTAGGGTTAGGGTTATGTTGAGGGCTATGTTTAGAGATCCGGTTAGGGTTACGATTGGACCTAGGGTTAGGGTTAGGTTGAGGGCTAGGGTTAGAGGTCCGGTTAGGGTTACGATTGGACCTAGGGTTAGGGTTATGTTGAGGGTAGGGTTAGAGGTCCGGTTAGGGTTACGATTGGACCTACGGTTAGGGTTATGTTGAGGACTAAGGTTAGAGATCCGTTTAGGGTTACGATTGGACCTAGGGTTAGGTTTATGTTGAGGGCTAGGGTTAGAGATCCGGTTACGGTTACGATTGGACCTAGGGTTAGGGTTATGTTGAGGGCTAGGGTTAGAGGTCCGGTTAGGGTTACGATTGGACCTAGGGTTAGGGATATGTTGAGGACTAGGTTTAGAGATCCGGTTAGGGTTACGATTGGACCTAGGGTTAGGGTTATGTTGAGGACTAGGGTTAGAGATCCGGTTAGGGTTACGATTGGACCTAGTGTTAGGGTTATGTTGAGGAGTAGGGTTAGAGATCTTGTTAGGGTTACGATTGGACCTAGGGTTAGGGTTAGGTTGAGGGTTAAGGTAGGAGATCCGGTTAGGGTTACGATTGGACCTAGGGTTAGGGTTATGTTGAGGGCTAGGGTTAGAGATCCGGTTACGGTTACGATTGGACCTAGGGTTAGGGTTATGTTGAGGCCTAGGGTTAGAGATCCGGTTAGGGTTACGATTGGACCTAGGGTTAGGGTTATGTTGAGGACTAGGGTTAGAGATCCGGTTAGGGTTACGATTGGACCTAGGGTTAGGGTTATGTTGAGGGCTAGGGTTAGAGATCCAGTTAGGGTTACGATTGTACCTAGGGTTAGGGTTTTGTTGGGTGCTAGGGTTAGAGATCCGGTTAGGGTTACGATTGGACCTAGGGTTAGGGTTATGTTGAGGAATAGGGTTAGAGATCCGGTTAGGGTTACGATTGGACCTAGGGTTAGGTTTATGTTGAGGGCTAGGGATAGAGGTCCGGTTAGGGTTACGATTGGACCTAGGGTTAGGGTTATGTTGAGGGCTAGTGTTAGAGATCCGGTTAGGGCTACGATTAGACCTAGGGTTAGGGTTATGTTGAGGGCTAGCGTTAGAGATCCGGTTACGGTTACGATTGGACCTAGGGTTAGGGTTATGTTGAGGGCTAGCGTTAGAGATCCGGTTACGGTTACGATTGGACCTAGGCTTAGGGTTATGTTGAGGCCTAGGGTTAGAGATCCGGTTAGGGTTACGATTGGACCTAGGGTTAGGGTTATGTTGAGGACTAGGGTTAGAGATCCGGTTAGGGTTACGATTGGACCTAGGGTTAGGGTTATGTTGAGGGCTAGGGTTAGAGATCCAGTTAGGGTTACGATTGTACCTAGGGTTAGGGTTTTGTTGGGTGCTAGGGTTAGAGATCCGGTTAGGGTTACGATTGGACCTAGGGTTAGGGTTATGTTGAGGACTAGGGTTATAGATCCGGTTAGGGTTACGATTGGACCTGGGGTTAGGGTTAGGTTGAGGACTAGGGTTAGAGATCCGGTTAGGGCTACGATTAGACCTAGGGTTAGGGTTATGTTGAGGGCTAGCGTTAGAGATCCGGTTACGGTTACGATTGGACCTAGGGTTAGGGTTATGTTGAGGAGTAGGGTTAGAGATCTTGTTAGGGTTACGATTGGACCTAGGGTTAGGGTTAGGTTGAGGGTTAGGGTAGGAGATCCGGTTAGGGTTACGATTGGACCTAGGGTTAGGGTTATGTTGAGGACTAGGGTTAGAGATCCGGTTAGGTTTACGATTGGACCTAGGGTTCGGGTTATGTTGAGGGCTAGGGTTAGAGATCCAGTTAGGGTTACGATTGGACCTAGGGTTAGGGTTATGTTGAGGGCTAAGGTTAGAGATCCGGTTAGGGTTACGATTGGACCTAGGGTTAGGGTTATGTTGAGGACTAGGGGTAGAGATCCGGTTAGGGTTACGATTGGACCTAGGGTTAGGGTTAGGTTGAGGACTAGGGTTAGAGATCCGG
Source organism: Miniopterus natalensis (assembly GCF_054644295.1). Classification (NCBI taxonomy): domain Eukaryota; kingdom Metazoa; phylum Chordata; class Mammalia; order Chiroptera; family Miniopteridae; genus Miniopterus; species Miniopterus natalensis. The sequence continues at coordinate 90,598,401 of NC_142082.1, read as the reverse complement.
TTAGGGCTACGATTAAACCTAGGGTTAGGGTTATGTTGAGGGCTAGCGTTAGAGATCCGGTTACGGTTACGATTGGACCTAGGGTTTGGGTTATGTTGAGGGTTAGGGTTAGAGGTCCGGTTAGGGTTACGATTGGACCTAGGCTTAGGGTTATGTTGAGGCCTAGGGTTAGAGATCCGGTTAGGGTTACGATTGGACCTAGGGTTAGGGTTATGTTGAGGACTAGGGTTAGAGATCCGGTTAGGGTTACGATTGGACCTAGGGTTAGGGTTATGTTGAGGGCTAGGGTTAGAGACCCAGTTAGGGTTACGATTGTACCTAGGGTTAGGGTTTTGTTGGGTGCTAGGGTTAGAGATCCGGTTAGGGTTACGATTGGACCTAGGGTTAGGGTTATGTTGAGGACTAGGGTTAGAGATCCGGTTAGGGTTACGATTCGACCTAGGGTTAGGGTTAGGTTGAGGACTAGGGTTAGAGATCCGGTTAGGGCTACGATTAGACCTAGGGTTAGGGTTATGTTGAGGGCTAGCGTTAGAGATCCGGTTACGGTTACGATTGGACCTAGGGTTAGGGTTATGTTGAGGGCTAGGGTTAGAGGTCCGGTTAGGGTTACGATTGGACCTAGGCTTAGGATTATGTTGAGGCCTAGGGTTAGAGATCCGGTTAGGGTTACGATTGGACCTAGGGTTAGGGTTATGTTGAGGACTAGGGTTAGAGATCCGGTTAGGGTTACGATTGGACCTAGGGTTAGGGTTATGTTGAGGGCTAGGGTTAGAGATCCAGTTAGGGTTACGATTGTACCTAGGGTTAGGGTTTTGTTGGGTGCTAGGGTTAGAGATCCGGTTAGGGTTACGATTGGACCTAGGGTTAGGGTTATGTTGAGGACTAGGGTTAGAGATCCGGTTAGGGTTACGATTGGACCTAGGGTTAGGGTTAGGTTGAGGACTAGGGTTAGAGATCCGGTTAGGGCTACGATTAGACCTAGGGTTAGGGTTATGTTGAGGGCTAGCGTTAGAGATCCGGTTACGGTTACGATTGGACCTAGGGTTAGGGTTATGTTGAGGGCTAGGGTTAGAGGTCCGGTTAGGGTTACGATTGGACCTAGGCTTAGGGTTATGTTGAGGCCTAGGGTTAGAGATCCGGTTAGGGTTACGATTGGACCTAGGGTTAGGGTTATGTTGAGGACTAGGGGTAGAGATCCGGTTAGGGTTACGATTGGACCTAGGGTTAGGGTTAGGTTGAGGACTAGGGTTAGAGATCCGGTTAGGGCTACGATTAAACCTAGGGTTAGGGTTATGTTGAGGGCTAGCGTTAGAGATCCGGTTACGGTTACGATTGGACCTAGGGTTTGGGTTATGTTGAGGGTTAGGGTTAGAGGTCCGGTTAGGGTTACGATTGGACCTAGGCTTAGGGTTATGTTGAGGCCTAGGGTTAGAGATCCGGTTAGGGTTACGATTGGACCTAGGGTTAGGGTTATGTTGAGGACTAGGGTTAGAGATCCGGTTAGGGTTACGATTGGACCTAGGGTTAGGGTTATGTTGAGGGCTAGGGTTAGAGACCCAGTTAGGGTTACGATTGTACCTAGGGTTAGGGTTTTGTTGGGTGCTAGGGTTAGAGATCCGGTTAGGGTTACGATTGGACCTAGGGTTAGGGTTATGTTGAGGACTAGGGTTAGAGATCCGGTTAGGGTTACGATTCGACCTAGGGTTAGGGTTAGGTTGAGGACTAGGGTTAGAGATCCGGTTAGGGCTACGATTAGACCTAGGGTTAGGGTTATGTTGAGGGCTAGCGTTAGAGATCCGGTTACGGTTACGATTGGACCTAGGGTTAGGGTTATGTTGAGGGCTAGGGTTAGAGGTCCGGTTAGGGTTACGATTGGACCTAGGCTTAGGATTATGTTGAGGCCTAGGGTTAGAGATCCGGTTAGGGTTACGATTGGACCTAGGGTTAGGGTTATGTTGAGGACTAGGGTTAGAGATCCGGTTAGGGTTACGATTGGACCTAGGGTTAGGGTTATGTTGAGGGCTAGGGTTAGAGATCCAGTTAGGGTTACGATTGTACCTAGGGTTAGGGTTTTGTTGGGTGCTAGGGTTAGAGATCCGGTTAGGGTTACGATTGGACCTAGGGTTAGGGTTATGTTGAGGACTAGGGTTAGAGATCCGGTTAGGGTTACGATTGGACCTAGGGTTAGGGTTAGGTTGAGGACTAGGGTTAGAGATCCGGTTAGGGCTACGATTAGACCTAGGGTTAGGGTTATGTTGAGGGCCAGCGTTAGAGATCCGGTTACGGTTACGATTGGACCTAGGGTTAGGGTTATGTTGAGGGCTAGGGTTAGAGGTCCGGTTAGGGTTACGATTGGACCTAGGCTTAGGGTTATGTTGAGGCCTAGGGTTAGAGATCCGGTTAGGGTTACGATTGGACCTAGGGTTAGGGTTATGTTGAGGACTAGGGTTAGAGATCCGGTTAGGGTTACGATTCGACCTAGGGTTAGGGTTATGTTGAGGGCTAGGGTTAGAGATCCAGTTAGGGTTACGATTGTACCTAGGGTTAGGGTTTTGTTGGGTGCTAGGGTTAGAGATCCGGTTAGGGTTACGATTGGACCTAGGGTTAGGGTTATGTTGAGGACTAGGGTTAGAGATCCGGTTAGGGTTACGATTGGACCTAGGGTTCGGGTTATGTTGAGGGCTAGGGTTAGAGATCCGGTTAGGGTTACGATTGGATCTAGGGTTAGGTTTATGTTGAGGGCTAGGGATAGAGGTCCGGTTAGGGTTACGATTGGACCTAGGGTTAGGGTTATGTTGAGGGCTAGTGTTAGAGATCCGGTTAGGGTTACGATTGGATCTAGGGTTAGGTTTATGTTGAGGGCTAGGAATAGAGGTCCGGTTAGGGTTACGATTGGACCTAGGGTTAGGGTTATGTTGAGGGCTAGTGTTAGAGATCCGGTTAGGGTTACGACTGGACCTAGGGTTAGGGTTATGTTGAGGGCTATGTTTAGAGATCCGGTTAGGGTTACGATTGGACCTAGGGTTAGGGTTAGGTTGACGGCTAGGGTTAGAGGTCCGGTTAGGGTTACGATTGGACCTAGGGTTAGGGTTATGTTGAGGGTAGGGTTAGAGATCCGGTTAGGGTTACGATTGGACCTAGGGTTAGGGTTATGTTGAGGACTAAGGTTAGAGATCCGTTTAGGGTTACGATTGGACCTAGGGTTAGGGTTATGTTGAGGGCTAGGGTTAGAGATCCGGTTAGGGTTACGATTGGACCTAGGGTTCGGGTTATGTTGAGGGCTAGGGTTAGAGATCCGGTTAGGGTTACGATTGGATCTAGGGTTAGGTTTATGTTGAGGGCTAGGGATAGAGGTCCGGTTAGGGTTACGATTGGACCTAGGGTTAGGGTTATGTTGAGGACTAGGGTTAGAGATCCGGTTAGGGTTACGATTGGACCTAGGGTTAGGGTTATGTTGAGGACTAGGGTTAGAGATCCGGTTAGGGTTACGATTGTACCTAGGGTTAGGATTTTGTTGGGTGCTAGGGTTAGAGATCCGGTTAGGGTTACGATTGGACCTAGGGTTAGGGTTATGTTGAGGACTAGGGTTAGAGATCCGGTTAGGGTTACGATTGGACCTAGGGTTAGGGTTAGGTTGAGGACTAGGGTTAGAGATCCGGTTAGGGTACGATTAGACCTAGGGTTAGGGTTATGTTGAGGGCTAGCGTTAGAGATCCGGTTACGGTTACGATTGGACCTAGGGTTAGGGTTATGTTGAGGGCTAGGGTTAGAGGTCCGGTTAGGGTTACGATTGGACCTAGGCTTAGGGTTATGTTGAGGCCTAGGGTTAGAGATCCGGTTAGGGTTACGATTGGACCTAGGGTTAGGGTTATGTTGAGGACTAGGGTTAGAGATCCGGTTAGGGTTACGATTGGACCTAGGGTTAGGGTTATGTTGAGGGCTAGGGTTAGAGATCCAGTTAGGGTTACGATTGTACCTAGGGTTAGGGTTTTGTTGGGTGCTAGGGTTAGAGATCCGGTTAGGGTTACGATTGGACCTAGGGTTAGGGTTATGTTGAGGACTAGGGTTAGAGATCCGGTTAGAGTTACGATTGGACCTAGGGTTAGGGTTAGGTTGAGGACTAGGGTTAGAGATCCGGTTAGGGCTACGATTAGACCTAGGGTTAGGGTTATGTTGAGGGCTAGCGTTAGAGATCCGGTTACGGTTACGATTGGACCTAGGGTTAGGGTTATGTTGAGGGCTAGGGTTAGAGGTCCGGTTAGGGTTACGATTGGACCTAGGCTTAGGGTTATTTTGAGGCCTAGGGTTAGAGATCCGGTTAGGGTTACGATTGGACCTAGGGTTAGGGTTATGTTGAGGACTAGGGTTAGAGATCCGGTTAGGGTTACGATTCGACCTAGGGTTAGGGTTATGTTGAGGGCTAGGGTTAGAGATCCAGTTAGGGTTACGATTGTACCTAGGGTTAGGGTTTTGTTGGGTGCTAGGGTTAGAGATCCGGTTAGGGTTACGATTGGACCTAGGGTTAGGGTTATGTTGAGGACTAGGGTTAGAGATCCGGTTAGAGTTACGATTGGACCTAGGGTTCGGGTTATGTTGAGGGCTAGGGTTAGAGATCCGGTTAGGGTTACGATTGGATCTAGGGTTAGGTTTATGTTGAGGGCTAGGGATAGAGGTCCGGTTAGGGTTACGATTGGACCTAGGGTTAGGGTTATGTTGAGGGCTAGTGTTAGAGATCCGGTTAGGGTTACGATTGGATCTAGGGTTAGGTTTATGTTGAGGGCTAGGGATAGAGGTCCGGTTAGGGTTACGATTGGACCTAGGGTTAGGGTTATGTTGAGGGCTAGTGTTAGAGATCCGGTTAGGGTTACGACTGGACCTAGGGTTAGGGTTATGTTGAGGGCTATGTTTAGAGATCCGGTTAGGGTTACGATTGGACCTAGGGTTAGGGTTAGGTTGAGGGTAGGGTTAGAGATCCGGTTAGGGTTACGATTGTACCTAGGGTTAGGGTTTTGTTGGGTGCTAGGGTTAGAGATCCGGTTAGGGTTACGATTGGACCTAGGGTTAGGGTTATGTTGAGGACTAGGGTTAGAGATCCGGTTAGGGTTACGATTGGACCTAGGGTTAGGGTTAGGTTGAGGACTAGGGTTAGAGATCCGGTTAGGGCTACGATTAGACCTAGGGTTAGGGTTATGTTGAGGGCTAGCGTTAGAGATCCGGTTACGGTTACGATTGGACCTAGGGTTAGGGTTATGTTGAGGGCTAGGGTTAGAGGTCCGGTTAGGGTTACGATTGGACCTAGGCTTAGGGTTATGTTGAGGCCTAGGGTTAGAGATCCGGTTAGGGTTACGATTGGACCTAGGGTTAGGGTTATGTTGAGGACTAGGGTTAGAGATCCGGTTAGGGTTACGATTGGACCTAGGGTTAGGGTTATGTTGAGGGCTAGGGTTAGAGATCCAGTTAGGGTTACGATTGTACCTAGGGTCAGGGTTTTGTTGGGTGCTAGGGTTAGAGATCCGGTTAGGGTTACGATTGGACCTAGGGTTAGGGTTAAGTTGAGGACTAGGGTTAGAGATCCGGTTAGGGTTACGATTGGACCTAGGGTTAGGGTTAGGTTGAGGACTAGGGTTAGAGATCCGGTTAGGGCTACGATTAGACCTAGGGTTAGGGTTATGTTGAGGGCTAGCGTTAGAGATCCGGTTACGGTTACGATTGGACCTAGGGTTAGGGTTATGTTGAGGGCTAGGGTTAGAGGACCGGTTAGGGTTACGATTGGACCTAGGCTTAGGGTTATGTTGAGGCCTAGGGTTAGAGATCCGGTTAGGGTTACGATTGGACCTAGGGTTAGGGTTATGTTGAGGACTAGGGTTAGAGATCCGGTTAGGGTTACGATTCGACCTAGGGTTAGGGTTATGTTGAGGGCTAGGGTTAGAGATCCAGTTAGGGTTACGATTGTACCTAGGGTTAGGGTTTTGTTGGGTGCTAGGGTTAGAGATCCGGTTAGGGTTACGATTGGACCTAGGGTTAGGGTTATGTTGAGGAGTAGGGTTAGAGATCCGGTTAGGGTTACGATTGGACCTAGGGTTCGGGTTATGTTGAGGGCTAGGGTTAGAGATCCGGTTAGGGTTACGATTGGATCTAGGGTTAGGTTTATGTTGAGGGCTAGGGATAGAGGTCCGGTTAGGGTTACGATTGGACCTAGGGTTAGGGTTATGTTGAGGGCTAGTGTTAGAGATCCGGTTAGGGTTACGATTGGATCTAGGGATAGGTTTATGTTGAGGGCTAGGGATAGAGGTCCGGTTAGGGTTACGATTGGACCTAGGGTTAGGGTTATGTTGAGGGCTAGTGTTAGAGATCCGGTTAGGGTTACGACTGGACCTAGGGTTAGGGTTATGTTGAGGGCTATGTTTAGAGATCCGGTTAGGGTTACGATTGGACCTAGGGTTAGGGTTAGGTTGAGGGTAGGGTTAGAGATCCGGTTAGGGTTACGATTGTACCTAGGGTTAGGGTTTTGTTGGGTGCTAGGGTTAGAGATCCGGTTAGGGTTACGATTGGACCTAGGGTTAGGGTTATGTTGAGGACTAGGGTTAGAGATCCGGTTAGGGTTACGATTGGACCTAGGGTTAGGGTTAGGTTGAGGACTAGGGTTAGAGATCCGGTTAGGGCTACGATTAGACCTAGGGTTAGGGTTATGTTGAGGGCTAGCGTTAGAGATCCGGTTACGGTTACGATTGGACCTAGGGTTAGGGTTATGTTGAGGGCTAGGGTTAGAGGTCCGGTTAGGGTTACGATTGGACCTAGGCTTAGGGTTATGTTGAGGCCTAGGGTTAGAGATCCGGTTAGGGTTACGATTGGACCTAGGGTTAGGGTTATGTTGAGGACTAGGGTTAGAGATCCGGTTAGGGTTACGATTGGACCTAGGGTTAGGGTTATGTTGAGGGCTAGGGTTAGAGATCCAGTTAGGGTTACGATTGTACCTAGGGTTAGGGTTTTGTTGGGTGCTAGGGTTAGAGATCCGGTTAGGGTTACGATTGGACCTAGGGTTAGGGTTATGTTGAGGACTAGGGTTAGAGATCCGGTTATGGTTACGATTGGACCTAGGGTTAGGGTTAGGTTGAGGACTAGGGTTAGAGATCCGGTTAGGGCTACGATTAGACCTAGGGTTAGGGTTATGTTGAGGGCTAGCGTTAGAGATCCGGTTACGGTTACGATTGGACCTAGGGTTAGGGTTATGTTGAGGGCTAGGATTAGAGGTCCGTTTAGGGTTACGATTGGACCTAGGCTTAGGGTTATGTTGAGGCCTAGGGTTAGAGATCCGGTTAGGGTTACGATTGGACCTAGGGTTAGGGTTATGTTGAGGACTAGGGTTAGAGATCCAGTTAGGGTTACGATTCGACCTAGGGTTAGGGTTATGTTGAGGGCTAGGGTTAGAGATCCAGTTAGGGTTACGATTGTACCTAGGGTTAGGGTTTTGTTGGGTGCTAGGGTTAGAGATCCGGTTAGGGTTACGATTGGACCTAGGGTTAGGGTTATGTTGAGGACTAGGGTTAGAGACCCGGTTAGGGTTACGATTGGACCTAGGGTTCGGGTTATGTTGAGGGCTAGGGTTAGAGATCCGGTTAGGGTTACGATTGGATCTAGGGTTAGGTTTATGTTGAGGGCTAGGGATAGAGGTCCGGTTAGGGTTACGATTGGACCTAGGGTTAGGGTTATGTTGAGGGCTAGTGTTAGAGATCCGGTTAGGGTTACGATTGGATCTAGGGTTAGGTTTATGTTGAGGGCTAGGGATAGAGGTCCGGTTAGGGTTACGATTGGACCTAGGGTTAGGGTTATGTTGAGGGCTAGTGTTAGAGATCCGGTTAGGGTTACGACTGGACCTAGGGTTAGGGTTATGTTGAGGACTATGTTTAGAGATCCGGTTAGGGTTACGATTGGACCTAGGGTTAGGGTTAGGTTGAGGGTAGGGTTAGAGATCCGGTTAGGGTTACGATTGTACCTAGGGTTAGGGTTTTGTTGGGTGCTAGGGTTAGAGATCCGGTTAGGGTTACGATTGGACCTAGGGTTAGGGTTATGTTGAGGACTAGGGTTAGAGATCCGGTTAGGGTTACGATTGGACCTAGGGTTAGGGTTAGGTTGAGGACTAGGGTTAGAGATCCGGTTAGGGCTACGATTAGACCTAGGGTTAGGGTTATGTTGAGGGCTAGCGTTAGAGATCCGGTTACGGTTACGATTGGACCTAGGGTTAGGGTTATGTTGAGGGCTAGGGTTAGAGGTCCGGTTAGGGTTACGATTGGACCTAGGCTTAGGGTTATGTTGAGGCCTAGGGTTAGAGATCCGGTTAGGGTTACGATTGGACCTAGGGTTAGGGTTATGTTGAGGACTAGGGTTAGAGATCCGGTTAGGGTTACGATTGGACCTAGGGTTAGGGTTATGTTGAGGGCTAGGGTTAGAGATCCAGTTAGGGTTACGATTGTACCTAGGGTTAGGGTTTTGTTGGGTGCTAGGGTTAGAGATCCGGTTAGGGTTACGATTGGACCTAGGGTTAGGGTTATGTTGAGGACTAGGGTTAGAGATCCGGTTAGGGTTACGATTGGACCTAGGGTTAGGGTTAGGTTGAGGACTAGGGTTAGAGATCCGGTTAGGGCTACGATTAGACCTAGGGTTAGGGTTATGTTGAGGGCTAGCGTTAGAGATCCGGTTACGGTTACGATTGGACCTAGGGTTAGGGTTATGTTGAGGGCTAGGGTTAGAGGTCCGGTTAGGGTTACGATTGGACCTAGGCTAAGGGTTATGTTGAGGCCTAGGGTTAGAGATCCGGTTAGGGTTACGATTGGACCTAGGGTTAGGGTTATGTTGAGGACTAGGGTTAGAGATCCGGTTAGGGTTACGATTCGACCTAGGGTTAGGGTTATGTTGAGGGCTAGGGTTAGAGATCCAGTTAGGGTTACGATTGTACCTAGGGTTAGGGTTTTGTTGGGTGCTAGGGTTAGAGATCCGGTTAGGGTTACGATTGGACCTAGGGTTAGGGTTATGTTGAGGACTAGGGTTAGAGATCCGGTTAGGGTTACGATTGGACCTAGGGTTCGGGTTATGTTGAGGACTAGGGTTAGAGATCCGGTTAGGGTTACGATTGGATCTAGGGTCAGGTTTATGTTGAGGGCTAGGGATAGAGGTCCGGTTAGGGTTACGATTGGACCTAGGGTTAGGGTTATGTTGAGGGCTAGTGTTAGAGATCCGGTTAGGGTTACGATTGGATCTAGGGTTAGGTTTATGTTGAGGGCTAGGGATAGAGGTCCGGTTAGGGTTACAATTGGACCTAGGGTTAGGGTTATGTTGAGGGCTAGTGTTAGAGATCCGGTTAGGGTTACGACTGGACCTAGGGTTAGGGTTATGTTGAGGGCTATGTTTAGAGATCCGGTTAGGGTTACGATTGGACCTAGGGTTAGGGTTAGGTTGAGGGTAGGGTTAGAGATCCGGTTAGGGTTACGATTGTACCTAGGGTTAGGGTTTTGTTGGGTGCTAGGGTTAGAGATCCGGGTAGGGTTACGATTGGACCTAGGGTTAGGGTTATGTTGAGGGCTAGGGTTAGAGGTCCGGTTAGGGTTACGATTGGACCTAGGGTTAGGGTTATGTTGAGGACTAGGTTTAGAGATCCGGTTAGGGTTACGATTGGACCTAGGGTTAGGGTTATGTTGAGGACTAGGGTTAGAGAACCGGTTAGGGTTACGATTGGACCTAGGGTTAGGGTTATGTTGAGGACTAGGTTTAGAGATCCGGTTAGGGTTACGATTGGACCTAGGGTTAGGGTTAGGTTGAGGACTAGGGTTAGAGATCCGGTTAGGGCTACGATTAGACCTAGGGTTAGGGTTATGTTGAGGGCTAGCGTTAGAGATCCGGTTACGGTTACGATTGGACCTAGGGTTAGGGTTATGTTGAGGGCTAGGATTAGAGGTCCGGTTAGGGTTACGATTGGACCTAGGGTTAGGGTTATGTTGAGGGCTAGGGTTAGAGGTCCGGTTAGGGTTACGATTGGACCTAGGCTTAGGGTTATGTTGAGGCCTAGGGTTAGAGATCCGGTTAGGGTTACGATTGGACCTAGGGTTAGGGTTATGTTGAGGACTAGGGTTAGAGATCCGGTTAGGGTTACGATTGGACCTAGGGTTAGGGTTATGTTGAGGGCTAGGGTTAGAGATCCAGTTAGGGTTACGATTGTACCTAGGGTTAGGGTTTTGTTGGGTGCTAGGGTTAGAGATCCGGTTAGGGTTACGATTGGACCTAGGGTTAGGGTTATGTTGAGGACTAGGGTTAGAGATCCGGTTAGGGTTACGATTGGACCTAGGGTTAGGGTTAGGTTGAGGACTAGGGTTAGAGATCCGGTTAGGGCTACGATTAGACCTAGGGTTAGGGTTATGTTGAGGGCTAGCGTTAGAGATCCGGTTACGGTTACGATTGGACCTAGGGTTAGGGTTATGTTGAGGGCTAGGATTAGAGGTCCGGTTAGGGTTACGATTGGACCTAGGCTTAGGGTTATGTTGAGGCCTAGGGTTAGAGATCCGGTTAGGGTTACGATTGGACCTAGGGTTAGGGTTATGTTGAGGACTAGGGTTAGAGATCCAGTTAGGGTTACGATTCGACCTAGGGTTAGGGTTATGTTGAGGGCTAGGGTTAGAGATCCAGTTAGGGTTACGATTGTACCTAGGGTTAGGGTTTTGTTGGGTGCTAGGGTTAGAGATCCGGTTAGGGTTACGATTGGACCTAGGGTTAGGGTTATGTTGAGGACTAGGGTTAGAGACCCGGTTAGGGTTACGATTGGACCTAGGGTTCGGGTTATGTTGAGGGCTAGGGTTAGAGATCCGGTTAGGGTTACGATTGGATCTAGGGTTAGGTTTATGTTGAGGGCTAGGGATAGAGGTCCGGTTAGGGTTACGATTGGACCTAGGGTTAGGGTTATGTTGAGGGCTAGTGTTAGAGATCCGGTTAGGGTTACGATTGGATCTAGGGTTAGGTTTATGTTGAGGGCTAGGGATAGAGGTCCGGTTAGGGTTACGATTGGACCTAGGGTTAGGGTTATGTTGAGGGCTAGTGTTAGAGATCCGGTTAGGGTTACGACTGGACCTAGGGTTAGGGTTATGTTGAGGACTATGTTTAGAGATCCGGTTAGGGTTACGATTGGACCTAGGGTTAGGGTTAGGTTGAGGGTAGGGTTAGAGATCCGGTTAGGGTTACGATTGTACCTAGGGTTAGGGTTTTGTTGGGTGCTAGGGTTAGAGATCCGGTTAGGGTTACGATTGGACCTAGGGTTAGGGTTATGTTGAGGACTAGGGTTAGAGATCCGGTTAGGGTTACGATTGGACCTAGGGTTAGGGTTAGGTTGAGGACTAGGGTTAGAGATCCGGTTAGGGCTACGATTAGACCTAGGGTTAGGGTTATGTTGAGGGCTAGCGTTAGAGATCCGGTTACGGTTACGATTGGACCTAGGGTTAGGGTTATGTTGAGGGCTAGGGTTAGAGGTCCGGTTAGGGTTACGATTGGACCTAGGCTTAGGGTTATGTTGAGGCCTAGGGTTAGAGATCCGGTTAGGGTTACGATTGGACCTAGGGTTAGGGTTATGTTGAGGACTAGGGTTAGAGATCCGGTTAGGGTTACGATTGGACCTAGGGTTAGGGTTATGTTGAGGGCTAGGGTTAGAGATCCAGTTAGGGTTACGATTGTACCTAGGGTTAGGGTTTTGTTGGGTGCTAGGGTTAGAGATCCGGTTAGGGTTACGATTGGACCTAGGGTTAGGGTTATGTTGAGGACTAGGGTTAGAGATCCGGTTAGGGTTACGATTGGACCTAGGGTTAGGGTTAGGTTGAGGACTAGGGTTAGAGATCCGGTTAGGGCTACGATTAGACCTAGGGTTAGGTGTATGTTGAGGGCTAGCGTTAGAGATCCGGTTACGGTTACGATTGGACCTAGGGTTAGGGTTATGTTGAGGGCTAGGGTTAGAGGTCCGGTTAGGGTTACGATTGGACCTAGGCTAAGGGTTATGTTGAGGCCTAGGGTTAGAGATCCGGTTAGGGTTACGATTGGACCTAGGGTTAGGGTTATGTTGAGGACTAGGGTTAGAGATCCGGTTAGGGTTACGATTCGACCTAGGGTTAGGGTTATGTTGAGGGCTAGGGTTAGAGATCCAGTTAGGGTTACGATTGTACCTAGGGTTAGGGTTTTGTTGGGTGCTAGGGTTAGAGATCCGGTTAGGGTTACGATTGGACCTAGGGTTAGGGTTATGTTGAGGACTAGGGTTAGAGATCCGGTTAGGGTTACGATTGGACCTAGGGTTCGGGTTATGTTGAGGACTAGGGTTAGAGATCCGGTTAGGGTTACGATTGGATCTAGGGTCAGGTTTATGTTGAGGGCTAGGGATAGAGGTCCGGTTAGGGTTACGATTGGACCTAGGGTTAGGGTTATGTTGAGGGCTAGTGTTAGAGATCCGGTTAGGGTTACGATTGGATCTAGGGTTAGGTTTATGTTGAGGGCTAGGGATAGAGGTCCGGTTAGGGTTACAATTGGACCTAGGGTTAGGGTTATGTTGAGGGCTAGTGTTAGAGATCCGGTTAGGGTTACGACTGGACCTAGGGTTAGGGTTATGTTGAGGGCTATGTTTAGAGATCCGGTTAGGGTTACGATTGGACCTAGGGTTAGGGTTAGGTTGAGGGTAGGGTTAGAGATCCGGTTAGGGTTACGATTGTACCTAGGGTTAGGGTTTTGTTGGGTGCTAGGGTTAGAGATCCGGGTAGGGTTACGATTGGACCTAGGGTTAGGGTTATGTTGAGGGCTAGGGTTAGAGGTCCGGTTAGGGTTACGATTGGACCTAGGGTTAGGGTTATGTTGAGGACTAGGTTTAGAGATCCGGTTAGGGTTACGATTGGACCTAGGGTTAGGGTTATGTTGAGGACTAGGGTTAGAGAACCGGTTAGGGTTACGATTGGACCTAGTGTTAGGGTTATGTTGAGGAGTAGGGTTAGAGATCTTGTTAGGGTTACGATTGGACCTAGGGTTAGGGTTAGGTTGAGGGTTAGGGTAGGAGATCCGGTTAGGGTTACGATTGGACCTAGGGTTAGGGTTATGTTGAGGACTAGGGTTAGAGATCCGGTTAGGGTTACGATTGGACCTAGGGTTCGGGTTATGTTGAGAGCTAGGGTTAGAGATCCAGTTAGGGTTACGATTGGACCTAGGGTTAGGGTTATGTTGAGGGCTAAGGTTAGAGATCCGGTTAGGGTTACGATTGGACCTAGGGTTAGGGTTATGTTGAGGACTAGGGGTAGAGATCCGGTTAGGGTTACGATTGGACCTAGGGTTAGGGTTAGGTTGAGGACTAGGATTAGAGATCCGGTTAGGGCTACGATTAGACCTAGGGTTAGGGTTATGTTGAGGGCTAGCGTTAGAGATCCGGTTACGGTTACGATTGGACCTAGGGTTAGGGTTATGTTGAGGGCTAGGGTTAGAGGTCCGGTTAGGGTTACGATTCGACCTAGGCTTAGGGTTATGTTGAGGCCTAGGGTTAGAGATCCGGTTAGGGTTACGATTGGACCTAGGGTTAGTGTTATGTTGAGGACTAGGGTTAGAGATCCGGTTAGGGTTACGATTGGACCTAGGGTTAGGGTTATGTTGAGGGCTAGGGTTAGAGATCCAGTTAGGGTTACGATTGTACCTAGGGTTAGGGTTTTGTTGGGTGCTAGGGTTAGAGATCCGGTTAGGGTTACGATTGGACCTAGGGTTAGGGTTATGTTGAGAACTAGGGTTAGAGATCCGGTTAGGGTTACGATTGGACCTAGGGTTAGGGTTAGGTTGAGGACTAGGGTTAGAGATCCGGTTAGGGCTACGATTAGACCTAGGGTTAGGGTTATGTTGACGGCTAGCGTTAGAGATCCGGTTACGGTTACGATTGGACCTAGGGTTAGGGTTATGTTGAGGGCTAGGGTTAGAGGTCCGGTTAGGGTTACGATTGGACCTAGGGTTAGGGTTATGTTGAGGACTAGGGTTAGAGATCCGGTTAGGGTTACGATTGGACCTAGGGTTAGGGTTATGTTGAGGGCTAGGGTTAGAGATCCAGTTAGGGTTACGATTGTACCTAGGGTTAGGGTTTTGTTGGGTGCTAGGGTTAGAGATCCGGTTAGGGTTACGATTGGACCTAGGGTTAGGGTTATGTTGAGGACTAGGGTTAGAGATCCGCTTAGGGTTACGATTGGACCTAGGGTTAGGGTTAGGTTGAGGACTAGGGTTAGAGATCCGGTTAGGGCTACGATTAGACCTAGGGTTAGGGTTATGTTGAGGGCTAGCGTTAGAGATCCGGTTACGGTTACGATTGGACCTAGGGTTAGGGTTATGTTGAGGGCTAGGGTTAGAGGTCCGGTTAGGGTTACGATTGGACCTAGGCTTAGGGTTATGTTGAGGCCTAGGGTTAGAGATCCGGTTAGGGTTACGATTGGACCTAGGGTTAGGGTTATGTTGAGGACTAGGGTTAGAGATCCGGTTAGGGTTACGATTGGACCTAGGGTTAGGGTTATGTTGAGGGCTAGGGTTAGAGATCCAGTTAGGGTTACGATTGTACCTAGGGTTAGGGTTTTGTTGGGTGCTAGGGTTAGAGATCCGGTTAGGGTTACGATTGGACCTAGGGTTAGGGTTATGTTGAGGACTAGGGTTAGAGATCAGGTTAGGGTTACGATTGGACCTAGGGTTCGGGTTATGTTGAGGGCTAGGGTTAGAGATCCGGTTAGGGTTACGATTGGATCTAGGGTTAGGTTTATGTTGAGGGCTAGGGATAGAGGTCCGGTTAGGGTTACGATTGGACCTAGGGTTAGGGTTATGTTGAGGGCTAGTGTTAGAGATCCGGTTAGGGTTACGATTGGATCTAGGGTTAGGTTTATGTTGAGGGCTAGGGATAGAGGTCCGGTTAGGGTTACGATTGGACCTAGGGTTAGGGTTATATTGAGGGCTCGTGTTAGAGATCCGGTTAGGGTTACGACTGGACCTAGGTTTAGGGTTATGTTGAGGGCTATGTTTAGAGATCCGGTAAGGGTTACGATTGGACCTAGGGTTAGGGTTAGGTTGAGGACTAGGGTTAGAGGTCCGGTTAGGGTTACGATTGGACCTAGGGTTAGGGTTATGTTGAGGGTAGGGTTAGAGGTCCGGTTAGGGTTACGATTGGACCTAGGGTTAGGGTTATGTTGAGGACTAAGGTTAGAGATCCGTTTAGGGTTACGATTGGACCTAGGGTTAGGGTTATGTTGAGGGCTAGGGTTTGAGATCCGGTTACGGTTACGATTGGACCTAGGGTTAGGGTTATGTTGAGGGCTAGGATTAGAGGTCCGGTTAGGGTTACGATTGGACCTAGGGTTAGGGTTATGTTGAGGACTAGGTTTAGAGATCCGGTTAGGGTTACGATTGGACCTAGGGTTAGGGTTATGTTGAGGACTAGGGTTAGAGATCCGGTTAGGGTTACGATTGGACCTAGTGTTAGGGTTATGTTGAGGATTAGGGTTAGAGATCTTGTTAGGATTACGATTGGACCTAGGGTTAGGGTTAGGTTGAGGGTTAGGGTAGGAGATCCGGTTAGGGTTACGATTGGACCTAGGGTTAGGGTTATGTTGAGGACTAGGGTTAGAGATCCGGTTAGGGTTACGATTGGACCTAGGGTTCGGGTTATGTTGAGGGCTAGGGTTAGAGATCCGGTTAGGGTTACGATTGGATCTAGGGTTAGGTTTATGTTGAGGGCTAGGGATAGAGGTCCGGTTAGGGTTACGATTGGACCTAGGGTTAGGGTTATGTTGAGGGCTAGTGTTAGAGATCCAGTTAGGGTTACGACTGGACCTAGGGTTAGGGTTATGTTGAGGGCTAGGGTTAGAGGTCCGGTTAGGGTTACGATTGGACCTAGGGTTAGGGTTATGTTGAGGGCTAGGTTTAGAGGTCCGGTTAGGGTTACGATTGGACCTAGGGTTAGGATTATGTTGAGGGCTATGGTTAGAGATACGGTTAGGGTTACGATTGGACCTATGGTTAGGGTTATGTTGAGGGCTAGGGTTAGAGTTCCGGTTAGGGTTACGATTGGACATAGGGTTAGGTTTTTGATGAGGGCTAGAGTTAGAGATCTGGTTAGGGTTACGATTGGACCCAGGGTTAGGGTTATGTTGAGGGCTTGGGTTAGAGATCTGGTTAGGGTTACGATTGGACCTAGGGTTAGGGTTATGTTGAGGGCTAAGGTTAGAGGTCCGGTTAGGGTTACGATTGGACCTAGGGTTAGGGTTATATTGAGGGCTAGGGTTAGAGATCCGGTTAGGGTTACGATTGGACCTAGGGTTAGGGTTATGTTGAGGGCTAGGGTTAGAGATCCGGTTAGGGTTACAATTGGACCTAGGGTTAGGGTTATGTTGAGGGCTAGGTTTAGAGGTCCGTTTAGGGTTACGCTTGGACCTACGGTTAGGGTTATGTTGAGGGCTAGTGTTAGAGATCCGGTTAGGATTAAGATTGGACCTAGGGTTAGGGTTATGTTGAGAGCTAGGGTTAGAGATCCGGTTAGCGTTACGATTGGACCTAGGGTTAGGGTTATGTTGAGGGCTAGGATTAGAGATCCGGTTAGGGTTACTATTGGACCTACGGTTAGGGTTATGTTGAGGGCTATGGTTAGAGATCCGGTAAGGGTTACGATTGGACCTAGGGTTAGGTTTGTGTTGAGGGCTAGGGTTAGAGATCCAGTTAGGGTTACGATTGTAGCTAGGGTTAGGGTTATGTTGGGGGCTAGGGTTAGAGATCCGGTTAGGGTTACGATTAGACCTAGGGTTAGGGTTATGTTGAGGACTATGGTTAGAGATCCGATTAGGGTTACGATTGGACCTAGGGTAGGGGTTATGTTGAGGGCTAGGTTTCGAGAGACGGTTAGGGTACGATTGGACCTAGGGTTAGGGTTATGTTGACTGCTAGGGTTAGAGATCTGCTTAGGATAACGATTGGACCTAGGGTTAGGGTTATGTTGAGGGCTAGGTTTAGAGATCCGGTTAGGATTACGATTGGACCTAGGGTTAGGGTTATGTTGAGGGCTAGGGTTAGATCCGGTTAGGGTTACGATTGGACCTAGGGTTATAGTTATGTTGAGGGCTAGGGTTAGAAATCCGGTTAGGGTTACGATTGGACCTATGGTTAGGGTTATGTTGAGGGCTAGGGTTAGAGGTCCGGTTAGGGTTACGATTGGACCTAGGGTTAGGGTTATGTGGAGGACTAGGGTTAGAGATCCGGTTAGGGTTACGATTGGACCTAGGGTTAGGGTTATGTTGAGGGCTAGGGTTAGAGGTCCGATTAGGGTTACAATTGCACCTGGGTTAAGGTTATGTTGAGGGCTAGGGTTAGAGATCCGGTTGGGGTTACGATTGGACCTAGGGTTAGTGTTCTGTTGAGGGCTAGGTTTAGAGATCCGGTTAGGGTTACGATTGGACCTAGGGTTAGGGTTATGTTGAGGGCTAGGGTTAGAGATCCGGTTAGGGTTACTATTGGACCTAGGGTTAGGGTTATGTTGAGGCCTAGCATTAGAGATCCGATTAGGGTTACTATTGGACCTAGGATTAGGGTTATGTTGAGGGCTAGGGTTAGAGATCCGGTTAGGGTTATGATTGGACCTAGGGTTAGGGTTATGTTGAGGGCTAAGGTTAGAGGTCCGGTTAGGGTTACGATTGGACCTAGGGTTAGGGTTATGTTGAGGGCTAGGGTTAGAGATCCGGTTAGGGTTACGATTGGACCTAGGGTTAGGGTTATGTTGAGGGCTAGGGTTAGAGATCCGGTTAGGGTTACAATTGGACCTAGGGTTAGGGTTATGTTGAGGGCTAGGTTTAGAGGTCCGTTTAGGGTTACGCTTGGACCTACGGTTAGGGTTATGTTGAGGGCTAGGGTTAGAGATCCGGTTAGGGTTACGATTGGACCTAGGGTAGGGGTTATGTTGAGGGCTAGGTTTCGAGAGACGGTTAGCGTACGATTGGACCTAGGGTTAGGGTTATGTTGACTGCTAGGGTTAGAGATCTGCTTAGGATAACGATTGGACCTAGGGTTAGGGTTATGTTGAGGGCTAGTGTTAGAGATCCGGTTGGGGTTACGATTGGACCTAGGGTTAGGGTTATGTTGAGGGCTATGTTTAGAGATCCGGTTAGGGTTACGATTTGACCTAGGGTTAGGTTTATGTTGAGGGCTAGGGCTAGAGATCCGGTTATGGTTACGATTGGACCTAGGGTTAAGGTTATGTTGAGGGCTAGGGTTAGAGATCCGGTTAGGGTTACGATTGGACCTAGGGTTAGGGTTATGTTTAGGGCTAGGGTTAGAGGTCCGGTTAGGGTTACGATTGGACCTAGGGTTAGGGTTATGTGGAGGGCTAGGGTTAGAGATCCGGTTATGGTTACAATTGGACCTAGGGTTAGGGTTATGTTGAGGCCTAGGTTTAGAGGTCCGTTTAGGGTTACGCTTGGACCTACGGTTAGGGTAATGTTGAGGGCTAGTGTTAGAGATCCGGTTAGGGTTACGATTGGACCTAGGGTAGGGGTTATGTTGAGGGCTAGGTTTCGAGAGTCGGTTAGGGTAATATTGGACCTAGGGTTAGGGTTATGTTGACGGCTAGGGTTAGAGATCTGCTTAGGATAACGATTGGACCTAGGGTTAGGATTATGTTGAGGGCTAGGTTTAGAGATCCGGTTAGGGTTACGATTGGACCTAGGGTTAGAGTTATGTTGAGGGCTAGGGTTAGATCCGGTTAGCGTTACGATTGGACCTAGGGTTATAGTTATGTTGAGGGCTAGGGTTAGAAATCCGGTTAGGGTTACGATTGGACCTAGGGTTTGGGTTATGTTGAGGGCTAGGGTTAGAGGTCCGGTTAGGGTTACGATTGGACCTAGGGTTAGGGTTATGTTGAGGGCTAGTGTTAGAGATCCGGTTAGGGTTACGATTGGACCTAGGGTTAGGGTTATGTTGAGGGCTAGGTTTAGAGATCCGGTTAGGGTTACGATTGGACCTAGGGTTAGTGTTATGTTTAGGGCTAGGTTTAGAGAGAAGGTTACGGTTACGATTGGACCTAGGGTTTGGGTTATGTTGAGGGCTAGGTTTAGAGAGACGGTTAGGGTACGATTGGACCTAGGGTTAGGGTTATGTTGTGGGCTAGGGTTATAGATCCGGTTAGGGTTACGATTGGACCTAGGGTTAGGGTTATGTTGAGGGCTAGGTTTAGAGATCTGGTTAGGATTACGATTGGACCTAGGGTTAGGGTTATGTTGAGGACTATGGTTAGAGATCCGGTTAGTGTTACGATTGGGCCTAGGGTTAGGGTTATGTTGAGGGCTATGGTTAGAGATCCGGTTAGGGTTAAGATTGGACCTATGGTTAGGGTTATGTTGAGGGCTAGGGTTAGAGATCCGGTTAGGTTACGATTGGACCTAGGGTTAGGTTTATGTTGAGGGCTAGGGTTAGAGATCTGCTTAGGCTTACGATTGGACCTAGGTTTAGGGTTATGTTGAGGGCTAGGGTTAGAGATCCGGTTAGGGTTACGATTGGACCTAGGGTTAGGGTTATGTTGAGGACTAGGGTTAGAGATCCGGTTAGGGTTACGAGTGCACCTCGGTTAAGGTTATGTTGAGGGCTAGGGTTAGAGATCCGGTTGGGGTTACGATTGGACCTAGGGTTAGTGTTATGTTGAGGGCTAGCTTTAGAGATCCGGTTAGGGTTACGATTGGACCTAGGGTTAGGGTTATGTTGAGGGCTAGGGTTAGAGATCCGGTTAGCGTTACGATTGGACCTAGGGTTAGGGTTATGTTGAGGCCTAGCATTAGAGATCCGGTTAGGGTTACTATTGGACCTAGGATTAGGGTTTTGTTGAGGGCTAGGGTTAGAGATCCGGTTAGGGTTATGATTGGACCTAGGGTTAGGGTTATGTTGAGGGCTAGGGTTGGACATCCGGTTAGGGCTACGATTGGACCTAGGGTTAGGGTTATGTTGAGGGTTAGGGCTAGAGATCCGGTTAGGGTTACGATTGGACCTAGGGTTAGGGTTATGTTGAGGGCTAGGGTTAGAGATCCGGTTAGGGTTACGATTGGAACTAGGGTTAGTGTTATGTTGAGGGCTAGGGTTAGACATCAGGATAGGGTTACGATTGGACCTAGGGTTAGGGTTATTTTGAGGGCTAGGTTTAGAGAGATGGTTAGGGTTACGATTAGACCTAGGGTTATGGTTATTTTGAGGGCTAGGTATAGAGAGACGGTTAGGGTTACGATTGGACCTAGGGTTAGCGTTATGTTGAGGGCTAGGTTGAGAGAGACGGTTAGGGTACGATTGGACCTAGGGTTAGGGTTATGTTGAGGGCTAGGGTTAGAGATCCGGTTAGGGTTACGATTCCACCTAGGGTTAGGGTTATGTTGAGGGCTAGGTTTAGAGGTCCGGTTAGGGTTACGATTGGACCTAGGGTTAGGATTATGTTGAGGGCTATGGTTAGAGATACGGTTAGGGTTACGATTGGACCTATGGTTAGGGTTATGTTGAGGGCTAGGGTTAGAGTTCCGGTTAGGGTTACGATTGGACATAGGGTTAGGTTTTTGATGAGGGCTAGAGTTAGAGATCTGGTTAGGGTTACGATTGGACCCAGGGTTAGGGTTATGTTGAGGGCTTGGGTTAGAGATCTGGTTAGGGTTACGATTGGACCTAGGGTTAGGGTTATGTTGAGGGCTAAGGTTAGAGGTCCGGTTAGGGTTACGATTGGACCTAGGGTTAGGGTTATATTGAGGGCTAGGGTTAGAGATCCGGTTAGGGTTACGATTGGACCTAGGGTTAGGGTTATGTTGAGGGCTAGGGTTAGAGATCCGGTTAGGGTTACAATTGGACCTAGGGTTAGGGTTATGTTGAGGGCTAGGTTTAGAGGTCCGTTTAGGGTTACGCTTGGACCTACGGTTAGGGTTATGTTGAGGGCTAGTGTTAGAGATCCGGTTAGGGTTAAGATTGGACCTAGGGTTAGGGTTATGTTGAGAGCTAGGGTTAGAGATCCGGTTAGCGTTACGATTGGACCTAGGGTTAGGGTTATGTTGAGGGCTAGGATTAGAGATCCGGTTAGGGTTACTATTGGACCTACGGTTAGGGTTATGTTGAGGGCTATGGTTAGAGATCCGGTAAGGGTTACGATTGGACCTAGGGTTAGGTTTGTGTTGAGGGCTAGGGTTAGAGATCCAGTTAGGGTTACGATTGTAGCTAGGGTTAGGGTTATGTTGGGGGCTAGGGTTAGAGATCCGGTTAGGGTTACGATTAGACCTAGGGTTAGGGTTATGTTGAGGACTATGGTTAGAGATCCGATTAGGGTTACGATTGGACCTAGGGTAGGGGTTATGTTGAGGGCTAGGTTTCGAGAGACGGTTAGGGTACGATTGGACCTAGGGTTAGGGTTATGTTGACTGCTAGGGTTAGAGATCTGCTTAGGATAACGATTGGACCTAGGGTTAGGGTTATGTTGAGGGCTAGGTTTAGAGATCCGGTTAGGATTACGATTGGACCTAGGGTTAGGGTTATGTTGAGGGCTAGGGTTAGATCCGGTTAGGGTTACGATTGGACCTAGGGTTATAGTTATGTTGAGGGCTAGGGTTAGAAATCCGGTTAGGGTTACGATTGGACCTATGGTTAGGGTTATGTTGAGGGCTAGGGTTAGAGGTCCGGTTAGGGTTACGATTGGACCTAGGGTTAGGGTTATGTGGAGGACTAGGGTTAGAGATCCGGTTAGGGTTACGATTGGACCTAGGGTTAGGGTTATGTTGAGGGCTAGGGTTAGAGGTCCGATTAGGGTTACAATTGCACCTGGGTTAAGGTTATGTTGAGGGCTAGGGTTAGAGATCCGGTTGGGGTTACGATTGGACCTAGGGTTAGTGTTCTGTTGAGGGCTAGGTTTAGAGATCCGGTTAGGGTTACGATTGGACCTAGGGTTAGGGTTATGTTGAGGGCTAGGGTTAGAGATCCGGTTAGGGTTACTATTGGACCTAGGGTTAGGGTTATGTTGAGGCCTAGCATTAGAGATCCGATTAGGGTTACTATTGGACCTAGGATTAGGGTTATGTTGAGGGCTAGGGTTAGAGATCCGGTTAGGGTTATGATTGGACCTAGGGTTAGGGTTATGTTGAGGGCTAGGGTTGGACATCCGGTTAGGGCTACGATTGGACCTAGGGTTAGGGTTATGTTGAGGGTTAGGGCTAGAGATCCGGTTAGGGTTACAATTGGACCTAGGGTTAGGGTTATGTTGAGGGCTAGGGTTAGAGATTCGGTTAGGGTTACGATTGGAACTAGGGTTAGTGTTATGTTGAGTGCTAGGGTTAGACATCTGGATAGGGTTACGATTGGACCTAGGGTTAGGGTTATTTTGAGGGCTAGGTTTAGAGAGATGGTTAGGGTTACGATTAGACCTAGGGTTATGGTTATTTTGAGGGCTAGGTATAGAGAGACGGTTAGGGTTACGATTGGACCTAGGGTTAGCGTTATGTTGAGGGCTAGGTTTAGAGAGACGGTTAGGGTACAATTGGACCTAGGGTTAGGGTAATGTTGATGGCTAGGGTTAGAGATCCGGTTAGGGTTACGATTCCACCTAGGGTTAGGGTTATGTTGAGGGCTAGGTTTAGAGGTCCGGTTAGGGTTACGATTGGACCTAGGGTTAGGGTTATGTTGAGGGCTATGGTTAGAGATCCGGTTAGGGTTACGATTGGACCTATGGTTAGGGTTATGTTGAGGGCTAGGGTTAGAGTTTCGGTTAGGGTTACGATTGGACATAGGGTTAGGTTTATGATGAGGGCTAGAGTTAGAGATCTGGTTAGGGTTACGATTGGACCCAGGGTTAGGGTTATGTTGAGGGCTTGGGTTAGAGATCTGGTTAGGGTTACGATTGGACCTAGGGTTAGGGTTATGTTCAGGGATAAGGTTAGAGGTCCGGTTAGGGTTACGATTGGACCTAGGGATAGAGTTATGTTGAGGGATAGGGTTAGAGATCCGGTTAGGGTTACGATTGGACCTAGGGTTAGGGTTATGTTTAGGGCTAGGGTTAGAGATCCGGTTAGGGTTACAATTGGACCTAGGGTTAGGGTTATGTTGAGGGCTAGGTTTAGAGGTCCGTTTAGGTTACGCTTGGACCTACGGTTAGGGTTATGTTGAGGGCTAGTGTTCGAGATCCGGTTAGGGTTAAGATTGGACCTAGGGTTAGGGTTATGTTGAGAGCTAGTGTTAGAGATCCGGTTAGCGTTACGATTGGACCTAGGGTTAGGGTTATGTTGAGGGCTAGGGTTAGAGATCCGGTTAGGGTTACTATTGGACCTACGGTTAGGGTTATGTTGAGGACTATGGTTAGATATCCGGTTAGGGTTACGATTGGACCTAGGGTAGGGGTTATGTTGAGGGCTAGGTTTCGAGAGACGGTTAGGGTACGATTGGACCTAGGGTTAGGGTTATGTTGACTGCTAGGGTTAGAGATCTGCTTAGGATAACGATTGGACCTAGGGTTAGAGTTATGTTGAGGGCTAGGTTTAGAGATCCGGTTAGGGTTACGATTGGACCTAGGGTTAGGGTTATGTTGAGGGCTAGGGTTAGATCCGGTTAGGGTTACGATTGGACCTAGGGTTAGGGTTATGTTGAGGGCTAGGGTTAGAGGTCCGGTTAGGGTTACGATTGGACCTAGGGTTAGGGTTATGTGGAGGACTAGGGTTAGAGATCCGGTTAGGGTTACGATTGGACCTAGGGTTAGGGTTATGTTGAGGGCTAGGGTTAGAGATCCGGTTAGGGTTACGATTGGACCTAGGGTTAGGGTTATGTTGAGAGCTAGGGTTAGAGATCCAATTAGGGTTACGATTGGACCTAGGATTAGGTTTATGTTGAGGGCTAGGGTTAGAGATCTGGTTAGGGTTACGATTGTACCTAGGGTTAGGGTTATGTTGAGGGCTAGGGTTAGAGATCCGGTTAGGGTTACGATTGGACCTAGGGTTAGGGTTATGATGAGGGCTAGAGTTAGAGATCCGGTTAGGGTTACGATTGGACCTAGGGTTAGGGTTATGTTTGGGGCTAGGGTTAGAGATCCAGTTAGGGTTACGATTGGACCTAGGGTTAGGGTTATGTTGAGGGATATGTTTAAAGAGACGGTTAGGGTACGATTGGACCTGGGGTTAGGGTTATGTTGAGGGCTAGGGTTAGAGATCCAATTAGGGTTACGATTGTACCTAGGGTTAGGGTTATGTTGGGCGCTAGGGTTAGAGATCCTGTTAGGGTTACGATTGGACCTAGGGTTAGGGTTATGTTGAGGGCTAGGTTTAGAGAGACGGTTAGGGTACGATTGGACCTAGGGTTAGGGTTATGTTGAGGGCTAGGGTTAGACATCCGGTTAGGGCTACGATTGGACCTAGGGTTAGCGTTATGTTGAGGGCTAGGTTTAGAGATCCGGTTAGGGTTACGATTGGACCTATGGTTAGGGTTATGTTGAGGGCTAGGGTTAGAGTTCCGGTTAGGGTTACGATTGGACATAGGGTTAGGTTTATGATGAGGGCTAGAGTTAGAGATCTGGTTAGGGTTACGATTGGACCCAGGGTTAGGGTTATGTTGAGGGCTAGGTTTAGAGAGACGGTTAGGGTTACGATTGGACCTAGGGTTAGCGTTATGTTGAGGGCTAGGTTTAGAGAGACGGTTAGGGTACAATTGGACCTAGGGTTAGGGTTATGTTGAGGGCTAGGGTTGGAGATCCGGTTAGGGTTACGATTCCACCTAGGGTTAGGGTTATGTTGAGGGCTAGGTTTAGAGGTCCGGTTAGGGTTACGATTGGACCTAGGGTTAGGGTTATGTTGAGGGCTAAGGTTAGAGGTCCGGTTAGGGTTACGATTGGACCTAGGGATAGAGTTATGTTGAGGGATAGGGTTAGAGATCCGGTTAGGGTTACGATTGGACCTAGGGTTAGGGTTATGTTGAGGGCTAGAGTTAGAGATCCGGTTAGGGTTACAATTGGACCTAGGGTTAGGGTTATGTTGAGGGCTAGGTTTAGAGGTCCGTTTAGGGTTACGCTTGGACCTACGGTTAGGGTTATGTTGAGGGCTAGTGTTCGAGATCCGGTTAGGGTTAAGATTGGACCTAGGGTTAGGGTTATGTTGAGAGCTAGTGTTAGAGATCCGGTTAGCGTTACGATTGGACCTAGGGTTAGGGTTATGTTGAGGGCTAGGGTTAGAGATCCGGTTAGGGTTACTATTGGACCTACGGTTAGGGTTATGTTGAGGGCTATGGTTAGAGATCCGGTAAGGGTTACGATTGGACCTAGGGTTAGGTTTCTGTTGAGGGCTAGGGTTAGAGATCCTGTTAGGGTTACGATTGGACCTAGGGTTAGGGTTATGTTGAGGGCTAGGGTTAGAGATCCAGTTAGGGTTACGATTGTAGCTAGGGATAGGGTTATGTTGGGGGCTAGGGTTAGAGATCCGGTTAGGGTTACGATTAGACAGAGGGTTAGGGTTATGTTGAGGACTATGGTTAGAGATCCGGTTAGGGTTACGATTGGACCTAGGGTAGGGGTTAGGTTGAGGGCTAGGTTTCGAGAGACGGTTTGGGTACGATTGGACCTAGGGTTAGGGTTATGTTGACTGCTAGGCTTAGAGATCTGCTTAGGATAACGATTGGACCTAGGGTTAGGGTTATGTTGAGGGCTAGGTTTAGAGATCCGGTTAGGGTTACGATTGGACCTAGGGTTAGGGTTATGTTGAGGGCTAGGGTTAGATCCGGTTAGGGTTACGATTGGACCTAGGGTTAGGGTTATGTTGAGGGCTAGGGTTAGAGGTCCGGTTAGGGTTACGATTGGACCTAGGGTTAGGGTTATGTGGAGGACTAGGGTTAGAGATCCGGTTAGGGTTACGATTGGACCTAGGGTTAGGGTTATGTTGAGGGCTAGGGTTAGAGATCCGGTTAGGGTTACGATTGGACCTAGGGTTAGTGTTATGTTGAGAGCTAGGGTTAGAGATCCAATTAGGGTTACGATTGGACCTAGGGTTAGGTTTATGTTGAGGGCTAGGGTTAGAGATCTGGTTAGGGTTACGATTGGACCTAGGGTTAGTGTTATGTTGAGGGCTAGGGTTAGAGATCCGGTTAGGGTTACGATTGGACCTAGGGTTAGGGTTATGATGAGGGCTAGAGTTAGAGATCCGGTTAGGGTTACGATTGGACCTAGGGTTAGGGTTATGTTGAGGGCTAGGGTTAGAGATCCAGTTAGGGTTACGATTGGACCTAGGGTTAGGGTTATGTTGAGGGATATGTTTAAAGAGACGGTTAGGGTACGATTGGACCTAGGGTTAGGGTTATGTTGAGGGCTAGGGTTAGAGATCCAATTAGGGTTACGATTGTACCTAGGGTTAGGGTTTTGTTGGGTGCTAGGGTTAGAGATCCGGTTAGGGTTACGATTGGACCTAGGGTTAGGGTTATGTTGAGGACTAGGGTTAGAGATCCGGTTAGGGTTACGATTGGACCTAGGGTTCGGGTTATGTTGAGGGCTAGGGTTAGAGATCCGGTTAGGGTTACGATTGGATCTAGGGTTAGGTTTATGTTGAGGGCTAGGGATAGAGGTCCGGTTAGGGTTACGATTGGACCTAGGGTTAGGGTTATGTTGAGGGCTAGTGTTAGAGATCCGGTTAGGGTTACGATTGGATCTACGGTTAGGTTTATGTTGAGGGCTAGGGATAGAGGTCCGGTTAGGGTTACGATTGGACCTAGGGTTAGGGTTATGTTGAGGGCTAGTGTTAGAGATCCGGTTAGGGTTACGACTGGACCTAGGGTTAGGGTTATGTTGAGGGCTATGTTTAGAGATCCGGTTAGGGTTACGATTGGACCTAGGGTTAGGGTTAGGTTGAGGGCTAGGGTTAGAGATCCGGTAAGGGTTACGATTGGACCTAGGGTTAGGTTTGTGTTGAGGGCTAGGGTTAGAGATCCTGTTAGGGTTACGATTGGACCTAGGGTTAGGGTTATGTTGAGGGCTAGGGTTAGAGATCCAGTTAGGGTTACGATTGTAGCTAGGGATAGGGTTATGTTGGGGGCTAGGGTTAGAGATCCGGTTAGGGTTACGATTAGACAGAGGGTTAGGGTTATGTTGAGGACTATGGTTAGAGATCCGGTTAGGGTTACGATTGGACCTAGGGTAGGGGTTAGGTTGAGGGCTAGGTTTCGAGAGACGGTTAGGGTACGATTGGACCTAGGGTTAGGGTTATGTTGACTGCTAGGCTTAGAGATCTGCTTAGGATAACGATTGGACCTAGGGTTAGGGTTATGTTGAGGGCTAGGTTTAGAGATCCGGTTAGGGTTACGATTGGACCTAGGGTTAGGGTTATGTTGAGGGCTAGGGTTAGATCCGGTTAGGGTTACGATTGGACCTAGGGTTAGGGTTATGTTGAGGGCTAGGGTTAGAGGTCCGGTTAGGGTTACGATTGGACCTAGGGTTAGGGTTATGTGGAGGACTAGGGTTAGAGATCCGGTTAGGGTTACGATTGGACCTAGGGTTAGGGTTATGTTGAGGGCTAGGGTTAGAGATCCGGTTAGGGTTACGATTGGACCTAGGGTTAGTGTTATGTTGAGAGCTAGGGTTAGAGATCCAATTAGGGTTACGATTGGACCTAGGGTTAGGTTTATGTTGAGGGCTAGGGTTAGAGATCTGGTTAGGGTTACGATTGGACCTAGGGTTAGTGTTATGTTGAGGGCTAGGGTTAGAGATCCGGTTAGGGTTACGATTGGACCTAGGGTTAGGGTTATGATGAGGGCTAGAGTTAGAGATCCGGTTAGGGTTACGATTGGGCCTAGGGTTAGGGTTATGTTGAGGGCTAGGGTTAGAGATCCAGTTAGGGTTACGATTGGACCTAGGGTTAGGGTTATGTTGAGGGATATGTTTAAAGAGACGGTTAGGGTACGATTGGACCTAGGGTTAGGGTTATGTTGAGGGCTAGGGTTAGAGATCCAATTAGGGTTACGATTGTACCTAGGGTTAGGGTTTTGTTGGGTGCTAGGGTTAGAGATCCGGTTAGGGTTACGATTGGACCTAGGGTTAGGGTTATGTTGAGGACTAGGGTTAGAGATCCGGTTAGGGTTACGATTGGACCTAGGGTTAGGGTTATGTTGAGGGCTAGGGTTAGAGATCCAGTTAGCGTTACGATTGCACCTAGGGTTAGGGTTTTGTTGGGTGCTAGGGTTAGAGATCCGCTTAGGGTTACGATTGGACCTAGGGTTAGGGTTATGTTGAGGACTAGGTTTAGAGATCCGGTTAGGGTTACGATTGGACCTAGGGTTCGGGTTATGTTGAGGGCTAGGGTTAGAGATCCGGTTAGGGTTACGATTGGATCTAGGGTTAGGTTTATGTTGAGGGCTAGGGATAGAGGTCCGGTTAGGGTTACGATTGGACCTAGGGTTAGGGTTATGTTGAGGGCTAGTGTTAGAGATCCGGTTAGGGTTACGATTGGATCTACGGTTAGGTTTATGTTGAGGGCTAGGGATAGAGGTCCGGTTAGGGTTACGATTGGACCTAGGGTTAGGGTTATGTTGAGGGCTAGTGTTAGAGATCCGGTTAGGGTTACGACTGGACCTAGGGTTAGGGTTATGTTGAGGGCTATGTTTAGAGATCCGGTTAGGGTTACGATTGGACCTAGGGTTAGGGTTAGGTTGAGGGCTAGGGTTAGAGGTCCGGTTAGGGTTACGATTGGACCTAGGGTTAGGGTTATGTTGAGGGTAGGGTTAGAGGTCCGGTTAGGGTTACGATTGGACCTACGGTTAGGGTTATGTTGAGGACTAAGGTTAGAGATCCGTTTAGGGTTACGATTGGACCTAGGGTTAGGTTTATGTTGAGGGCTAGGGTTAGAGATCCGGTTACGGTTACGATTGGACCTAGGGTTAGGGTTATGTTGAGGGCTAGGGTTAGAGGTCCGGTTAGGGTTACGATTGGACCTAGGGTTAGGGATATGTTGAGGACTAGGTTTAGAGATCCGGTTAGGGTTACGATTGGACCTAGGGTTAGGGTTATGTTGAGGACTAGGGTTAGAGATCCGGTTAGGGTTACGATTGGACCTAGTGTTAGGGTTATGTTGAGGAGTAGGGTTAGAGATCTTGTTAGGGTTACGATTGGACCTAGGGTTAGGGTTAGGTTGAGGGTTAAGGTAGGAGATCCGGTTAGGGTTACGATTGGACCTAGGGTTAGGGTTATGTTGAGGGCTAGGGTTAGAGATCCGGTTACGGTTACGATTGGACCTAGGGTTAGGGTTATGTTGAGGCCTAGGGTTAGAGATCCGGTTAGGGTTACGATTGGACCTAGGGTTAGGGTTATGTTGAGGACTAGGGTTAGAGATCCGGTTAGGGTTACGATTGGACCTAGGGTTAGGGTTATGTTGAGGGCTAGGGTTAGAGATCCAGTTAGGGTTACGATTGTACCTAGGGTTAGGGTTTTGTTGGGTGCTAGGGTTAGAGATCCGGTTAGGGTTACGATTGGACCTAGGGTTAGGGTTATGTTGAGGACTAGGGTTAGAGATCCGGTTAGGGTTACGATTGGACCTAGGGTTAGGTTTATGTTGAGGGCTAGGGATAGAGGTCCGGTTAGGGTTACGATTGGACCTAGGGTTAGGGTTATGTTGAGGGCTAGTGTTAGAGATCCGGTTAGGGCTACGATTAGACCTAGGGTTAGGGTTATGTTGAGGGCTAGCGTTAGAGATCCGGTTACGGTTACGATTGGACCTAGGGTTAGGGTTATGTTGAGGGCTAGCGTTAGAGATCCGGTTACGGTTACGATTGGACCTAGGCTTAGGGTTATGTTGAGGCCTAGGGTTAGAGATCCGGTTAGGGTTACGATTGGACCTAGGGTTAGGGTTATGTTGAGGACTAGGGTTAGAGATCCGGTTAGGGTTACGATTGGACCTAGGGTTAGGGTTATGTTGAGGGCTAGGGTTAGAGATCCAGTTAGGGTTACGATTGTACCTAGGGTTAGGGTTTTGTTGGGTGCTAGGGTTAGAGATCCGGTTAGGGTTACGATTGGACCTAGGGTTAGGGTTATGTTGAGGACTAGGGTTATAGATCCGGTTAGGGTTACGATTGGACCTGGGGTTAGGGTTAGGTTGAGGACTAGGGTTAGAGATCCGGTTAGGGCTACGATTAGACCTAGGGTTAGGGTTATGTTGAGGGCTAGCGTTAGAGATCCGGTTACGGTTACGATTGGACCTAGGGTTAGGGTTATGTTGAGGGCTAGGGTTAGAGGTCCGGTTAGGGTTACGATTGGACCTAGGCTTAGGGTTATGTTGAGGCCTAGGTTTAGAGATCCGGTTAGGGTTACGATTGGACCTAGGGTTAGGGTTATGTTGAGGACTAGGGTTAGAGATCCGGTTAGGGTTACGATTGGACCTAGGGTTAGGGTTATGTTGAGGGCTAGGGTTAGAGATCCAGTTAGGGTTACGATTGTACCTAGGGTTAGGGTTTTGTTGGGTGCTAGGGTTAGAGATCCGGTTAGGGTTACGATTGGACCTAGGGTTAGGGTTATGTTGAGGACTAGGGTTAGAGATCCGGTTAGGGTTACGATTGGACCTAGGGTTCGGGTTATGTTGAGGGCTACGGTTAGAGATCCGGTTAGGGTTACGATTGGATCTAGGGTTAGGTTTATGTTGAGGGCTAGGGATAGAGGTCCGGTTAGGGTTACGATTGGACCTAGGGTTAGGGTTATGTTGAGGGCTAGTGTTAGAGATCCGGTTAGGGTTACGATTGGATCTAGGGTTAGGTTTATGTTGAGGGCTAGGGATAGAGGTCCGGTTAGGGTTACGATTGGACCTAGGGTTAGGGTTATGTTGAGGGCTAGTGTTAGAGATCCGGTTAGGGTTACGACTGGACCTAGGGTTAGGGTTATGTTGAGGGCTATGTTTAGAGATCCGGTTAGGGTTACGATTGGACCTAGGGTTAGGGTTAGGTTGAGGGCTAGGGTTAGAGGTCCGGTTAGGGTTACGATTGGACCTAGGGTTAGGGTTATGTTGAGGACTAAGGTTAGAGATCCGTTTAGGGTTACGATTGGACCTAGGGTTAGGGTTATGTTGAGGGCTAGGGTTAGAGATCCGGTTACGGTTACGATTGGACCTAGGGTTAGGGTTATGTTGAGGGCTAGGGTTAGAGGTCCGGTTAGGGTTACGATTGGACCTAGGGTTAGGGTTATGTAGAGGACTAGGTTTAGAGATCCGGTTAGGGTTACGATTGGACCTAGGGTTAGGGTTATGTTGAGGACTAGGGTTAGAGATCCGGTTAGGGTTACGATTGGACCTAGTGTTAGGGTTATGTTGAGGAGTAGGGTTAGAGATCTTGTTAGGGTTACGATTTGACCTAGGGTTAGGGTTAGGTTGAGGGTTAGGGTAGGAGATCCGGTTAGGGTTACGATTGGACCTAGGGTTAGGGTTATGTTGAGGACTAGGGTTAGAGATCCGGTTAGGTTTACGATTGGACCTAGGGTTCGGGTTATGTTGAGGGCTAGGGTTAGAGATCCAGTTAGGGTTACGATTGGACCTAGGGTTAGGGTTATGTTGAGGGCTAAGGTTAGAGATCCGGTTAGGGTTACGATTGGACCTAGGGTTAGGGTTATGTTGAGGACTAGGGGTAGAGATCCGGTTAGGGTTACGATTGGACCTAGGGTTAGGGTTAGGTTGAGGACTAGGGTTAGAGATCCGGTTAGGGCTACGATTAAACCTAGGGTTAGGGTTATGTTGAGGGCTAGCGTTAGAGATCCGGTTACGGTTACGATTGGACCTAGGGTTTGGGTTATGTTGAGGGTTAGGGTTAGAGGTCCGGTTAGGGT
This sequence comes from Miniopterus natalensis, assembly GCF_054644295.1. NCBI lineage: Eukaryota > Metazoa > Chordata > Mammalia > Chiroptera > Miniopteridae > Miniopterus > Miniopterus natalensis. The sequence continues at coordinate 90,566,576 of NC_142082.1, read as the reverse complement.
TACGATTGGACCTAGGCTTAGGGTTATGTTGAGGCCTAGGGTTAGAGATCCGGTTAGGGTTACGATTGGACCTAGGGTTAGGGTTATGTTGAGGACTAGGGTTAGAGATCCGGTTAGGGTTACGATTGGACCTAGGGTTAGGGTTATGTTGAGGGCTAGGGTTAGAGACCCAGTTAGGGTTACGATTGTACCTAGGGTTAGGGTTTTGTTGGGTGCTAGGGTTAGAGATCCGGTTAGGGTTACGATTGGACCTAGGGTTAGGGTTATGTTGAGGACTAGGGTTAGAGATCCGGTTAGGGTTACGATTCGACCTAGGGTTAGGGTTAGGTTGAGGACTAGGGTTAGAGATCCGGTTAGGGCTACGATTAGACCTAGGGTTAGGGTTATGTTGAGGGCTAGCGTTAGAGATCCGGTTACGGTTACGATTGGACCTAGGGTTAGGGTTATGTTGAGGGCTAGGGTTAGAGGTCCGGTTAGGGTTACGATTGGACCTAGGCTTAGGATTATGTTGAGGCCTAGGGTTAGAGATCCGGTTAGGGTTACGATTGGACCTAGGGTTAGGGTTATGTTGAGGACTAGGGTTAGAGATCCGGTTAGGGTTACGATTGGACCTAGGGTTAGGGTTATGTTGAGGGCTAGGGTTAGAGATCCAGTTAGGGTTACGATTGTACCTAGGGTTAGGGTTTTGTTGGGTGCTAGGGTTAGAGATCCGGTTAGGGTTACGATTGGACCTAGGGTTAGGGTTATGTTGAGGACTAGGGTTAGAGATCCGGTTAGGGTTACGATTGGACCTAGGGTTAGGGTTAGGTTGAGGACTAGGGTTAGAGATCCGGTTAGGGCTACGATTAGACCTAGGGTTAGGGTTATGTTGAGGGCTAGCGTTAGAGATCCGGTTACGATTACGATTGGACCTAGGGTTAGGGTTATGTTGAGGGCTAGGATTAGAGGTCCGGTTAGGGTTACGATTGGACCTAGGCTTAGGGTTATGTTGAGGCCTAGGGTTAGAGATCCGGTTAGGGTTACGATTGGACCTAGGGTTAGGGTTATGTTGAGGACTAGGGGTAGAGATCCGGTTAGGGTTACGATTGGACCTAGGGTTAGGGTTAGGTTGAGGACTAGGGTTAGAGATCCGGTTAGGGCTACGATTAAACCTAGGGTTAGGGTTATGTTGAGGGCTAGCGTTAGAGATCCGGTTACGGTTACGATTGGACCTAGGGTTTGGGTTTTGTTGGGTGCTAGGGTTAGAGATCCGGTTAGGGTTACGATTGGACCTAGGGTTAGGGTTATGTTGAGGACTAGGGTTAGAGATCCGGTTAGGGTTACGATTGGACCTAGGGTTCGGGTTATGTTGAGGGCTAGGGTTAGAGATCCGGTTAGGGTTACGATTGGATCTAGGGTTAGGTTTATGTTGAGGGCTAGTGATAGAGGTCCGGTTAGGGTTACGATTGGACCTAGGGTTAGGGTTATGTTGAGGGCTAGTGTTAGAGATCCGGTTAGGGTTACGATTGGATCTAGGGTTAGGTTTATGTTGAGGGCTAGGAATAGAGGTCCGGTTAGGGTTACGATTGGACCTAGGGTTAGGGTTATGTTGAGGGCTAGTGTTAGAGATCCGGTTAGGGTTACGACTGGACCTAGGGTTAGGGTTATGTTGAGGGCTATGTTTAGAGATCCGGTTAGGGTTACGATTGGACCTAGGGTTAGGGTTAGGTTGACGGCTAGGGTTAGAGGTCCGGTTAGGGTTACGATTGGACCTAGGGTTAGGGTTATGTTGAGGGTAGGGTTAGAGATCCGGTTAGGGTTACGATTGGACCTAGGGTTAGGGTTATGTTGAGGACTAAGGTTAGAGATCCGTTTAGGGTTACGATTGGACCTAGGGTTAGGGTTATGTTGAGGGCTAGGGTTAGAGATCCGGTTAGGGTTACGATTGGACCTAGGGTTCGGGTTATGTTGAGGGCTAGGGTTAGAGATCCGGTTAGGGTTACGATTGGATCTAGGGTTAGGTTTATGTTGAGGGCTAGGGATAGAGGTCCGGTTAGGGTTACGATTGGACCTAGGGTTAGGGTTATGTTGAGGACTAGGGTTAGAGATCCGGTTAGGGTTACGATTGGACCTAGGGTTAGGGTTATGTTGAGGACTAGGGTTAGAGATCCGGTTAGGGTTACGATTGTACCTAGGGTTAGGATTTTGTTGGGTGCTAGGGTTAGAGATCCGGTTAGGGTTACGATTGGACCTAGGGTTAGGGTTATGTTGAGGACTAGGGTTAGAGATCCGGTTAGGGTTACGATTGGACCTAGGGTTAGGGTTAGGTTGAGGACTAGGGTTAGAGATCCGGTTAGGGTACGATTAGACCTAGGGTTAGGGTTATGTTGAGGGCTAGCGTTAGAGATCCGGTTACAGTTACGATTGGACCTAGGGTTAGGGTTATGTTGAGGGCTAGGGTTAGAGGTCCGGTTAGGGTTACGATTGGACCTAGGCTTAGGGTTATGTTGAGGCCTAGGGTTAGAGATCCGGTTAGGGTTACGATTGGACCTAGGGTTAGGGTTATGTTGAGGACTAGGGTTAGAGATCCGGTTAGGGTTACGATTGGACCTAGGGTTAGGGTTATGTTGAGGGCTAGGGTTAGAGATCCAGTTAGGGTTACGATTGTACCTAGGGTTAGGGTTTTGTTGGGTGCTAGGGTTAGAGATCCGGTTAGGGTTACGATTGGACCTAGGGTTAGGGTTATGTTGAGGACTAGGGTTAGAGACCCGGTTAGAGTTACGATTGGACCTAGGGTTAGGGTTAGGTTGAGGACTAGGGTTAGAGATCCGGTTAGGGCTACGATTAGACCTAGGGTTAGGGTTATGTTGAGGGCTAGCGTTAGAGATCCGGTTACGGTTACGATTGGACCTAGGGTTAGGGTTATGTTGAGGGCTAGGGTTAGAGGTCCGGTTAGGGTTACGATTGGACCTAGGCTTAGGGTTATTTTGAGGCCTAGGGTTAGAGATCCGGTTAGGGTTACGATTGGACCTAGGGTTAGGGTTATGTTGAGGACTAGGGTTAGAGATCCGGTTAGGGTTACGATTCGACCTAGGGTTAGGGTTATGTTGAGGGCTAGGGTTAGAGATCCAGTTAGGGTTACGATTGTACCTAGGGTTAGGGTTTTGTTGGGTGCTAGGGTTAGAGATCCGGTTAGGGTTACGATTGGACCTAGGGTTAGGGTTATGTTGAGGACTAGGGTTAGAGATCCGGTTAGGGTTACGATTGGACCTAGGGTTCGGGTTATGTTGAGGGCTAGGGTTAGAGATCCGGTTAGGGTTACGATTGGATCTAGGGTTAGGTTTATGTTGAGGGCTAGGGATAGAGGTCCGGTTAGGGTTACGATTGGACCTAGGGTTAGGGTTATGTTGAGGGCTAGTGTTAGAGATCCGGTTAGGGTTACGATTGGATCTAGGGTTAGGTTTATGTTGAGGGCTAGGGATAGAGGTCCGGTTAGGGTTACGATTGGACCTAGGGTTAGGGTTATGTTGAGGGCTAGTGTTAGAGATCCGGTTAGGGTTACGACTGGACCTAGGGTTAGGGTTATGTTGAGGGCTATGTTTAGAGATCCGGTTAGGGTTACGATTGGACCTAGGGTTAGGGTTAGGTTGAGGGTAGGGTTAGAGATCCGGTTAGGGTTACGATTGTACCTAGGGTTAGGGTTTTGTTGGGTGCTAGGGTTAGAGATCCGGTTAGGGTTACGATTGGACCTAGGGTTAGGGTTATGTTGAGGACTAGGGTTAGAGATCCGGTTAGGGTTACGATTGGACCTAGGGTTAGGGTTAGGTTGAGGACTAGGGTTAGAGATCCGGTTAGGGCTACGATTAGACCTAGGGTTAGGGTTATGTTGAGGGCTAGCGTTAGAGATCCGGTTACGGTTACGATTGGACCTAGGGTTAGGGTTATGTTGAGGGCTAGGGTTAGAGGTCCGGTTAGGGTTACGATTGGACCTAGGCTTAGGGTTATGTTGAGGCCTAGGGTTAGAGATCCGGTTAGGGTTACGATTGGACCTAGGGTTAGGGTTATGTTGAGGACTAGGGTTAGAGATCCGGTTAGGGTTACGATTGGACCTAGGGTTAGGGTTATGTTGAGGGCTAGGGTTAGAGATCCAGTTAGGGTTACGATTGTACCTAGGGTCAGGGTTTTGTTGGGTGCTAGGGTTAGAGATCCGGTTAGGGTTACGATTGGACCTAGGGTTAGGGTTAAGTTGAGGACTAGGGTTAGAGATCCGGTTAGGGTTACGATTGGACCTAGGGTTAGGGTTAGGTTGAGGACTAGGGTTAGAGATCCGGTTAGGGCTACGATTAGACCTAGGGTTAGGGTTATGTTGAGGGCTAGCGTTAGAGATCCGGTTACGGTTACGATTGGACCTAGGGTTAGGGTTATGTTGAGGGCTAGGGTTAGAGGTCCGGTTAGGGTTACGATTGGACCTAGGCTTAGGGTTATGTTGAGGCCTAGGGTTAGAGATCCGGTTAGGGTTACGATTGGACCTAGGGTTAGGGTTATGTTGAGGACTAGGGTTAGAGATCCGGTTAGGGTTACGATTCGACCTAGGGTTAGGGTTATGTTGAGGGCTAGGGTTAGAGATCCAGTTAGGGTTACGATTGTACCTAGGGTTAGGGTTTTGTTGGGTGCTAGGGTTAGAGATCCGGTTAGGGTTACGATTGGACCTAGGGTTAGGGTTATGTTGAGGAGTAGGGTTAGAGATCCGGTTAGGGTTACGATTGGACCTAGGGTTCGGGTTATGTTGAGGGCTAGGGTTAGAGATCCGGTTAGGGTTACGATTGGATCTAGGGTTAGGTTTATGTTGAGGGCTAGGGATAGAGGTCCGGTTAGGGTTACGATTGGACCTAGGGTTAGGGTTATGTTGAGGGCTAGTGTTAGAGATCCGGTTAGGGTTACGATTGGATCTAGGGTTAGGTTTATGTTGAGGGCTAGGGATAGAGGTCCGGTTAGGGTTACGATTGGACCTAGGGTTAGGGTTATGTTGAGGGCTAGTGTTAGAGATCCGGTTAGGGTTACGACTGGACCTAGGGTTAGGGTTATGTTGAGGGCTATGTTTAGAGATCCGGTTAGGGTTACGATTGGACCTAGGGTTAGGGTTAGGTTGAGGGTAGGGTTAGAGATCCGGTTAGGGTTACGATTGTACCTAGGGTTAGGGTTTTGTTGGGTGCTAGGGTTAGAGATCCGGTTAGGGTTACGATTGGACCTAGGGTTAGGGTTATGTTGAGGACTAGGGTTAGAGATCCGGTTAGGGTTACGATTGGACCTAGGGTTAGGGTTAGGTTGAGGACTAGGGTTAGAGATCCGGTTAGGGCTACGATTAGACCTAGGGTTAGGGTTATGTTGAGGGCTAGCGTTAGAGATCCGGTTACGGTTACGATTGGACCTAGGGTTAGGGTTATGTTGAGGGCTAGGGTTAGAGGTCCGGTTAGGGTTACGATTGGACCTAGGCTTAGGGTTATGTTGAGGCCTAGGGTTAGAGATCCGGTTAGGGTTACGATTGGACCTAGGGTTAGGGTTATGTTGAGGACTAGGGTTAGAGATCCGGTTAGGGTTACGATTGGACCTAGGGTTAGGGTTATGTTGAGGGCTAGGGTTAGAGATCCAGTTAGGGTTACGATTGTACCTAGGGTTAGGGTTTTGTTGGGTGCTAGGGTTAGAGATCCGGTTAGGGTTACGATTGGACCTAGGGTTAGGGTTATGTTGAGGACTAGGGTTAGAGATCCGGTTAGGGTTACGATTGGACCTAGGGTTAGGGTTAGGTTGAGGACTAGGGTTAGAGATCCGGTTAGGGCTACGATTAGACCTAGGGTTAGGGTTATGTTGAGGGCTAGCGTTAGAGATCCGGTTACGGTTACGATTGGACCTAGGGTTAGGGTTATGTTGAGGGCTAGGATTAGAGGTCCGGTTAGGGTTACGATTGGACCTAGGCTTAGGGTTATGTTGAGGCCTAGGGTTAGAGATCCGGTTAGGGTTACGATTGGACCTAGGGTTAGGGTTATGTTGAGGACTAGGGTTAGAGATCCAGTTAGGGTTACGATTCGACCTAGGGTTAGGGTTATGTTGAGGGCTAGGGTTAGAGATCCAGTTAGGGTTACGATTGTACCTAGGGTTAGGGTTTTGTTGGGTGCTAGGGTTAGAGATCCGGTTAGGGTTACGATTGGACCTAGGGTTAGGGTTATGTTGAGGACTAGGGTTAGAGACCCGGTTAGGGTTACGATTGGACCTAGGGTTCGGGTTATGTTGAGGGCTAGGGTTAGAGATCCGGTTAGGGTTACGATTGGATCTAGGGTTAGGTTTATGTTGAGGGCTAGGGATAGAGGTCCGGTTAGGGTTACGATTGGACCTAGGGTTAGGGTTATGTTGAGGGCTAGTGTTAGAGATCCGGTTAGGGTTACGATTGGATCTAGGGTTAGGTTTATGTTGAGGGCTAGGGATAGAGGTCCGGTTAGGGTTACGATTGGACCTAGGGTTAGGGTTATGTTGAGGGCTAGTGTTAGAGATCCGGTTAGGGTTACGACTGGACCTAGGGTTAGGGTTATGTTGAGGACTATGTTTAGAGATCCGGTTAGGGTTACGATTGGACCTAGGGTTAGGGTTAGGTTGAGGGTAGGGTTAGAGATCCGGTTAGGGTTACGATTGTACCTAGGGTTAGGGTTTTGTTGGGTGCTAGGGTTAGAGATCCGGTTAGGGTTACGATTGGACCTAGGGTTAGGGTTATGTTGAGGACTAGGGTTAGAGATCCGGTTAGGGTTACGATTGGACCTAGGGTTAGGGTTAGGTTGAGGACTAGGGTTAGAGATCCGGTTAGGGCTACGATTAGACCTAGGGTTAGGGTTATGTTGAGGGCTAGCGTTAGAGATCCGGTTACGGTTACGATTGGACCTAGGGTTAGGGTTATGTTGAGGGCTAGGGTTAGAGGTCCGGTTAGGGTTACGATTGGACCTAGGCTTAGGGTTATGTTGAGGCCTAGGGTTAGAGATCCGGTTAGGGTTACGATTGGACCTAGGGTTAGGGTTATGTTGAGGACTAGGGTTAGAGATCCGGTTAGGGTTACGATTGGACCTAGGGTTAGGGTTATGTTGAGGGCTAGGGTTAGAGATCCAGTTAGGGTTACGATTGTACCTAGGGTTAGGGTTTTGTTGGGTGCTAGGGTTAGAGATCCGGTTAGGGTTACGATTGGACCTAGGGTTAGGGTTATGTTGAGGACTAGGGTTAGAGATCCGGTTAGGGTTACGATTGGACCTAGGGTTAGGGTTAGGTTGAGGACTAGGGTTAGAGATCCGGTTAGGGCTACGATTAGACCTAGGGTTAGGGTTATGTTGAGGGCTAGCGTTAGAGATCCGGTTACGGTTACGATTGGACCTAGGGTTAGGGTTATGTTGAGGGCTAGGGTTAGAGGTCCGGTTAGGGTTACGATTGGACCTAGGCTAAGGGTTATGTTGAGGCCTAGGGTTAGAGATCCGGTTAGGGTTACGATTGGACCTAGGGTTAGGGTTATGTTGAGGACTAGGGTTAGAGATCCGGTTAGGGTTACGATTCGACCTAGGGTTAGGGTTATGTTGAGGGCTAGGGTTAGAGATCCAGTTAGGGTTACGATTGTACCTAGGGTTAGGGTTTTGTTGGGTGCTAGGGTTAGAGATCCGGTTAGGGTTACGATTGGACCTAGGGTTAGGGTTATGTTGAGGACTAGGGTTAGAGATCCGATAGGGTTACGATTGGACCTAGGGTTCGGGTTATGTTGAGGACTAGGGTTAGAGATCCGGTTAGGGTTACGATTGGATCTAGGGTTAGGTTTATGTTGAGGGCTAGGGATAGAGGTCCGGTTAGGGTTACGATTGGACCTAGGGTTAGGGTTATGTTGAGGGCTAGTGTTAGAGATCCGGTTAGGGTTACGATTGGATCTAGGGTTAGGTTTATGTTGAGGGCTAGGGATAGAGGTCCGGTTAGGGTTACAATTGGACCTAGGGTTAGGGTTATGTTGAGGGCTAGTGTTAGAGATCCGGTTAGGGTTACGACTGGACCTAGGGTTAGGGTTATGTTGAGGGCTATGTTTAGAGATCCGGTTAGGGTTACGATTGGACCTAGGGTTAGGGTTAGGTTGAGGGTAGGGTTAGAGATCCGGTTAGGGTTACGATTGTACCTAGGGTTAGGGTTTTGTTGGGTGCTAGGGTTAGAGATCCGGGTAGGGTTACGATTGGACCTAGGGTTAGGGTTATGTTGAGGGCTAGGGTTAGAGGTCCGGTTAGGGTTACGATTGGACCTAGGGTTAGGGTTATGTTGAGGACTAGGGTTAGAGAACCGGTTAGGGTTACGATTGGACCTAGTGTTAGGGTTATGTTGAGGAGTAGGGTTAGAGATCTTGTTAGGGTTACGATTGGACCTAGGGTTAGGGTTAGGTTGAGGGTTAGGGTAGGAGATCCGGTTAGGGTTACGATTGGACCTAGGGTTAGGGTTATGTTGAGGACTAGGGTTAGAGATCCGGTTAGGGTTACGATTGGACCTAGGGTTCGGGTTATGTTGAGAGCTAGGGTTAGAGATCCAGTTAGGGTTACGATTGGACCTAGGGTTAGGGTTATGTTGAGGGCTAAGGTTAGAGATCCGGTTAGGGTTACGATTGGACCTAGGGTTAGGGTTATGTTGAGGACTAGGGGTAGAGATCCGGTTAGGGTTACGATTGGACCTAGGGTTAGGGTTAGGTTGAGGACTAGGATTAGAGATCCGGTTAGGGCTACGATTAGACCTAGGGTTAGGGTTATGTTGAGGGCTAGCGTTAGAGATCCGGTTACGGTTACGATTGGACCTAGGGTTAGGGTTATGTTGAGGGCTAGGGTTAGAGGTCCGGTTAGGGTTACGATTCGACCTAGGCTTAGGGTTATGTTGAGGCCTAGGGTTAGAGATCCGGTTAGGGTTACGATTGGACCTAGGGTTAGTGTTATGTTGAGGACTAGGGTTAGAGATCCGGTTAGGGTTACGATTGGACCTAGGGTTAGGGTTATGTTGAGGGCTAGGGTTAGAGATCCAGTTAGGGTTACGATTGTACCTAGGGTTAGGGTTTTGTTGGGTGCTAGGGTTAGAGATCCGGTTAGGGTTACGATTGGACCTAGGGTTAGGGTTATGTTGAGAACTAGGGTTAGAGATCCGGTTAGGGTTACGATTGGACCTAGGGTTAGGGTTAGGTTGAGGACTAGGGTTAGAGATCCGGTTAGGGCTACGATTAGACCTAGGGTTAGGGTTATGTTGACGGCTAGCGTTAGAGATCCGGTTACGGTTACGATTGGACCTAGGGTTAGGGTTATGTTGAGGGCTAGGGTTAGAGGTCCGGTTAGGGTTACGATTGGACCTAGGGTTAGGGTTATGTTGAGGACTAGGGTTAGAGATCCGGTTAGGGTTACGATTGGACCTAGGGTTAGGGTTATGTTGAGGGCTAGGGTTAGAGATCCAGTTAGGGTTACGATTGTACCTAGGGTTAGGGTTTTGTTGGGTGCTAGGGTTAGAGATCCGGTTAGGGTTACGATTGGACCTAGGGTTAGGGTTATGTTGAGGACTAGGGTTAGAGATCCGCTTAGGGTTACGATTGGACCTAGGGTTAGGGTTAGGTTGAGGACTAGGGTTAGAGATCCGGTTAGGGCTACGATTAGACCTAGGGTTAGGGTTATGTTGAGGGCTAGCGTTAGAGATCCGGTTACGGTTACGATTGGACCTAGGGTTAGGGTTATGTTGTGGGCTAGGGTTAGAGGTCCGGTTAGGGTTACGATTGGACCTAGGCTTAGGGTTATGTTGAGGCCTAGGGTTAGAGATCCGGTTAGGGTTACGATTGGACCTAGGGTTAGGGTTATGTTGAGGACTAGGGTTAGAGATCCGGTTAGGGTTACGATTGGACCTAGGGTTAGGGTTATGTTGAGGGCTAGGGTTAGAGATCCAGTTAGGGTTACGATTGTACCTAGGGTTAGGGTTTTGTTGGGTGCTAGGGTTAGAGATCCGGTTAGGGTTACGATTGGACCTAGGGTTAGGGTTATGTTGAGGACTAGGGTTAGAGATCCGGTTAGGGTTACGATTGGACCTAGGGTTCGGGTTATGTTGAGGGCTAGGGTTAGAGATCCGGTTAGGGTTACGATTGGATCTAGGGTTAGGTTTATGTTGAGGGCTAGGGATAGAGGTCCGGTTAGGGTTACGATTGGACCTAGGGTTAGGGTTATGTTGAGGGCTAGTGTTAGAGATCCGGTTAGGGTTACGATTGGATCTAGGGTTAGGTTTATGTTGAGGGCTAGGGATAGAGGTCCGGTTAGGGTTACGATTGGACCTAGGGTTAGGGTTATATTGAGGGCTCGTGTTAGAGATCCGGTTAGGGTTACGACTGGACCTAGGTTTAGGGTTATGTTGAGGGCTATGTTTAGAGATCCGGTAAGGGTTACGATTGGACCTAGGGTTAGGGTTAGGTTGAGGACTAGGGTTAGAGGTCCGGTTAGGGTTACGATTGGACCTAGGGTTAGGGTTATGTTGAGGGTAGGGTTAGAGGTCCGGTTAGGGTTACGATTGGACCTAGGGTTAGGGTTATGTTGAGGACTAAGGTTAGAGATCCGTTTAGGGTTACGATTGGACCTAGGGTTAGGGTTATGTTGAGGGCTAGGGTTTGAGATCCGGTTACGGTTACGATTGGACCTAGGGTTAGGGTTATGTTGAGGGCTAGGATTAGAGGTCCGGTTAGGGTTACGATTGGACCTAGGGTTAGGGTTATGTTGAGGACTAGGTTTAGAGATCCGGTTAGGGTTACGATTGGACCTAGGGTTAGGGTTATGTTGAGGACTAGGGTTAGAGATCCGGTTAGGGTTACGATTGGACCTAGTGTTAGGGTTATGTTGAGGATTAGGGTTAGAGATCTTGTTAGGATTACGATTGGACCTAGGGTTAGGGTTAGGTTGAGGGTTAGGGTAGGAGATCCGGTTAGGGTTACGATTGGACCTAGGGTTAGGGTTATGTTGAGGACTAGGGTTAGAGATCCGGTTAGGGTTACGATTGGACCTAGGGTTCGGGTTATGTTGAGGGCTAGGGTTAGAGATCCGGTTAGGGTTACGATTGGATCTAGGGTTAGGTTTATGTTGAGGGCTAGGGATAGAGGTCCGGTTAGGGTTACGATTGGACCTAGGGTTAGGGTTATGTTGAGGGCTAGTGTTAGAGATCCAGTTAGGGTTACGACTGGACCTAGGGTTAGGGTTATGTTGAGGGCTAGGGTTAGAGGTCCGGTTAGGGTTACGATTGGACCTAGGGTTAGGGTTATGTTGAGGACTAGGTTTAGAGATCCGGTTAGGGTTACGATTGGACCTAGGGTTAGGGTTATGTTGAGGACTAGGGTTAGAGATCCGGTTTGGGTTACGATTGGACCTAGTGTTAGGGTTATGTTGAGGAGTAGGGTTAGAGATCTTGTTAGGGTTACGATTGGACCTAGGGTTAGGGTTAGGTTTAGGGTTAGGGTAGGAGATCCGGTTAGGGTTACGATTGGACCTAGTGTTAGGGTTATGTTGAGGGCTAGGGTTAGAGGTCCGGTTAGGGTTACGATTGGACCTGGTGTTAGGGTTATGTTGAGGGCTAGGGTTAGTCATCCGATTAGGGCTACGATTGGACCTAGGGTTAGGGTTATGTTGAGGGCTAGGTTTAGAGATCCGGTTAGGGTTAAGATTGGACCTAGGGTTAGGGTTATGTTGAGGGCTAGGGTAGAGATCCTGTTAGGGTTACGATTGGACCTAGGGTTAGGTTTATGTTGAGGGCTAGGGTTAGAGATCTGGTTAGGGTTACGATTGGACCTAGGGTTAGGGTTACGTTTAGAGCTATGGTTAGAGATCCGGTTAGGGTTACGATTGGACCTATGGTTAGGGTTATGTTGAGGGCTAGGGTTAGAGATCCGGTTAGGGTTACGATTGGACCTAAAGTTAGGTTTATGTTGAGGGCTAGGGTTAGAGATCCGGTTAGGGTTACGATTGGACCTAGGGTTAGGGTTATGTTGAGGGCTAGGGTTAGAGATCCGGTTAGGGTTACGATTGGACCTAGAGGTAGGGTTATGTTGAGAGCTAGGTTTAGAGATCGAATTAGGGTAACGATTGTACTTAGGGTTAGGGTTATGTTGAGGGCTATGGTTAGAGATCCGGTTAAGGTTACGATTGGACCTAGGGTTAGGATTATGTTTAGGGCTAGGTTTAGAGAGACGGTTAGGGTTACGATTGGACCTAGGGTTTGGGTTATGTTGACCGCTATGGTTAGAGATACGGTTACGGTTACGATTGGACCTAGGGTTAGGGTTATGTTGAGGGCTAGGGTTAGAGATCCAGTTAGGGTTACGATTGGACCTAGGGTTAGGGTTATGTTGAGGGCTAAGGTTAGAGATCCGGTTAGGGTTACGATTGGACCTAGGGTTAGGGTTATGTTGAGGACTAGGGGTAGAGATCCGGTTAGGGTTACGATTGGACCTAGGGTTAGGGTTAGGTTGAGGACTAGGGTTAGAGATCCGGTTAGGGCTACGATTAGACCTAGGGTTAGGGTTATGTTGAGGGCTAGCGTTAGAGATCCGGTTACGGTTACGATTGGACCTAGGGTTAGGGTTATGTTGAGGGCTAGGGTTAGAGGTCCGGTTAGGGTTACGTTTGGACCTAGGCTTAGGGTTATGTTGAGGCCTAGGGTTAGAGATCCGGTTAGGGTTACGATTGGACCTAGGGTTAGGGTTATGTTGAGGACTAGGGTTAGAGATCCGGTTAGGGTTACGATTGGACCTAGGGTTAGGGTTATGTTGACTGCTAGGGTTAGAGATCTGCTTAGGATAACGATTGGACCTAGGGTTAGGGTTATGTTGAGGGCTAGGTTTAGAGATCCGGTTAGGGTTACGATTGGACCTAGGGTTAGGGTTATGTTGAGGGCTAGGGTTAGATCCGGTTAGGGTTACGATTGGACCTAGGGTTAGGGTTATGTTGAGGGCTAGGGTTAGAGGTCCGGTTAGGGTTACGATTGGACCTAGGGTTAGGGTTATGTGGAGGACTAGGGTTAGAGATCCGGTTAGGGTTACGATTGGACCTAGGGTTAGGGTTATGTTGAGGACTAGGGTTAGAGATCCGGTTAGGGTTACGATTGGACCTAGGGTTAGTGTTATGTTGAGAGCTATTGTTAGAGATCCAATTAGGGTTACGATTGGACCTAGGGTTAGGGTTATGTTGAGGGCTAGGGTTAGAGATCCAGTTAGGGTTACGATTGGACCTAGTGTTAGGGTTATGTTGAGGGCTAGGGTTAGAGATCCAATTAGGGTTACGATTGTACCTAGGGTTAGGGTTTTGTTGGGTGCTAGGGTAGAGATCCGGTTAGGGTTACGATTGGACCTAGGTTTAGGGTTATGTTGAGGACTAGGGTTAGAGATCCGGTTAGGGTTACGATTGGACCTAGGGTTAGGGTTATGTGGAGGACTAGGGTTAGAGATCCGGTTAGGGTTACGATTGGACCTAGGGTTAGGGTTATGTTGAGGACTAGGGTTAGAGATCCGGTTAGGGTTACGATTGGACCTAGGGTTAGTGTTATGTTGAGAGCTAGGGTTAGAGATCCAATTAGGGTTACGATTGGACCTAGGGTTAGGGTTATGTTGAGGGCTAGGGTTAGAGATCCAGTTAGGGTTACGATTGGACCTAGTGTTAGGGTTATGTTGAGGGCTAGGGTTAGAGATCCAATTAGGGTTACGATTGTACCTAGGGTTAGGGTTTTGTTGGGTGCTAGGGTAGAGATCCGGTTAGGGTTACGATTGGACCTAGGGTTAGGGTTATGTTGAGGACTAGGGTTAGAGATCCGGTTAGGGTTACGATTGGACCTAGGGTTAGGGTTAGGTTGAGGACTAGGGTTAGAGATCCGGTTAGCGTTACGATTGTACCTAGGGTTAGGGTTTTGTTGGGTGCTAGGGTTAGAGATCCGGTTAGGGTTACGATTGGACCTAGGGTTAGGGTTATGTTGAGGACTAGGGTTAGAGATCCGGTTAGGGTTACGATTGGACCTAGGGTTCGGGTTATGTTGAGGGCTAGGGTTAGAGATCCGGTTAGGGTTACGATTGGATCTAGGGTTAGGTTTATGTTGAGGGCTAGGGATAGAGGTCCGGTTAGGGTTACGATTGGACCTAGGGTTAGGGTTATGTTGAGGGCTAGTGTTAGAGATCCGGTTAGGGTTACGATTGGATCTAGGGTTAGGTTTATGTTGAGGGCTAGGGATAGAGGTCCGGTTAGGGTTACGATTGGACCTAGGGTTAGGGTTATGTTGAGGGCTAGTGTTAGAGATCCGGTTAGGGTTACGACTGGACCTAGGGTTAGGGTTATGTTGAGGGCTATGTTTAGAGATCCGGTTAGGGTTACGATTGGACCTAGGGTTAGGGTTAGGTTGAGGGCTAGGGTTAGAGGTCCGGTTAGGGTTACGATTGGACCTAGGGTTAGGGTTATGTTGAGGGTAGGGTTAGAGGTCCGGTTAGGGTTACGATTGGACCTAGGGTTAGGGTTATGTTGAGGACTAAGGTTAGAGATCCGTTTAGGGTTACGATTGGACCTAGGGTTAGAGTTATGTTGAGGGCTAGGGTTAGAGATCCGGTTACGGTTACCATTGGACCTAGGGTTAGGGTTATGTTGAGGGCTAGGGTTAGAGGTCCGGTTAGGGTTACGATTGGACCTAGGGTTAGGGTTATGTTGAGGACTAGGTTTAGAGATCCGGTTAGGGTTACGATTGGACCTAGGGTTAGGGTTATGTTGAGGACTAGGGTTAGAGATCCGGTTAGGGTTACGATTGGACCTAGTGTTAGGGTTATGTTGAGGAGTAGGTTTAGAGATCTTGTTAGGGTTACGATTGGACCTAGGGTTAGGGTTAGGTTGAGGGTTAAGGTAGGAGATCCGGTTAGGGTTACGATTGGACCTAGGGTTAGGGTTATGTTGAGGGCTAGGGTTAGAGATCCGGTTACGGTTACGATTGGACCTAGGGTTAGGGTTATATTGAGGCCTAGGGTTAGAGATCCGGTTAGGGTTACGATTGGACCTAGGGTTAGGGTTATGTTGAGGACTAGGGTTAGAGATCCGGTTAGGGTTACGATTGGACCTAGGGTTAGGGTTAGGTTGAGGACTAGGGTTAGAGATCCGGTTAGGGCTACGATTAGACCTAGGGTTAGGGTTATGTTGAGGGCTAGCGTTAGAGATCCGGTTACGGTTACGATTGGACCTAGGGTTAGGGTTATGTTGAGGGCTAGGGTTAGAGGTCCGGTTAGGGTTACGATTGGACCTAGGCTTAGGGTTATGTTGAGGCCTAGGGTTAGAGATCCGGTTAGGGTTACGATTGGACCTAGGGTTAGGGTTATGTTGAGGACTAGGGTTAGAGATCCGGTTAGGGTTACGATTGGACCTAGGGTTAGGGTTATGTTGAGGGCTAGGGTTAGAGATCCAGTTAGCGTTACGATTGTACCTAGGGTTAGGGTTTTGTTGGGTGCTAGGGTTAGAGATCCGGTTAGGGTTACGATTGGACCTAGGGTTAGGGTTATGTTGAGGACTAGGGTTAGAGATCCGGTTAGGGTTACGATTGGACCTAGGGTTCGGGTTATGTTGAGGGCTAGGGTTAGAGATCCGGTTAGGGTTACGATTGGATCTAGGGTTAGGTTTATGTTGAGGGCTAGGGATAGAGGTCCGGTTAGGGTTACGATTGGACCTAGGGTTAGGGTTATGTTGAGGGCTAGTGTTAGAGATACGGTTAGGGTTACGATTGGATCTAGGGTTAGGTTTATGTTGAGGGCTAGGGATAGAGGTCCGGTTAGGGTTACGATTGGACCTAGGGTTAGGGTTATGTTGAGGGCTAGTGTTAGAGATCCGGTTAGGGTTACGACTGGACCTAGGGTTAGGGTTATGTTGAGGGCTATGTTTAGAGATCCGGTTAGGGTTACGATTGGACCTAGGGTTAGGGTTAGGTTGAGGGCTAGGGTTAGAGGTCCGGTTAAGGTTACGATTGGACCTAGGGTTAGGGTTATGTTGAGGGTAGGGTTAGAGGTCCGGTTAGGGTTACGATTGGACCTAGGGTTAGGGTTATGTTGAGGGCTAGTGTTAGAGATACGGTTAGGGTTACGATTGGATCTAGGGTTAGGTTTATGTTGAGGGCTAGGGATAGTGGTCCGGTTAGGGTTACGATTGGACCTAGGGTTAGGGTTATGTTGAGGGCTAGTGTTAGAGATCCGGTTAGGGTTACGACTGGACCTAGGGTTAGGGTTATGTTGAGGGCTATGTTTAGAGATCCGGTTAGGGTTACGATTGGACCTAGGGTTAGGGTTAGGTTGAGGGCTAGGGTTAGAGGTCCGGTTAGGGTTACGATTGGACCTAGGGTTAGGGTTATGTTGAGGGTAGGGTTAGAGGTCCGGTTAGGGTTACGATTGGACCTAGGGTTAGGGTTATGTTGAGGGCTAAGGTTACAGTTCCGGTTAGGGTTACGATTGCACCTAGGGTTACGGTTATGTTGAGGACTAGGGGTAGAGATCCGGTTAGGGTTACGATTGGACCTAGGGTTAGGGTTAGGTTGAGGACTAGGGTTAGAGATCCGGTTAGGGCTACGATTAGACCTAGGGTTAGGGTTATGTTGAGGGCTAGCGTTAGAGATCCGGTTACGGTTACGATTGGACCTAGGGTTAGGGTTATGTTGAGGGCTAGGGTTAGAGGTCCGGTTAGGGTTACGATTGGACCTAGGCTTAGGGTTATGTTGAGGCCTAGGGTTAGAGATCCGGTTAGGGTTACGATTGGACCTAGGGTTAGGGTTATGTTGAGGACTAGGGTTAGAGATCCGGTTAGGGTTACGATTGGACCTAGGGTTAGGGTTATGTTGAGGGCTAGGGTTAGAGATCCGGTTAGGGTTACGATTGTACCTAGGGTTAGGGTTTTGTTGGGTGCTAGGGTTAGAGATCCGGTTAGGGTTACGATTGGACCTAGGGTTAGGGTTATGTTGAGGACTAGGGTTAGAGATCCGGTTAGGGTTACGATTGGACCTAGGGTTAGGGTTAGGTTGAGGACTAGGGTTAGAGATCCGGTTAGGGCTACGATTAGACCTAGGGTTAGGGTTACGTTGAGGGCTAGCGTTAGAGATCCGGTTACGGTTACGATTGGACCTAGCGTTAGGTTTATGTTGAGGGCTAGGGTTAGAGGTCCGGTTAGGGTTACGATTGGACCTAGGCTTAGGGTTATGTTGAGGCCTAGGGTTAGAGATCCGGTTAGGGTTACGATTGGACCTAGGGTTAGGGTTATGTTGAGGACTAGGGTTAGAGATCCGGTTAGGGTTACGATTGGACCTAGTGTTAGGGTTATGTTGAGGGCTAGGGTTAGAGAT
This sequence comes from Miniopterus natalensis, assembly GCF_054644295.1. Classification (NCBI taxonomy): domain Eukaryota; kingdom Metazoa; phylum Chordata; class Mammalia; order Chiroptera; family Miniopteridae; genus Miniopterus; species Miniopterus natalensis. The sequence continues at coordinate 90,549,203 of NC_142082.1, read as the reverse complement.
CCAGTTAGGGTTACGATTGTACCTAGGGTTAGGGTTTTGTTGGGTGCTAGGGTTAGAGATCCGGTTAGGGTTACGATTGCCCCTAGGGTTAGGGTTATGTTGAGGACTAGGGTTAGAGATCCGGTTAGGGTTACGATTGGACCTAGGGTTAGGGTTAGGTTGAGGACTAGGGTTAGAGATCCGGTTAGGGCTACGATTAGACCTAGGGTTAGGGTTATGTTGAGGGCTAGCGTTAGAGATCCGGTTATGGTTACGATTGGACCTAGGGTTAGGGTTATGTTGAGGGCTAGGGTTAGAGGTCCGGTTAGGGTTACGATTGGACCTAGGCTTAGGGTTATGTTGAGGCCTAGGGTTAGAGATCCGGTTAGGGTTACTATTGGACCTAGGGTTAGGGTTATGTTGAGGACTAGGGTTAGAGATCCGGTTAGGGTTACGATTGGACCTAGGGTTAGGGTTATGTTGAGGGCTAGGGATAGAGGTCCGGTTAGGGTTACGATTGGACCTAGGGTTAGGGTTATGTTGAGGGCTAGTGTTAGAGATCCGGTTAGGGTTACGACTGGACCTAGGGTTAGGGTTATGTTGAGGGCTATGTTTAGAGATCCGGTTAGGGTTACGATTGGACCTAGGGTTAGGGTTAGGTTGAGGGCTAGGGTTAGAGGTCCGGTTAGGGTTACGATTGGACCTAGGGTTAGGGTTATGTTGAGGGTAGGGTTAGAGGTCCGGTTAGGGTTACGATTGGACCTAGGGTTAGGGTTATATTGAGGACTAAGGTTAGAGATCCGTTTAGGGTTACGATTGGACCTAGGGTTAGGGTTATGTTGAGGGCTAGGGTTAGAGATCCGGTTACGGTTACGATTGGACCTAGGGTTAGGGTTATGTTGAGGGCTAGGGTTAGAGGTCCGGTTAGGGTTACGATTGGACCTAGGGTTAGGGTTATGTTGAGGACTAGGTTTAGAGATCCGGTTAGGGTTACGATTGGACCTAGGGTTAGGGTTATGTTGAGGACTAGGGTTAGAGATCCGGTTAGGGTTACGATTGGACCTAGTGTTAGGGTTATGTTGAGGAGTAGGGTTAGAGATCTTGTTTGGGTTACGATTGGACCTAGGGTTAGGGTTAGGTTGAGGGTTAGGGTAGGAGATCCGGTTAGGGTTACGATTGGACCTAGGGTTCGGGTTATGTTGAGGGCTAGGGTTAGAGATCCGGTTAGGGTTACGATTGGATCTAGGGTTAGGTTTATGTTGAGGGCTAGGGATAGAGGTCCGGTTAGGGTTACGATTGGACCTAGGGTTAGGGTTATGTTGAGGGCTAGTGTTAGAGATCCGGTTAGGGTTACGATTGGATCTAGGGTTAGGTTTATGTTGAGGGCTAGGGATAGAGGTCCGGTTAGGGTTACGATTGGACCTAGGGTTAGGGTTATGTTGAGGGCTAGTGTTAGAGATTCGGTTAGGGTTACGACTGGACCTAGGGTTAGGGTTATGTTGAGGGCTATGTTTAGAGATCCGGTTAGTGTTACGATTGGACCTAGGGTTAGGGTTAGGTTGAGGGCTAGGGTTAGAGGTCCGGTTAGGGTTACGATTGGACCTAGGGTTAGGGTTATGTTGAGGGTAGGGTTAGAGGTCCGGTTAGGGTTACGATTGGACCTAGGGTTAGGGTTATGTTGAGGACTAAGGTTAGAGATCCGTTTAGGGTTACGATTGGACCTAGGGTTAGAGTTATGTTGAGGGCTAGGGTTAGAGATCCGGTTACGGTTACGATTGGACCTAGGGTTAGGGTTATGTTGAGGGCTAGGGTTAGAGGTCCGGTTAGGGTTACGATTGGACCTAGGGTTAGGGTTATGTTGAGGACTAGGTTTAGAGACCCGGTTAGGGTTACGATTGGACCTAGGGTTAGGGTTATGTTGAGGACTAGGGTTAGAGATCCGGTTAGGGTTACGATTGGACCTAGTGTTAGGGTTATGTTGAGGAGTAGGGTTAGAGATCTTGTTAGGGTTACGATTGGACCTAGGGTTAGGGTTAGGTTGAGGGTTAAGGTAGGAGATCCGGTTAGGGTTACGATTGGACCTAGGGTTAGGGTTATGTTGAGGGCTAGGGTTAGAGATCCGGTTACGGTTACGATTGGACCTAGGGTTAGGGTTATGTTGAGGCCTAGGGTTAGAGATCCAGTTAGGGTTACGATTGTACCTAGGGTTAGGGTTTTGTTGGGTGCTAGGGTTAGAGATCCGGTTAGGGTTACGATTGGACCTAGGGTTAGGGTTATGTTGAGGACTAGGGTTAGAGATCCGGTTAGGGTTACGATTGGACCTAGGGTTCGGGTTATGTTGAGGGCTAGGGTTAGAGATCCGGTTAGGGTTACGATTGGATCTAGGGTTAGGTTTATGTTGAGGGCTAGGGATAGAGGTCCGGTTAGGGTTACGATTGGACCTAGGGTTAGGGTTATGTTGAGGGCTAGTGTTAGAGATCCGGTTAGGGTTACGATTGGATCTAGGGTTAGGTTTATGTTGAGGGCTAGGGATAGAGGTCCGGTTAGGGTTACGATTGGACCTAGGGTTAGGGTTATGTTGAGGGCTAGTGTTAGAGATCTGGTTAGGGTTACGACTGGACCTAGGGTTAGGGTTATGTTGAGGGCTATGTTTAGAGATCCGGTTAGGGTTACGATTGGACCTAGGGTTAGGGTTAGGTTGAGGGCTAGGGTTAGAGTTCCGGTTAGGGTTACGATTGGACCTAGGGTTAGGGTTATGTTGAGGGTAGGGTTAGAGGTCCGGTTAGGGTTACGATTGGACCTAGGGTTAGGGTTATGTTGAGGGCTAAGGTTAGAGTTCCGGTTAGGGTTACGATTGCACCTAGGGTTAGGGTTATGTTGAGGACTAGGGGTAGAGATCCGGTTAGGGTTACGATTGGACCTAGGGTTAGGGTTAGGTTGAGGACTAGGGTTAGAGATCCGGTTAGGGCTACGATTAGACCTAGGGTTAGGGTTATGTTGAGGGCTAGCGTTAGAGATCCGGTTACGGTTACGATTGGACCTAGGGTTAGGGTTATGTTGAGGGCTAGGGTTAGAGGTCCGGTTAGGGTTACGATTGTACCTAGGGTTAGGGTTTTGTTGGGTGCTAGGGTTAGAGATCCGGTTAGGGTTACGATTGGACCTAGGGTTAGGGTTATGTTGAGGACTAGGGTTAGAGATCCGGTTAGGGTTACGATTGGACCTAGGGTTCGGGTTATGTTGAGGGCTAGGGTTAGAGATCCGGTTAGGGTTACGATTGGATCTAGGGTTAGGTTTATGTTGAGGGCTAGGGATAGAGGTCCGGTTAGGGTTACGATTGGACCTAGGGTTAGGGTTATGTTGAGGGCTAGTGTTAGAGATCCGGTTAGGGTTACGATTGGATCTAGGGTTAGGTTTATGTTGAGGGCTAGGGATAGAGGTCCGGTTAGGGTTACGATTGGACCTAGGGTTAGGGTTATGTTGAGGGCTAGTGTTAGAGATCTGGTTAGGGTTACGACTGGACCTAGGGTTAGGGTTATGTTGAGGGCTATGTTTAGAGATCCGGTTAGGGTTACGATTGGACCTAGGGTTAGGGTTAGGTTGAGGGCTAGGGTTAGAGTTCCGGTTAGGGTTACGATTGGACCTAGGGTTAGGGTTATGTTGAGGGTAGGGTTAGAGGTCCGGTTAGGGTTACGATTGGACCTAGGGTTAGGGTTATGTTGAGGGCTAAGGTTAGAGTTCCGGTTAGGGTTACGATTGCACCTAGGGTTAGGGTTATGTTGAGGACTAGGGGTAGAGATCCGGTTAGGGTTACGATTGGACCTAGGGTTAGGGTTAGGTTGAGGACTAGGGTTAGAGATCCGGTTAGGGCTACGATTAGACCTAGGGTTAGGGTTATGTTGAGGGCTAGCGTTAGAGATCCGGTTACGGTTACGATTGGACCTAGGGTTAGGGTTATGTTGAGGGCTAGGGTTAGAGGTCCGGTTAGGGTTACGATTGGACCTAGGCTTAGGGTTATGTTGAGGCCTAGGGTTAGAGATCCGGTTAGGGTTACGATTGGACCTAGGGTTAGGGTTATGTTGAGGACTAGGGTTAGAGATCCGGTTAGGGTTACGATTGGACCTAGGGTTAGGGTTATGTTGAGGGCTAGGGTTAGAGATCCAGTTAGGGTTACGATTGTACCTAGGGTTAGGGTTTTGTTGGGTGCTAGGGTTAGAGATCCGGTTAGGGTTACGATTGGACCTAGGGTTAGGGTTATGTTGAGGACTAGGGTTAGAGATCCGGTTAGGGTTACGATTGGACCTAGGGTTAGGGTTATGTTGAGGACTAGGGTTAGAGATCCGGTTAGGGTTACGATTGGACCTAGGGTTAGGGTTATGTTGAGGGCTAGGGTTAGAGATCCAGTTAGGGTTACGATTGTACCTAGGGTTAGGGTTTTGTTGGGTGCTAGGGTTAGAGATCCGGTTAGGGTTACGATTGGACCTAGGGTTAGGGTTATGTTGAGGACTAGGGTTAGAGATCCGGTTAGGGTTACGATTGGACCTAGGGTTAGGGTTAGGTTGAGGACTAGGGTTAGAGATCCGGTTAGGGCTACGATTAGACCTAGGGTTAGGGTTATGTTGAGGGCTAGCGTTAGAGATCCGGTTACGGTTACGATTGGACCTAGGGTTAGGGTTATGTTGAGGGCTAGGGTTAGAGGTCCGGTTAGGGTTACGATTGGACCTAGGCTTAGGGTTATGTTGAGGCCTAGGGTTAGAGATCCGGTTAGGGTTACGATTGGACCTAGGGTTAGTGTTATGTTGAGGACTAGGGTTAGAGATCCGGTTAGGGTTACGATTGGACCTAGTGTTAGGGTTATCTTGAGGGCTAGGGTTAGAGATCCGGTTAGGGTGAAGATTGGACCTATGCTTAGGGTTATGTTGAGGGCTATGGTTAGAGATCCAATTAGGGTTACGATTGTACCTAGGGTTAGGGTCATGTTGAGGGCTAGGGTTAGACATTCGGTTAGGGCTACGATTGGACCTAGGGTTAGGGTTATGTTGAGGGCTAGGTTTAGAGATCCGGTTATGGTGAAGATTGGACCTATGGTTAGGGTTATGTTGAGGGCTAGAGTTAGAGATCCGGTTAGGGTTACGATTGGACCTAGGGTTAGGTTTATCTTGAGGGCTAGGGTTAGAGATCTGGTTAGGGTTACGATTGGACCTAGGGTTAGGGTTATGTTGAGGGCTATGGTTCGAGATCCGGTTAGGGTTAAGATTGGACCTATGGTTAGGGTTATGTTGAGGGCTAGGGTTAGAGATCCGGTTAGGGTTACGATTGGACCTAGGGTTAGGGTTATGTTGAGGGCTAGTGTTAGAGATCCGGTTAGGGTTACGATTGGACCTAGGGTTAGGGTTATGTTGAGAGCTAGGGTTAGAGATCCAATTAGGGTTACGATTGTACCTAGGGTTAGGGTTATGTTGAGGGCTATGGTTAGAGATCCGGTTAAGGTTACGATTGGACCTAGGGTTAGGGTTATGTTTAGGGCTAGGTTTAGAGAGACGGTTAGGGTTACGATTGGACCTAGGATTTGGGTTATGTTGAGGACTAGGTTTAGAGAGACGGTTAGGGTACGATTGGACCTAGGGTTAGGGTTATGTTGTGGGCTAGGGTTAGAGATCCGGTTAGGATTACGTTTGGACATAGAGTTAGGGTTATGTTGAGGGCTAGGGTTAGAGATCCGGTTAGGGTTACGATTGGACCTAGGGTTAGGGTTATGTTGAGGCCTAGCGTTAGAGATCCGGTTAGGGTTACGATTGGACCTAAGGTTAGGTTTATGTTGAGGGCTAGGATTAGAGATCCGGTTAGGGTTACGATAGGACCGGGGTTAGAGTTATGTTGAGGGCTAGGGTTAGAGATCCGGTTAGGGTTACAATTCGACCTAGGGTTAGGGTTATGTTGAGGGCCAGGGTTAGAGATCCGGTTAGGGTTACGATTGGACCTAGGGTTAGGGTTATATTGAGGGCTGGGGTTAGAGATCCGGTTAGGGTTACGATTGGACCTAGGGTTAGGGTTATGTTGAGGCCTAGCGTTAGAGATCCGGTTAGGGTTACGATTCGACCTAGGGTTAGGGTTATGTTGAGGGCTAGGGTTAGAGATCCGGTTAGGGTTACGATTGGACCTAGGGTTAGGGTTATGTTGAGGGCTAGGGTTAGAGATCCGGTTAGGGCTACGATTGGACCTAGGGTTAGGGTAATGTTGAGGGCTAGGTTTAGAGATCCGGTTAGGGTTACGATTGGACCTAGCGTTAGGGTTATTTTGAGGGCTAGGTTTAGAGAGATGGTTAGGGTTACGAGTAGGCCTAGGGTTACGGTTATTTTGAGGGCTAGGTATAGAGAGACGGTTAGGGTTACGGTTGGACCTAGGGTTAGGGTTATGTTGAGGGGTAGGTTTAGAGAGACGGTTAGGATACGATTGGACCTAGGGTTAGGGTTATGTTGAGGGGTACGGTTAGATATCCGGTTAGGGTTACGATTGGACCTAGGGTTAGGGTTATGTTGAGGGCTAGGTTTAGAGAGACGGTTAGGGTTACGATTGGACCTAGGGTTAGGGTTATGTTGAGGACTAGTTTTAGAGAGACGGTAGGGTACGATTGGACCTAGGGTTAGGATTATGTTGAGGGCTAGGTTTAGAGATCCTGATAGGGTTACGATTGGACCTAGGGTTAGGGTTATGTTGAGGACTATTTTTAGAGAGACGGTTAGGGTACGATTGGACCTATGGTTAGGGTTAGGTTGAGGGCTAGGGTTAGAGATCCTGTTAGAGTTACTATTGGACCTAGGGTTAGGGTTATGTTGGGGGCTAGGTTTAGAGATCCGGTTAGGGTTACGATTGGACCTAGGGTTAGGTTTATGTTTAGGGCTAGGTTTAGAGAGACGGTTAGGGTTACGATTGGACCTAGGGTTAGGGTTATGTTGAGGGCTAGGTTTAGAGAGACGGTTAGGGTACGATTGGACCTAGGGTTAGGGTTATGTTGAGGGCTAGGGTTAGAGGTCCGGTTAGGGTTACGATTGTACCTAGGGTTAGGGTTATGTTGAGGACTAGGGTTAGAGATCCGGTTAGGGTTACGATTGGACCTAGGGTTAGGGTTATGTTGAGGACTAGGGTTAGAGATCCGGTTAGGGTTACGATTGGACGTAGTGTTAGGGTTATGTTGAGGACTAGGGTTAGAGATCCTGTTAGGGTTACGATTGTACCTAGGGTTAGGGTTATGTTGAGGGCTAGGTTTAGAGATCCGGGTAGGGTTATTGGACCTAAGGTTAGGGTTATGTTGAGGGATAGGGATAGCGGACCGGTTAGGGTTACGATTGGACCTAGTGTTAGGGTTATGTTGAGGACTAGGGTTAGAGATCCTGTTAGGGTTACGATTGGACCTAGGGTTAGGGTTATGTTGAGGGCTAGGGTTAGAGATCCGGTTAGGGTTACGATTGGACCTAGAGGTAGGGTTATGTTGAGAGCTAGGGTTAGAGATCCAATTAGGGTTACGATTGTACCTAGGGTTAGGGTTATGTTTAGGGCTATGGTTAGAGATCCGGTTAAGGTTACGATTGGACCTAGGGTTAGGGTTATGTTTAGGGCTAGGGTTAGAGATCCGGTTAGGGTTACGATTGGACCTAGGGTTAGGGTTATGTTGGGGGCTAGGTTTAGAGATCCGGTTAGGGTTACGATTGGACCTAGGGTTAGGGTTATGTTTAGGGCTAGGTTTAGAGATCCGGTTAGGGTTACGATTGGACCTAGGGTTAGGGTTAGGTTGAGGGCTAGGGTTAGAGGTCCGGTTAGGGTTACGATTGGACCTAGGGTTAGGGTTATGTTGAGGGCTAGGTTTAGAGAGACGGTTAGGGTACGATTGGACCTAGGGTTAGGGTTATGTTGAGGGCTAGGGTTAGAGGTCCGGTTAGGGTTACGATTGGACCTAGGGTTAGGGTTATGTTGAGGACTAGGGTTAGAGATCCGGTAAGGGTTACGATTGGACCTAGGGTTAGGGTTATGTTGAGGACTAGGATTAGAGATCCGGTTAGGGTTACGATTGGACCTAGTGTTAGGGTTATGTTGAGGACTAGGGTTAGAGATCCTGTTAGGGTTACGATTGGACCTAGGGTTAGGGTTATGTTGAGGGCTAAGTTTAGAGATCCGGTTAGGGTTACGATTGGACCTAGGGTTAGGGTTATGTTGAGGGCTAGGGTTAGAGATCCGGTTAGGGTTACGACTGGACCTAGGGTTAGGGTTATGTTGAGGGCTAGGGTTAGAGATCCGGTTAGGGTTACGATTGGACCTAGGGTTAGGGTTATGTTGAGGGCTAGGGTTAGACATCCGGTTAGGGCTACAATTGGACCTAGGTTTAGGGTAATGTTGAGGGCTAGGGATAGAGGTCCGGTTAGGGTTACGATTGGACCTAGGGTTAGGGTTATGTTGAGGGCTAGGGTTAGAGATCCGGTTAGGGTTACGACTGGACCTAGGGTTAGGGTTATGTTGAGGGCTATGTTTAGAGAGACGGTTAGGGTACGATTGGACCTAGGGTTAGGGTTATGTTGAGGGCTATGGTTAGAGATCCGGTTAGGGTTAAGATTGGACCTATGGTTAGGGTTATGTTGAGGGCTAAGGTTAGAGATCCGGTTAGAGTTACGATTGGACCTAGGGTTAGATTTATGTTGAGGGCTAGGGTTAGAGATCCGGTTAGGGTTACGATTGGACCTAGGGTTAGGGTTATGTTGAGGGCTAGGGTTAGAGATCAGGTTAGTGTTACGATCGGACATAGGGTTAGGGTTATGTTGAGAGCTAGGTTTAGAGATCCAATTAGGGTTACGATTGTACCTAGAGTTAGGGTTATGTTGAGGGCTATGGTTAGAGATCCGGTTAAGCTTACGATTGGACCTAGGGTTAGGGTTATGTTTAGGGCTAGCTTTAGAGAGACGGTTAGGGTTACGATTGGACCTAGGGTTTGGGTTATGTTGAGGGCTAGGTTTAGAGACACGGTTAGGGTACGATTGGACCTAGGGTTAGGGTTATGTTGAGGTCTAGGTTTAGAGATCCGGTTAGTGTTACGATTGGACCTAGGGTTAGGGTTATGTTTAGGGCTAGGGTTAGAGATCCGGTTAGGGCTACGATTGGACCTAGGGTTAGGGTTATGTTGAGGGCTAGGTTTAGAGATCCGGTTAGGGTGAAGATTGGACCTATGCTTAGGGTTATGTTGAGGGCTATGGTTAGAGATCCAATTAGGGTTACGATTGTACCTAGGGTTAGGGTCATGTTGAGGGCTAGGGTTAGACATTCGGTTAGGGCTACGATTGGACCTAGGGTTAGGGTTATGTTGAGGGCTAGGTTTAGAGATCCGGTTATGGTGAAGATTGGACCTATGGTTAGGGTTATGTTGAGGGCTAGAGTTAGAGATCCGGTTAGGGTTACGATTGGACCTAGGGTTAGGTTTATCTTGAGGGCTAGGGTTAGAGATCTGGTTAGGGTTACGATTGGACCTAGGGTTAGGGTTATGTTGAGGGCTATGGTTCGAGATCCGGTTAGGGTTAAGATTGGACCTATGGTTAGGGTTATGTTGAGGGCTAGGGTTAGAGATCCGGTTAGGGTTACGATTGGACCTAGGGTTAGGGTTATGTTGAGGGCTAGTGTTAGAGATCCGGTTAGGGTTACGATTGGACCTAGGGTTAGGGTTATGTTGAGAGCTAGGGTTAGAGATCCAATTAGGGTTACGATTGTACCTAGGGTTAGGGTTATGTTGAGGGCTATGGTTAGAGATCCGGTTAAGGTTACGATTGGACCTAGGGTTAGGGTTATGTTTAGGGCTAGGTTTAGAGAGACGGTTAGGGTTACGATTGGACCTAGGATTTGGGTTATGTTGAGGACTAGGTTTAGAGAGACGGTTAGGGTACGATTGGCCCTAGGGTTAGGGTTATGTTGTGGGCTAGGGTTAGAGATCCGGTTAGGATTACGTTTGGACATAGAGTTAGGGTTATGTTGAGGGCTAGGGTTAGAGATCCGGTTAGGGTTACGATTGGACCTAGGGTTAGGGTTATGTTGAGGCCTAGCGTTAGAGATCCGGTTAGGGTTACGATTGGACCTAAGGTTAGGTTTATGTTGAGGGCTAGGATTAGAGATCCGGTTAGGGTTACGATAGGACCGGGGTTAGAGTTATGTTGAGGGCTAGGGTTAGAGATCCGGTTAGGGTTACAATTGGACCTAGGGTTAGGGTTATGTTGAGGGCCAGGGTTAGAGATCCGGTTAGGGTTACGATTGGACCTAGGGTTAGGGTTATATTGAGGGCTGGGGTTAGAGATCCGGTTAGGGTTGCGATTGGACCTAGGGTTAGGGTTATGTTGAGGCCTAGCGTTAGAGATCCGGTTAGGGTTACGATTCGACCTAGGGTTAGGGTTATGTTGAGGGCTAGGGTTAGAGATCCGGTTAGGGTTACGATTGGACCTAGGGTTAGGGTTATGTTGAGGGCTAGGGTTAGAGATCCGGTTAGGGCTACGATTGGACCTAGGGTTAGGGTAATGTTGAGGGCTAGGTTTAGAGATCCGGTTAGGGTTACGATTGGACCTAGCGTTAGGGTTATTTTGAGGGCTAGGTTTAGAGAGATGGTTAGGGTTACGAGTAGGCCTAGGGTTACGGTTATTTTGAGGGCTAGGTATAGAGAGACGGTTAGGGTTACGGTTGGACCTAGGGTTAGGGTTATGTTGAGGGGTAGGTTTAGAGAGACGGTTAGGATACGATTGGACCTAGGGTTAGGGTTATGTTGAGGGGTACGGTTAGATATCCGGTTAGGGTTACGATTGGACCTAGGGTTAGGGTTATGTTGAGGGCTAGGTTTAGAGAGACGGTTAGGGTTACGATTGGACCTAGGGTTAGGGTTATGTTGAGGACTAGTTTTAGAGAGACGGTAGGGTACGATTGGACCTAGGGTTAGGATTATGTTGAGGGCTAGGTTTAGAGATCCTGATAGGGTTACGATTGGACCTAGGGTTAGGGTTATGTTGAGGACTAGGTTTAGAGAGACGGTTAGGGTACGATTGGACCTATGGTTAGGGTTAGGTTGAGGGCTAGGGTTAGAGATCCTGTTAGAGTTACTATTGGACCTAGGGTTAGGGTTATGTTGGGGGCTAGGTTTAGAGATCCGGTTAGGGTTACGATTGGACCTAGGGTTAGGTTTATGTTTAGGGCTAGGTTTAGAGAGACGGTTAGGGTTACGATTGGACCTAGGGTTAGGGTTATGTTGAGGGCTAGGTTTAGAGAGACGGTTAGGGTACGATTGGACCTAGGGTTAGGGTTATGTTGAGGGCTAGGGTTAGAGGTCCGGTTAGGGTTACGATTGTACCTAGGGTTAGGGTTATGTTGAGGACTAGGGTTAGAGATCCGGTTAGGGTTACGATTGGACCTAGGGTTAGGGTTATGTTGAGGACTAGGGTTAGAGATCCGGTTAGGGTTACGATTGGACGTAGTGTTAGGGTTATGTTGAGGACTAGGGTTAGAGATCCTGTTAGGGTTACGATTGTACCTAGGGTTAGGGTTATGTTGAGGGCTAGGTTTAGAGATCCGGGTAGGGTTATTGGACCTAAGGTTAGGGTTATGTTGAGGGATAGGGTTAGCGGACCGGTTAGGGTTACGATTGGACCTAGTGTTAGGGTTATGTTGAGGACTAGGGTTAGAGATCCTGTTAGGGTTACGATTGGACCTAGGGTTAGGGTTATGTTGAGGGCTAGGGTTAGAGATCCGGTTAGGGTTACGATTGGACCTAGAGGTAGGGTTATGTTGAGAGCTAGGGTTAGAGATCCAATTAGGGTTACGATTGTACCTAGGGTTAGGGTTATGTTTAGGGCTATGGTTAGAGATCCGGTTAAGGTTACGATTGGACCTAGGGTTAGGGTTATGTTTAGGGCTAGGGTTAGAGATCCGGTTAGGGTTACGATTGGACCTAGGGTTTGGGTTATGTTGAGGGCTAGGTTTAGAGAGACGGTTAGGGTACGATTGGACCTAGGGTTAGGGTTATGTTTTGGGCTAGGGTTAGAGATCCGGGTAGGGTTACGATTGGACCTAGGGTTAGGGTTATGTTGAGGGCTAGGGTTAGACATTCGGTTAGGGCTACGATTGGACCTAGGGTTAGGGTTATGTTGATCGCTAGTTTTAGAGATTCGGTTAGGGTTAAGATTGGACCTATGTTTAGGGTTATGTTGAGGGCTAGAGTTAGAGATCCGGTTAGGGTTACGATTGGACCTAGGGTTAGGTTTATGTTGAGGGCTAGGGTTAGAGATCTGGTTAGGGTTACGATTGGACCTAGGGTTAGGGTTATGTTGAGGGCTATGGTTCGCGATCCGTTTAGGGTTAAGATTGGACCTATGGTTAGGGTTATGTTGAGGGCTAAGGTTAGAGATCCGGTTAGGGTTACGTTTGGACCTAGGGTTAGGGTTATGTTGAGGGCTAGGGTTAGAGATCCGGTTAGGGTTACGATTGGACCTAGGGTTAGGGTTATGTTGAGAGCTAGGGTTAGAGATCCAATTAGGGTTACGATTGTACCTAGGGTTAGGGTTATGTTGAGGGCTATGGTTAGAGATCCGGTTAAGGTTACGATTGGACCTAGGGTTAGGGTTATGTTTAGGGCTAGGTTTAGAGAGACGGTTAGGGTTACGATTGGACCTAGGGTTTGGGTTATGTTGAGGACTAGGTTTAGAGAGACGGTTAGGGTACGATTGGACCTAGGGTTAGGGTTATGTAGTGGGCTAGGGTTAGAGATCTGGTTAGGATTACGATTGGACATAGGGTTAGGGATATGTTGAGGGCTAGGGTTAGAGATCCGGTTAGGGTTACGATTGGACCTAGGGTTAGGGTTATGTTGAGGGCTAGGGTTAGAGGAACGGTTAGGGTTACGATTGGACCTAGGGTTAGGGTTATGTTGAGGACTAGGGTTAGAGATCCGGTTAGGGTTACTATTGGACCTAGGGTTAGGGTTATGTGGAGGGCTAGGGTTAAAGATCCGGTATGGGTTACGATTGGACCTAGGGTTAGGGTTATGTTGAGGGCTAGGGTTAGAGATCTGGTTAGGGTTACGATTTGACCTAGGGTTAGGGTTATGTTGAGTCCTAGCGTTAGAGATCCGGTTAGGGTTACGATTGGACCTAGGGTTAGGGTTATGTTGAGGGCTAGGGTTAGAGATCCGGTTAGGGTTACGATTGGACCTAGGGTTAGGGTTATGTTGAGGGCTAGGGTTAGAGATCCGGGTAGGGTTACGATTGGACCTAAGGTTAGGTTTATGTTGAGGGCTACGGTTAGAGATCCGGTTAGGGTTACTATTGGACCTAGGGTTAGGGCTAGGTTGAGGGTTAGGGTTAGAAGTCCGGTTAGGGTTACGATTGGACCTAGGGTTAGGGTTATGTTGAGGGCTAGAGTTAGAGATCCGGTTAGGGTTACGATTGGACCTAGGGTTAGGGTTATGTTGAGGGCTAGGGTTAGAGATCCCATTAGGGTTACGATTGTACCTAGGGTTAGGGTTATGTTGGGGGCTAGGGTTAGAGATCCGGTTAGGGTTACGATTGGACCTAGGATTAGGGTTATGTTTAGGGCTAGGGTTAGAGAGACGGTTAGGGTTACGATTGGACCTAGGGTTAGGGTTATGTTGAGGGCTATGGTTAGAGATCCGGTTAGGGTTACGATTGGACCTAGGGTTAGGGTGATGTTTAGGGCTAGGGTTAGAGAGACGGTTAGGGTTACGTTTGGACCTAGGGTTAGGGTGATGTTTAGGGCTAGGGTTAGAGAGACGGTTAGGGTTACGATTGGACCTAGGGTTTGGGTTATGTTGAGGGCTAGGTTTAAATAGACGGTTAGGGTACGATTGGACCTAGGGTTAGGGTTATGTTGTGGGCTAGGGTTAGAGATCCGGGTAGGGTTAAGATTGGACCTAGGGTTAGGGTTATGTTGAGGGCTAGGTTTCGATTTCCGGTTAGGGTTACGATTGGACCTAGGGTTAGGGTTATGTTGAGGGCTAGGTTTAGAGTTCCGGTTAGTGTTACGATTGAACCTAGGGTTAGGGTTATGCTGAGGTCTATGGTTCGAGATCCGGTTAGGGTTAAGATTGGACCTATGGTTAGTGTTATGTTGAGGGCTAGGTTTAGAGATCCGGTTAGGGTTACGATTGGACCTAGGGTTAGGGTTATGTTGAGGGCTAGGTTTAGAGATCCGGTTAGGGTTACGATTGGACCTAGGGTTAGGGTTATGTTGAGGCCTAGCATTAGAGATCCGGTTAGGGTTACGATTGGACCTAGGGTTAGGGTTATGTTGAGGGCTAGGGTTAGAGATCCTGTTAGGGTTACGATTGGACCTAGGGTTAGGGTTATGTTGAGGGCTATGGTTAGAGATCCGGTTAGGGTTAAAGTTGGACCTATGGTTAGGGTTATGTTGAGGGCTAGGGTTAGAGATCCGGTTAGGGTTACGATTGGACCTAGAGTTAGGTTTATGTTGAGGGCTAGGGTTAGAGATCCGGTTAGGGTTACGATTGGACCTAGGGTTAGGGTAATGTTGAGGGCTAGGGTTAGAGATCCGGTTAGGGTTACGATTGAACCTAGGGTTAGGGTTATGTTGAGGGCTGGGGTTAGAGGTCCGGTTAGGGTTACGATTGGACCTAGGGTTAGGGTTATGTTGAGGACTAGGGTTAGGGATCCGGTTAGGGTTACGATTGGACCTAGGGTTAGGGTTATGTTGAGGACTAGGGTTAGAGATCCTGTTAGGGTTACGATTGGACCTAGGGTTAGGGTTATGTTGAGGGCTAGGGTTAGAGATCCGGTTAGGGTTACGATTGGACCTAGGGTTAGCGTTATGTTGAGGGCTAGGGTTAGAGATCCGGTTAGGGTTACGATTGGACCTAGAGGTAGGGTTATGTTGAGAGCTAGGGTTAGAGATCCAATTAGGGTTACGATTGTACCTAGGGTTAGGGTTATGTTTAGGGCTATGGTTAGAGATCCGGTTAAGGTTACGATTGGACCTAGGGTTAGGGTTATGTTTAGGGCTAGGGTTAGAGATCCGGTAAGGGTTACGATTGGACCTAGGGTTTGGGTTATGTTGAGGGCTAGGTTTAGAGAGACGGTTAGGGTACGATTGGACCTAGGGTTAGGGTTATGTTGTGGGCTAGGGTTAGAGATCCGGGTAGGGTTACGATTGGTCCTAGGGTTAGGGTTATGTTGAGGGCTAGGGTTAGACATTCGGTTAGGGCTACGATTGGACCTAGGTTTAGGGTTATGTTGATGGCTAGTTTTAGAGATCCGGTTAGGGTTAAGATTGGACCTATGGTTAGGGTTATGTTGAGGGCTAGAGTTAGAGATCCGGTTAGGGTTACGATTGGACCTAGGGTTAGGTTTATGTTGAGGGCTAGGATTAGAGATCTGGTTAGGGTTACGATTGGACCTAGGGTTAGGGTTATGTTGAGGGCTATGGTTCGAGATCCGTT
The DNA here is from genome assembly GCF_054644295.1 of Miniopterus natalensis. NCBI lineage: Eukaryota > Metazoa > Chordata > Mammalia > Chiroptera > Miniopteridae > Miniopterus > Miniopterus natalensis. Next base: position 90,533,749 of record NC_142082.1, on the reverse strand, counting down.
TAGGGTTAAGATTGGACCTATGGTTAGGGTTATGTTGAGGGCTAGGGTTAGAGATCCGGTTAGGGTTACGTTTGGACCTAGGGTTAGGGTTATGTTGAGGGCTAGGGTTAGAGATCCGGTTAGGGTTACGATTGGACCGAGGGTTAGGGTTATGTTGAGAGCTAGGGTTAGAGATCCAATTAGGGTTACGATTGTACCTAGGGTAAGGGTTATGTTGAGGGCTATGGTTAGAGATCCGGTTAAGGTTACGATTGGACCTAGGGTTAGGGTTATGTTTAGGGCTAGGTTTAGAGAGACGGTTAGGGTTACGATTGGACCTAGGGTTTGGGTTATGTTGAGGACTAGGTTTAGAGAGACGGTTAGGGTACGATTGGACCTAGGGTTAGGGTTATGTAGTGGGCTAGGGTTAGAGATCTGGTTAGGATTACGATTGGACATAGGGTTAGGGATATGTTGAGGGCTAGGGTTAGAGATCCGGTTAGGGTTACGATTGGACCTAGCGTTAGGGTTATGTTGAGGGCTAGGGTTAGAGGTCCGGTTAGGGTTACGATTGGACCTAGGGTTAGGGTTATGTTGAGGACTAGGGTTAGAGATCCGGTTAGGGTTACTATTGGACCTAGGGTTAGGGTTATGTGGAGGGCTAGGGTTAAAGATCCGGTATGGGTTACGATTGGACCTAGGGTTAGGGTTATGTTGAGGGCTAGGGTTAGAGATCTGGTTAGGGTTACGATTTGACCTAGGGTTAGGGTTATGTTGAGTCCTAGCGTTAGAGATCCGGTTAGGGTTACGATTGGACCTAGGGTTAGGGTTATGTTGAGGGCTAGGGTTAGAGATCCGGTTAGGGTTACGATTGGACCTAGGGTTAGGGTTATGTTGAGGCCTAGCGTTAGAGATCCGGTGAGGGTTACGATTGGACCTAAGGTTAGGTTTATGTTGAGGGCTACGGTTAGAGATCCGGTTAGGGTTACTATTGGACCTAGGGTTAGGGCTAGATTGAGGGTTAGGGTTAGAAGTCCGGTTAGGGTTACGATTGGACCTAGGGTTAGGGTTATGTTGAGGGCTAGAGTTAGAGATCCGGTTAGGGTGACGATTGGACCTAGTGTTAGGGTTATGTTCAGGGCTAGGGTTAGAGATCCCATTAGGGTTACGATTGTATCTAGAGTTAGGGTTATGTTGGGGGCTAGGGTTAGAGATCCGGTTAGGGTTACGATTGGACCTAGGATTAGGGTTATGTTTAGGGCTAGGGTTAGAGAGACGGTTAGGGTTACGATTGGACCTAGGGTTAGGGTTATGTTGAGGGCTATGGTTAGAGATCCGGTTAAGGTTACGATTGGACCTAGGGTTAGGGTGATGTTTAGGGCTAGGGTTAGAGAGACGGTTAGGGTTACGATTGGACCTAGGGTTTGGGTTATGTTGAGGGCTAGGTTTAAATAGACGGTTAGGGTACGATTGGACCTAGGGTTAGGGTTATGTTGTGGGCTAGGGTTAGAGATCCGGGTAGGGTTAAGATTGGACCTAGGGTTAGGGTTATGTTGAGGGCTAGGTTTCGATTTCCGGTTAGGGTTACGATTGGACCTAGGGTTAGGGTTATGTTGAGGGCTAGGTTTAGAGTTCCGGTTAGTGTTACGATTGGACCTAGGGTTAGGGTTATGTTGAGGGCTATGGTTCGAGATCCGGTTAGGGTTAAGATTGGACCTATGGTTAGTGTTATGTTGAGGGCTAGGGTTAGAGATCCGGTTAGGGTTACGATTGGACCTAGGGTTAGGGTTATGTTGAGGGCTAGGTTTAGAGATCCGGTTAGGGTTACGATTGGACCTAGGGTTAGGGTTATGTTGAGGCCTAGCATTAGAGATCCGGTTAGGGTTACGATTGGACCTAGGGTTACGGTTATGTTGAGGGCTAGGGTTAGAGATCCTGTTAGGGTTACGATTGGACCTAGGGTTAGGGTTATGTTGAGGGCTATGGTTAGAGATCCGGTTAGGGTTAAGATTGGACCTATGGTTAGGGTTATGTTGAGGGCTAGGGTTAGAGATCCGGTTAGGGTTACGATTGGACCTAGGGTTAGGTTTATGTTGAGGGCTAGGGTTAGAGATCCGGTTAGGGTTACGATTGGACCTAGGGTTAGGGTAATGTTGAGGGCTAGGGTTAGAGATCCGGTTAGGGTTACGATTGAACCTAGGGTTAGGGTTATGTTGAGGGCTAGGGTTAGAGGTCCGGTTAGGGTTACGATTGGACCTAGGGTTAGGGTTATGTTGAGGACTAGGGTTAGGGATCCGGTTAGGGTTACTATTGGACCTAGGTTTAGGGTTATGTTGACGGCTAGGGTTAGAGATCCGGTTAGGGTTACGATTGGACCTAGGGTTAGGGTTATGTTGAGGGCTAGGGTTAGAGATCCGGTTAGGGTTACGATTGGACCTAGGGTTAGGGTTATGTTGAGGGCTATGGTTAGAGATCCGGTTAGGGTTAAGATTGGACCTATGGTTAGGGTTATGTTGAGGGCTAGGGTTAGAGATCCGGTTAGGTTTACGATTGGAACTAGGGTTAGGTTTATGTTGAGGGCTAGGGTTAGAGATCCGGTTAGGGTTACGATTGGACATAGGGTTAGGGTTATGTTGAGGGCTAGGGTTAGAGATCCGGTTAGGGTTATGATTGGACCTAGGATTAGGGTTATGTTGAGAGCTAGGGTTAGAGATCCAATTAGGGTTACGATTGTACCTAGGGTTAGGGTTATGTTTAGGGCTATGGTTAGAGATCCGGTTAAGGTTACGATTGGACCTAGGGTTAGGGTTATGTTCAGGGCTAGGTTTAGAGAGACCATTAGTGTTACACTGGGACCTAGGGTTAGGGTTATGTTGTGGGCTAGGGTTAGAGATCCGGTTAGGGTTACGATTGGACGAGGGTTAGGGTTATGCTGAGGGCTAGGTTTAGAGATCCGTTTAGGGTTACGATTGGACCTAGGATTAGGGTTATGTTGAGGACTAGATTTAGAGATTCGGTTAGTGTTACGATTGGACCTAGGGTTAGGGTTATGTTGAGGACTAGGGTTAGATATCCGGTTAGGGTTACTATTGGACCTAGGGTTAGGGTTATGTTGAGGGGTAGGGTTAGAGATCCGGTTAGGGTTACGATTGGACCTAGGGTTAGGGTTATGTTGAGGGCAGGGTTTAGAGATCTGGTTAGGGTTACGATTGGACCTAGGGTTAGGGTTATGTTGAGGCCTAGCGTTATAGATCCGGTTAGGGTTACGATTGGACCTAGCGTTAGGGTTATGTTGAGGCCTAGCGTTATAGATCCGGTTAGGGTTACTATTGGACCTAGGGTTAGGGTTATGTTGAGGGCTAGGGTTAGAGATCCGGTTAGGGTTACGATTGGACCTAGGGTTAGGGTTATGTTGAGGGCTAGGGTTAGACATCCGGTTTGGGCTACGATTGGACCTAGGGTTAGGGTCATGTTGAGGGCTAGGGTTAGAAATCCGGTTAGGGTTACGATTGGACCTAGGGTTAGGTTTATGTTGAGGGCTAGGGTTAGAGGTCTGGTTAGGGTTACGATTGGACCTAGGGTTAGGGTTGTGTTGAGGGCTAGGGTTAGAGATCCGATTAGGGTTACGATTGGACCTAAGGTTAGGTTTATGTTGAGGGCTAGGGTTAGAGATCCGGTTAGGGTTACGATTGGACCTAGGGTTAGGGTTATGTTGAGGGCTAGGGTTAGAGATCCGGTTAGGGTTACGATTGGACCTAGGGTTAGGGTTATGTTGCGGGCTAGGGTTAGAGGTCCGGTTAGGGTTAAGATTGGACCTAGGGTTAGGGTTATGTTGAGGGCTAGGGTTAGAGATCCGGTTACGGTTACGATTGGACCTAGGGTTAGGGTTATGTTGAGGGCTAAGGTTAGAGATCCGGTTAGGGTTACGATTTGACCTAGGGTTAGGGTTATGTTGAGGACTAGGGTTAGAGATCCGGTTAGGGTTACGATTGGACCTAGGGTTAGGGTTATGTTGAGGACTAGGGTTAGAGATCCGGTTCAGCTTACGATTATACCTAGGGTTAGGGTTATGTTGAGGGCTAGGGTTAGAGATCCGGTTAGGGTTACGATTGGACCTAGCGTTAGGGTTATGTTGAGGGCTAGGGTTAGAGGTCCGGTTAGGGTTACGATTGGACCTAGGGTTAGGGTTATGTTGAGGACTAGGTTAGAGATCCGGTTAGGGTTACGATTGGACCTAGGGTTAGGGTTATGTTGAGGGCTAGGGATAGAGGTCCGGTTAGGGTTACGATTGGACCTATGGTTAGGGTTATGTTGAGGGCTAGGGTTAGAGATCCGGTTAGGGTTACGACTGGACCTAGGATTAGGGTTATGTTGAGGGCTATGTTTAGAGATCCGGTTAGGGTTACGATTGGACCTAGGGTTAGGTTTATGTTGAGGGCTAGCGTTAGAGATCTGGTTAGGGTTACGATTGAACCTAGGGTTAGGGTTATGTTGAGAGCTAGGGTTAGAGATCCGTTTGGGGTTACTATTGGACCTAGGGTTAGGGTTATGTTGAGGGCTAGGGTTAGAGATCCGGTTAGTGTTACAATTGGACCTACGGTTAGGGTATGTTGAGGGCTAGAGTCAGAGATCCGGTTAGGGTTACGATTGGACCTAGGGTTAGGGTTATGTTCAGGGCTATGGTTAGAGATCCGGTTAGGGTTACGATTGGTCCTAGGGTTAGGTTTATGTTGAGGGCTAGGGTTAGAGATCCGGTTAGGTTTACGATTGGACCTAGGGTTAGGGTTATGCTGAGGGCTAGGTTTAGAGATCCGGTTAGGGTTACAATTCCACCTACGGTTAGGGTTATGTTGAGGGCTAGGTTTAGAGGTCCGATTAGGGTTACGATTGGACCTAGGGTTAGGGTTATGTTGAGGGCTAGGGTTAGAGGTCCGGTTAGGGTTACGATAGGACCTAGAGTTAGGGTTATGTTGAGGGCTAGGGTTAGAGATCCGGTTAGGGTTACGATTGGACCTAGGGTTAGGGTTATGTTGAGGGCTAGAGTTAGAGATCCGGTTAGGGTTACGATTGGACCTACGGTTAGGGTATGTTGAGGGCTAGAGTCAGAGATCCGGTTAGGGTTACGATTGGACCTAGGGTTAGGGTTATGTTCAGGGCTATGGTTAGAGATCCGGTTAGGGTTACGATTGGACCTAGGGTTAGGTTTATGTTGAGGGCTAGGGTTAGAGATCCGGTTAGGGTTACGATTGGACCTAGGGTTAGGGTTATGTTGAGGGCTAGGGTTAGAGATCCAGTTAGGGTTACTATTGGACCTAAGGTTAGGGTTAGGTCGAGGGCTAGGGTTAGAGGTCTGGTTAGGGTTACGATTGGACCTAGGGTTAGGGTTATGTTGAGGGCTAGGGTTAGAGATCCAGTTAGGGTTACGATTGGACCTAGGGTTAGGGTTATGTTGACGGCTAGGGTAGGAGGTCCGATTAGGGTTACGATTGGACCTAGGGTTAGGTTTATGTTGAGGACTAGGGTTAGAGATCCGGTTAGGGTTACGATTGGACCTGGGTTAGGGTTATGTTGAGGGCTAGGGTTAGAGATCCGGTTAGGGTTACGATTGGACCTAGGGTTAGGGTTATGTTGAGGGCCAGGGTTAGAGATCCGGTTAGGGTTACGATTGGACCTAGGGTTAGGGTTATGTTGAGGGCTAGGGTTGGAGATCCGGTTAGGGTTACGATTGGACCTAGGGTTAGGGTTATGTTGAGGCCTAGCGTTAGAGATCCGGTTAGGGTTACGATTGGACCTAGGGTTAGGGTTATGTTGAGGGCTAGGGTTAGAGATCCGGTTAGGGTTACGATTGGACCCAGGGTTAGGGTTATGTTGAGGGCTAGGGTTAGACATCCGGTTAGGGCTACGATTGGAACTAGGGTTAGGGTTATGTTGAAGGCTAGGTTTAGAGATCCGGTTAGGGTTAAGATTGGACCTAGGGTTAGGGTTATGTTGTGGGCTAGGGTTAGAGATCCGGTTAGGGTTATGATTGGACCTAGGGTTAGGTTTATGTTGAGGGCTAGGGTTAGAGATGCGGTTAGGGTTACGATTGGACCTAGGGTTAGGGTTATGTTGAGGGCTATGGTTAGAGATCCGGTTAGGGTTACGATTGGACCTATGGTTAAGGTTATGTTGAGGGCTAGGTTTAGAGAGACGGTTAGAGTACGATTGGACCTAGGGTTAGGGTTATGTTGAGGGCTAGGGTTAGAGGTCCGGTTAGGGTTACGATTGGACCTAGGGTTAGGGTTATGTTGAGGACTAGGGTTAGAGATCCGGTTAGGGTTACGATTGGACCTAGTGTTAGGGTTATGTTGAGGACTAGGGTTAGAGATCCTGTTAGGGTTACGATTGTACCTAGGATTAGGGTTATGTTGAGGGCTAGGTTTAGAGATCCGGTTAGGGTTATTGGACCTAGGGTTAGGGTTATGTTGAGGGATAGGGTTAGCGGACCGGTTAGGGTTACGATTGGACCTAGTGTTAGGGTTATGTTGAGGACTAGGGTTAGAGATCCTGTTAGGGTTACGATTGGACCTAGGGTTAGGGTTATGTTGAGGGCTAGGGTTAGAGATCCGGTTAGGGTTACGATTAGACCTAGAGGTAGGGTTATGTTGAGAGCTAGGGTTAGAGATCCAATTAGGGTTATGATTGTACCTAGGGTTAGGGTTATGTTTAGGGCTAGGGTTAGAGATCCGGTTAGGGTTACGATTGGACCTAGTGTTTGGGTTATGTTGAGGGCTAGGTTTAGAGAGACGGTTAGGGTACGATTGGACCTAGGGTTAGGGTTATGTTGTGGGCTAGGGTTAGAGATCCGGGTAGGGTTACGATTGGACCTAGGGTTAGGTGTATGTTGAGGGCTAGGGTTAGAGATCTGGTTAGGGTTACGATTGGACCTAGGGTTAGGGTTATTTTGAGGGCTATGGTTCGAGATCCGTTTAGGGTTAAGATTGGACCTATGGTTAGGGTTATGTTGAGGGCTAGGGTTAGAGATCCGGTTAGTGTTACGATTGGACCTAGGGTTAGGGTTATGTTGAGAGCTAGGGTTAGAGATCCAATTAGGGTTACGATTGTACCTAGGGTTAGGGTTATGTTGAGGGTTATGGTTAGAGATCCGGTTAAGGTTACGATTGGACCTAGGGTTAGGGTTATGTTTAGGGCTAGGTTTAGAGAGACGGTTAGGGTTACGATTGGACCTAGGGTTTGGGTTATGTTGAGGACTAGGTTTAGAGAGACGGTTAGGGTACGATTGGACCTAGGGATAGGGTTATGTAGTGGGCTAGGGTTAGAGATCTGGTTAGGATTACGATTGGACATAGGGTTAGGGATATGTTGAGGGCTAGGGTTAGAGATCCGGTTAGGGTTACGATTGGACCTAGGGTTAGGGTTATGTTGAGGGCTAGGGTTAGAGATCCGGTTAGTGTTACGATTGGACCTAGGGTTAGGGTTATGTTGAGAGCTAGGGTTAGAGATTAGGTTAGAGTTACTATTGGACCTAGGGTTAGGGTTATGTGGAGGGCTAGGGTTAAAGATCCGGTATGGGGTACGATTGGACCTAGGGTTAGGGTTATGTTGAGGGCTAGGGTTAGAGACCCGGTTAAGGTTACGATTGGACCTAGGGTTAGGGTTATGTTGAGGGCTAGGGTTAGAGATCCGGTTAGTGTGACGATTGGACCTAGGGTTAGGGTTATGTTGAGAGCTAGGGTTAGAGATCCAATTAGGGTTACGATTGTACCTAGGGTTAGGGTTATGTTGAGGGTTATGGTTAGAGATCCGGTTAAGGTTACGATTGGACCTAGGGTTAGGGTTATGTTTAGGGCTAGGGTTAGAGATCCGGTTAGTGTTACGATTGGACCTAGGGTTAGGGTTATGTTGAGAGCTAGGGTTAGAGATCCAATTAGGGTTACGATTGTACCTAGGGTTAGGGTTATGTTGAGGGTTATGGTTAGAGATCCGGTTAAGGTTACGATTGGACCTAGGGTTAGGGTTATGTTTAGGGCTAGGTTTAGAGAGACGGTTAGGGTTACGATTGGACCTAGGGTTTGGGTTATGTTGAGGACTAGGTTTAGAGAGACGGTTAGGGTACGATTGGACCTAGGGATAGGGTTATGTAGTGGGCTAGGGTTAGAGATCTGGTTAGGATTACGATTGGACATAGGGTTAGGGATATGTTGAGGGCTAGGGTTAGAGATCCGGTTAGGGTTACGATTGGACCTAGGGTTAGGGTTATGTTGAGGGCTAGGGTTAGAGGTCCGGTTAGGGTTACGATTGGACCTAGGGTTAGGGTTATGTTGAGGACTAGGGTTAGAGATTAGGTTAGGGTTACTATTGGACCTAGGGTTAGGGTTATGTGGAGGGCTAGGGTTAAAGATCCGGTATGGGGTACGATTGGACCTAGGGTTAGGGTTATGTTGAGGGCTAGGGTTAGAGATCCGGTTAAGGTTACGATTGGACCTAGGGTTAGGGTTATGTTCAGGGCTAGGTTTAGAGAGACGGTTAGTGTTACAATGGGACCTAGGGTTTGGGTTATGTTGAGGGCTAGGTTTAGAGAGACGGTTAGGGTACGATTGGACCTAGGGTTAGGGTTATGTTGTGGGCTATGGTTAGAGATCCGGTTAGGGTTACGATTGGACCTAGGGTTAGGGTTATGCTGAGGGCTAGGTTTAGAGATCCGGTTAGGGTTACGATTGGACCTAGGATTAGGGTTATGTTGAGGGCTAGATTTAGAGATCCGGTTAGTGTTACGATTGGACCTAGGGTTAGGGTTATGTTGAGGACTAGGGTTAGATATCTGGTTAGGTTTACTATTGGACCTAGGGTTAGGGTTATGTTGAGGGCAGGGTTTAGAGATCTGGTTAGGGTTACGATTGGACCTAGGGTTAGGGTTATGTTGAGGCCTAGCGTTATAGATCCGGTTAGGGTTACGATTGGACCTAGCGTTATGGTTATGTTGAGGCCTAGCGTTATCGATCCAGTTAGGGTTACTATTGGACCTAGGGTTAGGGTTATGTTGAGAGCTAGGGTTAGAGATCCGGTTAGGGTTACGATTGGACCTAGGGTTAGGGTTATGTTGAGGGCTAGGGTTAGACATCCGGTTAGGGCTACGATTGGACCTAGGGTTAGGGTTATGTTGAGGGCTAGGTTTAGAGATCCGGTTAGGGTTAAGATTGGACCTAGGGTTAGGGTTATGTTGAGGGCTAGGGTTAGAGATCCGGTTAGGGTTACGATTGGACCTAGGGTTAGGTTTATGTTGAGGGCTAGGGTTAGAGATCTGGTTAGGGTTACTATTGGACCTAGGGTTAGGGTTATGTTGACGGCTATGGTTAGAGATCCGGTTAGGGTTAAGATTGGACCTATGGTTAGGGTTATGTTGAGGGCTAGCATTAGAGATCCGGTTAGGGTTACGATTGGACCTAGGGTTAGGGTTATGTTGAGGGCTAAGGTTAGAGATCCTGTTAGGGTTAAGATTGGACCTGGGTTAGGGTTATGTTGAGGGCTATGGTTAGAGATCCGTTTAGGGTTAAGATTGGACCTGGGTTAGGGTTATGTTGAGGGCTAGGGTTAGAGATCCGGTTAGGGTTACGATTGGACCTAGGGTTAGGGTTATGTTGAGGGCTAGGGTTAGAGATCCTGTTAGGGTTACGATTGGACCTAGGGTTAGGGTTATGTTGACGGCTATGCTTAGAGATCCGGTTAGGGTTAAGATTGTACCTATGGTTAGGGTTATGTTGAGGGCTAGCATTAGAGATCCGGTTAGGGTTACGATTGGACCTAGGGTTAGGGTTATGTTGAGGGCTAGGGTTAGAGATACTGTTAGGGTTACGATTGGACCTAGGGTTAGGGTTATGTTGAGGGCTATGGTTAGAGATCCGTTTAGGGTTAAGATTGGACCTGGGTTAGGGTTATGTTGAGGGCTAGGGTTAGAGATCCGGTTAGGGTTACGATTGGACCTAGGGTTAGGGTTATGTTGAGGGCTAGGGTTAGAGATCCTGTTAGGGTTACGATTGGACCTAGGGTTAGGTTTATGTTGAGGACTAGGGTTAGAGATCCGGTTAGGGTTACGATTGGACCTGGGTTAGGGTTATGTTGAGGGCCAGGGTTAGAGATCCGGTTAGGGTTACGATTGGACCTAGGGTTAGGGTTATGTTGAGGGCCAGGGTTAGAGATCCGGTTAGGGTTACGATTGGACCTAGGGTTAGGGTTATGTTGAGGGCTAGTGTTAGAGATCCAATTAGGGTTACGATTGTACCTAGGGTTAGGGTTATGTTGAGGGCTAGGGTTAGAGATCCGGTTAGGGTTACGATTGGACCTAGAGGTAGGGTTATGTTGAGAGCTAGGGTTAGACATCCGGTTAGGGTTACGATTGGACCTAGGGTTAGGGTTATGTTTAGGGCTAGGTTTAGAGAGACGGTTAGGGTTACGATTGGACCTAGGGTTGGGGTTATGTTGAGGGCTAGGTTTAGAGAGACGGTTAGGGTACGATTGGACCTAGGGTTAGGGTTAAGTTGTGGGCTAGGGTTAGAGATCCTGGTAGGGTTACGATTGGACCTAGGGTTAGGGTTATGTTGAGGGCTAGGGTTAGACATCCGGTTAGGGCTATGATTGGACCTAGGGTTAGGGTTATGTTGAGGGCTATGGTGAGAGATCCGTTTAGGGTTATGATTGGACCTGGGTTAGGGTTATGTTGAGGGCTAGGGTTAGAGATCCGGTTAGGGTTACGATTGGACCCAGGGTTAGGGTTATGTTGAGGGCTAGGGTTAGACATCCGGTTAGGGCTACGATTGGAACTAGGGTTAGGGTTATGTTGAAGGCTAGGTTTAGAGATCCGGTTAGGGTTAAGATTGGACCTAGGTTTAGGGTTATGTTGTGGGCTAGGGTTAGAGATCCGGTTAGGGTTATGATTGGACCTAGGGTTAGGTTTATGTTGAGGGCTAGGGTTAGAGATCCGGTAAGGGTTACGATTGGACCTAGGGTTAGGGTTATGTTGAGGGCTATGGTTAGAGATCCGGTTAGGGTTACGATTGGACCTATGGTTAAGGTTATGTTGAGGGCTAGGTTTAGAGAGACGGTTAGGGTACGATTGGACCTAGGGTTAGGGTTATGTTGAGGGCTAGGGTTAGAGGTCCGGTTAGGGTTACGATTGGACCTAGGGTTAGGGTTCTGTTGAGGACTAGTGTTAGAGATCCGGTTAGGGTTACGATTGGACCTAGTGTTAGGGTTATGTTGAGGACTAGGGTTAGAGATCCTGTTAGGGTTACGATTGTACCTAGGGTTAGGGTTATGTTGAGGGATAGGGTTAGCGGACCGGTTAGGGTTACGATTGGACCTAGTGTTAGGGTTATGTTGAGGACTAGGGTTAGAGATCCTGTTAGGGTTACGATTGGACCTAGGGTTAGGGTTATGTTGAGGGCTAGGGTTAGAGATCCGGTTAGGGTTACGATTAGACCTAGAGGTAGGGTTATGTTGAGAGCTAGGGTTAGAGATCCAATTAGGGTTATGATTGTACCTAGGGTTAGGGTTATGTTTAGGGCTAGGGTTAGAGATCCGGTTAGGGTTACGATTGGACCTAGGGTTAGGGTTATGTTCAGGGCTAGGTTTAGAGAGACGGTTAGTGTTACAATGGGACCTAGGGTTTGGGTTATGTTGAGGGCTAGGTTTAGAGAGACGGTTAGGGTACGATTGGACCTAGGGTTATGGTTATGTTGTGGGCTATGGTTAGAGATCCGGTTAGGGTTACGATTGGACCTAGGGTTAGGGTTATGCTGAGGGCTAGGTTTAGAGATCCGGTTAGGGTTACGATTGGACCTAGGATTAGGGTTATGTTGAGGGCTAGATTTAGAGATCCGGTTAGGGTTACGATTGGACCTAGGGTTAGGGTTATGTTGAGGGCAGGGTTTAGAGATCTGGTTAGGGTTACTATTGGACCTAGGGTTAGGGTTATGTTGAGGGGTAGGGTTAGAGATCCGGTTAGGGTTACGATTGGACCTAGGGTTAGGGTTATGTTGAGGGCAGGGTTTAGAGATCTGGTTAGGGTTACGATTGGACCTAGGGTTAGGGTTATGTTGAGGCCTAGCGTTATAGATCCGGTTAGGGTTACGATTGGACCTAGCGTTATGGTTATGTTGAGGCCTAGCGTTATAGATCCAGTTAGGGTTACTATTGGACCTAGGGTTAGGGTTATGTTGAGGGCTAGGGTTAGAGATCCGGTTAGGGTTACGATTGGACCTAGGGTTAGGGTTATGTTGAGGGCTAGGGTTAGACATCCGGTTAGGGCTACGATTGGACCTAGGGTTAGGGTTATGTTGAGGGCTAGGTTTAGAGATCTGGTTAGGGTTACGATTGGACCTAGGGTTAGGGTTATGTTGACGGCTATGGTTAGAGATCCGGTTAGGGTTAAGATTGGACCTATGGTTAGGGTTATGTTGAGGGCTAGGGTTAGAGATCCGGTTAGGGTTAAGATTGGACCTAGGGTTAGGGTTATGTTGAGGGCTAGGGTTAGAGATCCGGTTAGGGTTACGATTGGACCTAGGGTTAGGTTTATGTTGAGGGCTAGGGTTAGAGATCTGGTTAGGGTTACGATTGGACCTAGGGTTAGGGTTATGTTGACGGCTATGGTTAGAGATCCGGTTAGGGTTAAGATTGGACCTATGGTTAGGGTTATGTTGAGGGCTAGCATTAGAGATCCGGTTAGGGTTACGATTGGACCTATGGTTAGGGTTATGTTGAGGGCTAAGGTTAGAGATCCTGTTAGGGTTAAGATTGGACCTGGGTTAGGGTTATGTTGAGGGCTATGGTTAGAGATCCGTTTAGGGTTAAGATTGGACCTGGGTTAGGGTTATGTTGAGGGCTATGGTTAGAGATCCGGTTAGTGTTACGATTGGACCTAGGGTTAGGGTTATGTTGAGGGCTAGGTTTAGAGATCCTGTTAGGGTTACGATTGGACCTAGGGTTAGGGTTATGTTGACGGCTATGGTTAGAGATCCGGTTAGGGTTAAGATTGTACCTATGGTTAGGGTTATGTTGAGGGCTAGCATTAGAGATCCGGTTAGGGTTACGATTGGACCTAGGGTTAGGGTTATGTTGAGGGCTAGGGTTAGAGATACTGTTAGGGTTACGATTGGACCTAGGGTTAGGGTTATGTTGAGGGCTATGGTTAGAGATCCGTTTAGGGTTAAGATTGGACCTGGGTTAGGGTTATGTTGAGGGCTAGGGTTAGAGATCCGGTTAGGGTTACGATTGGACCTAGGGTTAGGGTTATGTTGAGGGCTAGGGTTAGAGATCTGGTTCGGGTTACGATTTGACCTAGGGTAAGGGTTATGTTGAGTCCTAGCGTTAGAGATCCGGTTAGGGTTACGATTGGACCTAGGGTTAGGGTTATGTTGAGGGCTAGGGTTAGAGATCCGGTTAGGGTTACGATTGGACCTAGAGTTAGGGTTATGTTGAGGCCTAGCGTTAGAGATCCGGTTAGGGTTACGATTGGACCTAAGGTTAGGTTTATGTTGAGGGCTACAGTTAGAGATCCGGTTAGGGTTACTATTGGACCTAGGGTTAGGGTTATGTTGAGGGCTAGGGTTAGAAGTCCGGTTTGGTTACGATTGGACCTAGGGTTAGGGTTATGTTGAGGGCTAGAGTTAGAGATCCGGTTAGGGTTACGATTGGACCTAGCGTTAGGGTTATGTTGAGGGCTAGGGTTAGAGATCCCATTAGGGTTACGATTGTACCTAGGGTTAGGGTTATGTTGGGGGCTAGGGTTAGAGATCCCATTAGGGTTACGATTGTACCTAGGGTTAGGGTGATGTTTAGGGCTAGGGTTAGAGAGACGGTTAGGGTTACGATTGGACCTAGGGTTTGGGTTATGTTGAGGGCTAGGTTTAAAGAGACGGTTAGGGTACGATTGGACCTAGGGTTAGGGTTATGTTGTGGGCTAGGGTTAGAGGTCCGGGTAGGGTTAAGATTGGACCTAGGGTTAGGGTTATGTTGAGGGCTAGGATTCGATTTCCGGTTAGGGTTACGATTGGACCTTGGGTTAGGGTTATGTTGAGGGCTAGGTTTAGAGTTCCGGTTAGTGTTACGATTGGACCTAGGGTTAGGGTTATGTTGAGGGCTATGCTTCGAGATCCGGTTAGGGTTAAGATTGGACCTATGGTTAGGGTTATGTTGAGGGCTAGGGTTAGAGATCCGGTTAGGGGTACGATTGGACCTAGGGTTAGGTTTATGTTGAGGGCTAGGGTTAGAGATCCGGTTAGGGTTACGATTGGACCTAGGGTTAGGGTTATGTTGAGGGCTAGGGTTAGAGGTCCGGTTAGGGTTACGATTGGACCTAGGGTTAGGGTTATGTTGAGGGCTAGGGTTAGGGATCCGGTTAGGGTTACTATTGGACCTAGGTTTAGGGTTATGTTGACGGCTAGGGTTAGAGATCCGGTTAGGGTTACGATTGGACCTAGGGTTAGGGTTATGTTGAGGGCTAGGGTTAGAGATCCGGTTAGGGTTACGATTGGACCTAGGGTTAGGGTTATGTTGAGGCCTAGCATTAGAGATCCGGTTAGGGTTACGATTGGCCCTAGGGTTAGGGTTATGTTGAGGGCTAGGGTTAGAGATCCGGTTAGGGTTACGATTGGACCTATGGTTAGGGTTATGTTGAGGGCTAGGGTTAGAGATCCGGTTAGGGTTACGATTGGACCTAGGGTTAGGGTTATGTTGAGGGCTAGAGTTAGAGATCCGGTTAGGGTTACGATTGGACCTACGGTTAGGGTATGTTGAGGGCTAGAGTCAGAGATCCGGTTAGGGTTACGATTGGACCTAGGGTTAGGGTTATGTTCAGGGCTATGGTTAGAGATCCGGTTAGGGTTACGATTGGACCTAGGTTTAGGTTTATGTTGAGGGCTAGGGTTAGAGATCCGGTTAGGGTTACGATTGGACCTAGGGTTAGGGTTATGTTGAGGGCTAGGGTTAGAGATCCAGTTAGGGTTACGATTCCACCTAGGGTAAGGGTTATGTTGAGGGCTAGGTTTACAGGTCCGGTTAGGGTTACGATTGGACCTAGGGTTAGGGATATGTTGAGGGCTAGGGTTAGAGATCCAGTTAGGGTTACTATTGGACCTAAGGTTAGGGTTATGTTGACGGCTAGGGTAGGAGGTCCGATTAGGGATACGATTGGACCTAGGGTTAGGTTTATGTTGAGGACTAGGGTTAGAGATCCGGTTAGGGTTAGGATTGGACCTGGGTTAGGGTTATGTTGAGGGCTAGGGTTAGAGATCCGGTTAGGGTTACGATTGGACCTAGGGTTAGGGTTATGTTGAGGGCCAGGGTTAGAGATCCGGTTAGGGTTACGATTGGACCTAGGGTTAGGGTTATGTTGAGGGCTAGGGTTAGAGATCCCGTTAGGGTTACGATTGGACCTAGCGTTAGGGTTATGTTGAGGCCTAGCGTTAGAGATCCGGTAAGGGTTACGATTGGACCTAGGGTTAGGGTTATGTTGAGGGCTAGGGTTAGAGATCCGGTTAGGGTTACGATTGGACCCAGGGTTAGGGTTATGTTGAGGGCTAGGGTTAGACATCCGGTTAGGGCTACAATTGGAACTAGGGTTAGGGTTATGTTGAAGGCTAGGTTTAGAGATCCGGTTAGGGTTAAGATTGGACCTAGGGTTAGGGTTATGTTGTGGGCTAGGGT
Source organism: Miniopterus natalensis (assembly GCF_054644295.1). Classification (NCBI taxonomy): domain Eukaryota; kingdom Metazoa; phylum Chordata; class Mammalia; order Chiroptera; family Miniopteridae; genus Miniopterus; species Miniopterus natalensis. Next base: position 90,518,071 of record NC_142082.1, on the reverse strand, counting down.
TAGAGATCCGGTTAGCTTTACGATTGGACCTAGGGTGTGGTTTATGTTGAGGGCTAGGGTTAGAGATCCGGTTAGGGTTACGATTGGACCTAGGGTTAGGGTTACGTTGAGGGCTATGGTTAGAGATCCGGTTAGGGTTACGATTGGACCTATGGTTAAGGTTATGTTGAGGGCTAGGTTTAGAGAGACGGTTAGGGTACGATTGGACCTAGGGTTAGGGTTATGTTGAAGGCTAGGGTTAGAGGTCCGGTTAGGGTTACGATTGGACCTAGGGTTAGGGTTATGTTGAGGACTAGGGTTAGAAATCCGGTTAGGGTTACGATTGGACCTAGGGTTAGGGTTATGTTGAGGACTAGGGTTAGAGATCCTGTTAGGGTTACGATTGTACCTAGGGTTAGGGTTATGTTGAGGGCTAGGTTTAGAGATCCGGTTAGGGTTATTGGACCTAGGGTTAGGGTTATGTTGAGGGATAGGGTTAGCGGACCGGTTAGGGTTACGATTGGACCTAGTGTTAGGGTTATGTTGAGGACTAGGGTTAGAGATCCTGTTAGGGTTACGATTGGACCTAGGGTTAGGGTTATGTTGAGGGCTAGGGTTAGAGATCCGGTTAGGGTTACGATTGGACCTAGAGGTAGGGTTATGTTGAAAGCTAGGGTTAGAGATCCAATTAGGGTTTTGATTGTACCTAGGGTTAGGGTTATGTTTAGGGCTAGGTTTAGAGATCCGGTTAGGGTTACGATTGGACCTAGTGTTTGGGTTATGTTGAGGGCTAGGTTTAGAGAGACGGTTAGGGTACGATTGGACCTAGGGTTAGGGTAATGTTGTGGGCTAGGGTTAGAGATCTGGTTAGGATTACGATTGGACATAGGGTTAGGGATATGTTGAGGGCTAGGGTTAGAGATCCGGTTAGGGTTACGATTGGACCTAGGGTTAGGGTTATGTTGAGGGCTAGGGTTAGAGGCCCGGTTAGGGTTACGATTGGACCTAGGGTTAGGGTTATGTTGAGGACTAGGGTTAGAGATTAGGTTAGGGTTACTATTGGACCTAGGGTTAGGGTTATGTGGAGGGCTAGGGTTAAAGATCCGGTATGGGTTACGATTGGACCTAGGGTTAGGGTTATGTTGAGGCCTAGCGTTAGAGATCCGGTTAGGGTTACGATTGGACCTAAGGTTAGGTTTATGTTGAGGGCTACGGTTAGAGATCCGGTTAGGGTTACTATTGGACCTAGGGTTAGGGTTAGGTTGAGGGCTAGGGTTAGAAGTCCGGTTAGGGTTACGATTGGACCTAGGGTTAGGGTTATGTTGAGGGCTCGAGTTAGAGATCCGGTAGGGTTACGATTGGACGTAGGGTTAGGGTTATGTTCAGGGCTCGAGTTAGAGATCCGGTTAGGGTTACGATTGGACCTAGGGTTAGGGTTATGTTGAGGGCTCGAGTTAGAGATCCCATTAGGGTTACGATTGTACCTAGGGTTAGGGTTATGTTGGGGGCTAGGGTTAGAGATCCGGTTAGGGTTACGATTGGACCTAGGGTTAGGGTTATGTTGAGGGCTATGGTTAGAGATCCGGTTAAGGTTACGATTGGACCTAGGGTTAGGGTGATGTTTAGGGCTAGGGTTAGAGAGACGGTTAGGGTTACGATTGGACCTAGGGTTTGGGTTATGTTGAGGGCTAGGTTTAAAGAGACGGTTAGGGTACGATTGGACCTAGGGTTAGGGTTATGTTGTGGGCTAGGGTTAGAGATCCGGGTAGGGTTAAGATTGGACCTAGGGTTAGGGTTATGTTGAGAGCTAGGATTCGATTTCCGGTTAGGGTTACGATTGGACCTAGGGTTAGGGTTATGTTGAGGGCTAGGTTTAGAGTTCCGGTTAGTGTTACGATTGGACCTAGGGTTAGGGTTATGTTGAGGGCTATGGTTCGAGATCCGGTTAGGGTTAAGATTGGACTTATGGTTAGGGTTATGTTGAGGGCTAGGGTTAGAGATCCGGTTAGGGTTACGATTGGACCTAGGGTTAGGTTTATGTTGAGGGCTAAGGTTAGAGATCCGGTTAGGGTTACGATTGGACCTAGGGTTAGGGTTATGTTGAGGGCTAGGGTTAGAGATCCGGTTAGGGTTACGATTGGACCTAGGGTTAGGGTAATGTTGAGGGCTAGGGTTAGAGGTCCGGTTAGGGTTACGATTGGACCTAGGGTTAGGGTTATGTTGAGGACTAGGGTTAGGGATCCGGTTAGGGTTACTATTGGACCTAGGTTTAGGGTTATGTTGAGGGCTAGGGTTAGAGATCCTGTTAGGGTTACGATTAGACCTAGGGTTAGGGTTAGGTTGAGGGCTAGGGTTAGAGATCCTGTTAGGGTTACGATTGGACCTAGGGTTAGGGTTATGTTGAGGCCTAGCATTAGAGATCCGGTTAGGGTTACGATTGGACCTAGGGTTAGGGTTATGTTGAGGGCTAGGGTTAGAGATCCTGTTAGGGTTACGATTGGACCTAGGGTTAGGGTTATGTTGAGGGCTAGGGTTAGAGATCCTGTTAGGGTTACGATTGGACCTAGGGTTAGGGTTATGTTGAGGCCTAGCATTAGAGATCTGGTTAGGGTTACGATTGGACCTAGGGTTAGGGTTATGTTGTGGGCTAGGGTTAGAGATCCTGTTAGGGTTACGATTGGACCTAGGGTTAGGGTTATGTTGAGGGATATGGTTAGAGATCCGGTTAGGGTTAAGATTGGACCTATGGTTAGGGTTATGTTGAGGGCTAGGGTTAGAGATCCGGTTAGGTTTACGATTGGACCTAGGGTTAGGTTTATGTTGAGGGCTAGGGTTAGAGATCCGGTTAGGGTTACGATTGGACATAGGGTTAGGGTTATGTTGAGGGCTAGGGTTAGAGATCCGGTTAGGGTTATGATTGGACCTAGGATTAGGGTTATGTTGAGAGCTAGGGTTAGAGATCCAATTAGGGTTACGATTGTACCTAGGGTTAGGGTTATGTTTAGGGCTATGGTTAGAGATCCTGTTAGGGTTACGATTGGACCTAGGGTTAGGGTTATGTTGAGGGATATGGTTAGAGATCCGGTTAGGGTTAAGATTGGACCTATGGTTAGGGTTATGTTGAGGGCTAGCATTAGAGATCCGGTTAGGGTTACGATTGGACCTAGGGTTAGGGTTATGTTGAGGGCTAAGGTTAGAGATCCTGTTAGGGTTACGATTGGACCTAGGGTTAGGGTTATGTTGAGGGCTATGGTTAGAGATCCGTTTAGGGTTAAGATTGGACCTGGGTTAGGGTTATGTTGAGGGCTGGGGTTAGAGATCCGGTTAGGGTTACGATTGGGCCTAGGGTTAGGGTTATGTTGAGGGCTAGGGTTAGAGATCCTGTTAGGGTTACGATTGGACCTAGGGTTAGGGTTATGTTGACGGCTATGGTTAGAGATCCGGTTAGGGTTAAGATTGGACCTATGGTTAGGGTTATGTTGAGGGCTAGGGTTAGAGATCCTGTTAGGGTTACGATTGGACCTAGGGTTAGGGTTATGTTGAGGGCTATGGTTAGAGATCCGTTTAGGGTTAAGATTGGACCTGGGTTAGGGTTATGTTGAGGGCTAGGGTTAGAGATCCTGTTAGGGTTACAATTGGACCTAGGGTTAGGGTTATGTTGAGGGCCATGGTTAGAGATCCGGTTAGGGTTACGATCGGACCTAGGGTTAGGGTTATGTTGAGGGCTAGGGTTAGAGATCCGGTTAGGGTTACGATTGTACCTAGGGTTAGGGTTATGTTGAGGGCTAGGGTTAGAGATCCGGTTAGGGTTACGATTGGACCTAGAGGTAGGGTTATGTTGAGAGCTAGGGTTAGAGATCCGGTTAGGGTTACGATTGGACCTAGGGTTAGGGTTATGTTTAGGGCTAGGTTTAGAGAGACGGTTAGGGTTACGATTGGACCTAGGGTTGGGGTTATGTTGAGGGCTAGGGTTAGACATCCGGTTAGGGCTATGATTGGACCTAGGGTTAGGGTTATGTTGAGGGCTATGGTTAGAGATCCGTTTAGGGTTATGATTGGACCTGGGTTAGGGTTATGTTGAGGGCTAGGGTTAGAGATCCGGTTAGGGTTACGATTGGACCTAGGGTTAGGGTTATGTTGAGGGCTATGGTTAGAGATCCGTTTAGGGTTAAGATTGGACCTGGGTTAGGGTTATGTTGAGGGCTAGGGTTAGAGATCCGGTTAGGGTTACGATTGGACCTAGGGTTAGGGTTATGTTGAGGGCTAGGGTTAGAGATCCTGTTAGGGTTACGATTGGACCTAGGGTTAGGTTTATGTTGAGGACTAGGGTTAGAGATCCGGTTAGGGTTACGATTGGACCTGGGTTAGGGTTATGTTGAGGGCTAGGGTTAGAGATCCGGTTAGGGTTACGATTGGACCTAGGGTTAGGGTTATGTTGAGGGCCAGGGTTAGAGATCCGGTTAGGGTTACGATTGGACCTAGGGTTAGGGTTATGTTGAGGGCTAGTGTTAGAGATCCAATTAGGGTTACGATTGTACCTAGTGTTAGGGTTATGTTGAGGGCTAGGGTTAGAGATCCGGTTAGGGTTACGATTGAACCTAGAGGTAGGGTTATGTTGAGAGCTAGGGTTAGAGATCCGGTTAGGGTTACGATTGGACCTAGGGTTAGGGTTATGTTTAGGGCTAGGTTTAGAGAGACGGTTAGGGTTACGATTGGACCTAGGGTTGGGGTTATGTTGAGGGCTAGGTTTAGAGAGACGGTTAGGATACGATTGGACCTAGGGTTAGGGTTAAGTTGTGGGCTAGGGTTAGAGATCCTGGTAGGGTTACGATTGGACCTAGGGTTAGGGTTATGTTGAGGGCTAGGGTTAGACATCCGGTTAGGGCTATGATTGGACCTAGGGTTAGGGTTATGTTGAGGGCTAGGTTTAGAGATCCGGTCAGGGTTACTATTGGACCTAGGGTTAGGGTTATGTTGAGGGCTATGGTTAGAGATCCGGTTAGGGTTACGATTGGACCTAGGGTTAGGTTTATGTTGAGGTCTAGGGTTAGAGATCCAGTTAGGGATACGATTCCACCTAGGTTTAGGGTTATCTTGAGGGATAGGGTTAGAGATCCGGTTAGGGTTACGATTGGACCTAGGGTTAGGGTTATGTTGACGGCTAGGTTAGGAGGTCCGATTAGGGTTACGATTGGACCTAGGGTTAGGTTTATGTTGAGGGCTAGGGTTAGAGATCCGGTTAGGGTTACGATTGGACCTAGGGTTAGGGTTATGTTGACGGCTATGGTTAGAGGTCCGGTTAGGGTTAAGATTGGACCTATGGTTAGGGTTATGTTGAGGGCTAGCATTAGAGATCCGGTTAGGGTTACGATTGGACCTAGGGTTAGGGTTATGTTGAGGGCTAAGGTTAGAGATCCTGTTAGGGTTACGATTGGACCTAGGGTTAGGGTTATGTTGAGGGCTATGGTTAGAGATCCGTTTAGGGTTAAGATTGGACCTGGGTTAGGGTTATGTTGAGGGCTAGGTTTAGAGATCCGGTTAGGGTTACGATTGGACCTAGGGTTAGGGTTATGTTGAGGGCTAGGGTTAGAGATCCTGTTAGGGTTACGATTGGACCTAGGGTTAGGGTTATGTTGACGGCTGTGGTTAGAGATCCGGTTAGGGTTAAGATTGGACCTATGGTTAGGGTTATGTTGAGGGCTAGCATTAGAGATCCGGTTAGGGTTACGATTGGACCTAGGGTTAGGGTTATGTTGAGGGCTAGGGTTAGAGATCCTGTTAGGGTTACGATTGGAACTAGGGTTAGGGTTATGTTGAGGGCTATGGTTAGAGATCCGTTTAGGGTTAAGATTGGACCTGGGTTAGGGTTATGTTGAGGGCTAGGGTTAGAGATCCGGTTAGGGTTACGATTGGACCTAGGGTTAGGGTTATGTTGAGGGCTAGTGTTAGAGATCCTGTTAGGGTTACGATTGGACCTAGGGTTAGGTTTATGTTGAGGACTAGGGTTAGAGATCCGGTTAGGGTTACGATTGGACCTGGGTTAGGGTTATGTTGAGGGCTAGGGTTAGAGATCCGGTTAGGGTTACGATTGGACCTAGGGTTAGGGTTATGTTGAGGGCCAGGGTTAGAGATCCGGTTAGGGTTACGATCGGACCTAGGGTTAGGGTTATGTTGAGGGCTAGTGTTCGAGATCCAATTAGGGTTACGATTGTACCTAGGGTTAGGGTTATGTTGAGGGCTAGGGTTAGAGATCCGGTTAGGGTTACGATTGGACCTAGAGGTAGGGTTATGTTGAGAGCTAGGGTTAGAGATCCGGTTAGGGTTACGATTGGACCTAGGGTTAGGGTTATGTTTAGGGCTAGGTTTAGAGAGACGGTTAGGGTTACGATTGGACCTAGGGTTGGGGTTATGTTGAGGGCTAGGTTTAGAGAGACGGTTAGGGTACGATTGGACCTAGGGTTAGGGTTAAGTTGTGGGCTAGGGTTAGAGATCCTGTTAGGGTTACGATTGGACCTAGGGTTAGGGTTATGTTGAGGGCTAGGGTTAGACATCCGGTTAGGGCTATGATTGGACCTAGGGTTAGGGTTATGTTGAGGGCTATGGTTAGAGATCCGTTTAGGGTTATGATTGGACCTGGGTTAGGGTTATGTTGAGGGCTAGGGTTAGACATCCGGTTAGGGTTACGATTAGACCTAGGGTTAGTGTTATGTTGAGGGCTATGTTTAGAGATCCGGTTAGGGTTACGATTGGACCTATGGTTAGGGTTATGTTTAGGGCTAGGTTTAGAGAGACGGTTAGGGTTACGATTGGACCTAGGGTTTGGGTTATGTTGAGGACTAGGTTTAGAGAGACGGTTAGGGTACGATGGGACCTAGGGTTAGGGTTATGTAGTGGGCTAGGGTTAGAGATCTGGTTAGGATTACGATTGGACATAGGGTTAGGGATATGTTGAGGGCTAGGGTTAGAGATCCGGTTAGGGTTACGATTGGACCTAGGGTTAGGGTTATGTTGAGGGCTAGGGTTAGAGGTCCGGTTAGGGTTACGATTGAACCTAGGGTTAGGGTTATGTTGAGGACTAGGGTTAGAGATCCGGTTAGGGTTACTATTGGACCTAGGGTTAGGGTTATGTTGAGGGCTAGGGTTAAAGATCCGGTATGGGTTACGATTGGACCTAGGGTTAGGGTTATGTTGAGGGCTAGGGTTAGAGATCTGGTTAGGGTTACGATTTGACCTAGGGTAAGTGTTATGTTGAGTCCTAGCGTTAGAGATCCGGTTAGGGTTACGATTGGACCTAGGGTTAGGGTTATGTTGAGGGCTAGGGTTAGAGATCCGGTTAGGGTTACGATTGGACCTAGGGTTAGGGTTATGTTGAGGCCTAGCGTTAGAGATCCGGTTAGGGTTACGATTGGACCTAAGGTTAGGTTTATGTTGAGGGCTACGGTTAGAGATCCGGTTAGGGTTACTATTGGACCTAGGGTTAGGGTTAGGTTGAGGGCTAGGGTTAGAGATCCGGTTAGGGTTACGATTGGACCTAGGGTTAGGGTTATGTTGAGGGGTAGGGTTAGAGATCCCATTAGGGTTACGATTGTACCTAGGGTTAGGGTTATGTTGGGGGCTAGGGTTAGAGATCCGGTTAGGGTTACGATTGGACCTAGGATTAGGGTTATGTTTAGGGCTAGGGTTAGAGAGACGGTTAGGGTTACGATTGGACCTAGGGTTAGGGTTATGTTGAGGGCTAGGGTTAGAGATCCGGTTAGGGTTACGATTGGACCTAGGGTTAGGGTTATGTTGAGGGCTAGGTTTAGAGATCCGGTTAGGGTTACGATTGGACCCAGGGTTAGGGTTATGTTGAGGGCTAGGGTTAGACATCCGGTTAGGGCTACGATTGGAACTAGGGTTAGGGTTATGTTGAAGGCTAGGTTTAGAGATCCGGTTAGGGTTAAGATTGGACCTAGGGTTATGGTTATGTTGTGGGCTAGGGTTAGAGATCCGGTTAGGGTTACGATTGGACCTAGGGTTAGGTTTATGTTGAGGGCTAGGGTTAGAGATCCGGTTAGGGTTACCATTGGACCTAGGGTTAGGGTTATGTTGAGGGCTATGGTTAGAGATCCGGTTAGGGTTACGATTGGACCTATGGTTAGGGTTATGTTGAGGGCTAGGGTTAGAGATCCGGTTAGGGTTACAATTGGACCTAAGGTTAGGTTTATGTTGAGGGCTAGGGTTAGAGATTCGGTTAGGGTTACGATTGGACCTAGGGTTAGGGTTATGTTGAGGGCTAGGGTTAGAGATCCGGTTAGGGTTACGATTGGACCTAGGGTTAGGGTTATGTTGAGGGCTAGGGTTAGAGATCCGGTTAGGGTTACGATTTGACCTAGGGTAAGGGTTATGTTGAGTCCTAGCGTTAGAGATCCGGTTAGGGTTACGATTGGACCTAGGGTTAGGGTTATGTTGAGGGCTAGGGTTAGAGATCCGGTTAGGGTTACGATTGGACCTAGTGTTAGGGTTATGTTGAGGCCTAGCGTTAGAGATCCGGTTAGGGTTACGATTGGACCTAAGGTTAGGTTTATGTTGAGGGCTACGGTTAGAGATCCGGTTAGGGTTACTATTGGACCTAGGGATAGGGTTAGGTTGAGGGCTAGGGTTAGAAGTCCGGTTAGGGTTACGATTGGACCTAGGGTTAGGGTTATGTTGAGGGCTAGAGTTAGAGATCCGGTTAGGGTTACGATTGGACCTAGGGTTAGGGTTATGTTGAGGGCTAGGGTTAGAGATCCCATTAGGGTTACGATTGTACCTAGGGTTAGGGTTATGTTGGGGGCTAGGGTTAGAGATCCGATTAGGGTTACGATTGGACCTAGGATTAGGCTTATGTTTAGGGCTAGGGTTAGAGAGACGGTTAGGGTTACGATTGGACCTAGGGTTAGGGTTATGTTGAGGGCTATGGTTAGAGATCCGGTTAAGGTTACGATTGGACCTAGGGTTAGGGTGATGTTTAGGGCTAGGGTTAGAGAGACGGTTAGGGTTACGATTGGACCTAGGGTTTGGGTTATGTTGAGGGCTAGGTTTAAAGAGACGGTTAGGGTACGATTGGACCTAGGGTTAAGGTTATGTTGTGGGCTAGGGTTAGCGATCCGGGTAGGGTTAAGATTGGACCTAGGGTTAGGGTTATGTTGAGGGCTAGGATTCGATTTCCGGTTAGGGTTACGATTGGACCTAGGGTTAGGGTTATGTTGAGGGCTAGGTTTAGAGTTCCGGTTAGTGTTACGATTGGACCTAGGGTTAGGGTTATGTTGAGGGCTATGGTTCGAGATCCGGTTAGGGTTAAGATTGGACCTATGGTTAGGGTTATGTTGAGGGCTAGGGTTAGAGATCCGGTTAGGGTTACGATTGGACCTAGGGTTAGGGTTATGTTGAGGGCTAGGGTTAGAGATCCGGTTATGGTTACGATTGGACCTAGGGTTAGGGTTATGTTGAGGGCTAGGGTTAGAGGTCCGGTTAGGGTTACGATTGGACCTAGGGTTAGGGTTATGTTGAGGACTAGGGTTAGGGATCCGGTTAGGGTTACTATTGGACCTAGGTTTAGGGTTATGTTGACGGCTAGGGTTAGAGATCCGGTTAGGGTTACGATTGGACCTAGGGTTAGGGTTATGTTGAGGGCTAGGGTTAGAGATCCGGTTAGGGTTACGATTGGACCTAGGGTTAGGGTTATGTTGAGGCCTAGCATTAGAGATCCGGTTAGGGTTACGATTGGACCTAGGGTTAGGGTTATGTTGAGGGCTAGGGTTAGAGATCCTGTTAGGGTTACGATTGGACCTAGGGTTAGGGTTATGTTGAGGGCTATGGTTAGAGATCCGGTTAGGGTTAAGATTGGACCTATGGTTAGGGTTATGTTGAGGGCTAGGGTTAGAGATCCGGTTAGGTTTACGATTGGACCTAGGGTTAGGTTTATGTTGAGGGCTAGGGTTAGAGATCCGGTTAGGGTTACGATTGGACATAGGGTTAGGGTTATGTTGAGGGCTAGGGTTAGAGATCCGGCTAGGGTTATGATTGGACCTAGGATTAGGGTTATGTTGAGAGCTAGGGTTAGAGATCCAATTAGGGTTACGATTGTACCTAGGGTTAGGGTTATGTTTAGGGCTATGGTTAGAGATCCGGTTAAGGTTACGATTGGACCTAGGGTTAGGGTTATGTTCAGGGCTAGGTTTAGAGAGACGGTTAGTGTTACAATGGGACCTAGTATTTGGGTTATGTTGAGGGCTAGGTTTAGAGAGACGGTTAGGGTACGATTGGACCTAGGGTTAGGGTTATGTTGTGGGCTAGGGTTAGAGATCTGGTTAGGGTTACGATTGGACCTAGGGTTAGGGTTATGCTGAGGGCTAGATTTATAGATCCGGTTAGGGTTACGATTGGACCTAGGATTAGGGTTATGTTGAGGGCTAGATTTAGAGATCCGGTTAGTGTTACGATTGGACCTAGGGTTAGGGTTATGTTGAGGACTAGGGTTAGATATCCGGTTAGGGTTACTATTGGACCTAGGGTTAGGGTTATGTTGAGGGGTAGGGTTAGAGATCCGGTTAGTGTTACGATTGGACCTAGGGTTAGGGTTATGTTGAGGCCTAGCGTTATAGATCCGGTTAGGGTTACTATTGGACCTAGGGTTAGGGTTATGTTGAGGGCTATGGTTAGAGATCCGGTTAGGGTTACGATTGGACCTAGGGTTAGGGTTATGTTGAGGGCTAGGGTTAGAGATCCGGTTAGGGTTACGATTGGACCCAGGGTTAGGGTTATGTTGAGGGCTAGGGTTAGACATCCGGTTAGGGCTACGATTGGAACTAGGGTTAGGGTTATGTTGAAGGCTAGGTTTAGAGATCCGGTTAGGGTTAAGATTGGACCTAGGGTTATGGTTATGTTGTGGGCTAGGGTTAGAGATCCGGTTAGGGTTACGATTGGACCTAGGGTTAGGTTTATGTTGAGGGCTAGGGTTAGAGATTCGGTTAGGGTTACGATTGGACCTAGGGTTAGGGTTATGTTGAGGGCTAGGGTTAGAGATCCGGTTAGGGTTACGATTGGACCTAGGGTTAGGGTTATGTTGAGGGCTAGGGTTAGAGATCCGGTTAGGGTTACGATTTGACCTAGGGTAAGGGTTATGTTGAGTCCTAGCGTTAGAGATCCGGTTAGGGTTACGATTGGACCTAGGGTTAGGGTTATGTTGAGGGCTAGGGTTAGAGATCCGGTTAGGGTTACGATTGGACCTAAGGTTAGGGTTATGTTGAGGCCTAGCGTTAGAGATCCGGTTAGGGTTACTATTGGACCTAGGGATAGGGTTAGGTTGAGGGCTAGGGTTAGAAGTCCGGTTAGGGTTACGATTGGACCTAGGGTTAGGGTTATGTTGAGGGCTAGAGTTAGAGATCCGGTTAGGGTTACGATTGGACCTAGGGTTAGGGTTATGTTGAGGGCTAGGGTTAGAGATCCCATTAGGGTTACGATTGTACCTAGGGTTAGGGTTATGTTGGGGGCTAGGGTTAGAGATCCGATTAGGGTTACGATTGGACCTAGGATTAGGGTTATGTTTAGGGCTAGGGTTAGAGAGACGGTTAGGGTTACGATTGGACCTAGGGTTAGGGTTATGTTGAGGGCTATGGTTAGAGATCCGGTTAAGGTTACGATTGGACCTAGGGTTAGGGTGATGTTTAGGGCTAGGGTTAGAGAGACGGTTAGGGTTACGATTGGACCTAGGGTTTGGGTTATGTTGAGGGCTAGGTTTAAAGAGACGGTTAGGGTACGATTGGACCTAGGGTTAGGGTTATGTTGTGGGCTAGGGTTAGCGATCCGGGTAGGGTTAAGATTGGACCTAGGGTTAGGGTTATGTTGAGGGCTAGGATTCGATTTCCGGTTAGGGTTACGATTGGACCTAGGGTTAGGGTTATGTTGAGGGCTAGGTTTAGAGTTCCGGTTAGTGTTACGATTGGACCTAGGGTTAGGGTTATGTTGAGGGCTATGGTTCGAGATCCGGTTAGGGTTAAGATTGGACCTATGGTTAGGGTTATGTTGAGGGCTAGGGTTAGAGATCCGGTTAGGGTTACGATTGGACCTAGGGTTAAGGTTATGTTGAGGGCTAGGGTTAGAGATCCGGTTAGGGTTACGATTGGACCTAGGGTTAGGGTTATGTTTAGGGCTAGGGTTAGAGGTCCGGTTAGGGTTACGATTAGACCTAGGGTTAGGGTTATGTTGAGGACTAGGGTTAGGGATCCGGTTAGGGTTACTATTGGACCTAGGTTTAGGGTTATGTTGACGGCTAGGGTTAGAGATCCGGTTAGGGTTACGATTGGACCTAGGGTTAGGGTTATGTTGAGGGCTAGGGTTAGAGATCCGGTTAGGGTTACTATTGGACCTAGGTTTAGGGTTATGTTGACGGCTAGGGTTAGAGATCCGGTTAGGGTTACGATTGGACCTAGGGTTAGGGTTATGTTTAGGGCTAGGGTTAGAGGTCCGGTTAGGGTTACGATTGGACCTAGGGTTAGGGTTATGTTGAGGGCTAGGGTTAGAGATCCGGTTAGGTTTACGATTGGACCTAGGGTTAGGTTTATGTTGAGGGCTAGGGTTAGAGATCCGGTTAGGGTTACGATTGGACATAGGGTTAGGGTTATGTTGAGGGCTAAGGTTAGAGATCCGGTTAGGTTTACGATTGGACCTAGGGTTAGGTTTATGTTGAGGGCTAGGGTTAGAGATCCGGTTAGGGTTACGATTGGACATAGGGTTAGGGTTATGTTGAGGGCTTGGGTTAGAGATCCGGCTAGGGTTATGATTGGACCTAGGATTAGGGTTATGTTGAGAGCTAGGGTTAGAGATCCAATTAGGGTTACGATTGTACCTAGGGTTAGGGTTATGTTTAGGGCTATGGTTAGAGATCCGGTTAAGGTTACGATTGGACCTAGGGTTAGGGTTATGTTCAGGGCTAGGTTTAGAGAGACGGTTAGTGTTACAATGGGACCTAGTATTTGGGTTATGTTGAGGGCTAGGTTTAGAGAGACGGTTAGGGTACGATTGGACCTAGGATTAGGGTTATGTTGAGGGCTAGATTTAGAGATCCGGTTAGTGTTACGATTGGACCTAGGGTTAGGGTTATGTTGAGGACTAGGGTTAGATATCCGGTTAGGGTTACTATTGGACCTAGGGTTAGGGTTATGTTGAGGGGTAGGGTTAGAGATCCGGTTAGTGTTACGATTGGACCTAGGGTTAGGGTTATGTTGAGGGCTAGGGTTAGACATCCGGTTAGGGCTACGATTGGACCCAGGGTTAGGGTTATGTTGAGGGCTAGGTTTAGAGGTCCGGTTAGGGTTAAGATTGGACCTAGGGTTAGGGTTATGTTGAGGGCTAGGGTTAGAGATCCGGTTAGGGTTACGATTGGACCTAGGGTTAGGTTTATGTTGAGGGCTAGGGTTAGAGATCTGGGTAGGGTTACGATTGGACCGAGGGTTAGGGTTATGTTGACGGCTATGGTTAGAGATCCGGTTAGGGTTAAGATTGGACCTATGCTTAGGGTTATGTTGAGGGCTAGCATTAGAGATCCGGTTAGGGTTACGATTGGACCTAGGGTTAGGGTTATGTTGAGGGCTAGGGTTAGAGATCCTGTTAGGGTTACGATTGGACCTAGGGTTAGGGTTATGTTGAGGGCTATGGTTAGAGATCCGTTTAGGGTTAAGATTGGACCTGGGTTAGGGTTATGTTGAGGGCCAGGGTTAGAGATCCGGTTAGGGTTACGATTGGACCTAGGGTTAGGGTTATGTTGAGGGCTAGTGTTAGAGATCCAATTAGGGTTACGATTGTACCTAGGGTTAGGGTTATGTTGAGGGCTAGGGTTAGAGATCCGGTTAGGGTTACGATTGTACCTAGGGTTAGGGTTATGTTGAGGGCTAGGGTTAGAGATCCGGTTAGGGTTACGATTGGACCGAGAGGTAGGGTTATGTTGAGAGCTAGGGTTAGAGAGACGGTTAGGGTACGATTGGACCTAGGGTTAGGGTTAAGTTGTGGGCTAGGGTTAGAGATCCTGGTAGGGTTACGATTGGACCTAGGGTTAGGGTTATGTTGAGGGCTAGGGTTAGACATCCGGTTAGGGCTATGATTGGACCTAGGGTTAGGGTTATGTTGAGGGCTAGGTTTAGAGATCCGGTTAGGGTTAAGATTGGACTTATGTTTAGGGTTATGTTGAGGGCTAGAGTTAGAGATCTGGTTAGGGTTACGATTGGACCTAGGGTTAGGGTTATGTTGAGGGCTAGGTTTAGAGATCCGGTTAGGGTTACGATTGGACCTAGGGTTAGGGTTATGTTGAGGCCTAGCGTTAGAGATCCGGTTAGGGTTACGATTGGACCTAGGGTTAGGGTTATGTTGAGGGCTAGGGTTAGAGATCCGGTTAGGGTTACGATTGGACCTAGGGTTAGGGTTATGTTGAGGCCTAGCGTTAGAGACCGGGTTAGGGTTACGATTGGACCCAGGGTTAGGGTTATGTTGAGGGTTACGGTTAGAGATCCGGTTAGGGTTACGATTGGACCTAGGGTTAGGGTTATGTTGAGGGCTAGGGTTAGAGATCCGGTTAGGGCTACGATTGGACCTAGGGATACGGTTATGTTGAGGGCTAGGTTTAGAGATCCGGTTAGGGTTAAGATTGGACCTAGGGTTAGGGTTATGTTGAGGGCTAGGGTTAGAGATCCTGTTAGGGTTACGATTGGACCTAGGGTTAGGTTTATGTTGAGGGCTAGGGTTAGAGGTCTGGTTAGGGTTACGATTGGACCTAGGGTTAGGGTTATGTTGAGGGCTAGGGTTAGAGATCCGGTTAGGGTTACGATTGGACCTAGGGTTAGGTTTATGTTGAGGGCTAGGGTTAGAGGTCTGGTTAGGGTTACGATTGGACCTAGGGGTAGGGTTATGTTGAGGGCTAGGGTTAGAGATCCGATTAGGGTTACGATTGGACCTAAAGTTAGGTTTATGTTGAGGGCTAGGGTTAGAGATCCGGTTAGGGTTACGATTGGACCTAGGGTTAGGGTTATGTTGAGGGCTAGGGTTAGAGATCCGGTTAGGGTTACGATTGGACCTAGGGTTAGGGTTATGTTGAGGGCTAGGGTTAGAGATCCGGTTAGGGTTACGATTGGACCTATGGTTAGGGTTATGTAGAGGGCTAGGGTTAGAGGTCCGGTTAGGGTTAAGATTGGACCTAGGGTTAGGGTTATGTTGAGGGCTAGGGTTAGAGATCCGGTTACGGTTACGATTGGACCTAGGGTTAGGGTTATGTTGAGGGCTAAGGTTAGAGATCCGGTTAGGGTTACGATTGGACCTAGGGATAGGGTTATGTTGAGGACTAGGGTTAGAGATCCGGTTAGGGTTACGATTGGACCTAGGGTTAGGGTTATGTTGAGGACTAGGGTTAGAGATTCGGTTCAGCTTACGATTAGACATAGGGTTAGGGTTATGTTGAGGGCTAGGGTTAGAGATCCGGTTACGGTTACGATTTGACCTAGCGTTAGGGTTATGTTGAGGGCTAAGGTTAGAGGTCCGGTTAGGGTTACGATTGGACCTAGGGTTAGGGTTATGTTGAGGACTAGGTTAGAGATCCGGTTAGGGTTACGATTGGACCTAGGGTTAGGGTTATGTTGAGGGCTAGGGTTAGAGATCCGGTTAGGGTTACGATTGGACCTAGGGTTAGGTTTATGTTGAGGGCTAGCGTTAGAGATCTGATTAGGGTTACGATTGGACCTAGGGTTAGGGTTATGTTGAGAGCTAGGGTTAGAGATCCGTTTGGGGTTACTATTGGACCTAGGGTTAGGGTTATGTTGAGGGCTATGTTTAGAGATCCGGTTAGGGTTACGATTGGACCTAGGGTTTGGTTTATGTTGAGGGCTAGCGTTAGAGATCTGGTTAGGGTTACGATTGGACCTAGGGTTAGGGTTATGTTGAGAGCTAGGGTTAGAGATCCGTTTGGGGTTACTATTGGACCTAGGGTTAGGGTTATGTTGAGGCCTAGGGTTAGAGATCCGGTTAGGGTTACGATTGGACCTACGGTTAGGGTATGTTGAGGGCTAGAGTCAGAGATCCGGTTAGGGTTACGATTGGACCTAGGGTTAGGGTTATGTTCAGGGCTATGGTTAGAGATCCGGTTAGGGTTACGATTGGACCTAGGGTTAGGTTTATGTTGAGGGCTAGGGTTAGAGATCCGGTTAGGGTTACGATTGGACCTAGGGTTAGGGTTATGCTGAGGGCTAGGGTTAGAGATCCGGTTAGGGTTACAATTCCACCTAGGGTTAGGGTTATGTTGAGGGCTAGGTTTAGAGGTCCGGTTAGGGTTACGATTGGACCTAGGGTTAGGGTTATGTTGAGGGCTAGGGTTAGAGGTCCGGTTAGGGTTACGATAGGACCTAGAGTTAGGGTTATGTTGAGGGCTAGGGTTAGAGATCCGGTTAGGGTTACGATTGGACCTAGGGTTAGGGTTATGTTGAGGGCTAGAGTTAGAGATCCGGTTAGGGTTACGATTGGACCTACGGTTAGGGTATGTTGAGGGCTAGAGTCAGAGATCCGGTTAGGGTTACGATTGGACCTAGGGTTAGGGTTATGTTCAGGGCTATGGTTAGAGATCCGGTTAGGGTTACAATTGGACCTAGGGTTAGGGTTATGTTGAGGGCTAGGGTTAGAGATCCGGTTAGGGTTACGATTGGACCTAGGGTTAGGGTTATGTTGAGGGCTAGGTTTAGAGATCCGGTTAGGGTTACGATTGGACCTAGGGTTAGGGTTATGTTGAGGGCTAGGGTTAGAGGTCCGGTTAGGGTTACGATTGGACCTAGGGTTAGGGTTATGTTGAGGGCTAGGGTTAGAGATCTGGTTACGGTTACGATTGGACTTAGGGTTAGGGTTATGTTGAGGGCTATGTTTAGAGATCCGGTTAGGGTTACGATTGGACCTAGGGTTAGGGTTAGGTTGAGGGCTAGGGTTAGAAGTCCGGTTAGGGTTACGATTGGACCTAGGGTTAGGGTTATGTTGAGGACTAGAGTTAGAGATCCGGTTATGGTTACGATTAGACCTAAGGTTAGGGTTATGTTGAGGGCTAGGGTTAGAGATCCGGTTAGGGTTACGATTGGACCTAGGGTTAGGGTTATGTTGAGGGCTAGGATTAGAGGTCCGGTTAGGGTTACGATTGGACCTAGGCTTAGGGTTATGTTGAGGCCTAGGGTTAGAGATCCGGTTAGGGTTACGATTGGACCTAGGGTTAGGGTTATGTTGAGGGCTAGGGTTACAGATCCGGTTAGGGTTACGGTTGGACCTAGGGTTAGGGTTATGTTGAGGGCTAGGGTTAGAGATCCGGTTAGGGTTACGATTGGACCTAGGGTTAGGGTTATGTTGAGGGCTAGTGTTAGAGATCCGGTTAGGGTTACGACTGGACCTAGGGTTAGGGGTATGTTGAGGGCTATGTTTAGAGATCCGGTTAGGGTTACGATTGGACCTAGGGTTAGGGTTAGGTTGAGGGCTAGGGTTAGAGTTCCGGTTAGGGTTACGATTGTACCTAGTGTTAGGGTTATGTTGAGGGCTAGGGTTAGAGTTCCGGTTAGGGTTACGATTGGACCTACGGTTAGGATTATGTTGAGGGCTAGAGTTAGAGATCCGCTTACGGTTACGATTGGACCTAGGGTTAGGGTTATGTTGAGGGCTAGGGTTAGAGATCCAATTAGGGTTACGATTGTACCTAGGGTTAGGGTTATGTTGAGGGCTAGGGTTAGAGATCCGGTTAGGGTTACGATTGGACCTAGAGGTAGGGTTATGTTGAGAGCTAGGGTTAGAGATCCGGTTAGGGTTACGATTGGACCTAGGGTTAGGGTTATGTTTAGGGCTAGGGTTAGAGATCCGGTTAGGCTTACGATTGGACCTAGGGTTGGGGTTATGTTGAGGGCTAGGGTTACAGATCCGGTTAGGGTTACGGTTGGACCTAGGGTTAGGGTTATGTTGAGGGCTAGGGTTAGAGATCCGGTTAGGGTTACGATTGGACCTAGGGTTAGGGTTATGTTGAGGGCTAGTGTTAGAGATCCGGTTAGGGTTACGACTGGACCTAGGGTTAGGGGTATGTTGAGGGCTATGTTTAGAGATCCGGTTAGGGTTACGATTGGACCTAGGGTTAGGGTTAGGTTGAGGGCTAGGGTTAGAGGTCCAGTTAGGGTTACGATTGGACCTAGGGTTAGGGTTATGTTGAGGGCTAGGGTTAGAGATCCGGTTAGGGTTACGATTGGACCTAGGGTTAGGGTTATGTTGAGGGCTAGGGTTAGAGTTCCGGTTAGGGTTACGATTGGACCTAGGGTTAGGGTTATGTTGAGGGCTAGAGTTAGAGATCCGCTTAGGGTTACGATTGGACCTAGGGTTAGGGTTATGTTGAGGGCTAGGGTTAGAGATCCAATTAGGGTTACGATTGTACCTAGGGTTAGGGTTATGTTGAGGGCTAGGGTTAGAGATCCGGTTAGGGTTACGATTGGACCTAGAGGTAGGGTTATGTTGAGAGCTAGGGTTAGAGATCCGGTTAGGGTTACGATTGGACCTAGGGTTAGGGTTATGTTTAGGGCTAGGGTTAGAGATCCGGTTAGGCTTACGATTGGACCTAGGGTGGGGGTTATGTTGAGGGCTAGGTTTAGAGAGACGGTTAGGGTACGATTGGACCTAGGGTTAGGGTTAAGTTGTGGGCTAGGGTTAGAGATCCTGGTAGGGTTACGATTGGACCTAGGGTTAGGGTTATGTTGAGGGCTAGGGTTAGACATCCGGTTAGGGCTATGATTGGACCTAGGGTTAGGGTTATGTTGAGGGCTAGGTTTAGAGATCCCGTTAGGGTTAAGATTGGACTTATGTTTAGGGTTATGTTGAGGGCTAGAGTTAGAGATCCGGTTAGGGTTACGATTGGACCTAGGGTTAGGGTTATGTTGAGGGCTAGGTTTAGAGATCCGGTTAGGGTTACGATTGGACCTAGGGTTAGGGTTATGTTGAGGCCTAGCGTTAGAGATCTGGTTAGGGTTACGATTGGACCTAGGGTTAGGGTTATGTTGAGGGCTAGGGTTAGAGATCCGGTTAGGGTTACGATTGGACCTAGGGTTAGGGTTATGTTGAGGCCTAGCGTTAGAGATCCGGTTAGGGTTACGATTGGACCCAGGGTTAGGGTTATGTTGAGGGTTAAAGTTAGAGATCCGGTTAGGGTTACGATTGGACCTAGGGTTAGGGTTATGTTGAGGGCTAGGGTTAGACATCCGCTTAGGGCAACGATTGGACCTAGGGTTAGGGTTATGTTGAGGGCTAGGTTTAGAGATCCGGTTAGGGTTAATAATGGACCTAGGGTTAGGGTTATGTTGAG
The DNA here is from genome assembly GCF_054644295.1 of Miniopterus natalensis. NCBI lineage: Eukaryota > Metazoa > Chordata > Mammalia > Chiroptera > Miniopteridae > Miniopterus > Miniopterus natalensis. The sequence continues at coordinate 90,498,729 of NC_142082.1, read as the reverse complement.
GGCTAGGGTTAGAGATCCGGTTAGGGTTACGATTGGACCTAGGGTTAGGTTTATGTTGAGGGCTAGGGTTAGAGGTCTGGTTAGGGTTACGATTGGACCTAGGGTTAGGGTTATGTTGAGGGCTAGGGTTAGAGATCCGATTAGGGTTACGATTGGACCTAGGGTTAGGGTTATGTTGAGGGCTAGGTTTAGAGATCCGGTTAGGGTTACGATTGGACCTAGGGTTAGGGTTATGTTGAGGGCTAGGGTTAGAGGTCCGGTTAGGGTTACGATTGGACCTAGGGTTAGGGTTATGTTGAGGGCTAGGGTTAGATATCTGGTTACGGTTACGATTGGACTTAGGGTTAGGGTTATGTTGAGGGCTATGTTTAGAGATCCGGTTAGGGTTACGATTGGACCTAGGGTTAGGGTTAGGTTGAGGGCTAGGGTTAGTAGTCCGGTTAGGGTTACGATTGGACCTAGGGTTAGTGTTATGTTGAGGACTAGAGTTAGAGATCCGGTTATGGTTACGATTAGACCTAAGGTTAGGGTTATGTTGAGGGCTAGGGTTAGAGATCCGGTTAGGGTTACGATTGGACCTAGGGTTAGGGTTATGTTGAGGGCTAGGGTTAGAGGTCCGGTTAGGGTTACGATTGGACCTAGGCTTAGGGTTATGTTGAGGCCTAGGGTTAGAGATCCGGTTAGGGTTACGATTGGACCTAGGGTTAGGGTTATGTTGAGGGCTAGGGTTACAGATCCGGTTAGGGTTACGGTTGGACCTAGGGTTAGGGTTATGTTGAGGGCTAGGGTTAGAGATCCGGTTAGGGTTACGATTGGACCTAGGGTTAGGGTTATATTGAGGGCTAGTGTTAGAGATCCGGTTAGGGTTACGACTGGACCTAGGGTTAGGGGTATGTTGAGGGCTATGTTTAGAGATCCGGTTAGGGTTACGATTGGACCTAGGGTTAGGGTTAGGTTGAGGGCTAGGGTTAGAGTTCCGGTTAGGGTTACGATTGGACCTAGGGTTAGGGTTATGTTGAGGGCTAGAGTTAGAGATCCGCTTACGGTTACGATTGGACCTAGGGTTAGGGTTATGTTGAGGGCTAGGGTTAGAGATCCAATTAGGGTTACGATTGTACCTAGGGTTAGGGTTATGTTGAGGGCTAGGGTTAGAGATCCGGTTAGGGTTACGATTGGACCTAGAGGTAGGGTTATGTTGAGAGCTAGGGTTAGAGATCCGGTTAGGGTTACGATTGGACCTAGGGTTAGGGTTATGTTTAGGGCTAGGGTTAGAGATCCGGTTAGGCTTACGATTGGACCTAGGGTTGGGGTTATGTTGAGGGCTAGGGTTACAGATCCGGTTAGGGTTACGGTTGGACCTAGGGTTAGGGTTATGTTGAGGGCTAGGGTTAGAGATCCGGTTAGGGTTACGATTGGACCTAGGGTTAGGGTTATGTTGAGGGCTAGTGTTAGAGATCCGGTTAGGGTTACGACTGGACCTAGGGTTAGGGGTATGTTGAGGGCTATGTTTAGAGATCCGGTTAGGGTTACGATTGGACCTAGGGTTAGGGTTAGGTTGAGGGCTAGGGTTAGAGTTCCGGTTAGGGTTACGATTGGACCTAGGGTTAGGGTTATGTTGAGGGCTAGAGTTAGAGATCCGCTTACGGTTACGATTGGACCTAGGGTTAGGGTTATGTTGAGGGCTAGGGTTAGAGATCCAATTAGGGTTACGATTGTACCTAGGGTTAGGGTTATGTTGAGGGCTAGGGTTAGAGATCCGGTTAGGGTTACGATTGGACCTAGAGGTAGGGTTATGTTGAGAGCTAGGGTTAGAGATCCGGTTAGGGTTACGATTGGACCTAGGGTTAGGGTTATGTTTAGGGCTAGGGTTAGAGATCCGGTTAGGCTTACGATTGGACCTAGGGTTGGGGTTATGTTGAGGGCTAGGGTTACAGATCCGGTTAGGGTTACGGTTGGACCTAGGGTGAGGGTTATGTTGAGGGCTAGGGTTAGAGATCCGGTTAGGGTTACGATTGGACCTAGGGTTAGGGTTATGTTGAGGGCTAGTGTTAGAGATCCGGTTAGGGTTACGACTGGACCTAGGGTTAGGGTTATGTTGAGGGCTATGTTTAGAGATCCGGTTAGGGTTACGATTGGACCTAGGGTTAGGGTTAGGTTGAGGGCTAGGGTTAGAGGTCCAGTTAGGGTTACGATTGGACCTAGGGTTAGGGTTATGTTGAGGGCTAGGGTTAGAGATCCGGTTAGGGTTACGATTGGACCTAGGGTTAGGGTTATGTTGAGGGCTAGGGTTAGAGTTCCGGTTAGGGTTACGATTGGACCTAGGGTTAGGGTTATGTTGAGGGCTAGAGTTAGAGATCCGCTTAGGGTTACGATTGGACCTAGGGTTAGGGTTATGTTGAGGGCTAGGGTTAGAGATCCAATTAGGGTTACGATTGTACCTAGGGTTAGGGTTATGTTGAGGGCTAGGGTTAGAGATCCGGTTAGGGTTACGATTGGACCTAGAGGTAGGGTTATGTTGAGAGCTAGGGTTAGAGATCCGGTTAGGGTTACGATTGGACCTAGGGTTAGGGTTATGTTTAGGGCTAGGGTTAGAGATCCGGTTAGGCTTACGATTGGACCTAGGGTGGGGGTTATGTTGAGGGCTAGGTTTAGAGAGACGGTTAGGGTACGATTGGACCTAGGGTTAGGGTTAAGTTGTGGGCTAGGGTTAGAGATCCTGGTAGGGTTACGATTGGACCTAGGGTTAGGGTTATGTTGAGGGCTAGGGTTAGACATCCGGTTAGGGCTATGATTGGACCTAGGGTTAGGGTTATGTTGAGGGCTAGGTTTAGAGATCCCGTTAGGGTTAAGATTGGACTTATGTTTAGGGTTATGTTGAGGGCTAGAGTTAGAGATCCGGTTAGGGTTACGATTGGACCTAGGGTTAGGGTTATGTTGAGGGCTAGGTTTGGAGATCCGGTTAGGGTTACGATTGGACCTAGGGTTAGGGTTATGTTGAGGCCTAGCGTTAGAGATCTGGTTAGGGTTACGATTGGACCTAGGGTTAGGGTTATGTTGAGGGCTAGGGTTAGAGATCCGGTTAGGGTTACGATTGGACCTAGGGTTAGGGTTATGTTGAGGCCTAGCGTTAGAGATCCGGTTAGGGTTACGATTGGACCCAGGGTTAGGGTTATGTTGAGGGTTAAGGTTAGAGATCCGGTTAGGGTTACGATTGGACCTAGGGTTAGGGTTATGTTGAGGGCTAGGGTTAGACATCCGCTTAGGGCAACGATTGGACCTAGGGTTAGGGTTATGTTGAGGGCTAGGTTTAGAGATCCGGTTAGGGTTAAGATTGGACCTAGGGTTAGGGTTATGTTGAGGGCTAGGGTTAGAGATCCTGTTAGGGTTACGATTGGACCTAGGGTTAGGGTTATGTTGAGGGCTAGGTTTAGAGATCCGGTTAGGGTTAAGAATGGACCTAGGGTTAGGGTTATGTTGAGGGCTAGGGTTAGAGATCCGGTTACGGTTACGATTGGACCTAGGGTTAGGTTTATGTTGAGGGCTAGGGTTAGAGGTCTGGTTAGGGTTACGATTGGACCTAGGGTTAGGGTTATGTTGAGGGCTAGGGTTAGAGATCCGATTAGGGTTACGATTGGACCTAAGGTTAGGTTTATGTTGAGGGCTAGGGTTAGAGATCCGGTTAGGGTTACGATTGGACCTAGGGTTAGGGTTATGTTGAGGGCTAGGGTTAGAGATCCGGTTAGGGTTACGATTGGACCTAGGGTTAGGGTTATGTTGAGGGCTAGGGTTAGAGATCCGGTTAGGGTTACGATTGGACCTAGGGTTAGGGTTATGTTGAGGGCTAGGGTTAGAGGTCCGTTTAGGGTTACGATTGGACCTAGGGTTAGGGTTATGTTGAGGGCTAGGGTTAGAGATCTGGTTACGGTTACGATTGGACTTAGGGTTAGGGTTATGTTGAGGGCTATGTTTAGAGATCCGGTTAGGGTTACGATTGGACCTAGGGTTAGGGTAGGGTTGAGGGCTAGGGTTAGAAGTCCGGTTAGGGTTACGATTGGACCTAGGGTTAGGGTTATGTTGAGGACTAGAGTTAGAGATCCGGTTAGGGTTACGATTAGACCTAAGGTTAGGGTTATGTTGAGGGCTAGGGTTAGAGATCCGGTTAGGGTTACGATTGGACCTAGGGTTAGGGTTATGTTGAGAGCTAGGGTTAGAGGTCCGGTTAGGGTTACTATTGGACCTAGGCTTAGGGTTATGTTGAGGCCTAGGGTTAGAGATCCGGTTAGGGTTACGATTGGACCTAGGGTTAGGGTTATGTTGAGGGCTAGGGTTAGAGAGACGGTTAGGGTACGATTGGACCTAGGGTTAGGGTTATGTTGTGGGCTAGGGCTAGAGATCCTGGTAGGGTTACGATTGGACCTAGGGTTAGGGTTATGTTGAGGGCTAGGGTTAGACATCCGGTTAGGGCTATGATTGGACCTAGGATTAGGGTTATGTTGAGGGCTAGGTTTAGAGATCCGGTTAGGGTTAAGATTGGACTTATGTTTAGGGTTATGTTGAGGGCTAGAGTTAGAGATCCGGTTAGGGTTACGATTGGACCTAGGGTTAGGGTTATGTTGAGGGCTAGGTTTAGAGATCCGGTTAGGGTTACGATTGGACCTAGGGTTAGGGTTATGTTGAGGGCTAGGGTTAGAGATCCGGTTAGGGTTACGATTGGACCTAGAGTTAGGGTTATGTTGAGGCCTAGCGTTAGAGATTCGGTTAGGGTTACGATTGGACCCAGGGTTAGGGTTATGTTGAGGGTTAGGGTTAGAGATCCGGTTAGGGTTACGATTGGACCTAGGGTTAGGGTTACGTTGAGGGCTAGGGTTAGACATCCGGTTAGGGCTACGATTGGACCTAGGGTTAGGGTTATGTTGAGGGCTAGGTTTAGAGATCCGGTTAGGGTTAAGATTGGACCTAGGGTTAGGGTTATGTTGAGGGCTAGGGCTAGAGATCCGGTTAGGGTTAAGATTGGACCTAGGGTTAGGTTTATGTTGAGGGCTAGGGTTAGAGGTCCGGTTAGGGTTAAGATTGGACCTAGGGTTAGGGTTATGTTGAGGGCTAGGGTTAGAGATCCGGTTAGGGTTACGATTGGACCTAAGGTTAGGTTTATGTTGAGGGCTAGGGTTAGAGATCCGGTTAGGTTTACGATTGGACCTAGGGTTAGGGTTATGTTGAGGGCTAGGGTTAGAGATCCGGTTAGGGTTACGATTGGACCTAGGATTAGGGTTATGTTGAGGGCTAGGTTTAGAGATCCGGTTAGGGTTACGATTGGACCTAGGGTTAGGGTCATGTTGAGGGCTAGGTTTAGAGGTCCGGTTAGGGTTACGATTGGACCTAGGGTTAGGGTTATGTTGAGGGCTAGGGTTAGAGATCCAGTTAGGGTTACGATTGGACCTAGGGTTAGGGTTATGTTGAGGCCTAGCGTTAGAGATCCGGTTAGGGTTACGGTTGGACCTAGGGTTAGGGTTATGTTGAGGGCTAGGGTTAGAGATCCGGTTAGGGTTACGATTGGACCCAGGGTTAGGGTTATGTTGAGGGCTAGGGTTAGACATCCGGTTAGGGCTACGATTGGAACTAGGGTTAGGGTTATGTTGAAGGCTAGGTTTAGAGATCCGGTTAGGGTTAAGATTGGACCTAGGGTTAGGGTTATGTAGTGGGCTAGGTTTAGAGATCCGGTTAGGGTTACGATTGGACCTAGGGTTAGGTTTATGTTGAGGGCTTGGGTTAGAGATCCGGTTAGGGTTACGATTGGACCTAGGGTTAGGGTTATGTTGAGGGCTATGGTTAGAGATCCGGTTAGGGTTACGATTGGACCTATGGTTAGGGTTATGTTGAGGGCTAGGGTTAGAGATCCGGTTAGGGTTACGATTGGACCTAAGGTTAGGTTTATGTTGAGGGCTAGGGTTAGAGATCCGGTTAGGGTTACGATTCGACCTAGGGTTAGGGTTATGTTGAGGGCTAGGGTTAGAGATCCGGTTAGGGTTACGATTGGACCTAGGGTTAGGGTTATGTTGAGGGCTAGGGTTAGAGATCCGGTTAGGGTTACGATTGGACTTAGGGTTAGGGTTATGTTGAGGGCTAGGGTTAGAGGTCCGGTTAGGGTTACGATTGGACCTAGGGTTAGGGTTATGTTGAGGGCTAGGGATAGAGGTCCGGTTAGGGTTACGATTGGACCTAGGGTTAGGGTTATGTTGAGGGCTAGTGTTAGAGATCCGGTTAGGGTTACGACTGGACCTAGGGTTAGGGGTATGTTGACGGCTATGTTTAGAGATCCGGTTAGGGTTACGATTGGACCTAGGGTTAGGGTTAGGTTGAGGGCTAGGTTTAGAGGTCCGGTTAGGGTTACGATTGGACCTAGGGTTAGGGTTATGTTGAGGGCTAGGGTTAGAGATCCGGTTAGGGTTACGATTGGACCTAGGGTTAGGGTTATGTTGAGGGCTAGGGTTAGAGTTCCGGTTAGGGTTACGATTGGACCTAGGGTTAGGGTTATGTTGAGGGCTAGAGTTAGAGATCCGCTTAGGGTACGATTGGACCTAGGGTTAGGGTTATGTTGAGGGCTAGGTTTAGAGATCCAATTAGGGTTACGATTGTACCTAGGGTTAGGGTTATGTTGAGGGCTACGGTTAGAGATCCGGTTAGGGTTACGATTGGACCTAGAGGTAGGGTTATGTTGAGAGCTAGGGTTAGAGATCCGGTTAGGGTTACGATTGGACCTAGGGTTAGGGTTATGTTTAGGGCTAGGGTTAGAGATCCGGTTAGGCTTACGATTGGACCTAGGGTTGGGGTTATGTTGAGGGCTAGGTTTAGAGAGACGGTTAGGGTACGATTGGACCTAGGGTTAGGGTTATGTTGTGGGCTAGGGTTAGAGATCCTGGTAGGGTTACGATTGGACCTAGGGTTAGGGTTATGTTGAGGGCTAGGGTTAGACATCCGGTTAGGGTTAAGACTGGACTTATGTTTAGGGTTATGTTGAGGGCTAGAGTTAGAGATCCGGTTAGGGTTACGATTGGACCTAGGGTTAGGGTTATGTTGAGGGCTATGGTTAGAGATCCGGTTAGGGTTACGATTGGACCTAGGGTTAGGGTTATGTTGAGGGCTAGGGTTAGAGATCCGGTTAGGGTTACGATTGGTCCTAGGGTTAGGGTTATGTTGAGGCCTAGCGTTAGAGATCCGGTTAGGGTTACGATTGGACCCAGGGTTAGGGTTATGTTGAGGGTTAGGGTTAGAGATCCGGTTAGGGTTACGATTGGACCTAGGGTTAGGGTTACGTTGAGGGCTAGGGTTAGACATCCGGTTAGGGCTACGATTGGACCTAGGGTTAGGGTTATGTTGAGGGCTAGGGTTAGAGATCCGGTTAGGGTTAAGATTGGACCTAGGGTTAGGTTTATGTTGAGGGCTAGGGTTAGAGGTCCGGTTAGGGTTAAGATTGGACCTAGGGTTAGGGTTATGTTGAGGGCTAGGGTTAGAGATCCGTTTAGGGTTACGATTGGACCTAAGGTTAGGTTTATGTTGAGGGCTAGGGTTAGAGATTCGGTTAGGGTTACGATTGGACCTAGGGTTAGGGTTATGTTGAGGGCTAGGGTTAGAGATCCGGTTAGGGTTACGATTGGACCTAGGGTTAGGGTTATGTTGAGGGCTAGGTTTAGAGATCCGGTTAGGGTTACGATTGGACCTAGGGTTAGGGTTATGTTGAGGGCTAGGGTTAGAGGTCCGGTTAGGGTTACGATTGGACCTAGGGTTAGGGTTATGTTGAGGGCTAGGGTTAGAGTTCCGGTTACGGTTACGATTGGACCTAGGGTTAGGGTTATGTTGAGGACTAAGGTTACAGGTCCGGTTAGGGTTACGATTGGACCTAGGGTTAGGGTTATGTTGAGGGCTAGGGTTAGAGGTCCGGTTAGGGTTACGATTGGACCTAGGGTTAGGGTTATGTTGAGGGCTAGGGTTAGAGGTCCGGTTAGGGTTACGATTGGACCTAGGGTTAGGGTTATGTTGAGGGCTAGGGTTAGAGGTCCGGTTAGGGTTACGATTGGACCTAGGGTTAGGGTTATGTTGAGGGCTAGGGTTAGAGATCCGGTTACGGTTACGATTGGAGCTAGGGTTAGGGTTATGTTGAGGGCGAGGGTTAGAGATCCGGTTAGGTTTACGATTGGACCTAGAGGTAGGGTTATGTTGAGAGCTAGGGTTAGAGATCCGGTTTGGGTTACGATTGGACCTAGGGTAAGGGTTATGTTTAGGGCTAGGGTTAGAGATCCGGTTAGGGTTACGATTGGAACTAGGGTTGGGGTTATGTTGAGGGCTAGGTTTAGAGAGACGGTTACGGTACGATTGGACCTAGGGTTAGGGTTATGTTGTGGGCTAGGGTTAGAGATCCTGGTAGGGTTACGATTGGACCTAGGGTTAGGGTTATATTGAGGGCTAGGGTTAGACATCCGGTTAGGGCTATGATTGGACCTAGGGATAGGGTTATGTTGAGGGCTAGGTTTAGAGATCCGGTTAGGGTTAAGATTGGACTTATGTTTAGGGTTATGTTGAGGGCTAGAGTTATAGATCCGGTTAGGGTTACGATTGGACCTAGGGTTAGGGTTATGTTGAGGGCTAGGGTTAGAGATCCGGTTAGGGTTACGATGGGACCTAGGGTTAGGGTTATGTTGTGGGCTAGGGTTAGAGATCCCGCTAGGGTTACGATTGGGCCTAGGGTTAGGGTTTTGTTGAGAACTAGCGTTAGAGATCCGGTTAGGGTTACGATTGGACCCAGGGTTAGGGTTATGTTGAGGGTTAGGGTTAGAGATCCGGTTAGGGTTACGATTGGACCTAGGGTTAGGGTTACGTTGAGGGCTAGGGTTAGACATCCGGTTAGGGCTACGATTGGACCTAGGGTTAGGTTTATGTTGAGGGCTAGGTTTAGAGATCCGGTTAGGGTTAAGATTGGACCTAGGGTTAGGGTTATGTTGAGGGCTAGGGTTAGAGGTCCGGTTAGGGTTACGATTGGACCTAGGGTTAGGGTTATGTTGAGGGCTAGGGTTAGAGATCCGGTTAGGGTTACGACTGGACCTAGGGTTAGGGTTATGTTGAGGGCTATGTTTAGAGATCTGGTTAGGCTTACGATTGGACCTAGGGTTAGGTTTATGTTGAGGGCTAGCGTTAGAGATCTGGTTAGGGTTACGTTTGGACCTAGGGTTAGGGTTATGTTGAGAGCTAGGGTTAGAGATCCGTTTGGGGTTACTATTGGACCTAGGGTTAGGGTTATGGTGAGGGCTATGGTTAGAGATCCGGTTAGGGTTACGATTGGACCTAGGGTTAGGGTTATGTTGAGGGCTAGGGTTAGAGGTCCGGTTAGGGTTACGATTGGACCTAGGGTTAGGGTTATGTTGAGGGCTAGGGTTAGAGATCCGGTTAGGGTTACGACTGGACCTAGGGTTAGGGTTATGTTGAGGGCTATGTTTAGAGATCCGGTTAGGCTTACGATTGGACCTAGGGTTAGGTTTATGTTGAGGGCTAGCGTTAGAGATATGGTTAGGGTTACGTTTGGACCTAGGGTTAGGGTTATGTTGAGAGCTAGGGTTAGAGATCCGTTTGGGGTTACTATTGGACCTAGGGTTAGGGTTATGGTGAGAGCTATGGTTAGAGATCCGGTTAGGGTTACGATTGGACCTAGGGTTAGGTTTATGTTGAGGGCTAGTGTTAGAGATCCGGTTAGGGTTACGATTGGACCTAGGGTTAGGGTTATGTTGAGGGCTAGGGTTAGAGATCCGGTTAGGCTTACGATTGGACCTAGGGTTGGGGTTATGTTGAGGGCTAGGTTTAGAGAGACGGTTAGGGTACGATTGGACCTAGGGTTAGGGTTATGTTGTGGGCTAGGGTTAGAGATCCTGGTAGGGTTACGATTGGACCTAGGGTTAGGGTTATGTTGAGGGCTAGGGTTAGACATCCGGTTAGGGCTATGATTGGACCTAGGGTTAGGGTTATGTTGAGGGCTAGGTTTAGAGATCCGGTTAGGGTTAAGATTGGACTTATGTTTAGGGTTATGTTGAGGGCTAGAGTTAGAGATCCGGTTAGGGTAACGACTGGACCTAGGGTTAGGGTTATGTTGAGGGCTATGTTTAGAGATCCGGTTAGGGTTACGATTGGACCTAGGGTTAGGGTTAGGTTGAGGGCTAGGTTTAGAGGTCCGGTTAGGGTTACGATTGGACCTAGGGTTAGGGTTATGTTGAGGGCTAGGGTTAGAGATCCGGTTAGGGTTACGAGTGGACCTAGGGTTAGGGTTATGTTGAGGGCTAGGGTTAGAGTTCCGGTTAGGGTTACGATTGGACCTAGGGTTAGGGTTATGTTGAGGGCTAGAGTTAGAGATCCGCTTAGGGTTACGATTGGACCTAGGGTTAGGGTTATGTTGAGGGCTAGGGTTAGAGATCCAATTAGGGTTACGATTGTACCTAGGGTTAGGGTAATGTTGAGGGCTAGGGTTAGAGATCCGGTTAGGGTTACGATTGGACCTAGAGGTAGGGTTATGTTGAGAGCTAGGGTTAGAGATCCGGTTAGGGTTACGATTGGACCTAGGGTTAGGGTTATGTTTAGGGCTAGGGTTAGAGATCCGGTTAGGCTTACGATTGGACCTAGGGTTGGGGTTATGTTGAGGGCTAGGTTTAGAGAGACGGTTAGGGTACGATTGGACCTAGGGTTAGGGTTATGTTGTGGGCTAGGGTTAGAGATCCTGGTAGGGTTACGATTGGACCTAGGGTTAGGGTTATGTTGAGGGCTAGGGTTAGAGGTCCGGTTAGGGTTACGATTGGACCTAGGGTTAGGGTTATGTTGAGGGCTAGGGTTAGAGATCCGGTTAGGATTACGACTGGACCTAGGGTTAGGGTTATGTTGAGGGCTATGTTTAGAGATCCGGTTAGGCTTACGATTGGACCTAGGGTTAGGTTTATGTTGAGGGCTAGCGTTAGAGATATGGTTAGGGTTACGTTTGGACCTAGGGTTAGGGTTATGTTGAGAGCTAGGGTTAGAGATCCGTTTGGGGTTACTATTGGACCTAGGGTTAGGGTTATGGTGAGGGCTATGGTTAGAGATCCGGTTAGGGTTACGATTGGACCTAGGGTTAGGGTTATGTTGAGGGCTAGGGTTAGAGGTCCGGTTAGGGTTACGATTGGACCTAGGGTTAGTGTTATGTTGAGGGCTAGGGTTAGAGATCCGGTTAGGGTTACGACTGGACCTAGGGTTAGGGTTATGTTGAGGGCTATGTTTAGAGATCCGGTTAGGCTTACGATTGGACCTAGGGTTAGGTTTATGTTGAGGGCTAGCGTTAGAGATATGGTTAGGGTTACGTTTGGACCTAGGGTTAGGGTTATGTTGAGAGCTAGGGTTAGAGATCCGTTTGGGGTTACTATTGGACCTAGGGTTAGGGTTATGGTGAGAGCTATGGTTAGAGATCCGGTTAGGGTTACGATTGGACCTAGGGTTAGGGTTATGTTGAGGGCTAGGGTTAGAGATCCGGTTAGGCTTACGATTGGACCTAGGGTTGGGGTTATGTTGAGGGCTAGGTTTAGAGAGACGGTTAGGGTACGATTGGACCTAGGGTTAGGGTTATGTTGTGGGCTAGGGTTAGAGATCCTGGTAGGGTTACGATTGGACCTAGGGTTAGGGTTATGTTGAGGGCTAGGGTTAGACATCCGGTTAGGGCTATGATTGGACCTAGGGTTAGGGTTATGTTGAGGGCTAGGTTTAGAGATCCGGTTAGGGTTAAGATTGGACTTATGTTTAGGGTTATGTTGAGGGCTAGAGTTAGAGATCCGGTTAGGGTAACGACTGGACCTAGGGTTAGGGTTATGTTGAGGGCTATGTTTAGAGATCCGGTTAGGGTTACGATTGGACCTAGGGTTAGGGTTAGGTTGAGGGCTAGGTTTAGAGGTCCGGTTAGGGTTACGATTGGACCTAGGGTTAGGGTTATGTTGAGGGCTAGGGTTAGAGATCCGGTTAGGGTTACGAGTGGACCTAGGGTTAGGGTTATGTTGAGGGCTAGGGTTAGAGTTCCGGTTAGGGTTACGATTGGACCTAGGGTTAGGGTTATGTTGAGGGCTAGAGTTAGAGATCCGCTTAGGGTTACGATTGGACCTAGGGTTAGGGTTATGTTGAGGGCTAGGGTTAGAGATCCAATTAGGGTTACGATTGTACCTAGGGTTAGGGTAATGTTGAGGGCTAGGGTTAGAGATCCGGTTAGGGTTACGATTGGACCTAGAGGTAGGGTTATGTTGAGAGCTAGGGTTAGAGATCCGGTTAGGGTTACGATTGGACCTAGGGTTAGGGTTATGTTTAGGGCTAGGGTTAGAGATCCGGTTAGGCTTACGATTGGACCTAGGGTTGGGGTTATGTTGAGGGCTAGGTTTAGAGAGACGGTTAGGGTACGATTGGACCTAGGGTTAGGGTTATGTTGTGGGCTAGGGTTAGAGATCCTGGTAGGGTTACGATTGGACCTAGGGTTAGGGTTATGTTGAGGGCTAGGGTTAGAGGTCCGGTTAGGGTTACGATTGGACCTAGGGTTAGGGTTATGTTGAGGGCTAGGGTTAGAGATCCGGTTAGGATTACGACTGGACCTAGGGTTAGGGTTATGTTGAGGGCTATGTTTAGAGATCCGGTTAGGCTTACGATTGGACCTAGGGTTAGGTTTATGTTGAGGGCTAGCGTTAGAGATATGGTTAGGGTTACGTTTGGACCTAGGGTTAGGGTTATGTTGAGAGCTAGGGTTAGAGATCCGTTTGGGGTTACTATTGGACCTAGGGTTAGGGTTATGGTGAGAGCTATGGTTAGAGATCCGGTTAGGGTTACGATTGGACCTAGGGTTAGGTTTATGTTGAGGGCTAGTGTTAGAGATCCGGTTAGGGTTACGATTGGACCTAGGGTTAGGGTTATGTTGAGGGCTAGGGTTAGAGATCCGGTTAGGCTTACGATTGGACCTAGGGTTGGGGTTATGTTGAGGGCTAGGTTTAGAGAGACGGTTAGGGTACGATTGGACCTAGGGTTAGGGTTATGTTGTGGGCTAGGGTTAGAGATCCTGGTAGGGTTACGATTGGACCTAGGGTTAGGGTTATGTTGAGGGCTAGGGTTAGACATCCGGTTAGGGCTATGATTGGACCTAGGGTTAGGGTTATGTTGAGGGCTAGGTTTAGAGATCCGGTTAGGGTTAAGATAGGACTTATGTTTAGGGTTATGTTGAGGGCTAGAGTTAGAGATCCGGTTAGGGTAACGATTGGACCTAGGGTTAGGGTTATGTTGAGGGCTAGTGTTAGAGATCCGGTTAGGGTTACGACTGGACCTAGGGTTAGGGGTATGTTGAGGGCTATGTTTAGAGATCCGGTTAGGGTTACGATTGGACCTAGGGTTAGGGTTAGGTTGAGGGCTAGGTTTAGAGGTCCGGTTAGGGTTACGATTGGACCTAGGGTTAGGGTTATGTTGAGGGCTAGGGTTAGAGATCCGGTTAGGGTTACGAGTGGACCTAGGGTTAGGGTTATGTTGAGGGCTAGGGTTAGAGTTCCGGTTAGGGTTACGATTGGACCTAGGGTTAGGGTTATGTTGAGGGCTAGAGTTAGAGATCCGCTTAGGGTTACGATTGGACCTAGGGTTAGGGTTATGTTGAGGGCTAGGGTTAGAGATCCAATTAGGGTTACGATTGTACCTAGGGTTAGGGTAATGTTGAGGGCTAGGGTTAGAGATCCGGTTAGGGTTACGATTGGACCTAGAGGTAGGGTTATGTTGACAGCTAGGGTTAGAGATCCGGTTAGGGTTACGATTGGACCTAGGCTTAGGGTTATGTTTAGGGCTAGGGTTAGAGATCCGGTTAGGCTTACGATTGGACCTAGGGTTGGGGTTATGTTGAGGGCTAGGTTTAGAGAGACGGTTAGGGTACGATTGGACCTAGGGTTAGGGTTATGTTGTGGGCTAGGGTTAGAGATCCTGGTAGGGTTACGATTGGACCTAGGGTTAGGGTTATGTTGAGGGCTAGGGTTAGACATCCGGTTAGGGCTATGATTGGACCTAGGGTTAGGGTTATGTTGAGGGCTAGGTTTAGAGATCCGGTTAGGGTTAAGATTGGACTTATGTTTAGGGTTATGTTGAGGGCTAGAGTTAGAGATCCGGTTAGGGTTACGATTGGACCTAGGGTTAGGGTTATGTTGAGGGCTAGGGTTAGAGATCCGGTTAGGGTTACGATTGGACCTAGGGTTAGGGTTATGTTCAGGGCTAGGGTTAGAGATCCGGTTAGGGTTACGATTGGACCTAGGGTTAGGGTTATGTTGAGGCCTAGAGTTAGAGATCCGGTTAGGGTTACGATTGGACCTAGGGTTAGGGTTATGTTGAGGGTTAGGGTTAGAGATCCGGTTAGGGTTACGATTGGACCTAGGGTTAGGGTTACGTTGAGGGCTAGGGTTAGACATCCGGTTAGGGCTACGATTGGACCTAGGGTTATGGTTATGTTGAGGGCTAGGGTTAGAGATCCGGTTAGGGTTAAGATTGGACCTAGGTTTAGGTTTATGTTGAGGGCTAGGGTTAGAGGTCCGGTTAGGGTTAAGATTGGACCTAGGGTTAGGGTTATGTTGAGGGCTAGGGTTAGAGATCCGGTTAGGGTTACGATTGGACCTAAGGTTAGGTTTATGTTGAGGGCTAGGGTTAGAGATTCGGTTAGGGTTACGATTGGACCTAGGGTTAGGGTTATGTTGAGGGCTAGGGTTAGAGATCCAGTTAGGGTTACGATTGGACCTAGGGTTAGGGTTATGTTCAGGGCTAAGTTTAGAGATCCGGTTAGGGTTACGATTGGACCTAGGGTTAGGGTTATGTTGAGGGCTAGGGTTAGAGATATGGTTAGGGTTACGTTTGGACCTAGGGTTAGGGTTATGTTGAGAGCTAGGGTTAGAGATCCGTTTGGGGTTACTTATTGGACCTAGGGTTAGGGTTATGGTGAGAGCTATGGTTAGAGATCCGGTTAGGGTTACGATTGGACCTAGGGTTAGGTTTATGTTGAGGGCTAGTGTTAGAGATCCGGTTAGGGTTACGATTGGACCTAGGGTTAGGGTTATGTTGAGGGCTAGGGTTAGAGATCCGGTTAGGCTTACGATTGGACCTAGGGTTGGGGTTATGTTGAGGGCTAGGTTTAGAGAGACGGTTAGGGTACGATTGGACCTAGGGTTAGGGTTATGTTGTGGGCTAGGGTTAGAGATCCTGGTAGGGTTACGATTGGACCTAGGGTTAGGGTTATGTTGAGGGCTAGGGTTAGACATCCGGTTAGGGCTATGATTGGACCTAGGGTTAGGGTTATGTTGAGGGCTAGGTTTAGAGATCCGGTTAGGGTTAAGATTGGACTTGTGTTTAGGGTTATGTTGAGGGCTAGAGTTAGAGATCCGGTTAGGGTTACGATTGGACCTAGGGTTAGGGTTTGTTGAGGGCTAGTGTTAGAGATCCGGTTAGGGTTACGACTGGACCTAGGGTTAGGGGTATGTTGAGGGCTATGTTTAGAGATCCGGTTAGGGTTACGATTGGACCTAGGGTTAGGGTTAGGTTGAGGGCTAGGTTTAGAGGTCCGGTTAGGGTTACGATTGGACCTAGGGTTAGGGTTATGTTGAGGGCTAGGTTAGAGATCCGGTTAGGGTTACGATTGGACCTAGGGTTAGGGTTATGTTGAGGGCTAGGGTTAGAGTTCCGGTTAGGGTTACGATTGGAACTAGGGTTAGGGTTATGTTGAGGGCTAGAGTTAGAGATCCGCTTAGGGTTACGATTGGACCTAGGGTTAGGGTTATGTTGAGGGCTAGGGTTAGAGATCCAATTAGGGTTACGATTGTACCTAGGGTTAGGGTTATGTTGAGGGCTAGGGTTAGAGATCCGGTTAGGGTTACGATTGGACCTAGAGGTAGGGTTATGATGAGAGCTAGGGTTAGAGATCCGGTTAGGGTTACGATTGGACCTAGGGTTAGGGTTATATTTAGGGCTAGGGTTAGAGATCCGGTTAGGCTTACGATTGGACCTAGAGTTGGGGTTATGTTGAGGGCTAGGTTTAGAGAGACGGTTAGGGTACGATTGGACCTAGGGTTAGGGTTATGTTGTGGGCTAGGGTTAGAGATCCTGGTAGGGTTACGATTGGACCTAGGGTTAGGGTTATGTTGAGGGCTAGGGTTAGACATCCGGTTAGGGCTATGATTGGACCTAGGGTTAGGGTTATGTTGAGGGCTAGGTTTAGAGATCCGGTTAGGGTTAAGATTGGACTTATGTTTAGGGTTATGTTGAGGGCTAGAGTTAGAGATCCGGTTAGGGTTACGATTGGACCTAGGGTTAGGGTTATGTTGAGGGCTAGGGTTAGAGATCCGGTTAGGGTTACGATTGGACCTAGGGTTAGGGTTATGTTCAGGGCTAGGGTTAGAGATCCGGTTAGGGTTACGATTGGACCTAGGGTTAGGGTTATGTTGAGGCCTAGCGTTAGAGATCCGGTTAGGGTTACGATTGGACCTAGGGTTAGGGTTATGTTGAGGGTTAGGGTTAGAGATTCGGTTAGGGTTACGATTGGACCTAGGGTTAGGGTTACGTTGAGGGCTAGGGTTAGACATCCGGTTAGGGCTACGATTGGACCTAGGGTTATGGTTATCTTGAGGGCTAGGGTTAGAGATCCGGTTAGGGTTAAGATTGGACCTAGGTTTAGGTTTATGTTGAGGGCTAGGGTTAGAGGTCCGGTTAGGGTTAAGATTGGACCTAGGGTTAGGGTTATGTTGAGGGCTAGGGTTAGAGATCCGGTTAGGGTTACCATTGGACCTAAGGTTAGGTTTATGTTGAGGGCTAGGGTTAGAGATTCGGTTAGGGTTACGATTGGACCTAGGGTTAGGGTTATGTTGAGGGCTAGGGTTAGAGATCCAGTTAGGGTTACGATTGGACCTAGGGTTAGGGTTATGTTGAGGGCTAGGTTTAGAGATCCGGTTAGGGTTACGATTGGACCTAGGGTTAGGGTTATGTTGAGGGCTAGGGTTAGAGGTCCGGTTAGGGTTACGATTGGACCTAGGGTTAGGGTTATGTTGAGGGCTAGGGTTAGAGATATGGTTAGGGTTACGTTTGGACCTAGGTTTAGGGTTATGTTGAGAGCTAGGGTTAGAGATCCGTTTGGGGTTACTATTGGACCTAGGGTTAGGGTTACGGTGAGAGCTATGGTTAGAGATCCGGTTAGGGTTACGATTGGACCTAGGGTTAGGTTTATGTTGAGGGCTAGTGTTAGAGATCCGGTTAGGGTTACGATTGGACCTAGGGTTAGGGTTATGTTGAGGGCTAGGGTTAGAGATCCGGTTAGGCTTACGATTGGACCTAGGGTTGGGGTTATGTTGAGGGCTGGGTTTAGAGAGACGGTTAGGGTACGATTGGACCTAGGGTTAGGGTTATGTTGTGGGCTAGGGTTAGAGATCCTGGTAGGGTTACGATTGGACCTAGGGTTAGGGTTATGTTGAGGGCTAGGGTTAGACATCCGGTTAGGGCTATGATTGGACCTAGGGTTAGGGTTATGTTGAGGGCTAGGTTTAGAGATCCGGTTAGGGTTAAGATTGGACTTATGTTTAGGGTTATGTTGAGGGCTAGAGTTAGAGATCCGGTTAGGGTTACGATTGGACCTAGGGTTAGGGTTATGTTGAGGGCTAGTGTTAGAGATCCGGTTAGGGTTACGACTGGACCTAGGGTTAGGGGTATGTTGAGGGCTATGTTTAGAGATCCGGTTAGGGTTACGATTGGACCTAGGGTTAGGGTTAGGTTGAGGGCTAGGTTTAGAGGTCCGGTTAGGGTTACGATTGGACCTAGGGTTAGGGTTATGTTGAGGGCTAGGGTTAGAGATCCGGTTAGGGTTACGATTGGACCTAGGGTTAGGGTTATGTTGAGGGCTAGGGTAAGAGTTCCGGTTAGGGTTACGATTGGACCTAGGGTTAGGGTTATGTTGAGGGCTAGAGTTAGAGATCCGCTTAGGGTTACGATTGGACCTAGGGTTAGGGTTATGTTGAGGGCTAGGGTTAGAGATCCAATTAGGGTTACGATTGTACCTAGGGTTAGGGTTATGTTGAGGGCTAGGGTTAGAGATCCGGTTAGGGTTACGATTGGACCTAGAGGTAGGGTTATGTTGAGAGCTAGGGTTAGAGATCCGGTTAGGGTTACGATTGGACCTAGGGTTAGGGTTATGTTTAGGGCTAGGGTTAGAGATCCGGTTAGGCTTACGATTGGACCTAGGGTTGGGGTTATGTTGAGGGCTAGGGTTAGAGATCCGGTTAGGCTTACGATTGGACCTAGGGTTGGGGTTATGTTGAGGGCTGGGTTTAGAGAGACGGTTAGGGTACGATTGGACCTAGGGTTAGGGTTATGTTGTGGGCTAGGGTTAGAGATCCTGGTAGGGTTACGATTGGACCTAGGGTTAGGGTTATGTTGAGGGCTAGGGTTAGACATCCGGTTAGGGCTATGATTGGACCTAGGGTTAGGGTTATGTTGAGGGCTAGGTTTAGAGATCCGGTTAGGCTTACGATTGGACCTAGGGTTAGGGTTATGTTGAGGGCTAGTGTTAGACATCCGGTTAGGCTTACGATTGGACCTAGGGTTAGGGTTATGTTGAGGGCTAGGGTTAGAGATCCAATTAGGGTTAAGATTGTACCTAGGGTTAGGGTTATGTTGAGGGCTAGGGTTAGAGATCCGGTTAGGGTTACGATTGGACCTAGAGGTAGGGTTATGTTGAGAGCTAGGGTTAGAGATCCGGTTAGGGTTACGATTGGACCTAGAGGTAGGGTTATGTTGAGAGCTAGGGTTAGAGATCCGGTTAGGGTTACGATTGGACCTAGGGTTAGGGTTATGTTGAGGGCTAGGGTTAGAGATCCGGTTAGGCTTACGATTGGACCTAGGGTTGGGGTTATGTTGAGGGCTGGGTTTAGAGAGACGGTTAGGGTACGATTGGACCTAGGGTTAGGGTTATGTTGTGGGCTAGGGTTAGAGATCCTGGTAGGGTTACGATTGGACCTAGGGTTAGGGTTATGTTGAGGGCTAGGGTTAGACATCCGGTTAGGGCTATGATTGGACCTAGGGTTAGGGTTATGTTGAGGGCTAGGTTTAGAGATCCGGTTAGGGTTAAGATTGGACTTATGTTTAGGGTTATGTTGAGGGCTAGAGTTAGAGATCCGGTTAGGGTTACGATTGGACCTAGGGTTAGGGTTATGTTGAGGGCTAGTGTTAGAGATCCGGTTAGGGTTACGACTGGACCTAGGGTTAGGGGTATGTTGAGGGCTATGTTTAGAGATCCGGTTAGGGTTACGATTGGACCTAGGGTTAGGGTTAGGTTGAGGGCTAGGTTTAGAGGTCCGGTTAGGGTTACGATTGGACCTAGGGTTAGGGTTATGTTGAGGGCTAGGGTTAGAGATCCGGTTAGGGTTACGATTGGACCTAGGGTTAGGGTTATGTTGAGGGCTAGGGTTAGAGTTCC
This sequence comes from Miniopterus natalensis, assembly GCF_054644295.1. Lineage (NCBI taxonomy): Eukaryota > Metazoa > Chordata > Mammalia > Chiroptera > Miniopteridae > Miniopterus > Miniopterus natalensis. The sequence goes on along the minus strand of NC_142082.1, from coordinate 90,479,228 downwards.
GGTTAGGGTTACGATTGGACCTAGGGTTAGGGTTATGTTGAGGGCTAGAGTTAGAGATCCGGTTAGGGTTACGATTGGACCTAGAGGTAGGGTTATGTTGAGAGCTAGGGTTAGAGATCCGGTTAGGGTTACGATTGGACCTAGAGTTAGGGTTATGTTTAGGGCTAGGGTTAGAGATCCGGTTAGGCTTACGATTGGACCTAGGGTTGGGGTTATGTTGAGGGCTAGGTTTAGAGAGACGGTTAGGGTACGATTGGACCTAGGGTTAGGGTTATGTTGTGGGCTAGGGTTAGAGATCCTGGTAGGGTTACGATTGGACCTAGGGTTAGGGTTATGTTGAGGGCTAGGGTTAGACATCCGGTTAGGGCTATGATTGGACCTAGGGTTAGGGTTATGTTGAGGGCTAGGTTTAGAGATCCGGTTAGGGTTAAGATTGGACTTATGTTTAGGGTTATGTTGAGGGCTAGAGTTAGAGATCCGGTTAGGGTTACGATTGGACCTAGGGTTAGGATTATGTTGAGGGCTAGGGTTAGAGATCCGGTTAGGGTTACGATTGGACCTAGGGTTAGGGTTATGTTCAGGGCTAGTGTTAGAGATCCGGTTAGGGGTACGATTGGACCTAGGGTTAGGGTTATGTTGAGGCCTAGCGTTAGAGATCAGGTTAGGGTTACGATTGGACCTAGGGTTAGGGTTATGTTGAGGGTTAGGGTTAGAGATCCGGTTAGGGTTACGATTGGACCTAGGGTTAGGGTTACGTTGAGGGCTAGGGTTAGACATCCGGTTAGGGCTACGATTGGACCTAGGGTTATGGTTATGTTGAGGGCTAGGGTTAGAGATCCGGTTAGGGTTAAGATTGGACCTAGGTTTAGGTTTATGTTGAGGGCTAGGGTTAGAGGTCCGGTTAGGGTTAAGATTGGACCTAGGGTTAGGGTTATGTTGAGGGCTAGGGTTAGAGATTCGGTTAGGGTTACGACTGGACCTAGGGTTAGGGTTATGTTGAGGGCTAGGGTTAGAGATCCAGTTAGGGTTACGATTGGACCTAGAGATAGGGTTATGTTGAGGGCTAGGTTTAGAGATCCGGTTAGGGTTACGATTGGACCTAGGGTTAGGGTTATGTTGAGGGCTAGGGTTAGAGGTCCGGTTAGGGTTACGATTGGACCTAGGGTTAGGGTTATGTTGAGGGCTAGGGTTAGAGTTCTGGTTACGGTTACGATTGGACCTAGGGTTAGGATTATGTTGAGGACTAAGGTTACAGGTCCGGTTAGGGTTACGATTGGACCTAGGGTTAGGGTTATGTTGAGGGCTAGGGTTAGAGGTCCGGTTAGGGTTACGATTGGACCTAGGGTTAGGGTTATGTTGAGGGCTAGGGTTAGAGATCCGGTTAGGCTTACGATTGGACCTAGGGTTGGGGTTATGTTGAGGGCTAGGTTTAGAGAGACGGTTAGGGTACGATTGGACCTAGGGTTAGGGTTATGTTGTGGGCTAGGGTTAGAGATCCTGGTAGGGTTACGATTGGACCTAGGGTTAGGGTTATGTTGAGGGCTAGGGTTAGACATCCGGTTAGGGCTATGATTGGACCTAGGGTTAGGGTTATGTTGAGGGCTAGGTTTAGAGATCCGGTTAGGGTTAAGATTGGACTTATGTTTAGGGTTATGTTGAGGGCTAGAGTTAGAGATCCGGTTAGGGTTACGATTGGACCTAGGGTTAGGGTTATGTTGAGGGCTAGTGTTAGAGATCCGGTTAGGTATACGACTGGACCTAGGGTTAGGGGTATGTTGAGGGCTATGTTTAGAGATCCGGTTAGGGTTACGATTGGACCTAGGGTTAGGGTTAGGTTGAGGGCTAGGTTTAGAGGTCCGGTTAGGGTTACGATTGGACCTAGGGTTAGGGTTATGTTGAGGGCTAGGGTTAGAGATCCGGTTAGGGTTACGATTGGACCTAGGGTTATGGTTATGTTGAGGGCTAGGGTTAGAGTTCCGGTTAGGGTTACGATTGGACCTAGGGTTAGGGTTATGTTGAGGGCTAGAGTTAGAGATCCGCTTAGGGTTACGATTGGACCTAGGGTTAGGGTTATGTTGAGGGCTAGGGTTAGAGATCCAATTAGGGTTACGATTGTACCTAGGGTTAGGGTTATGTTGAGGGCTAGGGTTAGAGATCCGGTTAGGGTTACGATTGGACCTAGAGGTAGGGTTATGTTGAGAGCTAGGGTTAGAGATCCGGTTAGGGTTACGATTGGACCTAGGGTTAGGGTTATGTTTAGGGCTAGGGTTAGAGATCCGGTTAGCCTTACGATTGGACCTAGGGTTGGGGTTATGTTGAGGGCTAGGTTTAGAGAGACGGTTAGGGTACGATTGGACCTAGGGTTAGGGTTATGTTGTGGGCTAGGGTTAGAGATCCTGGTAGGGTTACGATTGGACCTAGGGTTAGGGTTATGTTGAGGGCTAGGGTTAGACATCCGGTTAGGGCTATGATTGGACCTAGGGTTAGGGTTATGTTGAGGGCTAGGTTTAGAGATCCGGTTAGGGTTAAGATTGGACTTATGTTTAGGGTTATGTTGAGGGCTAGAGTTAGAGATCCGGTTAGGGTTACGATTGTACCTAGGGTTAGGGTTATGTTGAGGGCTAGGGTTAGAGATCCGGTTAGGGTTACGATTGGACCTAGGGTTAGGGTTATGTTGAGGGCTAGGGTTAGAGATCCGGTTAGGGTTACGATTGGACCTAGGGTTAGGGTTATGTTGAGGCCTAGCGTTAGAGATCCGGTTAGGGTTACGATTGGACCTAGGGTTAGGGTTATGTTGAGGGTTAGGGTTAGAGATCCGGTTAGGGTTACGATTGGACCTAGGGTTAGGGTTACGTTGAGGGCTAGGGTTAGACATCCGGTTAGGGCTACGATTGGACCTAGGGTTATGGTTATGTTGAGGGCTAGGGTTAGAGATCCGGTTAGGGTTAAGATTGGACCTAGGGTTAGGTTTATGTTGAGGGCTAGGGTTAGAGGTCCGGTTAGGGTTAAGATTGGACCTAGGGTTAGGGTTATGTTGAGGGCTAGGGTTAGAGATCCGGTTAGGGTTACGATTGGACCTAAGGTTAGGTTTATGTTGAGGGCTAGGGTTAGAGATTCGGTTAGGGTTACGATTGGACCTAGGGTTAGGGTTATGTTGAGGGCTAGGGTTAGAGATCCAGTTAGGGTTACGATTGGACCTAGGGTTAGGGTTATGTTGAGGGCTAGGTTTAGAGATCCGGTTAGGGTTACGATTGGACCTAGGGTTAGGGTTATGTTGAGGGCTAGGGTTAGAGGTCCGGTTAGGGTTACGATTGGACCTAGGGTTAGGGTTATGTTGAGGGCTAGGGTTAGAGTTCCGGTTACGGATACGATTGGATCTAGGGTTAGGGTTATGTTGAGGACTAAGGTTACAGGTCCGGTTAGGGTTACGATTGGACCTAGGGTTAGGGTTATGTTGACGGCTAGGGTTAGAGGTCCGGTTAGGGTTACGATTGGACCTAGGGTTAGGGTTATGTTGAGGGCTAGGGTTAGAGATCCGGTTAGGCTTACGATTGGACCTAGGGTTGGGGTTATGTTGAGGGCTAGGTTTAGAGAGACGGTTATGGTACGATTGGACCTAGGGTTAGGGTTATGTTGTGGGCTAGGGTTAGAGATCCTGGTAGGGTTACGATTGGACCTAGGGTTAGGGTTATGTTGAGGGCTAGGGTTAGACATCCGGTTAGGGCTATGATTGGACCTAGGGTTAGGGTTATGTTGAGGGCTAGGTTTAGAGATCCGGTTAGGGTTAAGATTGGACTTATTTTTAGGGTTATGTTGAGGGCTAGAGTTAGAGATCCGGTTAGGGTTACGATTGGACCTAGGGTTAGGGTTATGTTGAGGGCTAGTGTTAGAGATCCGGTTAGGGTTACGACTGAACCTAGGGTTAGGGGTATGTTGAGGGCTATGTTTAGAGATCCGGTTAGGGTTAAGATTGGACCTAGGGTTAGGGTTAGGTTGAGGGCTAGGTTTAGAGGTCCGGTTAGCGTTACGATTGGACCTAGGGTTAGGGTTATGTTGAGGGCTAGGGTTAGAGATCCGGTTAGGGTTACGATTGGACCTAGGGTTAGGGTTATGTTGAGGGCTAGGGTTAGAGTTCCGGTTAGGGTTACGATTGGACCTAGGGTTAGGGTTATGTTGAGGGCTAGAGTTAGAGATCCGCTTAGGGTTACGATTGGACCTAGGGTTAGGGTTATGTTGAGGGCTAGGGTTAGAGATCCAATTAGGGTTACGATTGTACCTAGGGTTAGGGTTATGTTGAGGGCTAGGGTTAGAGATCCGGTTAGGGTTACGATTGGACCTAGAGGTAGGGTTATGTTGAGAGCTAGGGTTAGAGATCCGGTTAGGGTTAAGATTGGACCTAGGGTTAGGGTTATGTTTAGGGCTAGGGTTAGAGATCCGGTTAGGCTTACGATTGGACCTAGGGTTGGGGTTATGTTGAGGGCTAGGTTTAGAGAGACGGTTAGGGTACGATTGGACCTAGGGTTAGGGTTATGTTGTGGGCTAGGGTTAGAGATCCTGGTAGGGTTACGATTGGACCTAGGGTTAGGGTTATGTTGAGGGCTAGGGTTAGACATCCGGTTAGGGCTATGATTGGACCTAGGGTTAGGGTTATGTTGAGGGCTAGGTTTAGAGATCCGGTTAGGGTTAAGATTGGACTTATGTTTAGGGTTATGTTGAGGGCTAGAGTTAGAGATCCGGTTAGGGTTACGATTGGACCTAGGGTTAGGGTTATGTTGAGGGCTAGGGTTAGAGATCCGGTTAGGGTTACGATTGGACCTAGGGTTAGGGTTATGTTCAGGGCTAGGGTTAGAGATCCGGTTAGGGTTACGATTGGACCTAGGGTTAGGGTTATGTTGAGGCCTAGCGTTAGAGATCCGGTTAGGGTTACGATTGGACCTAGGGTTAGGGTTATGTTGAGGGTTAGGGTTAGAGATCCGGTTAGGGTTACGATTGGACCTAGGGTTAGGGTTACGTTGAGGGCTAGGGTTAGACATCCGGTTAGGGCTACGATTGGACCTAGGGTTATGGTTATGTTGAGGGCTAGGGTTAGAGATCCGGTTAGGGTTAAGATTGGACCTAGGTTTAGGTTTATGTTGAGGGCTAGGGTTAGAGGTCCGGTTAGGGTTAAGATTGGACCTAGGGTTAGGGTTATGTTGAGGGCTAGGGTTAGAGATCCGGTTAGGGTTACGATTGGACCTAAGGTTAGGTTTATGTTGAGGGCTAGGGTTAGAGATTCGGTTAGGGTTACGATTGGACCTAGGGTTAGGGTTATGTTGAGGGCTAGGGTTAGAGGTCCGGTTAGGGTTACGTTTGGACCTAGGGTTAGGGTTATGTTGAGGGCTAGGTTTAGAGATCCGTTTAGGGTTACGATTGGACCTAGGGTTAGGGTTATGTTGAGGGCTAGGGTTAGAGGTCCGGTTAGGGTTACGATTGGACCTAGGGTTAGGGTTATGTTGAGGGCTATTGTTAGAGATATGGTTAGGGTTACGTTTGGACCTAGGGTTAGGGTTATGTTGAGAGCTAGGGTTAGAGATCCGTTTGGGGTTACTATTGGACCTAGGGTTAGGGTTATGGTGAGAGCTATGGTTAGAGATCCGGTTAGGGTTACGATTGGACCTAGGGTTAGGTTTATGTTGAGGGCTAGTGTTAGAGATCCGGTTAGGGTTACGATTGGACCTAGGGTTAGGGTTATGTTGAGGGCTAGGGTTAGAGATCCGGTTAGGCTTACGATTGGACCTAGGGTTGGGGTTATGTTGAGGGCTAGGTTTAGAGAGACGGTTAGGGTACGATTGGACCTAGGGTTAGGGTTATGTTGTGGGCTAGGGTTAGAGATCCGGTTAGGGTTACGATTGGACCTAGGGTTAGGGTTATGTTCAGGGCTAGGGTTAGAGATCCGGTTAGGGTTACGATTGGACCTAGGGTTAGGGTTATGTTGAGGCCTAGCGTTAGAGATCCGGTTAGGGTTACGATTGGACCTAGGGTTAGGGTTATGTTGAGGCCTAGCGTTAGAGATCCGGTTAGGGTTACGATTTTACCTAGGGTTAGGGTTATGTTGAGGGTTAGGGTTAGAGATCCGGTTAGGGTTACGATTGGACCGAGGGTTAGGGTTACGTTGAGGGCTAGGGTTAGACATCCGGTTAGGGCTACGATTGGACCTAGGGTTATGGTTATGTTGAGGGCTAGGGTTAGAGATCCGGTTAGGGTTAAGATTGGACCTAGGTTTAGGTTTATGTTGAGGGCTAGGGTTAGAGGTCCGGTTAGGGTTAAGATTGGACCTAGGGTTAGGGTTATGTTGAGGGCTAGGGTTAGAGATCCGGTTAGGGTTACGATTGGACCTAAGGTTAGGTTTATGTTGAGGGCTAGGGTTAGAGATTCGGTTAGGGTTACGATTGGACCTAGGGTTAGGGTTATGTTGAGGGCTAGGGTTAGAGATCCAGTTAGGGTTACGATTGGACCTAGGGTTAGGGTTATGTTGAGGGCTAGGGTTAGAGATCCGGTTAGGCTTACGATTGGACCTAGGGTTGGGGTTATGTTGAGGGCTAGGTTTTGAGAGACGGTTAGGGTACGATTGGACCTAGGGTTAGGGTTATGTTGTGGGCTAGGGTTAGAGATCCTGGTAGGGTTACGATTGGACCTAGGGTTAGGGTTATGTTGAGGGCTAGGGTTAGAGATCCGGTTAGGGTTACGATTGGACCTAGGGTTAGGGTTATGTTTAGGGCTAGGGTTAGAGATCCGGTTAGGGTTACGATTGGAACTAGGGTTAGGGTTATGTTGAGGGCTAGGTTTAGAGAGACGGTTATGGTACGATTGGACCTAGGGTTAGGGTTATGTTGTGGGCTAGGGTTAGAGATCCTGGTAGGGTTACGATTGGACCTAGGGTTAGGGTTATGTTGAGGGCTAGGGTTAGACATCCGGTTAGGGCTATGATTGGACCTAGGGTTAGGGTTATGTTGAGGGCTAGGTTTAGAGATCCGGTTAGGGTTAAGATTGGACTTATGTTTAGGGTTATGTTGAGGGCTAGAGTTAGAGATCCGGTTAGGGTTACGATTGGACCTAGGGTTAGGGTTATGTTGAGGGCTAGGGTTAGAGATCCGGTTAGGGTTACGATTGGACTTAGGGTTAGGGTTATGTTGAGGGTAGGGTTAGAGATCCGGTTAGGATTAAGATTGGACCTAGGGTTAGGTTTATGTTGAGGGCTAGGGTTAGAGGTCCGGTTAGGGTTAAGATTGGACCTAGGGTTAGGGTTATGTTGAGGGCTAGGGTTAGAGATCCGGTTAGGGTTACGATTGGACCTAAGGTTAGGTTTATGTTGAGGGCTAGGGTTAGAGATCCGGTTAGGGTTAAGATTGGACCTAGGGTTAGGGTTATGTTGAGGGCTAGGGTTAGAGATCCGGTTAGGGTTACGATTGGACCTAGGGTTAGGGTTATGTTGAGGGCTAGGGTTAGAGATCCGGTTAGGGTTACGATTGGACCTAGGGTTAGGGTTATGTTGAGGGCTAGGGTTAGAGGTCCGGTTAGGGTTACGATTGGACCTAGGGTTAGGGTTATGTTGAGGGCTAGGGTTAGAGGTCCGGTTAGGGTTACGATTGGACCTAGGGTTAGGGTTATGTTGAGGGCTCTGTTTAGAGATCTGGTTAGGCTTACGATTGGACCTAGGGTTAGGTTTATGTTGAGGGCTAGCGTTAGAGATCTGGTTAGGGTTACGTTTGGACCTAGGGTTAGGGTTATGTTGAGAGCTAGGGTTAGAGATCCGTTTGGGGTTACTATTGGACCTAGGGTTAGGGTTATGGTGAGGGCTATGATTAAAGATCCGGTTAGGGTTACTATTGGACCTAGGGTTAGGGTTATGTTGAGGGCTAGGGTTAGAGGTCCGGTTAGGGTTACGATTGGACCTAGGGTTAGGGTTATGTTGAGGGCTAGGGTTAGAGATCCGGTTAGGGTTACGACTGGACCTAGGGTTAGGGTTATGTTGAGGGCTATGTTTAGAAATCCGGTTAGGCTTACGATTGGACCTAGGGTTAGGTTTATGTTGAGGGCTAGCGTTAGAGATATGGTTAGGGTTACGTTTGGACCTAGGGTTAGGGTTATGTTGAGAGCTAGGGTTAGAGATCCGGTTAGGCTTACGATTGGACCTAGGGTTGGGGTTATGTTGAGGGCTAGGTTTAGAGAGACGGTTAGGGTACGATTGGACCTAGGGTTAGGGTTATGTTGTGGGCTAGGGTTAGAGATCCTGGTAGGGTTACGATTGGACCTAGGGTTAGGGTTATGTTGAGGGCTAGGGTTAGACATCCGGTTAGGGCTATGATTGGACCTAGGGTTAGGGTTATGTTGAGGGCTAGGTTTAGAGATGCGGTTAGGGTTAAGATTGGACTTATGTTTAGGGTTATGTTGAGGGCTAGAGTTAGAGATCCGTTTAGGGTTACGATTGGACCTAGGGTTAGGGTTATGTTGAGGGCTAGGTTTAGAGATGCGGTTAGGGTTAAGATTGGACTTATGTTTAGGGTTATGTTGAGGGCTAGAGTTAGAGATCCGTTTAGGGTTAAGATTGGACCTAGGGTTAGGGTTATGTTGAGGGCTAGGGTTAGAGATCCGGTTAGGGTTACGATTGGACCTAAGGTTAGGTTTATGTTGAGGGCTAGGTTTAGAGATTCGGTTAGGGTTACGATTGGACCTAGGGTTAGGGTTATGTTGAGGGCTAGGGTTAGAGATCCAGTTAGGGTTACGATTGGACCTAGGGTTAGGGTTATGTTGAGGGCTAGGTTTAGAGATCCGTTTAGGGTTACGATTGGACCTAGGGTTAGGGTTATGTTGAGGGCTAGGGTTAGAGGTCCGGTTAGGGTTACGATTGGACCTAGGGTTAGGGTTATGTTGAGGGCTAGGGTTAGAGGTCCGGTTAGGGTTAAGATTGGACCTAGGGTTAGGGTTATGTTGAGGGCTAGGGTTAGAGATCCGGTTAGGGTTACGATTGGACCTAAGGTTAGGTTTATGTTGAGGGCTAGGGTTAGAGATTCGGTTAGGGTTACGATTGGACCTAGGGTTAGGGTTATGTTGAGGGCTAGGGTTAGAGATCCAGTTAGGGTTACGATTGGACCTAGGGTTAGGGTTATGTTGAGGGCTAGGGTTAGAGATCCGGTTAGGCTTACGATTGGACCTAGGGTTGGGGTTATGTTGAGGGCTAGGTTTAGAGAGACGGTTAGGGTACGATTGGACCTAGGGTTAGGGTTATGTTGTGGGCTAGGGTTAGAGATCCTGGTAGGGTTACGATTGGACCTAGGGTTAGGGTTATGTTGAGGGCTAGGGTTAGAGATCCGGTTAGGGTTACGATTGGACCTAGGGTTAGGGTTATGTTTAGGGCTAGGGTTAGAGATCCGGTTAGGGTTACGATTGGAACTAGGGTTGGGGTTATGTTGAGGGCTAGGTTTAGAGAGACGGTTATGGTACGATTGGACCTAGGGTTAGGGTTATGTTGTGGGCTAGGGTTAGAGATCCTGGTAGGGTTACGATTGGACCTAGGGTTAGGGTTATGTTGAGGGCTAGGGTTAGACATCCGGTTAGGGCTATGATTGGACCTAGGGTTAGGGTTATGTTGAGGGCTAGGTTTAGAGATCCGGTAAGGGTTAAGATTGGACTTATGTTTAGGGTTATGTTCAGGGCTAGAGTTAGAGATCCGGTTAGGGTTACGATTGGACCTAGGGTTAGGGTTATGTTGAGGGCTAGGGTTAGAGATCCGGTTAGGGTTACGATTGGACTTAGGGTTAGGGTTATGTTGAGGGTAGGGTTAGAGATCCGGTTAGGGTTAAGATTGGACCTAGGGTTAGGTTTATGTTGAGGGCTAGGGTTAGAGGTCCGGTTAGGGTTAAGATTGGACCTAGGGTTAGGGTTATGTTGAGGGCTAGGGTTAGAGATCCGGTTAGGGTTACGATTGGACCTAAGGTTAGGTTTATGTTGAGGGCTAGGGTTAGAGATCCGGTTAGGGTTAAGATTGGACCTAGGGTTAGGGTTATGTTGAGGGCTAGGGTTAGAGATCCGGTTAGGGTTACGATTGGACCTAGGGTTAGGGTTATGTTGAGGGCTAGGGTTAGAGATCCGGTTAGGGTTACGATTGGACCTAGGGTTAGGGTTATGTTGAGGGCTAGGGTTAGAGGTCCGGTTAGGGTTACGATTGGACCTAGGGTTAGGGTTATGTTGAGGGCTAGGGTTAGAGGTCCGGTTAGGGTTACGATTGGACCTAGGGTTAGGGTTATGTTGAGGGCTATGTTTAGAGATCTGGTTAGGCTTACGATTGGACCTAGGGTTAGGTTTATGTTGAGGGCTAGCGTTAGAGATCTGGTTAGGGTTACGTTTGGACCTAGGGTTAGGGTTATGTTGAGAGCTAGGGTTAGAGATCCGTTTGGGGTTACTATTGGACCTAGGGTTAGGGTTATGGTGAGGGCTATGATTAGAGATCCGGTTAGGGTTACTATTGGACCTAGGGTTAGGGTTATGTTGAGGGCTAGGGTTAGAGGTCCGGTTAGGGTTACGATTGGACCTAGGGTTAGGGTTATGTTGAGGGCTAGGGTTAGAGATCCGGTTAGGGTTACGACTGGACCTAGGGTTAGGGTTATGTTGAGGGCTATGTTTAGAAATCCGGTTAGGCTTACGATTGGACCTAGGGTTAGGTTTATGTTGAGGGCTAGCGTTAGAGATATGGTTAGGGTTACGTTTGGACCTAGGGTTAGGGTTATGTTGAGAGCTAGGGTTAGAGATCCGGTTAGGCTTACGATTGGACCTAGGGTTGGGGTTATGTTGAGGGCTAGGTTTAGAGAGACGGTTAGGGTACGATTGGACCTAGGGTTAGGGTTATGTTGTGGGCTAGGGTTAGAGATCCTGGTAGGGTTACGATTGGACCTAGGGTTAGGGTTATGTTGAGGGCTAGGGTTAGACATCCGGTTAGGGCTATGATTGGACCTAGGGTTAGGGTTATGTTGAGGGCTAGGTTTAGAGATGCGGTTAGGGTTAAGATTGGACTTATGTTTAGGGTTATGTTGAGGGCTAGAGTTAGAGATCCGTTTAGGGTTACGATTGGACCTAGGGTTAGGGTTATGTTGAGGGCTAGGTTTAGAGATCCGGTTAGGGTTAAGATTGGACTTATGTTTAGGGTTATGTTGAGGGCTAGAGTTAGAGATCCGTTTAGGGTTACGATTGGACCTAGGGTTAGGGTTATGTTGAGGGCTAGGGTTAGAGATCCGGTTAGGTTTACGATTGGACCTAGGGTTAGGTTTATGTTGAGGGCTAGGGTTAGATATCCGGTTAGGGTTACTATTGGACATAGGGTTAGGGTTATGTTGAGGGCTAGGGTTAGAGTTCCGGTTAGGGTTACGATTGGACCTAGGGTTAGGGTTATGTTGAGGGCTAGAGTTAGAGATCCGCTTAGGGTTACGATTGAACCTAGGGTTAGGGTTATGTTGAGGGCTACGGTTAGAGATCCGGTTAGGGTTACGATTGGACCTAGAGGTAGGGTTATGTTGAGAGCTAGGGTTAGAGATCCGGTTAGGGTTACGATTGGACCTAGGGTTAGGGTTATGTTTAGGGCTAGGGTTAGAGATCCGGTTAGGCTTACGATTGGACCTAGGGTTGGGGTTATGTTGAGGGCTAGGTTTAGAGAGACGGTTAGGGTACGATTGGAACTAGGGTTAGGGTTATGTTGTGGGCTAGGGTTAGAGATCCTGGTAGGGTTACGATTGGACCTAGGGTTAGGGTTATGTTGAGGGCTAGGGTTAGACATCCGGTTAGGGATATGATTGGACCTAGGGTTAGGGTTATGTTGAGGGCTAGGTTTAGAGATCCGGTTAGGGTTAAGATTGGACTTATGTTTAGGGTTATGTTGAGGGCTAGAGTTAGAGATCCGGTTAGGGTTACGATTGGACCTAGGGTTAGGGTTATGTTGAGGGCTAGGGTTAGAGATCCGGTTAGGGTTACGATTGGACCTAGGGTTAGGGTTATGTTGAGGGCTAGGGTTAGAGATCCGGTTAGGGTTATGATTGGACCTAGGGTTAGGGTTATGTTGAGGCCTAGCGTTAGAGATCCGGTTACGGTTACGATTGGACCCAGGGTTAGGGTTATGTTGAGGGTTAGGGTTAGAGATCCGGTTAGGGTTACGATTGGACCTAGGGTTAGGGTTACGTTGAGGGCTAGGGTTAGACATCCGGTTAGGGCTACGATTGGACCTAGGGTTAGGGTTATGTTGAGGGCTAGGGTTAGAGATCCGGTTAGGGTTAAGATTGGACCTAGGGTTAGGTTTATGTTGAGGGCTAGGGTTAGAGGTCCGGTTAGGGTTAAGATTGGACCTAGGGTTAGGGTTATGTTGAGGGCTAGGGTTAGAGATCCGGTTAGGGTTACGATTGGACCTAAGGTTAGGTTTATGTTGAGGGCTAGGATTAGAGATTCGGTTAGGGTTACGATTGGACCTAGGGTTAGGGTTATGTTGAGGGCTAGGGTTAGAGATCCGGTTAGGGTTACGATTGGACCTAGGGTTAGGGTTATGTTGAGGGCTAGGTTTAGAGATCCGGTTAGGGTTAAGATTGGACCTAGGGTTAGGGTTATGTTGAGGGCTAGGGTTAGAGGTCCGGTTAGGGTTACGATTGGACCTAGGGTTAGGGTTATGTTGAGGACTAAGGTTACAGGTCCGGTTAGGGTTACGATTGGACCTAGGGTTAGGGTTATGTTGAGGGCTAGGGTTAGAGGTCCGGTTAGGGTTACGATTGGACCTAGGGTTAGGGTTATGTTGAGGGCTAGGGTTAGAGATCCGGTTAGGGTTACGATTGGACCTAGAGGTAGGGTTATGTTGAGAGCTAGGGTTAGAGATCCGGTTAGGGTTACGATTGGACCTAGGGTTAGGGTTATGTTTAGGGCTAGGGTTAGAGATCCGGTTAGGCTTACGATTGGACCTAGGGTTGGGGTTATGTTGAGGGCTAGGTTTAGAGAGACGGTTAGGGTACGATTGGACCTAGGGTTAGGGTTATGTTGTGGGCTAGGGTTAGAGATCCTGGTAGGGTTACGATTGGACCTAGGGTTAGGGTTATGTTGAGGGCTAGGGTTAGACATCCGGTTAGGGCTATGATTGGACCTAGGATTAGGGTTATGTTGAGGGCTAGGTTTAGAGATCCGGTTAGGGTTAAGATTGGACTTATGTTTAGGGTTATGTTGAAGGCTAGAGTTAGAGATCCGGTTAGGGTTACGATTGGACCTAGGGTTAGGGTTATGTTGAGGGCTAGGGTTAGAGATCCGGTTAGGGTTACGATTGGACCTAGGGTTAGGGTTATGTTGAGGGCTAGGGTTAGAGATCCGGTTAGGGTTACGATTGGACCTAGGGTTAGGGTTATGTTGAGGCCTAGCGTTAGAGATCCGGTTAGGGTTACGATTGGACCCAGGGTTAGGGTTATGTTGAGGGTTAGGGTTAGAGATCCGGTTAGGGTTACGATTGGACCTAGGGTTAGGGTTACGTTGAGGGCTAGGGTTAGACATCCGGTTAGGGCTACGATTGGACCTAGGGTTAGGGTTATGTTGAAGGCTAGGTTTAGAGATCCGGTTAGGGTTAAGATTGGACCTAGGGTTAGGGTTATGTTGAGGGCTAGGTTCAGAGATCCGGTTAGGGTTATAATTGGACCTAGGGTTAGGTTTATGTTGAGGGCTAGGGTTAGAGGTCCGGTTAGGGTTAAGATTGGACCTAGGGTTAGGGTTATGTTGAGGGCTAGGGTTAGTGATCCGGTTAGGGTTACGATTGGACCTAGGGTTAGGGTTATGTTGAGGGCTAGGGTTAGAGATCCGGTTAGGGCTACGATTGGAACTAGGGTTAGGGTTATGTTGAAGGCTAGGTTTAGAGATCCGGTTAGGGTTAAGATTGGACCTAGGGTTAGGGTTATGTTGTGGGCTAGGGTTAGAGATCCGGTTAGGGTTACGATTGGACCTAGGGTTAGGTTTATGTTGAGGGCTAGGGTTAGAGATCCGGTTAGGGTTATGATTGGACCTAGGGTTAGGGTTATGTTGAGGGCTATGGTTAGAGATCCGGTTAGGGTTACGATTGGACCTATGGTTAGGGTTATGTTGAGGGCTAGGGTTAGAGATCCGGTTAGGGTTACGATTGGACCTAAGGTTAGGTTTATGTTGAGGGCTAGGTTTAGAGATCCGGTTAGGGTTACGATTGGACCTAGGGTTAGGGTTATGTTGAGGGCTAGGGTTAGAGATCCGGTTAGGGTTACTATTGGACCTAGGGTTAGGGTTATGTTGAGGGCTAGGGTTAGAGATCCGGTTAGGGTTACGATTGGACCCAGGGTTAGGGTTATGTTGAGGGTTACGGTTAGAGATCCGGTTAGGGTTACGATTGGACCTAGGGTTAGGGTTATGTTGAGGGCTAGGGTTAGAGATCCGGTTAGGGTTACGATTGGACTTAGGGTTAGGGTTATGTTGAGGGCTAGGGTTAGAGGTCCGGTTAGGGTTACGATTGGACCTAGGGTTAGGGTTATGTTGAAGGCTAGGGTTAGAGATCCGGTTACGGTTACGATTGGACCTAGGGTTAGGGTTATGTTGAGGGCAAGGTTAGATGTCCGGTTAGGGTTACGATTGGACCTAGGGTTAGGGTTATGTTGAGGACTAGGGGAAAAGATCCGGTTAGGGTTACGATTGGACCTAGGGTTAGGGTTATGTTGAGGACTAGAGTTAGAGATCCGGTTAGGGTTACGATTAGACCTAGGGTTAGGGTTATGTTGAGGGCTAGGGTTAGAGATCCGGTTAGGGTTACGATTGGACCTAGGGTTAGGGTTATGTTGAGGGCTAGGGTTAGAGTTCCGGTTAGGGTTACGATTGGATCTAGGGTTAGGGTTATGTTGAGGGCTAGGGATAGAGGTCCGGTTAGGGTTACGATTGGACCTAGGGTTAGGGTTATGTTTAGGGCTAGTGTTAGAGATCCGGTTAGGGTTACGACTGGACCTAGGGTTAGGGGTATGTTGAGTGCTATGTTTAGAGATCCGGTTAGGGTTACGATTGGACCTAGTGTTAGGGTTAGGTTGAGGGCTAGGTTTAGAGGTCCGGTTAGGGTTACGATTGGACCTAGGGTTAGGGTTATGTTGAGGGCTAGGGTTAGAGATCCGGTTAGGGTTACGATTGGACCTAGGGTTAGGGTTATGTTGAGGGCTAGGGATAGAGGTCCGGTTAGGGTTACGATTGGACCTAGGGTTAGGGTTATGTTGAGGGCAAGGTTAGATGTCCGGTTAGGGTTACGATTGGACCTAGGGTTAGGGTTATGTTGAGGACTAGGGGAAAAGATCCGGTTAGGGTTACGATTGGACCTAGGGTTAGGGTTATGTTGAGGACTAGAGTTAGAGATCCGGTTAGGGTTACGATTAGACCTAGGGTTAGGGTTATGTTGAGGGCTAGGGTTAGAGATCCGGTTAGGGTTACGATTGGACCTAGGGTTAGGGTTATGTTGAGGGCTAGGGTTAGAGTTCCGGTTAGGGTTACGATTGGATCTAGGGTTAGGGTTATGTTGAGGGCTAGGGATAGAGGTCCGGTTAGGGTTACGATTGGACCTAGGGTTAGGGTTATGTTGAGGGCTAGTGTTAGAGATCCGGTTAGGGTTACGACTGGACCTAGGGTTAGGGGTATGTTGAGTGCTATGTTTAGAGATCCGGTTAGGGTTACGATTGGACCTAGTGTTAGGGTTAGGTTGAGGGCTAGGTTTAGAGGTCCGGTTAGGGTTACGATTGGACCTAGGGTTAGGGTTATGTTGAGGGCTAGGGTTAGAGATCCGGTTAGGGTTACGATTGGACCTAGGGTTAGGGTTATGTTGAGGGCTAGGGTTAGAGTTCCGGTTAGGGTTACGATTGGACCTAGGGTTAGGGTTATGTTGAGGGCTAGAGTTAGAGGTCCGCTTAGGGTTACGATTGGATCTAGGGTTAGGGTTATGTTGAGGGCTAGGTTTAGAGATCCAATTAGGGTTACGATTGTACCTAGGGTTAGGGTTATGTTGAGGGCTAGGGTTAGAGATCCGGTTAGGGTTACGATTGGACCTAGAGGTAGGGTTATGTTGAGAGCTAGGGTTAGAGATCCGGTTAGGGTTACGATTGGACCTAGGGTTAGGGTTATGTTTAGGGCTAGGGTTAGAGATCCGGTTAGGCTTACGATTGGACCTAGGGTTGGGGTTATGTTGAGGGCTAGGTTTAGAGAGACGGTTAGGGTACGATTGGACCTAGGGTTAGGGTTGTGTTGTGGGCTAGGGTTAGAGATCCTGGTAGGGTTACGATTGGACCTAGGGTTAGGGTTATGTTGAGGGCGAGGGTTAGACATCCGGTTAGGGCTATGATTGGACCTAGGGTTAGGGTTATGTTGAGGGCTAGGTTTAGAGATCCGGTTAGGGTTAAGATTGGACTTATGTTTAGGGTTATGTTGAGGGCTAGAGTTAGAGATCCGGTTAGGGTTACGATTGGACCTAGGGTTAGGGTTATGTTGAGGGCTACGGTTAGAGATCCGGTTAGCGTTACGATTGGACCTAGGGTTAGGGTTATGTTGAGGCCTAGCGTTAGAGATCCGGTTAGGGTTACGATTGGACCCAGGGTTAGGGTTATGTTGAGGGTTACGGTTAGAGATCCGGTTAGGGTTACGATTGGACCTAGGGTTAGGGTTACGTTGAGGGCTAGGGTTAGACATCCGGTTAGGGCTACGATTGGACCTAGGGTTAGGGTTATGTTGAGGGCTAGGGTTAGAGATCCAGTTAGGGTTAAGATTGGACCTAGGGTTAGGTTTATG
Source organism: Miniopterus natalensis (assembly GCF_054644295.1). Lineage (NCBI taxonomy): Eukaryota > Metazoa > Chordata > Mammalia > Chiroptera > Miniopteridae > Miniopterus > Miniopterus natalensis. The sequence continues at coordinate 90,462,410 of NC_142082.1, read as the reverse complement.
TTGAGGGCTAGGGTTAGAGGTCCGGTTAGGGTTAAGATTGGACCTAGGGTTAGGGTTATGTTGAGGGCTAGGGTTAGGGATCCGGTTATGGTTACGATTGGACCTAAGGTTAGGTTTATGTTGAGGGCTAGGGTTAGAGATCCGGTTAGGGCTACGATTGGACCTAGGGTTAGGGTTATGTTGAGGGCTAGGGTTAGAGATCCGGTTAGGGTTACTATTGGACCTAGGGTTAGGGTTATGTTGAGGGCTAGGGTTAGAGATCCGGTTAGGGTTACGATTGGACTTAGGGTTAGGGTTATGTTGAGGGCTAGGGTTAGAGGTCCGGTTAGGGTTACTATTGGACCTAGGGTTAGGGTTATGTTGAGGGCTAGGGTTAGAGATCCGGTTAGGGTTACGATTGGACTTAGGGTTAGGGTTATGTTGAGGGCTAGGGTTAGAGATCCGGTTAGGGCTACGATTGGACCTAGGGTTAGGGTTATGTTGAGGGCTAGGGTTAGAGATCCGGTTAGGGTTACTATTGGACCTAGGGTTAGGGTTATGTTGAGGGCTAGGGTTAGAGATCCGGTTAGGGTTACGATTGGACTTAGGGTTAGGGTTATGTTGAGGGCTAGGGTTAGAGGTCCGGTTAGGGTTACGATTGGACCTAGGGTTAGGGTTATGTTGAAGGCTAGGGTTAGAGATCCGGTTACGGTTACGATTGGACCTAGGGTTAGGGTTATGTTGAGGGCAAGGTTAGATGTCCGGTTAGGGTTACGATTGGACCTAGGGTTAGGGTTATGTTGAGGACTAGGGGAAAAGATCCGGTTAGGGTTACGATTGGACCTAGGGTTAGGGTTATGTTGAGGACTAGAGTTAGAGATCCGGTTAGGGTTACGATTAGACCTAGGGTTAGGGTTATGTTGAGGGCTAGGGTTAGAGATCCGGTTAGGGTTACGATTGGACCTAGGGTTAGGGTTATGTTGAGGGCTAGGGTTAGAGTTCCGGTTAGGGTTACGATTGGATCTAGGGTTAGGGTTATGTTGAGGGCTAGGGATAGAGGTCCGGTTAGGGTTACGATTGGACCTAGGGTTAGGGTTATGTTGAGGGCTAGTGTTAGAGATCCGGTTAGGGTTACGACTGGACCTAGGGTTAGGGGTATGTTGAGTGCTATATTTAGAGATCCGGTTAGGGTTACGATTGGACCTAGTGTTAGGGTTAGGTTGAGGGCTAGGTTTAGAGGTCCGGTTAGGGTTACGATTGGACCTAGGGTTAGGGTTATGTTGAGGGCTAGGGTTAGAGATCCGGTTAGGGTTACGATTGGACCTAGGGTTAGGGTTATGTTGAGGGCTAGGGTTAGAGTTCCGGTTAGGGTTACGATTGGACCTAGGGTTAGGGTTATGTTGAGGGCTAGAGTTAGAGGTCCGCTTAGGGTTACGATTGGATCTAGGGTTAGGGTTATGTTGAGGGCTAGGTTTAGAGATCCAATTAGGGTTACGATTGTACCTAGGGTTAGGGTTATGTTGAGGGCTAGGGTTAGAGATCCGGTTAGGGTTACGATTGGACCTAGAGGTAGGGTTATGTTGAGAGCTAGGGTTAGAGATCCGGTTAGGGTTACGATTGGACCTAGGGTTAGGGTTATGTTTAGGGCTAGGGTTAGAGATCCGGTTAGGCTTACGATTGGACCTAGGGTTGGGGTTATGTTGAGGGCTAGGTTTAGAGAGACGGTTAGGGTACGATTGGACCTAGGGTTAGGGTTGTGTTGTGGGCTAGGGTTAGAGATCCTGGTAGGGTTACGATTGGACCTAGGGTTAGGGTTATGTTGAGGGCGAGGGTTAGACATCCGGTTAGGGCTATGATTGGACCTAGGGTTAGGGTTATGTTGAGGGCTAGGTTTAGAGATCCGGTTAGGGTTAAGATTGGACTTATGTTTAGGGTTATGTTGAGGGCTAGAGTTAGAGATCCGGTTAGGGTTACGATTGGACCTAGGGTTAGGGTTATGTTGAGGGCTACGGTTAGAGATCCGGTTAGGGTTACGATTGGACCTAGGGTTAGGGTTATGTTGAGGCCTAGCGTTAGAGATCCGGTTAGGGTTACGATTGGACCCAGGGTTAGGGTTATGTTGAGGGTTACGGTTAGAGATCCGGTTAGGGTTACGATTGGACCTAGGGTTAGGGTTACGTTGAGGGCTAGGGTTAGACATCCGGTTAGGGCTACGATTGGACCTAGGGTTAGGGTTATGTTGAGGGCTAGGGTTAGAGATCCAGTTAGGGTTAAGATTGGACCTAGGGTTAGGTTTATGTTGAGGGCTAGGGTTAGAGGTCCGGTTAGGGTTAAGATTGGACCTAGGGTTAGGGTTATGTTGAGGGCTAGGGTTAGGGATCCGGTTATGGTTACGATTGGACCTAAGGTTAGGTTTATGTTGAGGGCTAGGGTTAGAGATCCGGTTAGGGCTACGATTGGACCTAGGGTTAGGGTTATGTTGAGGGCTAGGGTTAGAGATCCGGTTAGGGTTACGATTGGACCTAGGGTTAGGGATATGTTGAGGGCTAGGGTTAGAGATCCGGGTAGGGTTACGATTGGACCTAGGGTTAGGGTTATGTTGAGGGCTAGGGTTAGAGATCCGGTTAGGGTTACGATTGGACCTAGGGTTAGGGTTATGTTGAGGGCTAGGGTTAGACATCCGGTTAGGGCTACAATTGGACCTAGGGTTAGGGTAATGTTGAGGGCTAGGGATAGAGGTCCGGTTAGGGTTACGATTGGACCTAGGGTTAGGGTTATGTTGAGGGCTAGGGTTAGAGATCCGGTTAGGGTTACGACTGGACCTAGGGTTAGGGTTATGTTGAGGGCTATGTTTAGAGATCCGGTTAGGCTTACGATTGGACCTAGGGTTAGGTTTATGTTGAGGGCTAGCGTTAGAGATCTGGTTAGCGTTACGTTAGGACCTAGCGTTAGGGTTATGTTGAGAGCTAGGGTTAGAGATCCGTTTGGGGTTACTATTGGACCTAGGGTTAGGGTTATGGTGAGGGCTATGTTTAGAGATCCGGTTAGGGTTACGATTGGACCTAGGGTTAGGTTTATGTTGAGGGCTAGTGTTAGAGATCCGGTTAGGGTTACGATTGGACCTAGGGTTAGGGTTATGTTGAGGGCTAGGGTTAGAGATCCGGTTAGGGTTACGATTCCACCTAGGGTTAGGGTTATGTTGAGGGCTAGGTTTAGAGGTCCGGTTAGGGTTACGATTGGACCTAGGGTTAGGTTTATGTTGAGGACTAGTGTTAGAGATCCGGTTAGGGTTACTATTGGACCTAGGGTTAGGGTTATGTTGAGGGCTATGGTTAGAGATCCGGTAAGGGTTACGATTGGACCTAGGGTTAGGTTTATGTTGAGGGCTAGTGTTAGAGATCCGGGTAGGGTTACCATTGGACCTAGGATTAGGGTATGTTGAGGGCTAGAGTCAGAGATCCGGTTAGGGTTACGATTCCACCTAGGGTAAGGGTTATGTTGAGGGCTAGGTTTACAGGTCCGGTTAGGGTTACGATTGGACCTAGGGTTAGGGATATGTTGAGGGCTAGGGTTAGAGATCCAGTTAGGGTTACTATTGGACCTAAGGTTAGGGTTAGGTTGAGGGCTAGGGTTAGAGGTCTGGTTAGGGTTACGAGTGGACCTAGGGTTAGGGTTATGTTGAGGGCTAGGGTTAGAGATCCAGTTAGGGTTACGATTGGACCTAGGGTTAGGGTTATGTTAAGGGCTAGGGTTAGAGTTCCGGTTAGGGTTACGATTGGACCTAGGGTTAGGGTTATGTTGATAGCTAGTGTTAGAGATCCGGTTAGGGTTACAATTGGACCTAGGGTTAGGGTTATGTTGAGGGCTAGGGTTACAGATCCGGTTAGGGTTACGATTAAACCTAGGGTTAGGGTTATGTTGAAGACTAGGTTTAGAGAGACGGTTAGGGTACGATTGGACCTATGGTTAGGGTTAGGTTGAGGGCTAGGGTTAGAGATCCTGTTAGGGTTACTATTGGACCTAGGGTTAGGGTTATGTTGGGGGCTATGGTTAGAGATCCGGTTAGGGTTACGATTGGACCTAGGGTTAGGGTTATGTTTAGGGCTAGGTTTAGAGAGACGGTTAGGGTTACGATTGGACCTAGGGTTAGGGTTATGTTGAGGGCTAGGTTTAGAGAGACGGTTAGGGTACGATTGGACCTAGGGTTAGGGTTATGTTGAGGGCTATGGTTAGAGATCCGGTTAGGGTTAAGATTGGACGTATGGTTAGGGTTACGTTGAGGGCTAGGGTTAGAGATCCGGTTAGAGTTACGATTGGACCTAGGGTTAGGTTTATGTTGAGGGCTAGGGTTAGAGATCCGGTTAGGGTTACGATTGGACCTAGGGTTAGGGTTATGTTGAGGGCTAGGGTTAGAGATCAGGTTAGTGTTACGATCGGACCTAGGGTTAGGGTTATGTTGAGAGCTAGGTTTAGAGATCCAATTAGGGTTACGATTGTACCTAGAGTTAGGGTTATGTTGAGGGCTATGGTTAGAGATCCGGTTAAGCTTACGATTGGACCTAGGGTTAGGGTTATGTTTAGGGCTAGCTTTAGAGAGACGGTTAGGGTTACGATTGGACCTAGGGTTTGGGTTATGTTGAGGGCTAGGTTTAGAGACACGGTTAGGGTACGATTGGACCTAGGGTTAGGGTTATGTTGAGGTCTAGGTTTAGAGATCCGGTTAGGGTTACGATTGGACCTAGGGTTAGGGTTACGTTGAGGGCTAGGGTAGAGATCCGGTTAGTGTTACGATTGGACCTAGGGTTAGGGTTATGTTGAGGGCTATGGTTAGAGATCCGGTTAGGGTTAAGATTGGACCTATGGTTAGGGTTATGTTGAGGGCTAGGTTTAGAGATCCGGTTAGGGTTACGATTGGACCTAGGGTTAGGGTTATGTTGAGGGCTAGGTTTAGAGATCCGGTTAGGGTTATGATTGGACCTAGGGTTAGGGTTACGTTGAGGGCTAGGGTTAGAGATCCGGTTAGTGTTACGATTGGACCTAGGGTAGGGTTATGTTGAGGGCTATGGTTAGAGATCCGGTTAGGGTTAAGATTGGACCTAGGGTTAGGGTTATGTTGAGGGCTAGGTTTAGAGATCCGGTTAGGGTTACTATTGGACCTAGGGTTAGGGTTATGTTGAGGGCTATGGTTAGAGATTCGGTTAGGGTTACGATTGGACCTAAGGTTAGGGTTATGTTGAGGGCTAGGTTTAGAGAGACGGTTAGGGTTACGATTAGACCTAGGGTTACGGTTATTTTGAGGGCTAGGTATAGAGAGACGGTTAGGGTTACGATTGGACCTAGGGTTAGGGTTATGTTGAGGGCTAGGTTTAGAGAGACGGTTAGGGTACGATTGGACCTAGGGTTAGGGTTATGTTGAGGTCTAGGGTTAGAGGTCCGGTTAGGGTTACGATTGGACCTAGGGTTAGGGTTATGTTGAGGACTAGGGTTAGAGATCCGGTTAGGGTTACGATTGGACCTAGGGTTAGGGTTATGTTGAGGACTAGGATTAGAGATCCGGTGAGGGTTACGATTGGACCTAGTGTTAGGGTTATGTTGAGGACTAGGGTTAGAGATCCTGTTAGGGTTACGATTGGACCTAGGGTTAGGGTTATGTTGAGGGCTAAGTTTAGAGATCCGGTTAGGGTTACGATTGGACCTAGGGTTAGGGTTATGTTGAGGGATAGGGTTAGCGGACCGGTTAGGGTTACGATTGGACCTAGTGTTAGGGTTATGTTGAGGAGTAGGGTTAGAGATCCTGTTAGGGTTACGATTGGACCTAGGGTTAGGGTTATGTTGAGGGCTAGGGTTAGAGATCCGGTTAGGGTTACGATTGGACCTAGAGGTAGGGTTATGTTGAGAGCTAGGGTTAGAGATCCAATTAGGGTTACGATTGTACCTAGGGTTAGGGTTATGTTTAGGGCTATGGTTAGAGATCCGGTTAAGGTTACGATTGGACCTAGAGTTAGATTTATGTTTAGGGCTAGGGTTAGAGATCCGGTTAGGGTTACGATTGGACCTAGGGTTTGGGTTATGTTGAGGGCTAGGTTTAGAGAGACGGTTAGGGTACGATTGGACCTAGGGTTAGGGTTATGTTGTGGGCTAGGGTTAGAGATCCGGGTAGGGTTACGATTGGACCTAGGGTTAGGGTCATGTTGAGGGCTAGGGTTAGACATTCGGTTAGGGCTACGATTGGACCTAGGGTTAGGGTTATGTTGAGGGCTAGGTTTAGAGATCCGGTTAGGGTTAGGATTGGACCTATGGTTAGGGTTATGTTGAGGGCTAGAGTTAGAGATCCGGTTAGGGTTACGATTGGACCTAGGGTTAGGTTTATGTTGAGGGCTAGGGTTAGAGATCTGGTTAGGGTTACGATTGGACCTAGTGTTAGGGTTATGTTGAGGGCTAGGGTTAGAGATCCGGATAGGGTTACGATTGGACCTAGGGTTAGGGTTATGTTGAGGGCTAGGGTTAGAGATCCGGTTAGGGTTACGATTGGACTTAGGGTTAGGGTTATGTTGAGTGCTAGGGTTAGAGGTCCGGTTAGGGTTACGATTGGACCTAGGGTTAGTGTTATGTTGAAGGCTAGGGTTAGAAATCCGGTTACGGTTACGATTGGACCTAGGGTTAGGGTTATGTTGAGGGCAAGGTTAGATGTCCGGTTAGGGTTACGATTGGACCTAGGGTTAGGGTTATGTTGAGGAGTAGGGGAAGAGATCCGGTTAGGGTTACGATTGGACCTAGGGTTAGGGTTATGTTGAGGACTAGAGTTAGAGATCCGGTGAGGGTTACGATTAGACCTAGGGTTAGGGTTATGTTGAGGGCTAGGGTTAGAGATCCGGTTAGGGTTACGATTGGACCTAGGGTTAGGGTTATGTTGAGGGCTAGGGTTAGAGGTCCGGTTAGGTTTACGATTGGACCTAGGCTTAGGGTTATGTTGAGGCCTAGGGTTAGAGATCCGGTTAGGGTTACGATTGGACCTAGGGTTAGGGTTATGTTGAGGGCTAGGGTTAGAGATCCGGTTAGGGTTACGATTGGATCTAGGGTTAGGGTTATGTTGAGGGCTAGGGATAGAGGTCCGGTTAGGGTTACGATTGGACCTAGGGTTAGGGTTATGTTGAGGGCTAGTGTTAGAGATCCGGTTAGGGTTACGACTGGACCTAGGGTTAGGGGTATGTTGAGGGCTATGTTTAGAGATCCGGTTAGGGTTACGATTGGACCTAGGGTTAGGGTTAGGTTGAGGGCTAGGTTTAGAGGTCCGGTTAGGGTTACGATTGGCCCTAGGGTTAGGGTTATGTTGAGGGCTAGGGTTAGAGATCCGGTTAGGGTTACGATTGGACCTAGGGTTAGGGTTATGTTGAGAGCTAGGGTTAGAGATCCGGTTAGGATTACGTTTGGACATAGAGTTAGGGTTATGTTGAGGGCTAGGGTTAGAGATCCTGGTAGGGTTACGATTGGACCTACGGTTAGGGTTATGTTGTGGGCTAGGGTTAGAGATCCTGGTAGGGTTACGATTGGACCTAGGGTTAGGGTTATGTTGAGGGCTAGGGTTAGACATCCGGTTAGGGCTATGATTGGACCTAGGATTAGGGTTATGTTGAGGGCTAGGTTTAGAGATCCGGTTAGGGTTAAGATTGGACTTATGTTTAGGGTTATGTTGAGGGCTAGAGTTAGAGATCCGGTTAGGGTTACGATTGGACCTAGGGTTAGGGTTATGTTGAGGGCTAGGGTTAGAGATCCGGTTAGGGTTACGATTGGACGTAGGGTTAGGGTTATGTTGAGGCCTAGCGTTAGAGATCCGGTTAGGGTTACGATTGGACCCAGGGTTAGGGTTATGTTGAGGGTTAGGGTTAGAGATCCGGTTAGGGTTACGATTGGACCTAGGGTTAGGGTTACGTTGAGGGCTAGGGTTAGACATCCGGTTAGGGCTACGATTGGACCTAGGGTTAGGGTTATGTTGAAGGCTAGGTTTAGAGATCCGGTTAGGGTTAAGATTGGACCTAGGGTTAGGGTCATGTTGAGGGCTAGGTTTAGAGATCCGGTTAGGGTTACGATTGGACCTAGGGTTAAGGTCATGTTGAGGGCTAGGGTTAGAGGTCCGGTTAGGGTTACGATTGGACCTAGGGTTAGGGTTATGTTGAGGCCTAGCATTAGAGATCCGGTTAGGGTTACGATTGGACCTAGGGTTAGGGTTATGTTGAGGGCTAGGGTTAGAGATCCGGTTAGGGTTACGATTGGACCTAGGGTTAGGGTTATGTTGAGGCCTAGCGTTAGAGATCCGGTTAGGGTTACGATTGGACCTAGGGTTAGGGTTATGTTGAGGGCTAGGGTTAGAGATCCGGTTAGGGCTACGATTGGAACTAGGGTTAGGGTTATGTTGAAGGCTAGGTTTAGAGATCCGGTTAGGGTTAAGATTGGACCTAGGGTTAGGGTTATGTTGTGGGCTAGGGTTAGAGATCCGGTTAGGGTTACGATTGGACCTAGGGTTAGGTTTATGTTGAGGGCTAGGGTTAGAGATCCGGTTAGGGTTATGATTGGACCTAGGGTTAGGGTTATGTTGAGGGCTATGGTTAGAGATCCGGTTAGGATTACGATTGGACCTATGGTTAGGGTTATGTTGAGGGCTAGGGTTAGAGATCCGGTTAGGGTTACGATTGGACCTAAGGTTAGGTTTATGTTGAGGGCTAGGGTTAGAGATCCGGTTAGGGTTACGATTGGACCTAGGGTTAGGGTTATGTTGAGGGCTAGGGTTAGAGATCCGGTTAGGGTTACGATTGGACCTAGGGTTAGGGTTATGTTGAGGGCTAGGGTTAGAGATCCGGTTAGGGTTACGATTGGACTTAGGGTTAGGGTTATGTTGAGGGCTAGGGTTAGAGGTCCGGTTAGGGTTACGATTGGACCTAGGGTTAGGGTTATGTTGAAGGCTAGGGTTAGAGATCCGGTTACGGTTACGATTGGACCTAGGGTTAGGGTTATGTTGAGGGCAAGGTTAGATGTCCGGTTAGGGTTACGATTGGACCTAGGGTTAGGGTTATGTTGAGGACTAGGGGAAGAGATCCGGTTAGGGTTACGATTGGACCTAGGGTTAGGGTTATGTTGAGGACTAGAGTTAGAGATCCGGTTAGGGTTACGATTAGACCTAGGGTTAGGGTTATGTTGAGGGCTAGGGTTAGAGATCTGGTTAGGGTTACGATTGGACCTAGGGTTAGGGTTATGTTGAGGGCTAGGGTTAGAGTTCCGGTTAGGGTTACGATTGGACCTAGGCTTAGGGTTATGTTGAGGCCTAGGGTTAGAGATCCGGTTAGGGTTACGATTGGACCTAGGGTTAGGGTTATGTTGAGGGCTAGGGTTAGAGATCCGGTTAGGGTTACGATTGGATCTAGGGTTAGGGTTATGTTGAGGGCTAGGGATAGAGGTCCGGTTAGGGTTACGATTGGACCTAGGGTTAGGGTTATGTTGAGGGCTAGTGTTAGAGATCCGGTTAGGGTTACGACTGGACCTAGGGTTAGGGGTATGTTGAGTGCTATGTTTAGAGATCCGGTTAGGGTTACGATTGGACCTAGGGTTAGGGTTAGGTTGAGGGCTAGGTTTAGAGGTCCGGTTAGGGTTACGATTGGACCTAGGGTTAGGGTTATGTTGAGGGCTAGGGTTAGAGATCCGGTTAGGGTTACGATTGGACCTAGGGTTAGGGTTATGTTGAGGGCTAGGGTTAGAGTTCCGGTTAGGGTTACGATTGGACCTAGGGTTAGGGTTATGTTGAGGGCTAGAGTTAGAGGTCCGCTTAGGGTTACGATTGGATCTAGGGTTAGGGTTATGTTGAGGGCTAGGGTTAGAGATCCAATTAGGGTTACGATTGTACCTAGGGTTAGGGTTATGTTGAGGGCTAGGGTTAGAGATCCGGTTAGGGTTACGATTGGACCTAGAGGTAGGGTTATGTTGAGAGCTAGGGTTAGAGATCCGGTTAGGGTTACGATTGGACCTAGGGTTAGGGTTATGTTTAGGGCTAGGTTTAGAGATCCGGTTAGGCTTACGATTGGACCTAGGGTTGGGGTTATGTTGAGGGCTAGGTTTAGAGAGACGGTTAGGGTACGATTGGACCTAGGGTTAGGGTTATGTTGTGGGCTAGGGTTAGAGATCCTGGTAGGGTTACGATTGGACCTAGGGTTAGGGTTATGTTGAGGGCTACGGTTAGACATCCGGTTAGGGCTATGATTGGACCTAGGGTTAGGGTTATGTTGAGGGCTAGGTTTAGAGATCCGGTTAGGGTTAAGATTGGACTTATGTTTAGGGTTATGTTGAGGGCTAGAGTTAGAGATCCGGTTAGGGTTACGATTGGACCTAGGGTTAGGGTTATGTTGAGGGCTAGGGTTAGAGATCCGGTTAGGGTTACGATTGGACCTAGGGTTAGGGTTATGTTGAGGCCTAGCGTTAGAGATCCGGTTAGGGTTACGATTGGACCCAGGGTTAGGGTTATGTTGAGGGTTACGGTTAGAGATCCGGTTAGGGTTACGATTGGACCTAGGGTTAGGGTTACGTTGAGGGCTAGGGTTAGACATCCGGTTAGGGCTACGATTGGACCTAGGGTTAGGGTTATGTTGAGGGCTAGGGTTAGAGATCCAGTTAGGGTTAAGATTGGACCTAGGGTTAGGTTTATGTTGAGGGCTAGGGTTAGAGGTCCGGTTAGGGTTAAGATTGGACCTAGGGTTAGGGTTATGTTGAGGGCTAGGGTTAGGGATCCGGTTATGGTTACGATTGGACCTAAGGTTAGGTTTATGTTGAGGGCTAGGGTTAGAGATCCGGTTAGGGTTACGATTGGACCTAGGGTTAGGGTTATGTTGAGGGCTAGGGTTAGAGATCCGGTTAGGGTTACGATTGGACCTAGGGTTAGGGTTATGTTGAGGCCTAGCGTTAGAGATCCGGTTAGGGTTACGATTGGACCCAGGGTTAGGGTTATGTTGAGGGTTAGGGTTAGAGATCCGGTTAGGGTTACGATTGGACCTAGGGTTAGGGTTACGTTGAGGGCTAGGGTTAGACATCCGGTTAGGGCTACGATTGGACCTAGGGTTAGGGTTATGTTGAAGGCTAGGTTTAGAGATCCGGTTAGGGTTAAGATTGGACCTAGGGTTAGGGTCATGTTGAGGGCTAGGTTTAGAGATCCGGTTAGGGTTACGATTGGACCTAGGGTTAAGGTCATGTTGAGGGCTAGGGTTAGAGGTCCGGTTAGGGTTACGATTGGACCTAGGGTTAGGGTTATGTTGAGGCCTAGCATTAGAGATCCGGTTAGGGTTACGATTGGACCTAGGGTTAGGGTTATGTTGAGGGCTAGGGTTAGAGATCCGGTTAGGGTTACGATTGGACCTAGGGTTAGGGTTATGTTGAGGCCTAGCGTTAGAGATCCGGTTAGGGTTACGATTGGACCTAGGGTTAGGGTTATGTTGAGGGCTAGGGTTAGAGATCCGGTTAGGGCTACGATTGGAAGTAGGGTTAGGGTTATGTTGAAGGCTAGGTTTAGAGATCCGGTTAGGGTTAAGATTGGACCTAGGGTTAGGGTTATGTTGTGGGCTAGGGTTAGAGATCCGGTTAGGGTTACGATTGGACCTAGGGTTAGGTTTATGTTGAGGGCTAGGGTTAGAGATCCGGTTAGGGTTATGATTGGACCTAGGGTTAGGGTTATTTTGAGGGCTATGGTTAGAGATCCGGTTAGGATTACGATTGGACCTATGGTTAGGGTTATGTTGAGGGCTAGGGTTAGAGATCCGGTTAGGGTTACGATTGGACCTAAGGTTAGGTTTATGTTGAGGGCTAGGGTTAGAGATCCGGTTAGGGTTACGATTGGACCTAGGGTTAGGGTTATGTTGAGGGCTAGGGTTAGAGATCCGGTTAGGGTTACGATTGGACCTAGGGTTGGGGTTATGTTGAGGGCTAGGGTTAGAGATCCGGTTAGGGTTACGATTGGACTTAGGGTTAGGGTTATGTTGAGGGCTAGGGTTAGAGGTCCGGTTAGGGTTACGATTGGACCTAGGGTTAGGGTTATGTTGAAGGCTAGGGTTAGAGATCCGGTTACGGTTACGATTGGACCTAGGGTTAGGGTTATGTTGAGGGCAAGGTTAGATGTCCGGTTAGGGTTACGATTGGACCTAGGGTTAGGGTTATGTTGAGGACTAGGGGAAGAGATCCGGTTAGGGTTACGATTGGACCTAGGGTTAGGGTTATGTTGAGGACTAGAGTTAGAGATCCGGTTAGGGTTACGATTAGACCTAGGGTTAGGGTTATGTTGAGGGCTAGGGTTAGAGATCTGGTTAGGGTTACGATTGGACCTAGGGTTAGGGTTATGTTGAGGGCTAGGGTTAGAGTTCCGGTTAGGGTTACGATTGGACCTAGGCTTAGGGTTATGTTGAGGCCTAGGGTTAGAGATCCGGTTAGGGTTACGATTGGACCTAGGGTTAGGGTTATGTTGAGGGCTAGGGTTAGAGATCCGGTTAGGGTTACGATTGGATCTAGGGTTAGGGTTATGTTGAGGGCTAGGGATAGAGGTCCGGTTAGGGTTACGATTGGACCTAGGGTTAGGGTTATGTTGAGGGCTAGTGTTAGAGATCCGGTTAGGGTTACGACTGGACCTAGGGTTAGGGGTATGTTGAGTGCTATGTTTAGAGATCCGGTTAGGGTTACGATTGGACCTAGGGTTAGGGTTAGGTTGAGGGCTAGGTTTAGAGGTCCGGTTAGGGTTACGATTGGACCTAGGGTTAGGGTTATGTTGAGGGCTAGGGTTAGAGATCCGGTTAGGGTTACGATTGGACCTAGGGTTAGGGTTATGTTGAGGGCTAGGGTTAGAGTTCCGGTTAGGGTTACGATTGGACCTAGGGTTAGGGTTATGTTGAGGGCTAGAGTTAGAGGTCCGCTTAGGGTTACGATTGGATCTAGGGTTAGGGTTATGTTGAGGGCTAGGGTTAGAGATCCAATTAGGGTTACGATTGTACCTAGGGTTAGGGTTATGTTGAGGGCTAGGGTTAGAGATCCGGTTAGGGTTACGATTGGACCTAGAGGTAGGGTTATGTTGAGAGCTAGGGTTAGAGATCCGGTTAGGGTTACGATTGGACCTAGGGTTAGGGTTATGTTTAGGGCTAGGTTTAGAGATCCGGTTAGGCTTACGATTGGACCTAGGGTTGGGGTTATGTTGAGGGCTAGGTTTAGAGAGACGGTTAGGGTACGATTGGACCTAGGGTTAGGGTTATGTTGTGGGCTAGGGTTAGAGATCCTGGTAGGGTTACGATTGGACCTAGGGTTAGGGTTATGTTGAGGGCTACGGTTAGACATCCGGTTAGGGCTATGATTGGACCTAGGGTTAGGGTTATGTTGAGGGCTAGGTTTAGAGATCCGGTTAGGGTTAAGATTGGACTTATGTTTAGGGTTATGTTGAGGGCTAGAGTTAGAGATCCGGTTAGGGTTACGATTGGACCTAGGGTTAGGGTTATGTTGAGGGCTAGGGTTAGAGATCCGGTTAGGGTTACGATTGGACCTAGGGTTAGGGTTATGTTGAGGCCTAGCGTTAGAGATCCGGTTAGGGTTACGATTGGACCCAGGGTTAGGGTTATGTTGAGGGTTACGGTTAGAGATCCGGTTAGGGTTACGATTGGACCTAGGGTTAGGGTTACGTTGAGGGCTAGGGTTAGACATCCGGTTAGGGCTACGATTGGACCTAGGGTTAGGGTTATGTTGAGGGCTAGGGTTAGAGATCCAGTTAGGGTTAAGATTGGACCTAGGGTTAGGTTTATGTTGAGGGCTAGGGTTAGAGGTCCGGTTAGGGTTAAGATTGGACCTAGGGTTAGGGTTATGTTGAGGGCTAGGGTTAGGGATCCGGTTATGGTTACGATTGGACCTAAGGTTAGGTTTATGTTGAGGGCTAGGGTTAGAGATCCGGTTAGGGTTACGATTGGACCTAGGGTTAGGGTTATGTTGAGGGCTAGGGTTAGAGATCCGGTTAGGGTTACGATTGGACCTAGGGTTAGGGATATGTTGAGGGCTAGGGTTAGAGATCCGGGTAGGGTTGCGATTGGACCTAGGGTTAGGGTTATGTTGAGGGCTAGGGTTAGAGATCCGGTTAGGGTTACGATTTGACCTAGGGTTAGGGTTATGTTGAGGGCTAGGGTTAGACATCCGGTTAGGGCTACAATTGGACCTAGGGTTAGGGTAATGTTGAGGGCTAGGGATAGAGGTCCGGTTAGGGTTACGATTGGACCTAGGGTTAGGGTTATGTTGAGGGCTAGGGTTAGAGATCCGGTTAGGGTTACGACTGGACCTAGGGTTAGGGTTATGGTGAGGGCTATGTTTAGAGATCCGGTTAGGGCTACAATTGGACCTAGGGTTAGGGTAATGTTGAGGGCTAGGGATAGAGGTCCGGTTAGGGTTACGATTGGACCTAGGGTTAGGGTTATGTTGAGAGCTAGGGTTAGAGATCCGTTTGGGGTTACTATTGGACCTAGGGTTAGGGTTATGGTGAGGGCTATGTTTAGAGATCCGGTTAGGGTTACGATTGGACCTAGGGTTAGGTTTATGTTGAGGGCTAGTGTTAGAGATCCGGTTAGGGTTACGATTGGACCTAGGGTTAGGGTTATGTTGAGGGCTAGGGTTAGAGATCCGGTTAGGGTTACGATTCCACCTAGGGTTAGGGTTATGTTGAGGGCTAGGTTTAGAGGTCCGGTTAGGGTTACGATTGGACCTAGGGTTAGGTTTATGTTGAGGACTAGTGTTAGAGATCCGGTTAGGGTTACTATTGGACCTAGGGTTAGGGTTATGTTGAGGGCTATGGTTAGAGATCCGGTAAGGGTTACGATTGGACCTAGGGTTAGGTTTATGTTGAGGGCTAGTGTTAGAGATCCGGGTAGGGTTACCATTGGACCTAGGATTAGGGTATGTTGAGGGCTAGAGTTAGAGATCCGGTTAGGGTTACGATTCCACCTAGGGTAAGGGTTATGTTGAGGGCTAGGTTTACAGGTCCGGTTAGGGTTACGATTGGACCTAGGGTTAGGGATATGTTGAGGGCTAGGGTTAGAGATCCAGTTAGGGTTACTATTGGACCTAAGGTTAGGGTTAGGTTGAGGGCTAGGGTTAGAGGTCTGGTTAGGGTTACGAGTGGACCTAGGGTTAGGGTTATGTTGAGGGCTAGGGTTAGAGATCCAGTTAGGGTTACGATTGGACCTAGGGTTAGGATTATGTTAAGGGCTAGGGTTAGAGTTCCGGTTAGGGTTACGATTGGACCTAGGGTTAGGGTTATGTTGATAGCTAGTGTTAGAGATCCGGTTAGGGTTACGATTGGACCTAGGGTTAGGGTTATGTTGAGGGCTAGGGTTACAGATCCGGTTAGGGTTACGATTAAACCTAGGGTTAGGGTTATGTTGAAGACTAGGTTTAGAGAGACGGTTAGGGTACGATTGGACCTATGGTTAGGGTTAGGTTGAGGGCTAGGGTTAGAGATCCTGTTAGGGTTACTATTGGACCTAGGGTTAGGGTTATGTTGGGGGCTATGGTTAGAGATCCGGTTAGGGTTACGATTGGACCTAGGGTTAGGGTTATGTTTAGGGCTAGGTTTAGAGAGACGGTTAGGGTTACGATTGGACCTAGGGTTAGGGTTATGTTGAGGGCTATGGTTAGAGATCCGGTTAGGGTTAAGATTGGACGTATGGTTAGGGTTATGTTGAGGGCTAGGGTTAGAGATCCGGTTAGAGTTACGATTGGACCTAGGGTTAGGTTTATGTTGAGGGCTAGGGTTAGAGATCCGGTTAGGGTTACGATTGGACCTAGGGTTAGGGTTATGTTGAGGGCTAGGGTTAGAGATCAGGTTAGTGTTACGATCGGACCTAGGGTTAGGGTTATGTTGAGAGCTAGGTTTAGAGATCCAATTAGGGTTACGATTGTACCTAGAGTTAGGGTTATGTTGAGGGCTATGGTTAGAGATCCGGTTAAGCTTACGATTGGACCTAGGGTTAGGGTTATGTTTAGGGCTAGCTTTAGAGAGACGGTTAGGGTTACGATTGGACCTAGGGTTTGGGTTATGTTGAGGGCTAGGTTTAGAGACACGGTTAGGGTACGATTGGACCTAGGGTTAGGGTTATGTTGAGGTCTAGGTTTAGAGATCCGGTTAGGGTTACGATTGGACCTAGGGTTAGGGTTACGTTGAGGGCTAGGGTAGAGATCCGGTTAGTGTTACGATTGGACCTAGGGTTAGGGTTATGTTGAGGGCTATGGTTAGAGATCCGGTTAGGGTTAAGATTGGACCTATGGTTAGGGTTATGTTGAGGGCTAGGTTTAGAGATCCGGTTAGGGTTACGATTGGACCTAGGGTTAGGGTTATGTTGAGGGCTAGGTTTAGAGATCCGGTTAGGGTTACGATTGGACCTAGGGTTAGGGTTACGTTGAGGGCTAGGGTTAGAGATCCGGTTAGTGTTACGATTGGACCTAGGGTAGGGTTATGTTGAGGGCTATGGTTAGAGATCCGGTTAGGGTTAAGATTGGACCTATGGTTAGGGTTATGTTGAGGGCTAGGTTTAGAGATCCGGTTAGGGTTACTATTGGACCTAGGGTTAGGGTTATGTTGAGGGCTATGGTTAGAGATCCGGTTAGGGTTACGATTGGACCTAGGGTTAGGGTTATGTTGAGGGCTAGGTTTAGAGAGACGGTTAGGGTTACGATTAGACCTAGGGTTACGGTTATTTTGAGGGCTAGGTATAGAGAGACGGTTAGGGTTACGATTGGACCTAGGGTTAGGGTTATGTTGAGGGCTAGGTTTAGAGAGACGGTTAGGGTACGATTGGACCTAGGGTTAGGGTTATGTTGAGGTCTAGGGTTAGAGGTCCGGTTAGGGTTACGATTGGACCTAGGGTTAGGGTTATGTTGAGGACTAGGGTTAGAGATCCGGTTAGGGTTACGATTGGACCTAGGGTTAGGGTTATGTTGAGGACTAGGATTAGAGATCCGGTGAGGGTTACGATTGGACCTAGTGTTAGGGTTATGTTGAGGACTAGGGTTAGAGATCCTGTTAGGGTTACGATTGGACCTAGGGTTAGGGTTATGTTGAGGGCTAAGTTTAGAGATCCGGTTAGGGTTACGATTGGACCTAGGGTTAGGGTTATGTTTAGGGATAGGATTAGCGGACCGGTTAGGGTTACGATTGGACCTAGTGTTAGGGTTATGTTGAGGAGTAGGGTTAGAGATCCTGTTAGGGTTACGATTGGACCTAGGGTTAGGGTTATGTTGAGGGCTAGGGTTAGAGATCCGGTTAGGGTTACGATTGGACCTAGAGGTAGGGTTATGTTGAGAGCTAGGGTTAGAGATCCAATTAGGGTTACGATTGTACCTAGGGTTAGGGTTATGTTTAGGGCTATGGTTAGAGATCCGGTTAAGGTTACGATTGGACCTAGAGTTAGGGTTATGTTTAGGGCTAGGGTTAGAGATCCGGTTAGGGTTACGATTGGACCTAGGGTTTGGGTTATGTTGAGGGCTAGGTTTAGAGAGACGGTTAGGGTACGATTGGACCTAGGGTTAGGGTTATGTTGTGGGCTAGGGTTAGAGATCCGGGTAGGGTTACGATTGGACCTAGGGTTAGGGTCATGTTGAGGGCTAGGGTTAGACATTCGGTTAGGGCTACGATTGGACCTAGGGTTAGGGTTATGTTGAGGGCTAGGTTCAGAGATCCGGTTAGGGTGAAGATTGGACCTATGGTTAGGGTTATGTTGAGGGCTAGAGTTAGAGATCCGGTTAGGGTTACGATTGGACCTAGGGTTAGGTTTATGTTGAGGGCTAGGGTTAGAGATCTGGTTAGGGTTACGATTGGACCTAGTGTTAGGGTTATGTTGAGGGCTAGGGTTAGAGATCCGGATAGGGTTACAATTGGACCTAGGGTTAGGGTTATGTTGAGGGCTAGGGTTAGAGATCCGGTTAGGGTTACGATTGGACTTAGGGTTAGGGTTATGTTGAGTGCTAGGGTTAGAGGTCCGGTTAGGGTTACGATTGGACCTAGGGTTAGTGTTATGTTGAAGGCTAGGGTTAGAGATCCGGTTACGGTTACGATTGGACCTAGGGTTAGGGTTATGTTGAGGGCAAGGTTAGATGTCCGGTTAGGGTTACGATTGGACCTAGGGTTAGGGTTATGTTGAGGACTAGGGGAAGAGATCCGGTTAGGGTTACGATTGGACCTAGGGTTAGGGTTATGTTGAGGACTAGAGTTAGAGATCCGGTTAGGGTTACGATTAGACCTAGAGTTAGGGTTATGTTGAGGGCTAGGGTTAGAGATCCGGTTAGGGTTACGATTGGACCTAGGGTTAGGGTTATGTTGAGGGCTAGGGTTAGAGGTCCGGTTAGGTTTACGATTGGACCTAGGCTTAGGGTTATGTTGAGGCCTAGGGTTAGAGATCCGGTTAGGGTTACGATTGGACCTAGGGTTAGGGTTATGTTGAGGGCTAGGGTTAGAGATCCGGTTAGGGTTACGATTGGATCTAGGGTTAGGGTTATGTTGAGGGCTAGGGATAGAGGTCCGGTTAGGGTTACGATTGGACCTAGGGTTAGGGTTATGTTGAGGGCTAGTGTTAGAGATCCGGTTAGGGTTACGACTGGACCTAGGGTTAGGGGTATGTTGAGGGCTATGTTTAGAGATCCGGTTAGGGTTACGAATGGACCTAGGGTTAGGGTTAGGTTGAGGGCTAGGTTTAGAGGTCCGGTTAGGGTTACGATTGGCCCTAGGGTTAGGGTTATGTTGAGGGCTAGGGTTAGAGATCCGGTTAGGGTTACGATTGGACCTAGGGTTAGGGTTATGTTGTGGGCTAGGGTTAGAGATCCAGTTAGGATTACGTTTGGACATAGAGTTAGGGTTATGTTGAGGGCTAGGGTTAGAGATCCGGTTAGGGTTACGATTGGACCTAGGGTTAGGGTTATGTTGAGGGCTAGAGTTAGAGATCCGGTTAGGGTTACGATTAGACCTAAGGTTAGGGTTATGTTGAAGGCTAGGGTTAGAGATCCGGTTAGGGTTACGATTGGACCTAGGGTTAGGGTTATGTTGAGGGCTAGGGTTAGAGGTCCGGTTAGGGTTACGATTGGACCTAGGCTTAGGGTTATGTTGAGGCCTAGGGTTAGAGATCCGGTTAATGTTACGATTGGACCTAGGGTTAGGGTTATGTTGAGGTCTAGGGTTACAGATCCGGTTAGGGTTACGGTTGGGCATAGGGTTAGGGTTATGTTGAGGGCTAGGGTTAGAGATCCGGTTAGGGTTACGATTGGACCTAGGGTTAGGGTTATGTTGAGGGCTAGTGTTAGAGATCCGGTTAGGGTTACGACTGGACCTAGGGTTAGGGGTATGTTGAGGGCTATGTTTAGAGATCCGGTTAGGGTTACGATTGGACCTAGGGTTAGGGTTAGGTTGAGGGCTAGGGTTAGACGTCCAGTTAGGGTTACGATTGGACCTAGGGTTAGGGTTATGTTGAGGGCTAGGGTTAGAGATCCGGTTAGGGTTACGATTGGACCTAGGGTTAGGGTTATGTTGAGCGCTAGGGTTAGAGTTCCGGTTAGGGTTACGATTGGACCTAGGGTTAGGGTTATGTTGAGGGCTAGAGTTAGAGATCCGCTTAGGGTTACGATTGGACCTAGCGTTAGGGTTATGTTGAGGGCTAGGGTTAGAGATCCAATTAGGGTTACGATTGTACCTAGGGTTAGGGTTATGTTGAGGGCTAGGGTTAGAGATCCGGTTAGGGTTACGATTGGACCTAGAGGTAGGGTTATGTTGAGAGCTAGGGTTAGAGATCCGGTTAGGGTTACGATTGGACCTAGGGTTAGGGTTATGTTTAGGGCTAGGGTTAGAGATCCGGTTAGGCTTACGATTGGACCTAGGGTTGGGGTTATGTTGAGGGCTAGGTTTAGAGAGACGGTTAGGGTACGATTGGACCTAGGGTTAGGGTTATGTTGTGGGCTAGAGTTAGAGATCCTGGTAGGGTTACGATTGGACCTAGGGTTAGGGTTATGTTGAGGGCTAGGGTTAGACATCCGGTTAGGGCTATGATTGGACCTAGGATTAGGGTTATGTTGAGGGCTAGGTTTAGAGATCCGGTTAGGGTTAAGATTGGACTTATGTTTAGGGTTATGTTGAGGGCTAGAGTTAGAGATCCGGTTAGGGTTACGATTGGACCTAGGGTTAGGGTTATGTTGAGGGCTAGGGTTAGAGATCCGGTTAGGGTTACGATTGGACCTAGGGTTAGGGTTATGTTGAGGGCTAGGGTTAGAGATCCCGTTAGGGTTACGATTGGACCTAGGGTTAGGGTTATGTTGAGGCCTAGCGTTAGAGATCCGGTTAGGGTTACGATTGGACCCAGGGTTAGGGTTATGTTGAGGGTTAGGGTTAGAGATCCGGTTAGGGTTACGATTGGACCTAGGGTTAGGGTTACGTTGAGGGCTAGGGTTAGACATCCGGTTAGGGGTACGATTGGACCTAGGGTTAGGGTTATGTTGAGGGCTAGGTTTAGAGATCCGGTTAGGGTTAAGATTGGACCTAGGGTTAGGGTTATGTTGAGGGCTAGGTTTAGAGATCCGGTTAGGGTTAAGATTGGACCTAGGGTTAGGTTTATGTTGAGGGCTAGGGTTAGAGGTCCGGTTAGGGTTAAGATTGGACCTAGGGTTAGGGTTATGTTGAGGGCTAGGGTTAGAGATCTGGTTAGGGTTACGATTGGACCTAGGGTTAGGGTTATGTTGAGGGCTATGGTTAGAGATCCGGTTAGGGTTACGATTGGACCTATGGTTAGGGTTATGTTGAGGGCTAGGGTTAGAGATCCGGTTAGGGTTACGTTTGGACCTAAGGTTAGGTTTATGTTGAGGGCTAGGGTTAGAGATCCGGTTAGGGTTACGAATGGATCTAGGGTTAGGGTTATGTTGAGGGCTAGGGTTAGAGATCCGGTTAGGGTTACGATTGGACCTAGGGTTAGGGTTATGTTGAGGGCTAGGGTTAGAGATCCGGTTAGGGTTACGATTGGACTTAGGGTTAGGGTTATGTTGAGGGCTAGGGTTAGAGGTCCGGTTAGGGTTACGATTGGACCTAGGGTTAGGGTTATGTTGAAGGCTAGGGTTAGAGATCCGGTTACGGTTACGATTGGACCTAGGGTTAGGGTTATGTTGAGGGCAAGGTTAGATGTCCGGTTAGGGTTACGATTGGACCTAGGGTTAGGGTTATGTTGAGGACTAGGGGAAGAGATCCGGTTAGGGTTACGATTGGACCTAGGGTTAGGGTTATGTTGAGGACTAGAGTTAGAGATCCGGTTAGGGTTACGATTAGACCTAGGGTTAGTGTTATGTTGAGGGCTAGGGTTAGAGATCCGGTTAGGGTTACGAATGGACCTAGGGTTAGGGTTATGTTGAGGGCTAGGGTTAGAGGTCCGGTTAGGTTTACGATTGGACCTAGGCTTAGGGTTATGTTGAGGCCTAGGGTTAGAGATCCGGTTAGGGTTACGATTGGACCTAGGGTTAGGGTTATGTTGAGGGCTAGGGTTAGAGATCCGGTTAGGGTTACGATTGGATCTAGGGTTAGGGTTATGTTGAGGGCTAGGGATAGAGGTCCGGTTAGGGTTACGATTGGACCTAGGGTTAGGGTTATGTTGAGGGCTAGTGTTAGAGATCCGGTTAGGGTTACGACTGGACCTAGGGTTAGGGGTATGTTGAGGGCTATGTTTAGAGATCCGGTTAGGGTTACGATTGGACCTAGGGTTAGGGTTAGGTTGAGGGCTAGGTTTAGAGGTCCGGTTAGGGTTACGATTGGCCCTAGGGTTAGGGTTATGTTGAGGGCTAGGGTTAGAGATCCGGTTAGGGTTACGATTGGACCTAGGGTTAGGGTTATGTTGTGGGCTAGGGTTAGAGATCCGGTTAGGGTTACGATTGGACCTAGGGTTAGGGTTATGTTGAGGTCTAGGGTTACAGATCCGGTTAGGGTTACGGTTGGACCTAGGGTTAGGGTTATGTTGAGGGCTAGGGTTAGAGATCCGGTTAGGGTTACGATTGGACCTAGGGTTAGGGTTATGTTGAGGGCTAGTGGTAGAGATCCGGTTAGGGTTACGACTGGACCTAGGGTTAGGGGTATGTTGAGGGCTATGTTTAGAGATCCGGTTAGGGTTACGATTGGACCTAGGGTTAGGGTTAGGTTGAGGGCTAGGGTTAGAGGTCCAGTTAGGGTTACGATTGGACCTAGGGTTAGGGTTATGTTGAGGGCTAGGGTTAGAGATCCGGTTAGGGTTACGATTGGACCTAGGGTTAGGGTTATGTTGAGCGCTAGGGTTAGAGTTCCGGTTAGGGTTACGATTGGACCTAGGGTTAGGGTTATGTTGAGGGCTAGAGTTAGAGATCCGCTTAGGGTTACGATTGGACCTAGCGTTAGGGTTATGTTGAGGGCTAGGGTTAGAGATCCAATTAGGGTTACGATTGTACCTAGGGTTAGGGTTATGTTGAGGGCTAGGGTTAGAGATCCGGTTAGGGTTACGATTGGACCTAGAGGTAGGGTTATGTTGAGAGCTAGGGTTAGAGATCCGGTTAGGGTTACGATTGGACCTAGGGTTAGGGTTATGTTTAGGGCTAGGGTTAGAGATCCGGTTAGGCTTACGATTGGACCTAGGGTTGGGGTTATGTTGAGGGCTAGGTTTAGAGAGACGGTTAGGGTACGATTGGACCTAGGGTTGGGGTTATGTTGTGGGCTAGGGTTAGAGATCCTGGTAGGGTTACGATTGGACCTAGGGTTAGGGTTATGTTGAGGGCTAGGGTTAGAGATCCGGTTAGGGTTACGATTGGACCTAGAGGTAGGGTTATGTTGAGAGCTAGGGTTAGAGATCCGGTTAGGGTTACGATTGGACCTAGGGTTAGGGTTATGTTTAGGGCTAGGGTTAGAGATCCGGTTAGGCTTACGATTGGACCTAGGGTTGCGGTTATGTTGAGGGCTAGGTTTAGAGAGACGGTTAGGGTACGATTGGACCTAGGGTTAGGGTTATGTTGTGGGCTAGGGTTAGAGATCCTGGTAGGGTTACGATTGTACCTAGGGTTAGGGTTATGTTGAGGGCTAGGGTTAGAGATCCGGTTAGGGTTACGATGGGACCTAGAGGTAGGGTTATGTTGAGAGCTAGGGTTAGAGATCCGGTTAGGGTTACGATTGGACCTAGGGTTAGGGTTATGTTTAGGGCTAGGGTTAGAGATCCGGTTAGGCTTACGATTGGACCTAGGGTTGGGGTTATGTTGAGGGCTAGGTTTAGAGAGACGGTTAGGGTACGATTGGACCTAGGGTTAGGGTTATGTTGTGGGCTAGGGTTAGAGATCCTGGTAGGGTTACGATTGGACCTAGGGTTAGGGTTATGTTGAGGGCTAGGGTTAGACATCCGGTTAGGGCTATGATTGGACCTAGGATTAGGGTTATGTTGAGAGCTAGGTTTAGAGATCCGGTTAGGGTTAAGATTGGACCTAGGGTTAGGGTTATGTTTAGGGCTAGGGTTAGAGATCCGGTTAGGCTTACGATTGGACCTAGGGTTAGGGTTATGTTGAGGGCTAGGGTTAGAGATCCGGTTAGGGTTACGATTGGACCTAGGGTTAGGGTTATGTTGAGGGCTAGGGTTAGAGATCCGGTTAGGGTTACGATTGGACCTAGGGTTAGGGTTATGTTGAGGGCTAGGGTTAGAGATCCGGTTAGGGTTACGATTGGACCTAGGGTTAGGGTTATGTTGAGGCCTAGCGTTAGAGATCCGGTTAGGGTTACGATTGGACCCAGGGTTAGGGTTATGTTGAGGGTTAGGGTTAGAGATCCGGTTAGGGTTACGATTGGACCTAGGGTTAGGGTTACGTTGAGGGCTAGGGTTAGACATCCGGTTAGGGTTACGATTGGACCTATGGTTAGGGTTATGTTGAGGGCTAGGGTTAGAGATCCGGTTAGGGTTACGATTGGACCTAAGGTTAGGTTTATGTTGAGGGCTAGGGTTAGAGATCCGGTTAGGGTTACGATTGGATCTAGGGTTAGGGTTATGTTGAGGGCTAGGGTTAGAGATCCGGTTAGGGTTACGATTGGACCTAGGGTTAGGGTTATGTTGAGGGCTAGTGTTAGAGATCCGGTTAGGGTTACGATTGGACTTAGGGTTAGGGTTATGTTGAGGGCTAGGGTTAGAGGTCCGGTTAGGGTTACGATTGGACCTAGGGTTAGGGTTATGTTGAAGGCTAGGTTTAGAGATCCGGTTACGGTTACGATTGGACCTAGGGTTAGGGTTATGTTGAGGGCAAGGTTAGATGTCCGGTTAGGGTTACGATTGGACCTAGGGTTAGGGTTATGTTGAGGACTAGGGGAAGAGATCCGGTTAGGGTTACGATTGGACCTAGGGTTAGGGTTATGTTGAGGACTAGAGTTAGAGATCCGGTTAGGGTTACGATTAGACCTAGGGTTAGGGTTATGTTGAGGGCTAGGGTTAGAGTTCCGGTTAGGGTTACGATTGGACCTAGGGTTAGGGTTATGTTGAGGGCTAGGGTTAGAGGTCCGGTTAGGTTTACGATTGGACCTAGGCTTAGGGTTATGTTGAGGACTAGGGTTAGAGATCCGGTTAGGGTTACGATTGGACCTAGGGTTAGGGTTATGTTGAGGGCTAGGGTTAGAGATCCGGTTAGGGTTACGATTGGATCTAGGGTTAGGGTTATGTTGAGGGCTAGGGATAGAGGTCCGGTTAGGGTTACGATTGGACCTACGGTTAGGGTTATGTTGAGGGCTAGTGTTAGAGATCCGGTTAGGGTTACGACTGGACCTAGGGTTAGGGGTATGTTGAGGGCTATGTTTAGAGATCCGGTTAGGGTTACGATTGGACCTAGGGTTAGGGTTAGGTTGAGGGCTAGGTTTAGAGGTCCGGTTAGGGTTACGATTGGCCCTAGGGTTAGGGTTATGTTGAGGGCTAGGGTTAGAGATCCGGTTAGGGTTACGATTGGACCTAGGGTTAGGGTTATGTTGTGGGCTAGGGTTAGAGATCCGGTTAGGATTACGTTTGGACATAGAGTTAGGGTTATGTTGAGGGCTAAGTTTAGAGATCCGGTTAGGGTTACGATTGGACCTAGGGTTAGGGTTATGTTGAGGGCTAGAGTTAGAGATCCGGTTAGGGTTACGATTAGACCTAAGGTTAGGGTTATGTTGAAGGCTAGGGTTAGAGATCCGGTTAGGGTTACGATTGGACCTAGGGTTAGGGTTATGTTGAGGGCTAGGGTTAGAGGTCCGGTTAGAGTTACGATTGGACCTAGGCTTAGGGTTATGTTGAGGCCTAGGGTTAGAGATCCGGTTAGGGTTACGATTGGACCTAGGGTTAGGGTTATGTTGAGGTCTAGGGTTACAGATCCGGTTAGGGTTACGGTTGGACCTAGGGTTAGGGTTATGTTGAGGGCTAGGGTTAGAGATCCGGTTAGGGTTACGATTGGACCTAGGGTTAGGGTTATGTTGAGGGCTAGTGTTAGAGATCCGGTTAGGGTTACGACTGGACCTAGGGTTAGGGGTATGTTGAGGGCTATGTTTAGAGATCCGGTTAGGGTTACGATTGGACCTAGGGTTAGGGTTAGGTTGAGGGCTAGGGTTAGAGGTCCAGTTAGGGTTACGATTGGACCTAGGGTTAGGGTTATGTTGAGGGCTAGGGTTAGAGATCCGGTTAGGATCACGATTGGACCTAGGGTTAGGGTTATGTTGAGCGCTAGGGTTAGAGTTCCGGTTAGGGTTACGATTGGACCTAGGGATAGGGTTATGTTGAGGGCTAGAGTTAGAGATCCGCTTAGGGTTACGATTGGACCTAGCGTTAGGGTTATGTTGAGGGCTAGGGTTAGAGATCCAATTAGGGTTACGATTGTACCTAGGGTTAGGGTTATGTTGAGGGCTAGGGTTAGAGATCCGGTTAGGGTTACGATTGGACCTAGAGGTAGGGTTATGTTGAGAGCTAGGGTTAGAGATCCGGTTAGGGTTACGATTGGACCTAGGGTTAGGGTTATGTTTAGGGCTAGGGTTAGAGATCCGGTTAGGCTTACGATTGGACCTAGGCTTGGGGTTATGTTGAGGGCTAGGTTTAGAGAGACGGTTAGGGTACGATTGGACCTAGGGTTAGGGTTATGTTGTGGGCTAGGGTTAGAGATCCTGGTAGGGTTACGATTGGACCTAGGGTTAGGGTTATGTTGAGGGCTAGGGTTAGACATCCGGTTAGGGCTATGATTGGACCTAGGATTAGGGTTATGTTGAGGGCTAGGTTTAGAGATCCGGTTAGGGTTAAGATTGGACTTATGTTTAGGGTTATGTTGAGGGCTAGAGTTAGAGATCCGGTTAGGGTTACGATTGGACCTAGGGTTAGGGTTATGTTGAGGGCTAGGGTTAGAGATCCGGTTAGGGTTACGATTGGACCTAGGGTTAGGGTTATGTTGAGGGCTAGGGTTAGAGATCCGGTTAGGGTTACGATTGGACCTAGGGTTAGGGTTATGTTGAGGCCTAGCGTTAGAGATCCGGTTAGGGTTACGATTGGACCCAGGGTTAGGGTTATGTTGAGGGTTAGGGTTAGAGATCCGGTTAGGGTTACGATTGGACCTAGGGTTAGGGTTATGTTTAGGGCTAGGGTTAGAGATCCGGTTAGGCTTACGATTGGACCTAGGGTTGGGGTTATGTTGAGGGCTAGGTTTAGAGAGACGGTTAGGGTACGATTGGATCTAGGGTTAGGGTTATGTTGTGGGCTAGGGTTAGAGATCCTGGTAGGGTTACGATTGGACCTAGGGTTAGGGTTATGTTGAGGGCTAGGGTTAGAGATCCGGTTAGGGTTACGATTGGACCTAGAGGTAGGGTTATGTTGAGAGCTAGGGTTAGAGATCCGGTTAGGGTTACGATTGGACCTAGGGTTAGGGTTATGTTTAGGGCTAGGGTTAGAGATCCGGTTAGGCTTACGATTGGACCTAGGGTTGCGGTTATGTTGAGGGCTAGGTTTAGAGAGACGGTTAGGGTACGATTGGACCTAGGGTTAGGGTTATGTTGTGGGCTAGGGTTAGAGATCCTGGTAGGGTTACGATTGTACCTAGGGTTAGGGTTATGTTGAGGGCTAGGGTTAGAGATCCGGTTAGGGTTACGATTGGACCTAGAGGTAGGGTTATGTTGAGAGCTAGGGTTAGAGATCCGGTTAGGGTTACGATTGGACCTAGGGTTAGGGTTATGTTTAGGGCTAGGGTTAGAGATCCGGTTAGGCTTACGATTGGACCTAGGGTTGGGGTTATGTTGAGGGCTAGGTTTAGAGAGACGGTTAGGTTACGATTGGACCTAGGGTTAGGGTTATGTTGTGGGCTAGGGTTAGAGATCCTGGTAGGGTTACGATTGGACCTAGGGTTAGGGTTATGTTGAGGGCTAGGGTTAGACATCCGGTTAGGGCTATGATTGGACCTAGGATTAGGGTTATGTTGAGAGCTAGGTTTAGAGATCCGGTTAGGGTTAAGATTGGACCTAGGGTTAGGGTTATGTTTAGGGCTAGGGTTAGAGATCCGGTTAGGCTTACGATTGGACCTAGGGTTAGGGTTATGTTGAGGGCTAGGGTTAGAGATCCGGTTAGGGTTACGATTGGACCTAGGGTTAGGGTTATGTTGAGGGCTAGGGTTAGAGATCCGGTTAGGGTTACGATTGGACCTAGGGTTAGGGTTATGTTGAGGGCTAGGGTTAGAGATCCGGTTAGGGTTACGATTGGACCTAGGGTTAGGGTTATGTTGAGGCCTAGCGTTAGAGATCCGGTTAGGGTTACGATTGGACCCAGGGTTAGGGTTATGTTGAGGGTTAGGGTTAGAGATCCGGTTAGGCTTACGATTGGACCTAGGGTTAGGGTTACGTTGAGGGCTAGGGTTAGACATCCGGTTTGGGCTACGATTGGACCTAGGGTTAGGGTTATGTTGAGGGCTAGGTTTAGAGATCCGGTTAGGGTTAAGATTGGACCTAGGGTTAGGGTTATGTTGAGGGCTAGGTTTAGAGATCCGGTTAGGGTTAAGATTGGACCTAGGGTTAGGTTTATGTTGAGGGCTAGGGTTAGAGGTCCGGTTAGGGTTAAGATTGGACCTAGGGTTAGGGTTATGTTGAGGACTAGGGTTAGAGATCCGGTTAGGGTTACGATTGGACCTAGGGTTAGGGTTATGTTGAGGGCTATGGTTAGAGATCCGGTTAGGGTTACGATTGGACCTATGGTTAGGGTTATGTTGAGGGCTAGGGTTAGAGATCCGGTTAGGGTTACGATTGGACCTAGGGTTAGGGTTACGTTGAGGGCTAGGGTTAGAGATCCGGTTAGTGTTACGATTGGACCTAGGGTAGGGTTATGTTGAGGGCTATGGTTAGAGATCCGGTTAGGGTTAAGATTGGACCTATGGTTAGGGTTATGTTGAGGGCTAGGTTTAGAGATCCGGTTAGGGTTACTATTGGACCTAGGGTTAGGGTTATGTTGAGGGCTATGGTTAGAGATCCGGTTAGGGTTACGATTGGACCTAGGGTTAGGGTTATGTTGAGGGCTAGGTTTAGAGAGACGGTTAGGGTTACGATTAGACCTAGGGTTACGGTTATTTTGAGGGCTAGGTATAGAGAGACGGTTAGGGTTACGATTGGACCTAGGGTTAGGGTTATGTTGAGGGCTAGGTTTAGAGAGACGGTTAGGGTACGATTGGACCTAGGGTTAGGGTTATGTTGAGGTCTAGGGTTAGAGGTCCGGTTAGGGTTACGATTGGACCTAGGGTTAGGGTTATGTTGAGGACTAGGGTTAGAGATCCGGTTAGGGTTACGATTGGACCTAGGGTTAGGGTTATGTTGAGGACTAGGATTAGAGATCCGGTGAGGGTTACGATTGGACCTAGTGTTAGGGTTATGTTGAGGACTAGGGTTAGAGATCCTGTTAGGGTTACGATTGGACCTAGGGTTAGGGTTATGTTGAGGGCTAAGTTTAGAGATCCGGTTAGGGTTACGATTGGACCTAGGGTTAGGGTTATGTTGAGGGATAGGATTAGCGGACCGGTTAGGGTTACGATTGGACCCAGTGTTAGGGTTATGTTGAGGAGTAGGGTTAGAGATCCTGTTAGGGTTACGATTGGACCTAGGGTTAGGGTTATGTTGAGGGCTAGGGTTAGAGATCCGGTTAGGGTTACGATTGGACCTAGAGGTAGGGTTATGTTGAGAGCTAGGGTTAGAGATCCAATTAGGGTTACGATTGTACCTAGGGTTAGGGTTATGTTTAGGGCTATGGTTAGAGATCCGGTTAAGGTTACGATTGGACCTAGAGTTAGGGTTATGTTTAGGGCTAGGGTTAGAGATCCGGTTAGGGTTACGATTGGACCTAGGGTTTGGGTTATGTTGAGGGCTAGGTTTAGAGAGACGGTTAGGGTACGATTGGACCTAGGGTTAGGGTTATGTTGTGGGCTAGGGTTAGAGATCCGGGTAGGGTTACGATTGGACCTAGGGTTAGGGTCATGTTGAGGGCTAGGGTTAGACATTCGGTTAGGGCTACGATTGGACCTAGGGTTAGGGTTATGTTGAGGGCTAGGTTCAGAGATCCGGTTAGGGTGAAGATTGGACCTATGGTTAGGGTTATGTTGAGGGCTAGAGTTAGAGATCCGGTTAGGGTTACGATTGGACCTAGGGTTAGGTTTATGTTGAGGGCTAGGGTTAGAGATCTGGTTAGGGTTACGATTGGACCTAGTGTTAGGGTTATGTTGAGGGCTAGGGTTAGAGATCCGGATAGGGTTACGATTGGACCTAGGGTTAGGGTTATGTTGAGGGCTAGGGTTAGAGATCCGGTTAGGGTTACGATTGGACTTAGGGTTAGGGTTATGTTGAGTGCTAGGGTTAGAGGTCCGATTAGGGTTACGATTGGACCTAGGGTTAGTGTTATGTTGAAGGCTAGGGTTAGAGATCCGGTTACGGTTACGATTGGACCTAGGGTTAGGGTTATGTTGAGGGCAAGGTTAGATGTCCGGTTAGGGTTACGATTGGACCTAGGGTTAGGGTTATGTTGAGGACTAGGGGAAGAGATCCGGTTAGGGTTACGATTGGACCTAGGGTTAGGGTTATGTTGAGGACTAGAGTTAGAGATCCGGTTAGGGTTACGATTAGACCTAGAGTTAGGGTTATGTTGAGGGCTAGGGTTAGAGATCCGGTTAGGGTTACGATTGGACCTAGGGTTAGGGTTATGTTGAGGGCTAGGGTTAGAGGTCCGGTTAGGTTTACGATTGGACCTAGGCTTAGGGTTATGTTGAGGCCTAGGGTTAGAGATCCGGTTAGGGTTACGATTGGACCTAGGGTTAGGGTTATGTTGAGGGCTAGGGTTAGAGATCCGGTTAGGGTTACGATTGGATCTAGGGTTAGGGTTATGTTGAGGGCTAGGGATAGAGGTCCGGTTAGGGTTACGATTGGACCTAGGGTTAGGGTTATGTTGAGGGCTAGTGTTAGAGATCCGGTTAGGGTTACGACTGGACCTAGGGTTAGGGGTATGTTGAGGGCTATGTTTAGAGATCCGGTTAGGGTTACGAATGGACCTAGGGTTAGGGTTAGGTTGAGGGCTAGGTTTAGAGGTCCGGTTAGGGTTACGATTGGCCCTAGGGTTAGGGTTATGTTGAGGGCTAGGGTTAGACATCCGGTTAGGGTTACGATTGGACCTAGGGTTAGGGTTATGTTGTGGGCTAGGGTTAGAGATCCAGTTAGGATTACGTTTGGACATAGAGTTAGGGTTATGTTGAGGGCTAGGGTTAGAGATCCGGTTAGGGTTACGATTGGACCTAGGGTTAGGGTTATGTTGAGGGCTAGAGTTAGAGATCCGGTTAGGGTTACGATTAGACCTAAGGTTAGGGTTATGTTGAAGGCTAGGGTTAGAGATCCGGTTAGGGTTACGATTGGACCTAGGGTTAGGGTTATGTTGAGGGCTAGGGTTAGAGGTCCGGTTAGGGTTCCGATTGGACCTAGGCTTAGGGTTATGTTGAGGCCTAGGGTTAGAGATCCGGTTAATGTTACGATTGGACCTAGGGTTAGGGTTATGTTGAGGTCTAGGGTTACAGATCCGGTTAGGGTTACGGTTGGACCTAGGGTTAGGGTTATGTTGAGGGCTAGGGTTAGAGATCCGGTTAGGGTTACGATTGGACCTAGGGTTAGGGTTATGTTGAGGGCTAGTGTTAGAGATCCGGTTAGGGTTACGACTGGACCTAGGGTTAGGGGTATGTTGAGGGCTATGTTTAGAGATCCGGTTAGGGTTACGATTGGACCTAGGGTTAGGGTTAGGTTGAGGGCTAGGGTTAGACGTCCAGTTAGGGTTACGATTGGACCTAGGGTTAGGGTTATGTTGAGGGCTAGGGTTAGAGATCCGGTTAGGGTTACGATTGGACCTAGGGTTAGGGTTATGTTGAGCGCTAGGGTTAGAGTTCCGGTTAGGGTTACGATTGGACCTAGGGTTAGGGTTATGTTGAGGGCTAGAGTTAGAGATCCGCTTAGGGTTACGATTGGACCTAGCGTTAGGGTTATGTTGAGGGCTAGGGTTAGAGATCCAATTAGGGTTACGATTGTACCTAGGGTTAGGGTTATGTTGAGGGCTAGGGTTAGAGATCCGGTTAGGGTTACGATTGGACCTAGAGGTAGGGTTATGTTGAGAGCTAGGGTTAGAGATCCGGTTAGGGTTACGATTGGACCTAGGGTTAGGGTTATGTTTAGGGCTAGGGTTAGAGATCCGGTTAGGCTTACGATTGGACCTAGGGTTGGGGTTATGTTGAGGGCTAGGTTTAGAGAGACGGTTAGGGTACGATTGGACCTAGGGTTAGGGTTATGTTGTGGGCTAGAGTTAGAGATCCTGGTAGGGTTACGATTGGACCTAGGGTTAGGGTTATGTTGAGGGCTAGGGTTAGACATCCGGTTAGGGCTATGATTGGACCTAGGATTAGGGTTATGTTGAGGGCTAGGTTTAGAGATCCGGTTAGGGTTAAGATTGGACTTATGTTTAGGGTTATGTTGAGGGCTAGAGTTAGAGATCCGGTTAGGGTTACGATTGGACCTAGGGTTAGGGTTATGTTGAGGGCTAGGGTTAGAGATCCGGTTAGGGTTACGATTGGACCTAGGGTTAGGGTTATGTTGAGGGCTAGGGTTAGAGATCCCGTTAGGGTTACGATTGGACCTAGGGTTAGGGTTATGTTGAGGCCTAGCGTTAGAGATCCGGTTAGGGTTACGATTGGACCCAGGGTTAGGGTTATGTTGAGGGTTAGGGTTAGAGATCCGGTTAGGGTTACGATTGGACCTAGGGTTAGGGTTACGTTGAGGGCTAGGGTTAGACATCCGGTTAGGGGTACGATTGGACCTAGGGTTAGGGTTATGTTGAGGGCTAGGTTTAGAGATCCGGTTAGGGTTAAGATTGGACCTAGGGTTAGGGTTATGTTGAGGGCTAGGTTTAGAGATCCGGTTAGGGTTAAGATTGGACCTAGGGTTAGGTTTATGTTGAGGGCTAGGGTTAGAGGTCCGGTTAGGGTTAAGATTGGACCTAGGGTTAGGGTTATGTTGAGGGCTAGGGTTAGAGATCTGGTTAGGGTTACGATTGGACCTAGGGTTAGGGTTATGTTGAGGGCTATGGTTAGAGATCCGGTTAGGGTTACGATTGGACCTATGGTTAGGGTTATGTTGAGGGCTAGGGTTAGAGATCCGGTTAGGGTTACGTTTGGACCTAAGGTTAGGTTTATGTTGAGGGCTAGGGTTAGAGATCCGGTTAGGGTTACGAATGGATCTAGGGTTAGGGTTATGTTGAGGGCTAGGGTTAGAGATCCGGTTAGGGTTACGATTGGACCTAGGGTTAGGGTTATGTTGAGGGCTAGGGTTAGAGATCCGGTTAGGGTTACGATTGGACTTAGGGTTAGGGTTATGTTGAGGGCTAGGGTTAGAGGTCCGGTTAGGGTTACGATTGGACCTAGGGTTAGGGTTATGTTGAAGGCTAGGGTTAGAGATCCGGTTACGGTTACGATTGGACCTAGGGTTAGGGTTATGTTGAGGGCAAGGTTAGATGTCCGGTTAGGGTTACGATTGGACCTAGGGTTAGGGTTATGTTGAGGACTAGGGGAAGAGATCCGGTTAGGGTTACGATTGGACCTAGGGTTAGGGTTATGTTGAGGACTAGAGTTAGAGATCCGGTTAGGGTTACGATTAGACCTAGGGTTAGGGTTATGTTGAGGGCTAGGGTTAGAGATCCGGTTAGGGTTACGAATGGACCTAGGGTTAGGGTTATGTTGAGGGCTAGGGTTAGAGGTCCGGTTAGGTTTACGATTGGACCTAGGCTTAGGGTTATGTTGAGGCCTAGGGTTAGAGATCCGGTTAGGGTTACGATTGGACCTAGGGTTAGGGTTATGTTGAGGGCTAGGGTTAGAGATCCGGTTAGGGTTACGATTGGATCTAGGGTTAGGGTTATGTTGAGGGCTAGGGATAGAGGTCCGGTTAGGGTTACGATTGGACCTAGGGTTAGGGTTATGTTGAGGGCTAGTGTTAGAGATCCGGTTAGGGTTACGACTGGACCTAGGGTTAGGGGTATGTTGAGGGCTATGTTTAGAGATCCGGTTAGGGTTACGATTGGACCTAGGGTTAGGGTTAGGTTGAGGGCTAGGTTTAGAGGTCCGGTTAGGGTTACGATTGGCCCTAGGGTTAGGGTTATGTTGAGGGCTAGGGTTAGAGATCCGGTTAGGGTTACGATTGGACCTAGGGTTAGGGTTATGTTGTGGGCTAGGGTTAGAGATCCGGTTAGGGTTACGATTGGACCTAGGGTTAGGGTTATGTTGAGGTCTAGGGTTACAGATCCGGTTAGGGTTACGGTTGGACCTAGGGTTAGGGTTATGTTGAGGGCTAGGGTTAGAGATCCGGTTAGGGTTACGATTGGACCTAGGGTTAGGGTTATGTTGAGGGCTAGTGGTAGAGATCCGGTTAGGGTTACGACTGGACCTAGGGTTAGGGGTATGTTGAGGGCTATGTTTAGAGATCCGGTTAGGGTTACGATTGGACCTAGGGTTAGGGTTAGGTTGAGGGCTAGGGTTAGAGGTCCAGTTAGGGTTACGATTGGACCTAGTGTTAGGGTTATGTTGAGGGCTAGGGTTAGAGATCCGGTTAGGGTTACGATTGGACCTAGGGTTAGGGTTATGTTGAGCGCTAGGGTTAGAGTTCCGGTTAGGGTTACGATTGGACCTAGGGTTAGGGTTATGTTGAGGGCTAGAGTTAGAGATCCGCTTAGGGTTACGATTGGACCTAGCGTTAGGGTTATGTTGAGGGCTAGGGTTAGAGATCCAATTAGGGTTACGATTGTACCTAGGGTTAGGGTTATGTTGAGGGCTAGGGTTAGAGATCCGGTTAGGGTTACGATTGGACCTAGAGGTAGGGTTATGTTGAGAGCTAGGGTTAGAGATCCGGTTAGGGTTACGATTGGACCTAGGGTTAGGGTTATGTTTAGGGCTAGGGTTAGAGATCCGGTTAGGCTTACGATTGGACCTAGGGTTGGGGTTATGTTGAGGGCTAGGTTTAGAGAGACGGTTAGGGTACGATTGGACCTAGGGTTAGGGTTATGTTGTGGGCTAGGGTTAGAGATCCTGGTAGGGTTACGATTGGACCTAGGGTTAGGGTTATGTTGAGGGCTAGGGTTAGAGATCCGGTTAGGGTTACGATTGGACCTAGAGGTAGGGTTATGTTGAGAGCTAGGGTTAGAGATCCGGTTAGGGTTACGATTGGACCTAGGGTTAGGGTTATGTTTAGGGCTAGGGTTAGAGATCCGGTTAGGCTTACGATTGGACCTAGGGTTGCGGTTATGTTGAGGGCTAGGTTTAGAGAGACGGTTAGGGTACGATTGGACCTAGGGTTAGGGTTATGTTGTGGGCTAGGGTTAGAGATCCTGGTAGGGTTACGATTGTACCTAGGGTTAGGGTTATGTTGAGGGCTAGGGTTAGAGATCCGGTTAGGGTTACGATGGGACCTAGAGGTAGGGTTATGTTGAGAGCTAGGGTTAGAGATCCGGTTAGGGTTACGATTGGACCTAGGGTTAGGGTTATGTTTAGGGCTAGGGTTAGAGATCCGGTTAGGCTTACGATTGGACCTAGGGTTGGGGTTATGTTGAGGGCTAGGTTTAGAGAGACGGTTAGGGTACGATTGGACCTAGGGTTAGGGTTATGTTGTGGGCTAGGGTTAGAGATCCTGGTAGGGTTACGATTGGACCTAGGGTTAGGGTTATGTTGAGGGCTAGGGTTAGACATCCGGTTAGGGCTATGATTGGACCTAGGATTAGGGTTATGTTGAGAGCTAGGTTTAGAGATCCGGTTAGGGTTAAGATTGGACCTAGGGTTAGGGTTATGTTTAGGGCTAGGGTTAGAGATCCGGTTAGGCTTACGATTGGACCTAGGGTTAGGGTTATGTTGAGGGCTAGGGTTAGAGATCCGGTTAGGGTTACGATTGGACCTAGGGTTAGGGTTATGTTGAGGGCTAGGGTTAGAGATCCGGTTAGGGTTACGATTGGACCTAGGGTTAGGGTTATGTTGAGGGCTAGGGTTAGAGATCCGGTTAGGGTTACGATTGGACCTAGGGTTAGGGTTATGTTGAGGCCTAGCGTTAGAGATCCGGTTAGGGTTACGATTGGACCCAGGGTTAGGGTTATGTTGAGGGTTAGGGTTAGAGATCCGGTTAGGGTTACGATTGGACCTAGGGTTAGGGTTACGTTGAGGGCTAGGGTTAGACATCCGGTTAGGGCTACGATTGGACCTAGGGTTAGGGTTATGTTGAGGGCTAGGTTTAGAGATCCGGTTAGGGTTAAGATTGGACCTAGGGTTAGGGTTATGTTGAGGGCTAGGTTTAGAGATCCGGTTAGGGTTAAGATTGGACCTAGGGTTAGGTTTATGTTGAGGGCTAGGGTTAGAGGTCCGGTTAGGGTTAAGATTGGACCTAGGGTTAGGGTTATGTTGAGGACTAGGGTTAGAGATCCGGTTAGGGTTACGATTGGACCTAGGGTTAGGGTTATGTTGAGGGCTATGGTTAGAGATCCGGTTAGGGTTACGATTGGACCTATGGTTAGGGTTATGTTGAGGGCTAGGGTTAGAGATCCGGTTAGGGTTACGATTGGACCTAAGGTTAGGTTTATGTTGAGGGCTAGGGTTAGAGATCCGGTTAGGGTTACGATTGGATCTAGGGTTAGGGTTATGTTGAGGGCTAGGGTTAGAGATCCGGTTAGGGTTACGATTGGACCTAGGGTTAGGGTTATGTTGAGGGCTAGTGTTAGAGATCCGGTTAGGGTTACGATTGGACTTAGGGTTAGGGTTATGTTGAGGGCTAGGGTTAGAGGTCCGGTTAGGGTTACGATTGGACCTAGGGTTAGGGTTATGTTGAAGGCTAGGTTTAGAGATCCGGTTACGGTTACGATTGGACCTAGGGTTAGGGTTATGTTGAGGGCAAGGTTAGATGTCCGGTTAGGGTTACGATTGGACCTAGGGTTAGGGTTATGTTGAGGACTAGGGGAAGAGATCCGGTTAGGGTTACGATTGGACCTAGGGTTAGGGTTATGTTGAGGACTAGAGTTAGAGATCCGGTTAGGGTTACGATTAGACCTAGGGTTAGGGTTATGTTGAGGGCTAGGGTTAGAGTTCCGGTTAGGGTTAC
This sequence comes from Miniopterus natalensis, assembly GCF_054644295.1. Lineage (NCBI taxonomy): Eukaryota > Metazoa > Chordata > Mammalia > Chiroptera > Miniopteridae > Miniopterus > Miniopterus natalensis. The sequence goes on along the minus strand of NC_142082.1, from coordinate 90,425,758 downwards.
GATTGGACCTAGGGTTAGGGTTATGTTGAGGGCTAGGGTTAGAGGTCCGGTTAGGTTTACGATTGGACCTAGGCTTAGGGTTATGTTGAGGCCTAGGGTTAGAGATCCGGTTAGGGTTACGATTGGACCTAGGGTTAGGGTTATGTTGAGGGCTAGGGTTAGAGATCCGGTTAGGGTTACGATTGGATCTAGGGTTAGGGTTATGTTGAGGGCTAGGGATAGAGGTCCGGTTAGGGTTACGATTGGACCTACGGTTAGGGTTATGTTGAGGGCTAGTGTTAGAGATCCGGTTAGGGTTACGACTGGACCTAGGGTTAGGGGTATGTTGAGGGCTATGTTTAGAGATCCGGTTAGGGTTACGATTGGACCTAGGGTTAGGGTTAGGTTGAGGGCTAGGTTTAGAGGTCCGGTTAGGGTTACGATTGGCCCTAGGGTTAGGGTTATGTTGAGGGCTAGGGTTAGAGATCCGGTTAGGGTTACGATTGGACCTAGGGTTAGGGTTATGTTGTGGGCTAGGGTTAGAGATCCGGTTAGGATTACGTTTGGACATAGAGTTAGGGTTATGTTGAGGGCTAAGGTTAGAGATCCGGTTAGGGTTACGATTGGACCTAGGGTTAGGGTTATGTTGAGGGCTAGAGTTAGAGATCCGGTTAGGGTTACGATTAGACCTAAGGTTAGGGTTATGTTGAAGGCTAGGGTTAGAGATCCGGTTAGGGTTACGATTGGACCTAGGGTTAGGGTTATGTTGAGGGCTAGGGTTAGAGGTCCGGTTAGAGTTACGATTGGACCTAGGCTTAGGGTTATGTTGAGGCCTAGGGTTAGAGATCCGGTTAGGGTTACGATTGGACCTAGGGTTAGGGTTATGTTGAGGTCTAGGGTTACAGATCCGGTTAGGGTTACGGTTGGACCTAGGGTTAGGGTTATGTTGAGGGCTAGGGTTAGAGATCCGGTTAGGGTTACGATTGGACCTAGGGTTAGGGTTATGTTGAGGGCTAGTGTTAGAGATCCGGTTAGGGTTACGACTGGACCTAGGGTTAGGGGTATGTTGAGGGCTATGTTTAGAGATCCGGTTAGGGTTACGATTGGACCTAGGGTTAGGGTTAGGTTGAGGGCTAGGGTTAGAGGTCCAGTTAGGGTTACGATTGGACCTAGGGTTAGGGTTATGTTGAGGGCTAGGGTTAGAGATCCGGTTAGGATCACGATTGGACCTAGGGTTAGGGTTATGTTGAGCGCTAGGGTTAGAGTTCCGGTTAGGGTTACGATTGGACCTAGGGTTAGGGTTATGTTGAGGGCTAGAGTTAGAGATCCGCTTAGGGTTACGATTGGACCTAGCGTTAGGGTTATGTTGAGGGCTAGGGTTAGAGATCCAATTAGGGTTACGATTGTACCTAGGGTTAGGGTTATGTTGAGGGCTAGGGTTAGAGATCCGGTTAGGGTTACGATTGGACCTAGAGGTAGGGTTATGTTGAGAGCTAGGGTTAGAGATCCGGTTAGGGTTACGATTGGACCTAGGGTTAGGGTTATGTTTAGGGCTAGGGTTAGAGATCCGGTTAGGCTTACGATTGGACCTAGGCTTGGGGTTATGTTGAGGGCTAGGTTTAGAGAGACGGTTAGGGTACGATTGGACCTAGGGTTAGGGTTATGTTGTGGGCTAGGGTTAGAGATCCTGGTAGGGTTACGATTGGACCTAGGGTTAGGGTTATGTTGAGGGCTAGGGTTAGACATCCGGTTAGGGCTATGATTGGACCTAGGATTAGGGTTATGTTGAGGGCTAGGTTTAGAGATCCGGTTAGGGTTAAGATTGGACTTATGTTTAGGGTTATGTTGAGGGCTAGAGTTAGAGATCCGGTTAGGGTTACGATTGGACCTAGGGTTAGGGTTATGTTGAGGGCTAGGGTTAGAGATCCGGTTAGGGTTACGATTGGACCTAGGGTTAGGGTTATGTTGAGGGCTAGGGTTAGAGATCCGGTTAGGGTTACGATTGGACCTAGGGTTAGGGTTATGTTGAGGCCTAGCGTTAGAGATCCGGTTAGGGTTACGATTGGACCCAGGGTTAGGGTTATGTTGAGGGTTAGGGTTAGAGATCCGGTTAGGGTTACGATTGGACCTAGGGTTAGGGTTATGTTTAGGGCTAGGGTTAGAGATCCGGTTAGGCTTACGATTGGACCTAGGGTTGGGGTTATGTTGAGGGCTAGGTTTAGAGAGACGGTTAGGGTACGATTGGATCTAGGGTTAGGGTTATGTTGTGGGCTAGGGTTAGAGATCCTGGTAGGGTTACGATTGGACCTAGGGTTAGGGTTATGTTGAGGGCTAGGGTTAGAGATCCGGTTAGGGTTACGATTGGACCTAGAGGTAGGGTTATGTTGAGAGCTAGGGTTAGAGATCCGGTTAGGGTTACGATTGGACCTAGGGTTAGGGTTATGTTTAGGGCTAGGGTTAGAGATCCGGTTAGGCTTACGATTGGACCTAGGGTTGCGGTTATGTTGAGGGCTAGGTTTAGAGAGACGGTTAGGGTACGATTGGACCTAGGGTTAGGGTTATGTTGTGGGCTAGGGTTAGAGATCCTGGTAGGGTTACGATTGTACCTAGGGTTAGGGTTATGTTGAGGGCTAGGGTTAGAGATCCGGTTAGGGTTACGATTGGACCTAGAGGTAGGGTTATGTTGAGAGCTAGGGTTAGAGATCCGGTTAGGGTTACGATTGGACCTAGGGTTAGGGTTATGTTTAGGGCTAGGGTTAGAGATCCGGTTAGGCTTACGATTGGACCTAGGGTTGGGGTTATGTTGAGGGCTAGGTTTAGAGAGACGGTTAGGTTACGATTGGACCTAGGGTTAGGGTTATGTTGTGGGCTAGGGTTAGAGATCCTGGTAGGGTTACGATTGGACCTAGGGTTAGGGTTATGTTGAGGGCTAGGGTTAGACATCCGGTTAGGGCTATGATTGGACCTAGGATTAGGGTTATGTTGAGAGCTAGGTTTAGAGATCCGGTTAGGGTTAAGATTGGACCTAGGGTTAGGGTTATGTTTAGGGCTAGGGTTAGAGATCCGGTTAGGCTTACGATTGGACCTAGGGTTAGGGTTATGTTGAGGGCTAGGGTTAGAGATCCGGTTAGGGTTACGATTGGACCTAGGGTTAGGGTTATGTTGAGGGCTAGGGTTAGAGATCCGGTTAGGGTTACGATTGGACCTAGGGTTAGGGTTATGTTGAGGGCTAGGGTTAGAGATCCGGTTAGGGTTACGATTGGACCTAGGGTTAGGGTTATGTTGAGGCCTAGCGTTAGAGATCCGGTTAGGGTTACGATTGGACCCAGGGTTAGGGTTATGTTGAGGGTTAGGGTTAGAGATCCGGTTAGGCTTACGATTGGACCTAGGGTTAGGGTTACGTTGAGGGCTAGGGTTAGACATCCGGTTAGGGCTACGATTGGACCTAGGGTTAGGGTTATGTTGAGGGCTAGGTTTAGAGATCCGGTTAGGGTTAAGATTGGACCTAGGGTTAGGGTTATGTTGAGGGCTAGGTTTAGAGATCCGGTTAGGGTTAAGATTGGACCTAGGGTTAGGTTTATGTTGAGGGCTAGGGTTAGAGGTCCGGTTAGGGTTAAGATTGGACCTAGGGTTAGGGTTATGTTGAGGACTAGGGTTAGAGATCCGGTTAGGGTTACGATTGGACCTAGGGTTAGGGTTATGTTGAGGGCTATGGTTAGAGATCCGGTTAGGGTTACGATTGGACCTATGGTTAGGGTTATGTTGAGGGCTAGGGTTAGAGATCCGGTTAGGGTTACGATTGGACCTAAGGTTAGGTTTATGTTGAGGGCTAGGGTTAGAGATCCGGTTAGGGTTACGATTGGATCTAGGGTTAGGGTTATGTTGAGGGCTAGGGTTAGAGATCCGGTTAGGGTTACGATTGGACCTAGGGTTAGGGTTATGTTGAGGGCTAGTGTTAGAGATCCGGTTAGGGTTACGATTGGACTTAGGGTTAGGGTTATGTTGAGGGCTAGGGTTAGAGGTCCGGTTAGGGTTACGATTGGACCTAGGGTTAGGGTTATGTTGAAGGCTAGGGTTAGAGATCCGGTTACGGTTACGATTGGACCTAGGGTTAGGGTTATGTTGAGGGCAAGGTTAGATGTCCGGTTAGGGTTACGATTGGACCTAGGGTTAGGGTTATGTTGAGGACTAGGGGAAGAGATCCGGTTAGGGTTACGATTGGACCTAGGGTTAGGGTTATGTTGAGGGCTAGAGTTAGAGATCCGCTTAGGGTTACGAATGGATCTAGGGTTAGGGTTATGTTGAGGGCTAGGGTTAGAGATCCAATTAGGGTTACGATTGTACCTAGGGTTAGGGTTATGTTGAGGGCTAGGGTTAGAGATCCGGTTAGGGTTACGATTTGACCTAGGGTTAGGGTTATGTTGAGGGCTAGGGTTAGACATCCGGGTAGGGTTACGATTGGACCTAGGGTTAGGGTTATGTTGAGGGCTAGGGTTAGAGATCCGGTTAGGGTTACGATTTGACCTAGGGTTAGGGTTATGTTGAGGGCTAGGGTTAGACATCCGGTTAGGGCTACAATTGGACCTAGGGTTAGGGTAATGTTGAGGGCTAGGGGTAGAGGTCCGGTTAGGGTTACGATTGGACCTAGGGTTAGGGTTATGTTGAGGGCTAGGGTTAGAGATCCGTTTGGGGTTACTATTGGACCTAGGGTTAGGGTTATGGTGAGGGCTATGTTTAGAGATCCGGTTAGGGTTACGATTGGACCTAGGGTTAGGTTTATGTTGAGGGCTAGTGTTAGAGATCCGGTTAGGGTTACGATTGGACCTAGGGTTAGGGTTATGTTGAGGGCTAGGGTTAGAAATCCGGTTAGGGTTACGATTCCACCTAGGGTTAGGGTTATGTTGAGGGCTAGGTTTAGAGGTCCGGTTAGGGTTACGATTGGACCTAGGGTTAGGTTTATGTTGAGGGCTAGTGTTAGAGATCCGGTTAGGGTTACTATTGGACCTAGGGTTAGGGTTATGTTGAGGGCTATGGTTAGAGATCCGGTAAGGGTTACGATTGGACCTAGGGTTAGGTTTATGTTGAGGGCTAGTGTTAGAGATCCGGGTAGGGTTACCATTGGACCTAGGATTAGGGTATGTTGAGGGCTAGAGTCAGAGATCCGGTTAGGGTTACGATTCCACCTAGGGTAAGGGTTATGTTGAGGGCTAGGTTTACAGGTCCGGTTAGGGTTACGATTGGACCTAGGGTTAGGGATATGTTGAGGGCTAGGGTTAGAGATCCAGTTAGGGTTACTATTGGACCTAAGGTTAGGGTTAGGTTGAGGGCTAGGGTTAGAGGTCTGGTTAGGGTTACGATTGGACCTAGGGTTAGGGTTATGTTGAGGGCTAGGGTTAGAGATCCAGTTAGGGTTACGATTGGACCTAGGGTTAGGGTTATGTTAAGGGCTAGGGTTAGAGTTCCGGTTAGGGTTACGATTGGACCTAGGGTTAGGGTTATGTTGATAGCTAGTGTTAGAGATCCGGTTAGGGTTACGATTGGACCTAGGGTTAGGGTTATGTTGAGGGCTAGGGTTACAGATCCGGTTAGGGTTACGATTGGACCTAGGGTTAGGGTTATGTTGAAGACTAGGTTTAGAGAGACGGTTAGGGTACGATTGGACCTATGGTTAGGGTTAGGTTGAGGGCTAGGGTTAGAGATCCTGTTAGGGTTACTATTGGACCTAGGGTTAGGGTTATGTTGGGGGCTATGGTTAGAGATCCGGTTAGGGTTACGATTGGACCTAGGGTTAGGGTTATGTTGAGGTCTAGGTTTAGAGATCCGGTTAGGGTTACGATTGGACCTAGGGTTAGGGTTACATTGAGGGCTAGGGTAGAGATCCGGTTAGTGTTACGATTGGACCTAGGGTTAGGGTTATGTTGAGGGCTATGGTTAGAGATCCGGTTAGGGTTAAGATTGGACCTATGGTTAGGGTTATGTTGAGGGCTAGGTTTAGAGATCTGGTTAGGGTTACGATTGGACCTAGGGTTAGGGTTATGTTGAGGGCTAGGTTTAGAGATCCGGTTAGGGTTACGATTGGACCTAGGGTTAGGGTTACGTTGAGGGCTAGGGTTAGAGATCCGGTTAGTGTTACGATTGGACCTAGGGTAGGGTTATGTTGAGGGCTATGGTTAGAGATCCGGTTAGGGTTAAGATTGGACCTATGGTTAGGGTTATGTTGAGGGCTAGGTTTAGAGATCCGGTTAGGGTTACTATTGGACCTAGGGTTAGGGTTATGTTGAGGGCTAGGTTTAGAGAGACGGTTAGGGTTACGATTGGACCTAGGGTTAGGGTTATGTTGAGGGCTAGGTTTAGAGAGACGGTTAGGGTACGATTGGACCTAGGGTTAGGGTTATGTTGAGGGGTACGGTTAGATATCCGGTTAGGGTTACGATTGGACCTAGGGTTAGGGTTATGTTGAGGGCTAGGTTTAGAGAGACGGTTAGGGTTACGATTGGACCTAGGGTTAGGGTTATGTTGAGGACTAGGTTTAGAGAGACGGTAGGGTACGATTGGACCTAGGGTTAGGATTATGTTGAGGGCTAGGGTTAGAAATCCTGATAGGGTTACGATTGGACCTACGGTTAGGGTTATGTTGAGGACTAGGTTTAGAGAGACGGTTAGGGTACGATTGGACCTATGGTTAGGGTTAGGTTGAGGGCTAGGGTTAGAGATCCGGTTAGGGTTACGATTGGACCTAGCGTTAGGGTTATGTTTAGGGCTAGGTTTAGAGATCCGGTTAGGGTTACGATTGGACCTAGCGTTAGGGTTATGTTTAGGGCTAGGTTTAGAGATCCGGTTAGGGTTACGATTGGACCTAGGGTTAGGGTTAGGTTGAGGGCTAGGGTTAGAGGTCCGGTTAGGGTTACGATTGGACCTAGGGTTAGGGTTATGTTGAGGGCTAGGTTTAGAGAGACGGTTAGGGTACGATTGGACCTAGGGTTAGGGTTATGTTGAGGTCTAGGGTTAGAGGTCCGGTTAGGGTTACGATTGGACCTAGGGTTAGGGTTATGTTGAGGACTAGGGTTAGAGATCCGGTTAGGGTTACGATTGGACCTAGGGTTAGGGTTATGTTGAGGACTAGGATTAGAGATCCGGTGAGGGTTACGATTGGACCTAGTGTTAGGGTTATGTTGAGGACTAGGGTTAGAGATCCTGTTAGGGTTACGATTGGACCTAGGGTTAGGGTTATGTTGAGGGCTAAGTTTAGAGATCCGGTTAGGGTTACGATTGGACCTAGGGTTAGGGTTATGTTGAGGGATAGGGTTAGCGGACCGGTTAGGGTTACGATTGGACCTAGTGTTAGGGTTATGTTGAGGAGTAGGGTTAGAGATCCTGTTAGGGTTACGATTGGACCTAGGGTTAGGGTTATGTTGAGGGCTAGGGTTAGAGATCCGGTTAGGGTTACGATTGGACCTAGAGGTAGGGTTATGTTGAGAGCTAGGGTTAGAGATCCAATTAGGGTTACGATTGTACCTAGGGATAGGGTTATGTTTAGGGCTATGGTTAGAGATCCGGTTAAGGTTACGATTGGACCTAGAGTTAGGGTTATGTTTAGGGCTAGGGTTAGAGATCCGGTTAGGGTTACGATTGGACCTAGGGTTTGGGTTATGTTGAGGGCTAGGTTTAGAGAGACGGTTAGGGTACGATTGGACCTAGGGTTAGGGTTATGTTGTGGGCTAGGGTTAGACATTCGGTTAGGGCTACGATTGGACCTAGGGTTAGGGTTATGTTGAGGGCTAGGTTTAGAGATCCGGTTAGGGTGAAGATTGGACCTATGGTTAGGGTTATGTTGAGGGCTAGAGTTAGAGATCCGGTTAGGGTTACGATTGGACCTAGGGTTAGGTTTATGTTGAGGGCTAGGGTTAGAGATCTGGTTAGGGTTACGATTGGACCTAGGGTTAGGGTTAATTTGAGGGCTATGGTTCGAGATCCGGTTAGGGTTAAGATTGGACCTATGGTTAGGGTTATGTTGAGGGCTAGGGTTAGAGATCCGGTTAGGGTTACGATTGGACCTAGGGTTAGGGTTATGTTGAGGGCTAGGGTTAGAGATCCGGATAGGGTTACGATTGGACCTAGGGTTAGGGTTATGTTGAGAGCTAGGGTTAGAGATCCAATTAGGGTTACGATTGTACCTAGGGTTAGGGTTATGTTGAGGGCTATGGGTAGAGATCTGGTTAAGGTTACGATTGGACCTAGGGTTAGGGTTATGTTTAGGGCTAGGTTTAGAGAGACGGTTAGGGTTACGATTGGACCTCGGATTTGGGTTATGTTGAGGACTAGGTTTAGAGAGACGGTTAGGGTACGATTGGACCTAGGGTTAGGGTTATGTTGTGGGCTAGGGTTAGAGATCCGGTTAGGATTACGTTTGGACATAGAGTTAGGGTTATGTTGAGGGCTAGGGTTAGAGATCCGGTTAGGGTTACGATTGGACCTAGGGTTAGGGTTATGTTGAGGGCTAGGGTTAGTGGTCCGGTTAGGGTTACGATTGGACCTACGGTTAGGGTTATGTTGAGGACTAGGGTTAGAGATCCGGTTAGGGTTACTATTGGACCTAGGGTTAAGGTTATGTGAAGGGCTAGGGTTAGAGATCCGGTTTGGGTTACGATTGGACCTAGGGTTAGGGTTATGTTGAGGGCTAGGGTTAGATATCTGGTTAGGGTTACGATTTGACCTGGGGTTAGGGTTATGTTGAGTCCTAGCGTTAGAGATCCGGTTAGGGTTACGATTGGACCTAGGGTTAGGGTTATGTTGAGGGCTAGGGTTAGAGATCCGGTTAGGGTTACTATTGGACCTAGGGTTAGGGTTATGTTGAGGCCTAGCGTTAGAGATCCGGTTAGGGTTACGATTGGACCTAAGGTTAGGTTTATGTTGAGGACTAGGATTAGAGATCCGGTTAGGGTTACGATTCGACCTGGGTTAAGGTTATGTTGAGGGCTAGGGTTAGAGATCCGGTTAGGGTTACGATTGGACCTAGGGTTAGGGTTATGTTGAGGGCCAGGGTTAGAGATCCGGTTAGGGTTACGATTGGACCTAGGGTTAGGGTTATGTTGAGGCCTAGCGTTAGAGATCCGGTTAGGGTTACGATTCGACCTAGGGTTAGGGTTATGTTGAGGGCTAGGGTTAGAGATCCGGTTAGGGTTACGATTGGACCTAGGGTTAGGGTTATGTTGAGGGCTAGGGTTAGAGATCCGGTTAGGGCTACGATTGGACCTAGGGTTAGGGTAATGTTGAGGGCTAGGTTTAGAGATCCGGTTAGGGTTACGATTGGACCTAGCGTTAGGGTTATTTTGAGGGCTAGGTTTAGAGAGATGGTTAGGGTTACGAGTAGACCTAGGGTTACGGTTATTTTGAGGGCTAGGTATAGAGAGACGGTTAGGGTTACGGTTGGACCTAGGGTTAGGGTTATGTTGAGGGCTAGGTTTAGAGAGACGGTTAGGGTACGATTGGACCTAGGGATAGGGTTATGTTGAGGGGTACGGTTAGATATCCGGTTAGGGTTACGATTGGACCTAGGGTTAGGGTTATGTTGAGGGCTAGGTTTAGAGAGACGGTTAGGGTTACGATTGGACCTAGGGTTAGGGTTATGTTGAGGACTAGGTTTAGAGAGACGGTAGGGTACGATTGGACCTAGGGTTAGGATTATGTTGAGGGCTAGGTTTAGAGATCCTGATAGGGTTACGATTGGACCTAGGGTTAGGGTAATGTTTAGGACTAGGTTTAGAGAGACGGTTAGGGTACGATTGGACCTATGGTTAGGGTTAGGTTGAGGGCTAGGGTTAGAGATCCTGTTAGAGTTACTATTGGACCTAGGGTTAGGGTTATGTTGGGGGCTAGGTTTAGAGATCCGGTTAGGGTTACGATTGGACCTAGGGTTAGGGTTATGTTTAGGGCTAGGTTTAGAGAGACGGTTAGGGTTACGATTGGACCTAGGGTTAGGGTTATGTTGAGGGCTAGGTTTAGAGAGACGGTTAGGGTACGATTGGACCTAGGGTTAGGGTTATGTTGAGGGCTAGGGTTAGAGGTCCGGTTAGGGTTACGATTGGACCTAGGGTTAGGGTTATGTTGAGGACTAGGGTTAGAGATCCGGTTAGGGTTACGATTGGACCTAGGGTTAGGGTTATGTTGAGGACTAGGGTTAGAGATCCGGTTAGGGTTACGATTGGACCTAGTGTTAGGGTTATGTTGAGGACTAGGGTTAGAGATCCTGTTAGGGTTACGATTGTACCTAGGGTTAGGGTTATGTTGAGGGCTAGGTTTAGAGATCCGGGTAGGGTTATTGGACCTAAGGTTAGGGTTATGTTGAGGGATAGGGTTAGCGGACCGGTTAGGGTTACGATTGGACCTAGTGTTAGGGTTATGTTGAGGACTAGGGTTAGAGATCCTGTTAGGGTTACGATTGGACCTAGGGTTATGGTTATGTTAGGGCTAGGGTTAGAGATCCGGTTAGGGTTACGATTGGACCTAGAGGTAGGGTTATGTTGAGAGCTAGGTTTAGAGATCCAATTAGGGTTACGATTGTACCTAGGGTTAGGGTTATGTTTAGGGCTATGGTTAGAGATCCGGTTAAGGTTACGATTGGACCTAGGGTTAGGGTTATGTTTAGGGCTAGGGTTAGAGATCCGGTTAGGGTTACGATTGGACCTAGGGTTTGGGTTATGTTGAGGGCTAGGTTTAGAGAGACGGTTAGGGTACGATTGGACCTAGGGTTAGGGTTATGTTGTGGGCTAGGGTTAGAGATCCGGGTAGGGTTACGATTGGACCTAGGGTTAGGGTTATGTTGAGGGCTATGGTTCGAGATCCGTTTAGGGTTAAGATTGGACCTATGGTTAGGGTTATGTTGAGGGCTAGGGTTAGAGATCCGGTTAGGGTTACGATTGGACCTAGGGTTAGGTTTATGTTGAGGGCTAGGGTTAGAGATCTGGTTAGGGTTACGATTGGACCTAGGGTTAGGGTTATGTTGAGGGCTATGGTTCGAGATCCGTTTAGGGTTAAGATTGGACCTATGGTTAGGGTTATGTTGGGGGCTAGGGTTAGAGATCCGGTTAGGGTTACGATTGGACCTAGGGTTAGGGTTATGTTGAGGGCTAGGGTTAGAGATCCGGTTAGGGTTACGATTGGACCTAGGGTTAGGGTTATGTTGAGAGCTAGGGTTAGAGATCCAATTAGGGTTACGATTGTACCTAGGGTTAGGGTTATGTTGAGGGCTATGGTTAGAGATCCGGTTCAGGTTACGATTGGACCTAGGGTTAGGGTTATGTTTAGGGCTAGGTTTAGAGAGACGGTTAGGGTTACGATTGGACCTAGGGTTTGGGTTATGTTGAGGACTAGGTTTAGAGAGACGGTTAGGGTACGATTGGACCTAGGGTTAGGGTTATGTAGTGGGCTAGGGTTAGAGATCTGGTTAGGATTACGATTGGACATAGGGTTAGGGATATGTTGAGGGCTAGGGTTAGAGATCCGGTTAGGGTTACGATTGGACCTAGGGTTAGGGTTATGTTGAGGGCTAGGGTTAGAGGTCCGGTTAGGGTTACGATTGGACCTAGGTTTAGGGTTATGTTGAGGACTAGGGTTAGAGATCCGGTTAGGGTTACTATTGGACCTAGGGTTAGGGTTATGTGGAGGGCTAGGGTTAAAGATCCGGTATGGGTTACGATTGGACCTAGGGTTAGGGTTATGTTGAGGGCTAGGGTTAGAGATCTGGTTAGGGTTACGATTTGACCTAGGGTTAGGGTTATGTTGAGTCCTAGCGTTAGAGATCCGGTTAGGGTTACGATTGGACCTAGGGTTAGGGTTATGTTGAGGGCTAGGGTTATAGATCCGGTTAGGGTTACGATTGGACCTAGGGTTAGGGTTATGTTGAGGCCTAGCGTTAGAGATCCGGTTAGGGTTACGATTGGACCTAAGGTTAGGTTTATGTTGAGGGCTACGGTTAGAGATCCGGTTAGGGTTACTATTGGACCTAGGGTTAGGGCTAGGTTGAGGGCTAGGGTTAGAAGTCCGGTTAGGGTTACGATTGGACCTAGGGTTAGGGTTATGTTGAGTGCTAGAGTTAGAGATCCGGTTAGGGTTACGATTGGACCTAGGGTTAGGGTTATGTTGAGTGCTAGGGTTAGAGATCCCATTAGGGTTACGATTGTACCTAGCGTTAGGGTTATGTTGGGGGCTAGGGTTAGAGATCCGGTTAGGGTTACGATTGGACCTAGGATTAGGGTTATGTTTAGGGCTAGGGTTAGAGAGACGGTTAGGGTTACGATTGGACCTAGGGTTAGGGTTATGTTGAGGGCTATGGTTAGAGATCCGGTTAAGGTTACGATTGGAGCTAGGGTTAGGGTGATGTTTAGGGCTAGGGTTAGAGAGACGTTTAGGGTTACGATTGGACCTAGGGTTTGGGTTATGTTGAGGGCTAGGTTTAAAGAGACGGTTAGGGTACGATTGGACCTAGGGTTAGGGTTATGTTGTGGGCTAGGGTTAGATATCTGGGTAGGGTTAAGATTGGACCTAGGGTTAGGGTTATGTTGAGGGCTAGGTTTCGATTTCCGGTTAGGGTTACGATTGGACCTAGGGTTAGGGTTATGTTGAGGGCTAGGTTTAGAGTTCCGGTTAGTGTTACGATTGGACCTAGGGTTAGGGTTATGTTGAGGGCTATGGTTCGAGATCCGGTTAGGGTTAAGATTGGACCTATGGTTAGTGTTATGTTGAGGGCTAGGGTTAGAGATCCGGTTAGGGTTACGATTGGACCTAGGGTTAGGTTTATGTTGAGGGCTAGGGTTAGAGATCCGGTTAGGGTTACGATTGGACCTAGGGTTAGGGTTATGTTGAGGGCTAGGGTTAGAGATCCGGTTAGGGTTACGATTGAACCTAGGGTTAGGGTTATGTTGAGGGCTAGGGTTAGAGGTCCGGTTAGGGTTACGATTGGACCTAGGGTTAGGGTTATGTTGAGGACTAGGGTTAGGGATCCGGTTAGGGTTACTATAGGACCTAGGTTTAGGGTTATGTTGAGGGCTAGGGTTAGAGATCCGGTTAGGGTTACGATTGGACCTAGGGTTAGGGTTATGTTGAGGGCTAGGGTTAGAGATCCGGTTAGGGTTACGATTGGACCTAGGGTTAGGGTTATGTTGAGGCCCAGCATTAGAGATCCGGTTAGGGTTACGATTGGACCTAGGGTTAGGGTTATGTTGAGGGCTAGGGTTAGAGATCCTGTTAGGGTTACGATTGGACCTAGGGTTAGGGTTATGTTGAGGGCTAGGGTTAGAGATCCGGTTAGGGTTACGATTGGACCTAGGGTTAGGGTTATGTTTAGGGCTAGGGTTAGAGATCCGGTTAGGCTTACGATTGGACCTAGGGTTGGGGTTATGTTGAGGGCTAGGTTTAGAGAGACGGTTAGGGTACGATTGGATCTAGGGTTAGGGTTATGTTGTGGGCTAGGGTTAGAGATCCTGGTAGGGTTACGATTGGACCTAGGGTTAGGGTTATGTTGAGGGCTAGGGTTAGAGATCCGGTTAGGGTTACGATTGGACCTAGAGGTAGGGTTATGTTGAGAGCTAGGGTTAGAGATCCGGTTAGGGTTACGATTGGACCTAGGGTTAGGGTTATGTTTAGGGCTAGGGTTAGAGATCCGGTTAGGCTTACGATTGGACCTAGGGTTGCGGTTATGTTGAGGGCTAGGTTTAGAGAGACGGTTAGGGTACGATTGGACCTAGGGTTAGGGTTATGTTGTGGGCTAGGGTTAGAGATCCTGGTAGGGTTACGATTGTACCTAGGGTTAGGGTTATGTTGAGGGCTAGGGTTAGAGATCCGGTTAGGGTTACGATTGGACCTAGAGGTAGGGTTATGTTGAGAGCTAGGGTTAGAGATCCGGTTAGGGTTACGATTGGACCTAGGGTTAGGGTTATGTTTAGGGCTAGGGTTAGAGATCCGGTTAGGCTTACGATTGGACCTAGGGTTGGGGTTATGTTGAGGGCTAGGTTTAGAGAGACGGTTAGGGTACGATTGGACCTAGGGTTAGGGTTATGTTGTGGGCTAGGGTTAGAGATCCTGGTAGGGTTACGATTGGACCTAGGGTTAGGGTTATGTTGAGGGCTAGGGTTAGACATCCGGTTAGGGCTATGATTGGACCTAGGATTAGGGTTATGTTGAGAGCTAGGTTTAGAGATCCGGTTAGGGTTAAGATTGGACCTAGGGTTAGGGTTATGTTTAGGGCTAGGGTTAGAGATCCGGTTAGGCTTACGATTGGACCTAGGGTTAGGGTTATGTTGAGGGCTAGGGTTAGAGATCCGGTTAGGGTTACGATTGGACCTAGGGTTAGGGTTATGTTGAGGGCTAGGGTTAGAGATCCGGTTAGGGTTACGATTGGACCTAGGGTTAGGGTTATGTTGAGGGCTAGGGTTAGAGATCCGGTTAGGGTTACGATTGGACCTAGGGTTAGGGTTATGTTGAGGCCTAGCGTTAGAGATCCGGTTAGGGTTACGATTGGACCCAGGGTTAGGGTTATGTTGAGGGTTAGGGTTAGAGATCCGGTTAGGCTTACGATTGGACCTAGGGTTAGGGTTACGTTGAGGGCTAGGGTTAGACATCCGGTTAGGGCTACGATTGGACCTAGGGTTAGGGTTATGTTGAGGGCTAGGTTTAGAGATCCGGTTAGGGTTAAGATTGGACCTAGGGTTAGGGTTATGTTGAGGGCTAGGTTTAGAGATCCGGTTAGGGTTAAGATTGGACCTAGGGTTAGGTTTATGTTGAGGGCTAGGGTTAGAGGTCCGGTTAGGGTTAAGATTGGACCTAGGGTTAGGGTTATGTTGAGGACTAGGGTTAGAGATCCGGTTAGGGTTACGATTGGACCTAGGGTTAGGGTTATGTTGAGGGCTATGGTTAGAGATCCGGTTAGGGTTACGATTGGACCTATGGTTAGGGTTATGTTGAGGGCTAGGGTTAGAGATCCGGTTAGGGTTACGATTGGACCTAAGGTTAGGTTTATGTTGAGGGCTAGGGTTAGAGATCCGGTTAGGGTTACGATTGGATCTAGGGTTAGGGTTATGTTGAGGGCTAGGGTTAGAGATCCGGTTAGGGTTACGATTGGACCTAGGGTTAGGGTTATGTTGAGGGCTAGTGTTAGAGATCCGGTTAGGGTTACGATTGGACTTAGGGTTAGGGTTATGTTGAGGGCTAGGGTTAGAGGTCCGGTTAGGGTTACGATTGGACGTAGGGTTAGGGTTATGTTGAAGGCTAGGGTTAGAGATCCGGTTACGGTTACGATTGGACCTAGGGTTAGGGTTATGTTGAGGGCAAGGTTAGATGTCCGGTTAGGGTTACGATTGGACCTAGGGTTAGGGTTATGTTGAGGACTAGGGGAAGAGATCCGGTTAGGGTTACGATTGGACCTAGGGTTAGGGTTATGTTGAGGGCTAGAGTTAGAGATCCGCTTAGGGTTACGAATGGATCTAGGGTTAGGGTTATGTTGAGGGCTAGGGTTAGAGATCCAATTAGGGTTACGATTGTACCTAGGGTTAGGGTTATGTTGAGGGCTAGGGTTAGAGATCCGGTTAGGGTTACGATTTGACCTAGGGTTAGGGTTATGTTGAGGGCTAGGGTTAGACATCCGGGTAGGGTTACGATTGGACCTAGGGTTAGGGTTATGTTGAGGGCTAGGGTTAGAGATCCGGTTAGGGTTACGATTTGACCTAGGGTTAGGGTTATGTTGAGGGCTAGGGTTAGACATCCGGTTAGGGCTACAATTGGACCTAGGGTTAGGGTAATGTTGAGGGCTAGGGGTAGAGGTCCGGTTAGGGTTACGATTGGACCTAGGGTTAGGGTTATGTTGAGGGCTAGGGTTAGAGATCCGTTTGGGGTTACTATTGGACCTAGGGTTAGGGTTATGGTGAGGGCTATGTTTAGAGATCCGGTTAGGGTTACGATTGGACCTAGGGTTAGGTTTATGTTGAGGGCTAGTGTTAGAGATCCGGTTAGGGTTACGATTGGACCTAGGGTTAGGGTTATGTTGAGGGCTAGGGTTAGAAATCCGGTTAGGGTTACGATTCCACCTAGGGTTAGGGTTATGTTGAGGGCTAGGTTTAGAGGTCCGGTTAGGGTTACGATTGGACCTAGGGTTAGGTTTATGTTGAGGGCTAGTGTTAGAGATCCGGTTAGGGTTACTATTGGACCTAGGGTTAGGGTTATGTTGAGGGCTATGGTTAGAGATCCGGTAAGGGTTACGATTGGACCTAGGGTTAGGTTTATGTTGAGGGCTAGTGTTAGAGATCCGGGTAGGGTTACCATTGGACCTAGGATTAGGGTATGTTGAGGGCTAGAGTCAGAGATCCGGTTAGGGTTACGATTCCACCTAGGGTAAGGGTTATGTTGAGGGCTAGGTTTACAGGTCCGGTTAGGGTTACGATTGGACCTAGGGTTAGGGATATGTTGAGGGCTAGGGTTAGAGATCCAGTTAGGGTTACTATTGGACCTAAGGTTAGGGTTAGGTTGAGGGCTAGGGTTAGAGGTCTGGTTAGGGTTACGATTGGACCTAGGGTTAGGGTTATGTTGAGGGCTAGGGTTAGAGATCCAGTTAGGGTTACGATTGGACCTAGGGTTAGGGTTATGTTAAGGGCTAGGGTTAGAGTTCCGGTTAGGGTTACGATTGGACCTAGGGTTAGGGTTATGTTGATAGCTAGTGTTAGAGATCCGGTTAGGGTTACGATTGGACCTAGGGTTAGGGTTATGTTGAGGGCCAGGGTTACAGATCCGGTTAGGGTTACGATTGGACCTAGGGTTAGGGTTATGTTGAAGACTAGGTTTAGAGAGACGGTTAGGGTACGATTGGACCTATGGTTAGGGTTAGGTTGAGGGCTAGGGTTAGAGATCCTGTTAGGGTTACTATTGGACCTAGGGTTAGGGTTATGTTGGGGGCTATGGTTAGAGATCCGGTTAGGGTTACGATTGGACCTAGGGTTAGGGTTATGTTGAGGTCTAGGTTTAGAGATCCGGTTAGGGTTACGATTGGACCTAGGGTTAGGGTTACATTGAGGGCTAGGGTAGAGATCCGGTTAGTGTTACGATTGGACCTAGGGTTAGGGTTATGTTGAGGGCTATGGTTAGAGATCCGGTTAGGGTTAAGATTGGACCTATGGTTAGGGTTATGTTGAGGGCTAGGTTTAGAGATCTGGTTAGGGTTACGATTGGACCTAGGGTTAGGGTTATGTTGAGGGCTAGGTTTAGAGATCCGGTTAGGGTTACGATTTGACCTAGGGTTAGGGTTACGTTGAGGGCTAGGGTTAGAGATCCGGTTAGTGTTACGATTGGACCTAGGGTAGGGTTATGTTGAGGGCTATGGTTAGAGATCCGGTTAGGGTTAAGATTGGACCTATGGTTAGGGTTATGTTGAGGGCTAGGTTTAGAGATCCGGTTAGGGTTACTATTGGACCTAGGGTTAGGGTTATGTTGAGGGCTAGGTTTAGAGAGACGGTTAGGGTTACGATTGGACCTAGGGTTAGGGTTATGTTGAGGGCTAGGTTTAGAGAGACGGTTAGGGTACGATTGGACCTAGGGTTAGGGTTATGTTGAGGGGTACGGTTAGATATCCGGTTAGGGTTACGATTGGACCTAGGGTTAGGGTTATGTTGAGGGCTAGGTTTAGAGAGACGGTTAGGGTTACGATTGGACCTAGGGTTAGGGTTATGTTGAGGACTAGGTTTAGAGAGACGGTAGGGTACGATTGGACCTAGGGTTAGGATTATGTTGAGGGCTAGGGTTAGAAATCCTGATAGGGTTACGATTGGACCTACGGTTAGGGTTATGTTGAGGACTAGGTTTAGAGAGACGGTTAGGGTACGATTGGACCTATGGTTAGGGTTAGGTTGAGGGCTAGGGTTAGAGATCCGGTTAGGGTTACGATTGGACCTAGCGTTAGGGTTATGTTTAGGGCTAGGTTTAGAGATCCGGTTAGGGTTACGATTGGACCTAGCGTTAGGGTTATGTTTAGGGCTAGGTTTAGAGATCCGGTTAGGGTTACGATTGGACCTAGGGTTAGGGTTAGGTTGAGGGCTAGGGTTAGAGGTCCGGTTAGGGTTACGATTGGACCTAGGGTTAGGGTTATGTTGAGGGCTAGGTTTAGAGAGACGGTTAGGGTACGATTGGAACTAGGGTTAGGGTTATGTTGAGGTCTAGGGTTAGAGGTCCGGTTAGGGTTACGATTGGACCTAGGGTTAGGGTTATGTTGAGGACTAGGGTTAGAGATCCGGTTAGGGTTACGATTGGACCTAGGGTTAGGGTTATGTTGAGGACTAGGATTAGAGATCCGGTGAGGGTTACGATTGGACCTAGTGTTAGGGTTATGTTGAGGACTAGGGTTAGAGATCCTGTTAGGGTTACGATTGGACCTAGGGTTAGGGTTATGTTGAGGGCTAAGTTTAGAGATCCGGTTAGGGTTACGATTGGACCTAGGGTTAGGGTTATGTTGAGGGATAGGGTTAGCGGACCGGTTAGGGTTACGATTGGACCTAGTGTTAGGGTTATGTTGAGGAGTAGGGTTAGAGATCCTGTTAGGGTTACGATTGGACCTAGGGTTAGGGTTATGTTGAGGGCTAGGGTTAGAGATCCGGTTAGGGTTACGATTGGACCTAGAGGTAGGGTTATGTTGAGAGCTAGGGTTAGAGATCCAATTAGGGTTACGATTGTACCTAGGGATAGGGTTATGTTTAGGGCTATGGTTAGAGATCCGGTTAAGGTTACGATTGGACCTAGAGTTAGGGTTATGTTTAGGGCTAGGGTTAGAGATCCGGTTAGGGTTACGATTGGACCTAGGGTTTGGGTTATGTTGAGGGCTAGGTTTAGAGAGACGGTTAGGGTACGATTGGACCTAGGGTTAGGGTTATGTTGTGGGCTAGGGTTAGACATTCGGTTAGGGCTACGATTGGACCTAGGGTTAGGGTTATGTTGAGGGCTAGGTTTAGAGATCCGGTTAGGGTGAAGATTGGACCTATGGTTAGGGTTATGTTGAGGGCTAGAGTTAGAGATCCGGTTAGGGTTACGATTGGACCTAGGGTTAGGTTTATGTTGAGGGCTAGGGTTAGAGATCTGGTTAGGGTTACGATTGGACCTAGGGTTAGGGTTATTTTGAGGGCTATGGTTCGAGATCCGGTTAGGGTTAAGATTGGACCTATGGTTAGGGTTATGTTGAGGGCTAGGGTTAGAGATCCGGTTAGGGTTACGATTGGACCTAGGGTTAGGGTTATGTTGAGGGCTAGGGTTAGAGATCCGGATAGGGTTACGATTGGACCTAGGGTTAGGGTTATGTTGAGAGCTAGGGTTAGAGATCCAATTAGGGTTACGATTGTACCTAGGGTTAGGGTTATGTTGAGGGCTATGGGTAGAGATCTGGTTAAGGTTACGATTGGACCTAGGGTTAGGGTTATGTTTAGGGCTAGGTTTAGAGAGACGGTTAGGGTTACGATTGGACCTCGGATTTGGGTTATGTTGAGGACTAGGTTTAGAGAGACGGTTAGGGTACGATTGGACCTAGGGTTAGGGTTATGTTGTGGGCTAGGGTTAGAGATCCGGTTAGGATTACGTTTGGACATAGAGTTAGGGTTATGTTGAGGGCTAGGGTTAGAGATCCGGTTAGGGTTACGATTGGACCTAGGGTTAGGGTTATGTTGAGGGCTAGGGTTAGTGGTCCGGTTAGGGTTACGATTGGACCTACGGTTAGGGTTATGTTGAGGACTAGGGTTAGAGATCCGGTTAGGGTTACTATTGGACCTAGGGTTAAGGTTATGTGAAGGGCTAGGGTTAGAGATCCGGTTTGGGTTACGATTGGACCTAGGGTTAGGGTTATGTTGAGGGCTAGGGTTAGAGATCTGGTTAGGGTTACGATTTGACCTGGGGTTAGGGTTATGTTGAGTCCTAGCGTTAGAGATCCGGTTAGGGTTACGATTGGACCTAGGGTTAGGGTTATGTTGAGGGCTAGGGTTAGAGATCCGGTTAGGGTTACTATTGGACCTAGGGTTAGGGTTATGTTGAGGCCTAGCGTTAGAGATCCGGTTAGGGTTACGATTGGACCTAAGGTTAGGTTTATGTTGAGGACTAGGATTAGAGATCCGGTTAGGGTTACGATTCGACCTGGGTTAAGGTTATGTTGAGGGCTAGGGTTAGAGATCCGGTTAGGGTTACGATTGGACCTAGGGTTAGGGTTATGTTGAGGGCCAGGGTTAGAGATCCGGTTAGGGTTACGATTGGACCTAGGGTTAGGGTTATGTTGAGGCCTAGCGTTAGAGATCCGGTTAGGGTTACGATTCGACCTAGGGTTAGGGTTATGTTGAGGGCTAGGGTTAGAGATCCGGTTAGGGTTACGATTGGACCTAGGGTTAGGGTTATGTTGAGGGCTAGGGTTAGAGATCCGGTTAGGGCTACGATTGGACCTAGGGTTAGGGTAATGTTGAGGGCTAGGTTTAGAGATCCGGTTAGGGTTACGATTGGACCTAGCGTTAGGGTTATTTTGAGGGCTAGGTTTAGAGAGATGGTTAGGGTTACGAGTAGACCTAGGGTTACGGTTATTTTGAGGGCTAGGTATAGAGAGACGGTTAGGGTTACGGTTGGACCTAGGGTTAGGGTTATGTTGAGGGCTAGGTTTAGAGAGACGGTTAGGGTACGATTGGACCTAGGGATAGGGTTATGTTGAGGGGTACGGTTAGATATCCGGTTAGGGTTACGATTGGACCTAGGGTTAGGGTTATGTTGAGGGCTAGGTTTAGAGAGACGGTTAGGGTTACGATTGGACCTAGGGTTAGGGTTATGTTGAGGACTAGGTTTAGAGAGACGGTAGGGTACGATTGGACCTAGGGTTAGGATTATGTTGAGGGCTAGGTTTAGAGATCCTGATAGGGTTACGATTGGACCTAGGGTTAGGGTAATGTTTAGGACTAGGTTTAGAGAGACGGTTAGGGTACGATTGGACCTATGGTTAGGGTTAGGTTGAGGGCTAGGGTTAGAGATCCTGTTAGAGTTACTATTGGACCTAGGGTTAGGGTTATGTTGGGGGCTAGGTTTAGAGATCCGGTTAGGGTTACGATTGGACCTAGGGTTAGGGTTATGTTGAGGGGTACGGTTAGATATCCGGTTAGGGTTACGATTGGACCTAGGGTTAGGGTTATGTTGAGGGCTAGGTTTAGAGAGACGGTTAGGGTACGATTGGACCTAGGGTTAGGGTTATGTTGAGGGCTAGGGTTAGAGGTCCGGTTAGGGTTACGATTGGACCTAGGGTTAGGGTTATGTTGAGGACTAGGGTTAGAGATCCGGTTAGGGTTACGATTGGACCTAGGGTTAGGGTTATGTTGAGGACTAGGGTTAGAGATCCGGTTAGGGTTACGATTGGACCTAGTGTTAGGGTTATGTTGAGGACTAGGGTTAGAGATCCTGTTAGGGTTACGATTGTACCTAGGGTTAGGGTTATGTTGAGGGCTAGGTTTAGAGATCCGGGTAGGGTTATTGGACCTAAGGTTAGGGTTATGTTGAGGGATAGGGTTAGCGGACCGGTTAGGGTTACGATTGGACCTAGTGTTAGGGTTATGTTGAGGACTAGGGTTAGAGATCCTGTTAGGGTTACGATTGGACCTAGGGTTATGGTTATGTTAGGGCTAGGGTTAGAGATCCGGTTAGGGTTACGATTGGACCTAGAGGTAGGGTTATGTTGAGAGCTAGGGTTAGAGATCCAATTAGGGTTACGATTGTACCTAGGGTTAGGGTTATGTTTAGGGCTATGGTTAGAGATCCGGTTAAGGTTACGATTGGACCTAGGGTTAGGGTTATGTTTAGGGCTAGGGTTAGAGATCCGGTTAGGGTTACGATTGGACCTAGGGTTTGGGTTATGTTGAGGGCTAGGTTTAGAGAGACGGTTAGGGTACGATTGGACCTAGGGTTAGGGTTATGTTGTGGGCTAGGGTTAGAGATCCGGGTAGGGTTACGATTGGACCTAGGGTTAGGGTTATGTTGAGGGCTATGGTTCGAGATCCGTTTAGGGTTAAGATTGGACCTATGGTTAGGGTTATGTTGAGGGCTAGGGTTAGAGATCCGGTTAGGGTTACGATTGGACCTAGGGTTAGGTTTATGTTGAGGGCTAGGGTTAGAGATCTGGTTAGGGTTACGATTGGACCTAGGGTTAGGGTTATGTTGAGGGCTATGGTTCGAGATCCGTTTAGGGTTAAGATTGGACCTATGGTTAGGGTTATGTTGGGGGCTAGGGTTAGAGATCCGGTTAGGGTTACGATTGGACTTAGGGTTAGGGTTATGTTGAGGGCTAGGGTTAGAGATCCGGTTAGGGTTACGATTGGACCTAGGGTTAGGGTTATGTTGAGAGCTAGGGTTAGAGATCCAATTAGGGTTACGATTGTACCTAGGGTTAGGGTTATGTTGAGGGCTATGGTTAGAGATCCGGTTCAGGTTACGATTGGACCTAGGGTTAGGGTTATGTTTAGGGCTAGGTTTAGAGAGACGGTTAGGGTTACGATTGGACCTAGGGTTTGGGTTATGTTGAGGACTAGGTTTAGAGAGACGGTTAGGGTACGATTGGACCTAGGGTTAGGGTTATGTAGTGGGCTAGGGTTAGAGATCTGGTTAGGATTACGATTGGACATAGGGTTAGGGATATGTTGAGGGCTAGGGTTAGAGATCCGGTTAGGGTTACGATTGGACCTAGGGTTAGGGTTATGTTGAGGGCTAGGGTTAGAGGTCCGGTTAGGGTTACGATTGGACCTAGGTTTAGGGTTATGTTGAGGACTAGGGTTAGAGATCCGGTTAGGGTTACTATTGGACCTAGGGTTAGGGTTATGTGGAGGGCTAGGGTTAAAGATCCGGTATGGGTTACGATTGGACCTAGGGTTAGGGTTATGTTGAGGGCTAGGGTTAGAGATCTGGTTAGGGTTACGATTTGACCTAGGGTTAGGGTTATGTTGAGTCCTAGCGTTAGAGATCCGGTTAGGGTTACGATTGGACCTAGGGTTAGGGTTATGTTGAGGGCTAGGGTTAGAGATCCGGTTAGGGTTACGATTGGACCTAGGGTTAGGGTTATGTTGAGGCCTAGCGTTAGAGATCCGGTTAGGGTTACGATTGGACCTAAGGTTAGGTTTATGTTGAGGGCTACGGTTAGAGATCCGGTTAGGGTTACTATTGGACCTAGGGTTAGGGCTAGGTTGAGGGCTAGGGTTAGAAGTCCGGTTAGGGTTACGATTGGACCTAGGGTTAGGGTTATGTTGAGGGCTAGAGTTAGAGATCCGGTTAGGGTTACGATTGGACCTAGGGTTAGGGTTATGTTGAGTGCTAGGGTTAGAGATCCCATTAGGGTTACGATTGTACCTAGCGTTAGGGTTATGTTGGGGGCTAGGGTTAGAGATCCGGTTAGGGTTACGATTGGACCTAGGATTAGGGTTATGTTTAGGGCTAGGGTTAGAGAGACGGTTAGGGTTACGATTGGACCTAGGGTTAGGGTTATGTTGAGGGCTATGGTTAGAGATCCGGTTAAGGTTACGATTGGAGCTAGGGTTAGGGTGATGTTTAGGGCTAGGGTTAGAGAGACGTTTAGGGTTACGATTGGACCTAGGGTTTGGGTTATGTTGAGGGCTAGGTTTAAAGAGACGGTTAGGGTACGATTGGACCTAGGGTTAGGGTTATGTTGTGGGCTAGGGTTAGATATCTGGGTAGGGTTAAGATTGGACCTAGGGTTAGGGTTATGTTGAGGGCTAGGTTTCGATTTCCGGTTAGGGTTACGATTGGACCTAGGGTTAGGGTTATGTTGAGGGCTAGGTTTAGAGTTCCGGTTAGTGTTACGATTGGACCTAGGGTTAGGGTTATGTTGAGGGCTATGGTTCGAGATCCGGTTAGGGTTAAGATTGGACCTATGGTTAGTGTTATGTTGAGGGCTAGGGTTAGAGATCCGGTTAGGGTTACGATTGGACCTAGGGTTAGGTTTATGTTGAGGGCTAGGGTTAGAGATCCGGTTAGGGTTACGATTGGACCTAGGGTTAGGGTTATGTTGAGGGCTAGGGTTAGAGATCCGGTTAGGGTTACGATTGAACCTAGGGTTAGGGTTATGTTGAGGGCTAGGGTTAGAGGTCCGGTTAGGGTTACGATTGGACCTAGGGTTAGGGTTATGTTGAGGACTAGGGTTAGGGATCCGGTTAGGGTTACTATAGGACCTAGGTTTAGGGTTATGTTGAGGGCTAGGGTTAGAGATCCGGTTAGGGTTACGATTGGACCTAGGGTTAGGGTTATGTTGAGGGCTAGGGTTAGAGATCCGGTTAGGGTTACGATTGGACCTAGGGTTAGGGTTATGTTGAGGCCCAGCATTAGAGATCCGGTTAGGGTTACGATTGGACCTAGGGTTAGGGTTATGTTGAGGGCTAGGGTTAGAGATCCTGTTAGGGTTACGATTGGACCTAGGGTTAGGGTTATGTTGAGGGCTATGGTTAGAGATCCGGTTAGGGTTAAGATTGGACCTATGGTTAGGGTTATGTTGAGGGCTAGGGTTAGAGATCCGGTTAGGCTTACGATTGGACCTAGGGTTAGGTTTATGTTGAGGGCTAGGGTTAGAGATCCGGTTAGGGTTACGATTGGACATAGGGTTAGGGTTATGTTGAGGGCTAGGGTTAGAGATCCGGTTAGGGTTATGATTGGACCTAGGATTAGGGTATGTTGAGAGCTAGGGTTAGAGATCCAATTAGGGTTACGATTGTACCTAGGGTTAGGGTTATGTTTAGGGCTATGGTTAGAGATCCGGTTAAGGTTACGATTGGACCTAGGGTTAGGGTTATGTTCAGGGCTAGGTTTAGAGAGACGGTTAGTGTTACAATGGGACCTAGGGTTTGGGTTATGTTGGGTGCTAGGTTTAGAGAGACGGTTAGGGTACGATTGGACCTAGGGTTAGGGTTATGTTGAGGGCTAGGGTTAGAGATCCGGTTAGGGTTACGATTGGAACTAGGGTTAGGGTTATGCTGAGGGCTAGGTTTAGAGATCCGTTTAGGGTTACGATTGGACCTAGGATTAGGGTTATGTTGAGGGCTAGATTTAGAGATCCGGTTAGTGTTACGATTGGACCTAGGGTTAGGGTTATGTTGAGGACTAGGGTTAGATATCCGGTTAGGGTTGCTATTGGACCTAGGGTTAGGGTTATGTTGAGGGGTAGGGTTAGAGATCCGGTTAGGGTTACGATTGGACCTAGGGTTAGGGTTATGTTGAGGGCAGGGTTTAGAGATCTGGTTAGGGTTACGATTGGACCTAGGGTTAGGGTTATGTTGAGGCCTAGCGTTATAGATCCTGTTAGGGTTACGATTGGACCTAGCGTTAGGGTTATGTTGAGGCCTAGCGTTATAGATCCGGTTAGGGTTACTATTGGACCTAGGGTTAGGGTTATGTTGAGGGCTAGGGTTAGAGATCCGGTTAGGGTTACGATTGGACCTAGGGTTAAGGTTATGTTGAGGGCTAGGGTTAGACATCCGGTTAGGGCTACGATTGGACCTAGGGTTAGGGTTATGTTGAGGGCTAGGTTTAGAGAGATGGTTAGGGTTACGAGTAGACCTAGGGTTACGGTTATATTGAGGGCTAGGTATAGAGAGACGGTTAGGGTTACGGTTGGACCTAGGGTTAGGGTTATGTTGAGGGCTAGGTTTAGAGAGACGGTTAGGGTACGATTGGACCTAGGGATAGGGTTATGTTGAGGGGTACGGTTAGATATCCGGTTAGGGTTACGATTGGACCTAGGGTTAGGGTTATGTTGAGGGCTAGGTTTAGAGAGACGGTTAGGGTTACGATTGGACCTAGGGTTAGGGTTATGTTGAGGACTAGGTTTAGAGAGACGGTAGGGTACGATTGGACCTAGGGTTAGGATTATGTTGTGGGCTAGGTTTAGAGATCCTGATAGGGTTACGATTGGACCTAGGGTTAGGGTAATGTTGAGGACTAGGTTTAGAGAGACGGTTAGGGTACGATTGGACCTATGGTTAGGGTTAGGTTGAGGGCTAGGGTTAGAGATCCTGTTAGAGTTACTATTGGACCTAGGGTTAGGGTTATGTTGGGGGCTAGGTTTAGAGATCCGGTTAGGGTTACGATTGGACCTAGGGTTAGGGTTATGTTTAGGGCTAGGTTTAGAGAGACGGTTAGGGTTACGATTGGACCTAGGGTTAGGGTTATGTTGAGGGCTAGGTTTAGAGAGACGGTTAGGGTACGATTGGACCTAGGGTTAGGGTTATGTTGAGGGCTAGGGTTAGAGGTCCGGTTAGGGTTACGATTGGACCTAGGGTTAGGGTTATGTTGAGGACTAGGGTTAGAGATCCGGTTAGGGTTACGATTGGACCTAGGGTTAGGGTTATGTTGAGGACTAGGGTTAGAGATCGGTTAGGGTTACGATTGGACCTAGTGTTAGGGTTATGTTGAGGACTAGGGTTAGAGATCCTGTTAGGGTTACGATTGTACCTAGGGTTAGGGTTATGTTGAGGGGTAGGGTTAGAGATCCGGTTAGGGTTACGATTGGACCTAGGGTTAGGGTTATGTTGAGGGCAGGGTTTAGAGATCTGGTTAGGGTTACGATTGGACCTAGGGTTAGGGTTATGTTGAGGCCTAGCGTTATAGATCCTGTTAGGGTTACGATTGGACCTAGCGTTAGGGTTATGTTGAGGCCTAGCGTTATAGATCCGGTTAGGGTTACTATTGGACCTAGGGTTAGGGTTATGTTGAGGGCTAGGGTTAGAGATCCGGTTAGGGTTACGATTGGACCTAGGGTTAAGGTTATGTTGAGGGCTAGGGTTAGACATCCGGTTAGGGCTACGATTGGACCTAGGGTTAGGGTTATGTTGAGGGCTAGGTTTAGAGAGATGGTTAGGGTTACGAGTAGACCTAGGGTTACGGTTATTTTGAGGGCTAGGTATAGAGAGACGGTTAGGGTTACGGTTGGACCTAGGGTTAGGGTTATGTTGAGGGCTAGGTTTAGAGAGACGGTTAGGGTACGATTGGACCTAGGTATAGGGTTATGTTGAGGGGTACGGTTAGATATCCGGTTAGGGTTACGATTGGACCTAGGGTTAGGGTTATGTTTAGGGCTAGGTTTAGAGAGTCGGTTAGGGTTACGATTGGACCTAGGGTTAGGGTTATGTTGAGGGCTAGGTTTAGAGAGACGGTTAGGGTACGATTGGACCTAGGGTTAGGGTTATGTTGAGG
The DNA here is from genome assembly GCF_054644295.1 of Miniopterus natalensis. Classification (NCBI taxonomy): domain Eukaryota; kingdom Metazoa; phylum Chordata; class Mammalia; order Chiroptera; family Miniopteridae; genus Miniopterus; species Miniopterus natalensis. Next base: position 90,398,554 of record NC_142082.1, on the reverse strand, counting down.
GCTAGGGTTAGAGGTCCGGTTAGGGTTACGATTGGACCTAGGGTTAGGGTTATGTTGAGGACTAGGGTTAGAGATCCGGTTAGGGTTACGATTGGACCTAGGGTTAGGGTTATGTTGAGGACTAGGGTTAGAGATCCGGTTAGGGTTACGATTGGACCTAGTGTTAGGGTTATGTTGAGGACTAGGGTTAGAGATCCTGTTAGGGTTACGATTGTACCTAGGGTTAGGGTTATGTTGAGGGCTAGGTTTAGAGATCCGGGTAGGGTTATTGGACCTAAGGTTAGGGTTATGTTGAGGGATAGGGTTAGCGGACCGGTTAGGGTTACGATTGGACCTAGTGTTAGGGTTATGTTGAGGACTAGGGTTAGAGATCCTGTTAGGGTTACGATTGGACCTAGGGTTAGGGTTATGTTGAGGGCTATGGTTAGAGATCCGGTTAGGGTTACGATTGGACCTAGAGGTAGGGTTATGTTGAGAGCTAGGGTTAGAGATCCAATTAGGGTTACGATTGTACCTAGGGTTAGGGTTATGTTTAGGGCTATGGTTAGAGATCCGGTTAAGGTTACGATTGGACCTAGGGTTAGGGTTATGTTTAGGGCTAGGGTTAGAGATCCGGTTAGGGTTACGATTGGACCTAGGGTTTGGGTTATGTTGAGGGCTAGGTTTAGAGAGACGGTTAGGGTACGATTGGACCTAGGGTTAGGGTTATGTTGTGGGCTAGGGTTAGAGATCCGGGTAGGGTTACGATTGGACCTAGGGTTAGGGTTATGTTGAGGGCTATGGTTCGAGATCCGTTTAGGGTTAAGATTGGACCTATGGTTAGGGTTATGTTGAGGGCTAGGGTTAGAGATCCGGTTAGGGTTACGATTGGACCTAGGGTTAGGTTTATGTTGAGGGCTAGGGTTAGAGATCTGGTTAGGGTTACGATTGGACCTAGGGTTAGGGTTATGTTGAGGGCTATGGTTCGAGATCCGTTTAGGGTTAAGATTGGACCTATGGTTAGGGTTATGTTGAGGGCTAGGGTTAGAGATCCGGTTAGGGTTACGATTGGACCTAGGGTTAGGGTTATGTTGAGGGCTAGGGTTAGAGATCCGGTTAGGGTTACGATTGGACCTAGGGTTAGGGTTATGTTGAGAGCTAGGGTTAGAGATCCAATTAGGGTTACGATTGTACCTAGGGTTAGGGTTATGTTGAGGGCTATGGTTAGAGATCCGGTTAAGGTTACGATTGGACCTAGGGTTAGGGTTATGTTTAGGGCTAGGTTTAGAGAGACGGTTAGGGTTACGATTGGACCTAGGGTTTGGGTTATGTTGAGGACTAGGTTTAGAGAGACGGTTAGGGTACGATTGGACCTAGGGTTAGGGTTATGTAGTGGGCTAGGGTTAGAGATCTGGTTAGGATTACGATTGGACATAGGGTTAGGGATATGTTGAGGGCTAGGGTTAGAGATCCGGTTAGGGTTACGATTGGACCTAGGGTTAGGGTTATGTTGAGGGCTAGGGTTAGAGGTCCGGTTAGGGTTACGATTGGACCTAGGTTTAGGGTTATGTTGAGGACTAGGGTTAGAGATCCGGTTAGGGTTACTATTGGACCTAGGGTTAGGGTTATGTGGAGGGCTAGGGTTAAAGATCCGGTATGGGTTACGATTGGACCTAGGGTTAGGGTTATGTTGAGGGCTAGGGTTAGAGAGACGGTTAGGGTTACGATTGGACCTAGGGTTAGGGTTATGTTGAGGGCTATGGTTAGAGATCCGGTTAAGGTTACGATTGGAGCTAGGGTTAGGGTGATGTTTAGGGCTAGGGTTAGAGAGACGTTTAGGGTTACGATTGGACCTAGGGTTTGGGTTATGTTGAGGGCTAGGTTTAAAGAGACGGTTAGGGTACGATTGGACCTAGGGTTAGGGTTATGTTGTGGGCTAGGGTTAGATATCTGGGTAGGGTTAAGATTGGACCTAGGGTTAGGGTTATGTTGAGGGCTAGGTTTCGATTTCCGGTTAGGGTTACGATTCGACCTATGGTTAGTGTTATGTTGAGGGCTAGGGTTAGAGATCCGGTTAGGGTTACGATTGGACCTAGGGTTAGGTTTATGTTGAGGGCTAGGGTTAGAGATCCGGTTAGGGTTACGATTGGACCTAGGGTTAGGGTTATGTTGAGGGCTAGGGTTAGAGATCCGGTTAGGGTTACGATTGAACCTAGGGTTAGGGTTATGTTGAGGGCTAGGGTTAGAGGTCCGGTTAGGGTTACGATTGGACCTAGGGTTAGGGTTATGTTGAGGACTAGGGTTAGGGATCCGGTTAGGGTTACTATTGGACCTAGGTTTAGGGTTATGTTGAGGGCTAGGGTTAGAGATCCGGTTAAGGTTACGATTGGACCTAGGGTTAGGGTTATGTTGAGGGCTAGGGTTAGAGATCCGGTTAGGGTTACGATTGGACCTAGGGTTAGGGTTATGTTGAGGCCTAGCATTAGAGATCCGGTTAGGGTTACGATTGGACCTAGGGTTAGGGTTATGTTGAGGGCTAGGGTTAGAGATCCTGTTAGGGTTACGATTGGACCTAGGGTTAGGGTTATGTTGAGGGCTATGGTTAGAGATCCGGTTAGGGTTAAGATTGGACCTATGGTTAGGGTTATGTTGAGGGCTAGGGTTAGAGATCCGGTTAGGCTTACGATTGGACCTAGGGTTAGGTTTATGTTGAGGGCTAGGGTTAGAGATCCGGTTAGGGTTACGATTGGACATAGGGTTAGGGTTATGTTGAGGGCTAGGGTTAGAGATCCGGTTAGGGTTATGATTGGACCTAGGATTAGGGTTATGTTGAGAGCTAGGGTTAGAGATCCAATTAGGGTTACGATTGTACCTAGGGTTAGGGTTATGTTTAGGGCTATGGTTAGAGATCCGGTTAAGGTTACGATTGGACCTAGGGTTAGGGTTATGTTCAGGGCTAGGTTTAGAGAGACGGTTAGTGTTACAATGGGACCTAGGGTTTGGGTTATGTTGGGTGCTAGGTTTAGAGAGACGGTTAGGGTACGATTGGACCTAGGGTTAGGGTTATGTTGAGGGCTAGGGTTAGAGATCCGGTTAGGGTTACGATTGGAACTAGGGTTAGGGTTATGCTGAGGGCTAGGTTTAGAGATCCGTTTAGGGTTACGATTGGACCTAGGATTAGGGTTATGTTGAGGGCTAGATTTCGAGATCCGGTTAGTGTTACGATTGGACCTAGGGTTAGGGTTATGTTGAGGACTAGGGTTAGATATCCGGTAAGGGTTGCTATTGGACCTAGGGTTAGGGTTATGTTGAGGGGTAGGGTTAGAGATCCGGTTAGGGTTACGATTGGACCTAGGGTTAGGGTTATGTTGAGGGCAGGGTTTAGAGATCTGGTTAGGGTTAAGATTGGACCTAGGGTTAGGGTTATGTTGAGGCCTAGCGTTATAGATCCTGTTAGGGTTACGATTGGACCTAGCGTTAGGGTTATGTTGAGGCCTAGCGTTATAGATCCGGTTAGGGTTACTATTGGACCTAGGGTTAGGGTTATGTTGAGGGCTAGGGTTAGAGATCCGGTTAGGGTTACGATTGGACCTAGGGTTAAGGTTATGTTGAGGGCTAGGGTTAGACATCCGGTTAGGGCTACGATTGGACCTAGGGTTAGGGTTATGTTGAGGGCTAGGTTTAGAGATCCGGTTAGGGTTAAGATTGGACCTAGGGTTAGGGTTATGTTGAGGGCTAGGGTTAGAGATCCGGTTAGGGTTACGATTGGACCTAGGGTTAGGTTTATGTTGAGGGCTAGGGTTAGAGATCTGGTTAGGGTTACGATTGGACCTAGGGTTAGGGTTATGTTGACGGCTATGGTTAGAGATCCGGTTAGGGTTAAGATTGGACCTATGGTTAGGGTTATGTTGAGGGCTAGCTTTAGAGATCCGGTTAGGGTTACGATTGGACCTAGGGTTAGGGTTATGTTGAGGCCTAGCATTAGAGATCCGGTTAGGATTACGATTGGACCTAGGGTTAGGGTTATGTTGAGGGCTAGGTTTAGAGATCCTGTTAGGGTTACGATTGGACCTAGGGTTAGGGTTATGTTGAGGGCTATGGTTAGAGATCCTTTTAGGGTTAAGATTGGACCTGGGTTAGGGTTATGTTGAGGGCTAGGGTTAGAGATCCGGTTAGGGTTACGATTGGACCTAGGGTTAGGGTTATGTTGAGGGCTAGGGTTAGAGATCCTGTTAGGGTTACGATTGGACCTAGGGTTAGGTTTATGTTGAGGACTAGGGTTAGAGATCCGGTTAGGGTTACGATTGGACCTGGGTTAGGGTTATGTTGAGGGCTAGGGTTAGAGATCCGGTTAGGGTTACGATTGGACCTAGGGTTAGGGTTATGTTGAGGGCCAGGGTTAGAGATCCGGTTAGGGTTACGATTGGACCTAGGGTTAGGGTTATGTTGAGGGCTAGTGTTAGAGATCCAATTAGGGTTACGATTGTACCTATGGTTAGGGTTATGTTGAGGGCTAGGGTTAGAGATCCGGTTAGGGTTACGATTGGACCTAGAGGTAGGGTTATGTTGAGAGCTAGGGTTAGAGATCCGGTTAGGGTTACGATTGGACCTAGGGTTAGGGTTATGTTTAGGGCTAGGTTTAGAGAGACGGTTAGGGTTACGATTGGACCTAGGGTTGGGGTTATGTTGAGGGCTTGGTTTAGAGAGACGGTTAGGGTACGATTGGACCTAGGGTTAGGGTTAAGTTGTGGGCTAGGGTTAGAGATCCTGGTAGGGTTACGATTGGACCTAGGGTTAGGGTTATGTTGAGGGCTAGGGTTAGACATCCGGTTAGGGCTATGATTGGACCTAGGGTTAGGGTTATGTTGAGGGCTAGGGTTAGACATCCGGTTAGGGCTATGATTGGACCTAGGGTTAGGGTTATGTTGAGGGCTAGGTTTAGAGATCCGGTTAGGGTTAAGATTGGACTTATGTTTAGGGTTATGTTGAGGGCTAGGGTTAGAGATCCGGTTAGGGTTACGATTGGACCTAGGGTTAGGGTTATGTTGAGGGCTAGGGTTAGAGATCCGGTATGGGTTACGATTGGACCTAGGGTTAGGGTTATGTTGAGGGCTAGGGTTAGAGATCTGGTTAGGGTTACGATTTGACCTAGGGTTAGGGTTATGTTGAGTCCTAGCGTTAGAGATCCGGTTAGGGTTACGATTGGACCTAGGGTTAGGGTTATGTTGAGGGCTAGGGTTAGAGATCCGGTTAGGGTTACGATTGGACCTAGGGTTAGGGTTATGTTGAGGCCTAGCGTTAGAGATCCGGTTAGGGTTACGATTGGACCTAAGGTTAGGTTTATGTTGAGGGCTACGGTTAGAGATCCGGTTAGGGTTACTATTGGACCTAGGGTTAGGGCTAGGTTGAGGGCTAGGTTTAGAAGTCCGGTTAGGGTTACGATTGGACCTAGGGTTAGGGTTATGTTGAGGGCTAGAGTTAGAGATCCGGTTAGGGTTACGATTGGACCTAGGGTTAGGGTTTTGTTGAGTGCTAGGGTTAGAGATCCCATTAGGGTTACGATTGTACCTAGCGTTAGGGTTATGTTGGGGGCTAGGGTTAGAGATCCGGTTAGGGTTACGATTGGACCTAGGATTAGGGTTATGTTTAGGGCTAGGGTTAGAGAGACGGTTAGGGTTACGATTGGACCTAGGGTTAGGGTTATGTTGAGGGCTATGGTTAGAGATCCGGTTAAGGTTACGATTGGAGCTAGGGTTAGGGTGATGTTTAGGGCTAGGGTTAGAGAGACGTTTAGGGTTACGATTGGACCTAGGGTTTGGGTTATGTTGAGGGCTAGGTTTAAAGAGACGGTTAGGGTACGATTGGACCTAGGGTTAGGGTTATGTTGTGGGCTAGGGTTAGATATCTGGGTAGGGTTAAGATTGGACCTAGGGTTAGGGTTATGTTGAGGGCTAGGTTTCGATTTCCGGTTAGGGTTACGATTCGACCTATGGTTAGTGTTATGTTGAGGGCTAGGGTTAGAGATCCGGTTAGGGTTACGATTGGACCTAGGGTTAGGTTTATGTTGAGGGCTAGGGTTAGAGATCCGGTTAGGGTTACGATTGGACCTAGGGTTAGGGTTATGTTGAGGGCTAGGGTTAGAGATCCGGTTAGGGTTACGATTGAACCTAGGGTTAGGGTTATGTTGAGGGCTAGGGTTAGAGGTCCGGTTAGGGTTACGATTGGACCTAGGGTTAGGGTTATGTTGAGGACTAGGGTTAGGGATCCGGTTAGGGTTACTATTGGACCTAGGTTTAGGGTTATGTTGAGGGCTAGGGTTAGAGATCCGGTTAAGGTTACGATTGGACCTAGGGTTAGGGTTATGTTGAGGGCTAGGGTTAGAGATCCGGTTAGGGTTACGATTGGACCTAGGGTTAGGGTTATGTTGAGGCCTAGCATTAGAGATCCGGTTAGGGTTACGATTGGACCTAGGGTTAGGGTTATGTTGAGGGCTAGGGTTAGAGATCCTGTTAGGGTTACGATTGGACCTAGGGTTAGGGTTATGTTGAGGGCTATGGTTAGAGATCCGGTTAGGGTTAAGATTGGACCTATGGTTAGGGTTATGTTGAGGGCTAGGGTTAGAGATCCGGTTAGGCTTACGATTGGACCTAGGGTTAGGTTTATGTTGAGGGCTAGGGTTAGAGATCCGGTTAGGGTTACGATTGGACATAGGGTTAGGGTTATGTTGAGGGCTAGGGTTAGAGATCCGGTTAGGGTTATGATTGGACCTAGGATTAGGGTTATGTTGAGAGCTAGGGTTAGAGATCCAATTAGGGTTACGATTGTACCTAGGGTTAGGGTTATGTTTAGGGCTATGGTTAGAGATCCGGTTAAGGTTACGATTGGACCTAGGGTTAGGGTTATGTTCAGGGCTAGGTTTAGAGAGACGGTTAGTGTTACAATGGGACCTAGGGTTTGGGTTATGTTGGGTGCTAGGTTTAGAGAGACGGTTAGGGTACGATTGGACCTAGGGTTAGGGTTATGTTGAGGGCTAGGGTTAGAGATCCGGTTAGGGTTACGATTGGAACTAGGGTTAGGGTTATGCTGAGGGCTAGGTTTAGAGATCCGTTTAGGGTTACGATTGGACCTAGGATTAGGGTTATGTTGAGGGCTAGATTTCGAGATCCGGTTAGTGTTACGATTGGACCTAGGGTTAGGGTTATGTTGAGGACTAGGGTTAGATATCCGGTAAGGGTTGCTATTGGACCTAGGGTTAGGGTTATGTTGAGGGGTAGGGTTAGAGATCCGGTTAGGGTTACGATTGGACCTAGGGTTAGGGTTATGTTGAGGGCAGGGTTTAGAGATCTGGTTAGGGTTAAGATTGGACCTAGGGTTAGGGTTATGTTGAGGCCTAGCGTTATAGATCCTGTTAGGGTTACGATTGGACCTAGCGTTAGGGTTATGTTGAGGCCTAGCGTTATAAATCCGGTTAGGGTTACTATTGGACCTAGAGTTAGGGTTATGTTGAGGGCTAGGGTTAGAGATCCGGTTAGGGTTACGATTGGACCTAGGGTTAAGGTTATGTTGAGGGCTAGGGTTAGACATCCGGTTAGGGCTACGATTGGACCTAGGGTTAGGGTTATGTTGAGGGCTAGGTTTAGAGATCCGGTTAGGGTTAAGATTGGACCTAGGGTTAGGGTTATGTTGAGGGCTAGGGTTAGAGATCCGGTTAGGGTTACGATTGGACCTAGGGTTAGGTTTATGTTGAGGGCTAGGGTTAGAGATCTGGTTAGGGTTACGATTGGACCTAGGGTTAGGGTTATGTTGACGGCTATGGTTAGAGATCCGGTTAGGGTTAAGATTGGACCTATGGTTAGGGTTATGTTGAGGGCTAGCTTTAGAGATCCGGTTAGGGTTACGATTGGACCTAGGGTTAGGGTTATGTTGAGGCCTAGCATTAGAGATCCGGTTAGGATTACGATTGGACCTAGGGTTAGGGTTATGTTGAGGGCTAGGTTTAGAGATCCTGTTAGGGTTACGATTGGACCTAGGGTTAGGGTTATGTTGAGGGCTATGGTTAGAGATCCTTTTAGGGTTAAGATTGGACCTGGGTTAGGGTTATGTTGAGGGCTAGGGTTAGAGATCCGGTTAGGGTTACGATTGGACCTAGGGTTAGGGTTATGTTGAGGGCTAGGGTTAGAGATCCTGTTAGGGTTACGATTGGACCTAGGGTTAGGTTTATGTTGAGGACTAGGGTTAGAGATCCGGTTAGGGTTACGATTGGACCTGGGTTAGGGTTATGTTGAGGGCTAGGGTTAGAGATCCGGTTAGGGTTACGATTGGACCTAGGGTTAGGGTTATGTTGAGGGCCAGGGTTAGAGATCCGGTTAGGGTTACGATTGGACCTAGGGTTAGGGTTATGTTGAGGGCTAGTGTTAGAGATCCAATTAGGGTTACGATTGTACCTATGGTTAGGGTTATGTTGAGGGCTAGGGTTAGAGATCCGGTTAGGGTTACGATTGGACCTAGAGGTAGGGTTATGTTGAGAGCTAGGGTTAGAGATCCGGTTAGGGTTACGATTGGACCTAGGGTTAGGGTTATGTTTAGGGCTAGGTTTAGAGAGACGGTTAGGGTTACGATTGGACCTAGGGTTGGGGTTATGTTGAGGGCTTGGTTTAGAGAGACGGTTAGGGTACGATTGGACCTAGGGTTAGGGTTAAGTTGTGGGCTAGGGTTAGAGATCCTGGTAGGGTTACGATTGGACCTAGGGTTAGGGTTATGTTGAGGGCTAGGGTTAGACATCCGGTTAGGGCTATGATTGGACCTAGGGTTAGGGTTATGTTGAGGGCTAGGGTTAGACATCCGGTTAGGGCTATGATTGGACCTAGGGTTAGGGTTATGTTGAGGGCTAGGTTTAGAGATCCGGTTAGGGTTAAGATTGGACTTATGTTTAGGGTTATGTTGAGGGCTAGGGTTAGAGATCCGGTTAGGGTTACGATTGGACCTAGGGTTAGGGTTATGTTGAGGCTTAGCGTTAGAGATCCGGTTAGGGTTACGATTGGACCTAGGGTTAGGGTTATGTTGAGGGCTAGGGTTAGAGATCCGGTTAGGGTTACGATTGGACCTAGGGTTAGGGTTATGTTGAGGCCTAGCGTTAGAGATCCGGTTAGGGTTACGATTGGACCCAGGGTTAGGGTTATGTTGAGGGTTAAGGTTAGAGATCCGGTTAGGGATACGATTGGACCTAGGGTTAGGGTTATTTGAGGGCGAGGGTTAGACATCCGGTTAGGGCTACGATTGGACCTAGGGTTAGGGTTATGTTGAGGGCTAGGTTTAGAGATCCGGTTAGGGTTAAGATTGGACCTAGGGTTAGGGTTATGTTGAGGGCTAGGGTTAGAGATCCTGTTAGGGTTACGATTGGACCTAGGGTTAGGTTTATGTTGAGGGCTAGGGTTAGAGGTCTGGTTAGGGTTACGATTGGACCTAGGGTTAGGGTTATGTTGAGGGCTAGGTTTAGAGATCCGGTTAGGGTTAAGTATGGACCTAGGGTTAGGGTTATGTTGAGGGCTAGGGTTAGAGATCCGGTTAGGATTACGATTGGACCTAGGGTTAGGGTTATGTTGAGGGCTAGGGTTAGAGATCCGGTTAGGGTTACGATTGGACCTAGGGTTAGGGTTATGTTGAGGGCTAGGGTTAGCGGTCCGGTTAGGGTTAAGATTGGACCTAGGATTAGGGTTATGTTGAGGGCTAGGGTTAGAGATCCGGTTACGGTTACGATTGGACCTAGGGTTAGGGTTATGTTGAGGGCTAAGGTTAGAGATCCGGTTAGGGTTACGATTGGACCTAGGGTTAGGGTTATGTTGAGGACTAGGGTTAGAGATTCGGTTTGGGTTACGATTGGACCTAGGGTTAGGGTTATGTTGAGGACTAGGGTTAGAGATCCGGTTCAGCTTACGATTAGACCTAGGGTTAGGGTTATGTTGAGGGCTAGGGTTAGAGATCCGGTTAGGGTTACGATTGGACCTAGGGTTAGGGTTATGTTGAGGGCCAGGGTTAGAGATCCGGTTAGGGTTACGATTGGACCTAGGGTTAGGGTTATGTTGAGGGCTAGTGTTAGAGATCCAATTAGGGTTACGATTGTACCTATGGTTAGGGTTATGTTGAGGGCTAGGGTTAGAGATCCGGTTAGGGTTACGATTGGACCTAGAGGTAGGGTTATGTTGAGAGCTAGGGTTAGAGATCCGGTTAGGGTTACGATTGGACCTAGGGTTAGGGTTATGTTTAGGGCTAGGTTTAGAGAGACGGTTAGGGTTACGATTGGACCTAGGGTTGGGGTTATGTTGAGGGCTTGGTTTAGAGAGACGGTTAGGGTACGATTGGACCTAGGGTTAGGGTTAAGTTGTGGGCTAGGGTTAGAGATCCTGGTAGGGTTACGATTGGACCTAGGGTTAGGGTTATGTTGAGGGCTAGGGTTAGAGATCCGGTTAGGGCTATGATTGGACCTAGGGTTAGGGTTATGTTGAGGGCTAGGGTTAGACATCCGGTTAGGGCTATGATTGGACCTAGGGTTAGGGTTATGTTGAGGGCTAGGTTTAGAGATCCGGTTAGGGTTAAGATTGGACTTATGTTTAGGGTTATATTGAGGGCTAGGGTTAGAGATCCGGTTAGGGTTACGATTGGACCTAGGGTTAGGGTTATGTTGAGGCTTAGCGTTAGAGATCCGGTTAGGGTTACGATTGGACCTAGGGTTAGGGTTATGTTGAGGGCTAGGGTTAGAGATCCGGTTAGGGTTACGATTGGACCTAGGGTTAGGGTTATGTTGAGGCCTAGCGTTAGAGATCCGGTTAGGGTTACGATTGGACCCAGGGTTAGGGTTATGTTGAGGGTTAAGGTTAGAGATCCGGTTAGGGTTACGATTGGACCTAGGGTTAGGGTTATTTGAGGGCGAGGGTTAGACATCCGGTTAGGGCTACGATTGGACCTAGGGTTAGGGTTATGTAGAGGGCTAGGTTTAGAGATCCGGTTAGGGTTAAGATTGGACCTAGGGTTAGGGTTATGTTGAGGGCTAGGGTTAGAGATCCTGTTAGGGTTACGATTGGACCTAGGGTTAGGTTTATGTTGAGGGCTAGGGTTAGAGGTCTGGTTAGGGTTACGATTGGACCTAGGGTTAGGGTTATGTTGAGGGCTAGGTTTAGAGATCCGGTTAGGGTTAAGTATGGACCTAGGGTTAGGGTTATGTTGAGGGCTAGGGTTAGAGATCCGGTTAGGGTTACGATTGGACCTAGGGTTAGGTTTATGTTGAGGGCTAGGGTTAGAGGTCTGGTTAGGGTTACGATTGGACCTAGGGTTAGGGTTATGTTGAGGGCTAGGGTTAGAGATCCGATTAGGGTTACGATTGGACCTAAGGTTAGGTTTATGTTGAGGGCTAGGGTTAGAGATCCGGTTAGGGTTACGATTGGACCTAGGGTTAGGGTTATGTTGAGGGCTAGGGTTAGAGATCCGGTTAGGATTACGATTGGACCTAGGGTTAGGGTTATGTTGAGGGCTAGGGTTAGAGATCCGGTTAGGGTTACGATTGGACCTAGGGTTAGGGTTATGTTGAGGGCTAGGGTTAGCGGTCCGGTTAGGGTTAAGATTGGACCTAGGGTTAGGGTTATGTTGAGGGCTAGGGTTAGAGATCCGGTTACGGTTACGATTGGACCTAGGGTTAGGGTTATGTTGAGGGCTAAGGTTAGAGATCCGGTTAGGGTTACGATTGGACCTAGGGTTAGGGTTATGTTGAGGACTAGGGTTAGAGATTCGGTTAGGGTTACGATTGGACCTAGGGTTAGGGTTATGTTGAGGACTAGGGTTAGAGATCCGGTTCAGCTTACGATTAGACCTAGGGTTAGGGTTATGTTGAGGGCTAGGGTTAGAGATCCGGTTAGGGTTACGATTGGACCTAGCGTTAGGGTTATGTTGAGGGCTAGGGTTAGAGGTCCGGTTAGGGTTACGATTGGACCTAGGGTTAGGGTTATGTTGAGGACTAGGTTAGAGATCCGGTTAGGGTTACGATTGGACCTAGGGTTAGGGTTATGTTGAGGGCTAGGGATAGAGGTCCGGTTAGGGTTACGATTGGACCTATGGTTAGGGTTATGTTGAGGGCTAGGGTTAGAGATCCGGTTAGGGTTACGACTGGACCTAGGGTTAGGGTTATGTTGAGGGCTATGTTTAGAGATCCGGTTAGGGTTACGATTGGACCTAGGGTTAGGTTTATGTTGAGGGCTAGCGTTAGAGATCTGGTTAGGGTTACGATTGAACCTAGGGTTAGGGTTATGTTGAGAGCTAGGGTTAGAGATCCTTTTGGGGTTACTATTGGACCTAGGGTTAGGGTTATGTTGAGGGCTAGGGTTAGAGATCCGGTTAGCGTTACAATTGGACCTACGGTTAGGGTATGTTGAGGGCTAGGGTCAGAGATCCGGTTAGGGTTACGATTGGACCTAGGGTTAGGGTTATGTTCAGGGCTATGGTTAGAGATCCGGTTAAGGTTACGATTGGTCCTAGGGTTAGGTTTATGTTGAGGGCTAGGGTTAGAGATCCGGTTAGGGTTACGATTGGACCTAGGGTTAGGGTTATGCTGAGGGCTAGGGTTAGAGATCCGGTTAGGATTACAATTCCACCTAGGGTTAGGGTTATGTTGAGGGCTAGGTTTAGAGGTCCGGTTAGGGTTACGATTGGACCTAGGGTTAGGGTTATGTTGAGGGCTAGGGTTAGAGGTCCGGTTAGGGTTACGATAGGACCTAGAGTTAGGGTTATGTTGAGGGATAGGGTTAGAGATCCGGTTAGGGTTACGATTGGACCTAGGGTTAGGGTTATGTTGAGGGCTAGAGTTAGAGATCCGGTTAGGGTTACGATTGGACCCACGGTTAGGGTATGTTGAGGGCTAGAGTCAGAGATCCGGTTAGGGTTACGATTGGACCTAGGGTTAGGGTTATGTTCAGGGCTATGGTTAGAGATCCGGTTAGGGTTACGATTGGACCTAGGGTTAGGTTTATGTTGAGGGCTAGGGTTAGAGATCCGGTTAGGGTTACGATTGGACCTAGTGTTAGGGTTATGTTGAGGGCTAGGGTTAGAGATCCAGTTAGGGTTACAATTCCACCTAGGGTAAGGGTTATGTTGAGGGCTAGGTTTACAGGTCCGGTTAGGGTTACGATTGGACCTAGGGTTAGGGATATGTTGAGGGCTAGGGTTAGAGATCCAGTTAGGGTTACTATTGGACCTAAGGTTAGGGTTAGGTCGAGGGCTAGGTTTAGAGGTCTGGTTAGGGTTACGATTGGACCTAGGGTTAGGGTTATGTTGAGGGCTAGGGTTAGAGATCCAGTTAGGATTACGATTGGACCTAGGGTTAGGGTTATGTTGACGGCTAGGGTAGGAGGTCCGATTAGGGTTACGATTGGACCTAGGGTTAGGTTTATGTTGAGGACTAGGGTTAGAGATCCGGTTAGGGTTACGATTGGACCTGGGTTAGGGTTATGTTGAGGGCTAGGGTTAGAGATCCGGTTAGCGTTACGATTGGACCTAGGGTTAGGGTTATGTTGAGGGCCAGGGTTAGAGATCCGGTTAGGGTTACGATTGGACCTAGGGTTAGGGTTATGTTGAGGGCTAGGGTTAGAGATCCGGTTAGGGTTACGATTGGACCTAGGGTTAGGGTTATGTTGAGGCCTAGCGTTAGAGATCCGGTTAGGGTTACGATTGGACCTAGGGTTAGGGTTATGTTGAGGGCTAGGGTTAGAGATCTGGTTAGGGTTACCATTGGACCCAGGGTTAGGGTTATGTTGAGGGCTAGGGTTAAACATCCGGTTAGGGCTACGATTGGAACTAGGGTTAGGGTTATGTTGAAGGCTAGCTTTAGAGATCCGGTTAGGGTTAAGATTGGACCTAGGGTTAGGGTTATGTTGTGGGCTAGGGTTAGAGATCCGGTTAGGGTTACGATTGGACCTAGGGTTAGGTTTATGTTGAGGGCTAGGGTTAGAGATCCGGTTAGGGTTACGATTGGACCTAGGGTTAGGGTTATGTTGAGGGCTATGGTTAGAGATCCGGTTAGGGTTACGATTGGACCTATGGTTAAGGTTATGTTGAGGGCTAGGTTTAGAGAGACGGGTAGGGTACGATTGGACCTAGGGTTAGGGTTATGTTGAGGGCTAGTGTTAGAGGTCCGGTTAGGGTTACGATTGGACCTAGGGTTAGGGTTATGTTGAGGACTAGGGTTAGAGATCCGGTTAGGGTTACGATTGGACCTAGTGTTAGGGTTATGTTGAGGACTAGGGTTAGAGATCCTGTTAGGGTTACGATTGTACCTAGGGTTAGGGTTATGTTGAGGGCTAGGTTTAGAGATCCGGTTAGGGTTATTGGACCTAGGGTTAGGTTTATGTTGAGGGATAGGGTTAGCGGACCGGTTAGGGTTACGATTGGACCTAGTGTTAGGGTTATGTTGAGGACTAGGGTTAGGGATCCTGTTAGGGTTACGATTGGACCTAGGGTTAGGGTTATGTTGAGGGCTAGGGTTAGAGATCCGGTTAGGGTTACGATTGGACCTAGAGGTAGGGTTATGTTGAGAGCTAGGGTTAGAGATCCAATTAGGGTTATGATTGTACCTAGGGTTAGGGTTATGTTTAGGGCTAGGGTTAGAGATCCGGTTAGGGTTACGATTGGACCTAGTGTTTGGGTTATGTTGAGGGCTAGGTTTAGAGAGACGGTTAGGGTACGATTGGACCTAGGGTTAGGGTTATGTTGTGGGCTAGGGTTAGAGATCCGGGTAGGGTTACGATTGGACCTAGGGTTAGGGTTATGTTGAGGGCTAGGGTTAGACATTCGGTTAGGGCTACGATTGGACCTAGGGTTAGGGTTATGTTGAGGGCTAGTTTTAGAGATCCGGTTAGGGTTAAGATTGGACCTATGGTTAGGGTTATGTTGAGGGCTAGAGTTAGAGATCCTGTTAGGGTTACGATTGGACCTAGGGTTAGGTTTATGTTGAGGGCTAGGGTTAGAGATCTGGTTAGGGTTACGATTGGACCTAGGGTTAGGGTTATGTTGAGGGGTAGGGTTAGAGATCCGGTTAGGGTTACGATTGGACCTAGGGTTAGGGTTATGTTGAGGGCAGGGTTTAGAGATCTGGTTAGGGTTACGATTGGACCTAGGGTTAGGGTTATGTTGAGGCCTAGGGTTATAGATCCTGTTAGGGTTACGATTGGACCTAGCGTTAGGGTTATGTTGAGGCCTAGCGTTATAGATCCGGTTAGGGTTACTATTGGACCTAGGGTTAGGGTTATGTTGAGGGCTAGTGTTAGAGATCCGGTTAGGGTTACGATTGGACCTAGGGTTAAGGTTATGTTGAGGCCTAGGGTTAGACATCCGGTTAGGGCTACGATTGGACCTAGGGTTAAGGTTATGTTGAGGGCTAGGTTTAGAGATCCGGTTAGTGTTAAGATTGGACCTAGGGTTAGGGTTATGTTGAGGGCTAGGGTTAGAGATCCGGTTAGGGTTACGATTGGACCTAGGGTTAGGTTTATGTTGAGGGCTAGGGTTAGAGATCTGGTTAGGGTTACGATTGGACCTAGGGTTAGGGTTATGTTGACGGCTATGTTTAGAGATCCGGTTAGGGTTAAGATTGGACCTATGGTTAGGGTTATCTTGAGGGCTAGCTTTAGAGATCCGGTTAGGGTTACGATTGGACCTAGGGTTAGGGTTATGTTGAGGCCTAGCATTAGAGATCCGGTTAGGGTTACGATTGGACCTAGGGTTAGGGTTATGTTGAGGGCTAGGTTTAGAGATCCTGTTAGGGTTACGATTGGACCTAGGGTTAGGGTTATGTTGAGGGCTATGGTTAGAGATCCGTTTAGGGTTAAGATTGGACCTGGGTTAGGGTTATGTTGAGGGCTAGGGTTAGAGATCCGGTTAGGGTTACGATTGGACCTAGGGTTAGGGTTATGTTGAGGGCTAGGGTTAGAGATCCTGTTAGGGTTACGATTGGACCTAGGGTTAGGTTTATGTTGAGGACTAGGGTTAGAGATCCGGTTAGGGTTACGATTGGACCTGGGTTAGGGTTATGTTGAGGGCTAGGGTTAGAGATCCGGTTAGGGTTACGATTGGACCTAGGGTTAGGGTTATGTTGAGGGCCAGGGTTAGAGATCCGGTTAGGGTTACGATTGGACCTAGGGTTAGGGTTATGTTGAGGGCTAGTGTTAGAGATCCAATTAGGGTTACGATTGTACCTATGGTTAGGGTTATGTTGAGGGCTAGGGTTAGAGATCCGGTTAGGGTTACGATTGGACCTAGAGGTAGGGTTATGTTGAGAGCTAGGGTTAGAGATCCGGTTAGGGTTACGATTGGACCTAGGGTTAGGGTTATGTTTAGGGCTAGGTTTAGAGAGACGGTTAGGGTTACGATTGGACCTAGGGTTGGGGTTATGTTGAGGGCTTGGTTTAGAGAGACGGTTAGGGTACGATTGGACCTAGGGTTAGGGTTAAGTTGTGGGCTAGGGTTAGAGATCCTGGTAGGGTTACGATTGGACCTAGGGTTAGGGTTATGTTGAGGGCTAGGGTTAGACATCCGGTTAGGGCTATGATTGGACCTAGGGTTAGGGTTATGTTGAGGGCTAGGGTTAGACATCCGGTTAGGGCTATGATTGGACCTAGGGTTAGGGTTATGTTGAGGGCTAGGTTTAGAGATCCGGTTAGGGTTAAGATTGGACTTATGTTTAGGGTTATGTTGAGGGCTAGGGTTAGAGATCCGGTTAGGGTTACGATTGGACCTAGGGTTAGGGTTATGTTGAGGCTTAGCGTTAGAGATCCGGTTAGGGTTACGATTGGACCTAGGGTTAGGGTTATGTTGAGGGCTAGGGTTAGAGATCCGGTTAGGGTTACGATTGGACCTAGGGTTAGGGTTATGTTGAGGCCTAGCGTTAGAGATCCGGTTAGGGTTACGATTGGACCCAGGGTTAGGGTTATGTTGAGGGTTAAGGTTAGAGATCCGGTTAGGGTTACGATTGGACCTAGGGTTAGGGTTATTTGAGGGCGAGGGTTAGACATCCGGTTAGGGCTACGATTGGACCTAGGGTTAGGGTTATGTTGAGGGCTAGGTTTAGAGATCCGGTTAGGGTTAAGATTGGACCTAGGGTTAGGGTTATGTTGAGGGCTAGGGTTAGAGATCCTGTTAGGGTTACGATTGGACCTAGGGTTAGGTTTATGTTGAGGGCTAGGGTTAGAGGTCTGGTTAGGGTTACGATTGGACCTAGGGTTAGGGTTATGTTGAGGGCTAGGTTTAGAGATCCGGTTAGGGTTAAGTATGGACCTAGGGTTAGGGTTATGTTGAGGGCTAGGGTTAGAGATCCGGTTAGGGTTACGATTGGACCTAGGGTTAGGTTTATGTTGAGGGCTAGGGTTCGAGGTCTGGTTAGGGTTACGATTGGACCTAGGGTTAGGGTTATGTTGAGGGTAGGGTTAGAGATCCGATTAGGGTTACGATTGGACCTAAGGTTAGGTTTATGTTGAGGGCTAGGGTTAGAGATCCGGTTAGGGTTACGATTGGACCTAGGGTTAGGGTTATGTTGAGGGCTAGGGTTAGAGATCCGGTTAGGATTACGATTGGACCTAGGGTTAGGGTTATGTTGAGGGCTAGGGTTAGAGATCCGGTTAGGGTTACGATTGGACCTATGGTTAGGGTTATGTTGAGGGCTAGGGTTAGAGATCCGGTTAGGGTTACGACTGGACCTAGGGTTAGGGTTATGTTGAGGGCTATGTTTAGAGATCCGGTTAGGGTTACGATTGGACCTAGGGTTAGGTTTATGTTGAGGGCTAGCGTTAGAGATCTGGTTAGGGTTACGATTGAACCTAGGGTTAGGGTTATGTTGAGAGCTAGGGTTAGAGATCCGTTTGGGGTTACTATTGGACCTAGGGTTAGGGTTATGTTGAGGGCTAGGGTTAGAGATCCGGTTAGGGTTACAATTGGACCTACGGTTAGGGTATGTTGAGGGCTAGAGTCAGAGATCCGGTTAGGGTTACGATTGGACCTAGGGTTAGGGTTATGTTCAGGGCTATGGTTAGAGATCCGGTTAGGGTTACGATTGGTCCTAGGGTTAGGTTTATGTTGAGGGCTAGGGTTAGAGATCCGGTTAGGGTTACGATTGGACCTAGGGTTAGGGTTATGCTGAGGGCTAGAGTTAGAGATCCGGTTAGGATTACAATTCCACCTAGGGTTAGGGTTATGTTGAGGGCTAGGTTTAGAGGTCCGGTTAGGGTTACGATTGGACCTAGGGTTAGGGTTATGTTGAGGGCTAGGGTTAGAGGTCCGGTTAGGCTTACGATAGGACCTAGAGTTAGGGTTATGTTGAGGGCTAGGGTTAGAGATCCGGTTAGGGTTACGATTGGACCTAGGGTTAGGGTTATGTTGAGGGCTAGAGTTAGAGATCCGGTTAGGGTTACGATTAAACCTAGGGTTAGGGTTATGTTCAGGGCTATGGTTAGAGATCCGGTTAGGGTTACGATTGGACCTAGGGTTAGGTTTATGTTGAGGGCTAGGGTTAGAGATCCGGTTAGGGTTACGATTGGACCTAGGGTTAGGGTTATGTTGAGGGCTAGGGTTAGAGATCCAGTTAGGGTTACAATTCCACCTAGGGTAAGGGTTATGTTGAGGGCTAGGTTTACAGGTCCGGTTAGGGTTACGATTGGACCTAGGGTTAGGGATATGTTGAGGGCTACGGTTAGAGATCCAGTTAGGGTTACTATTGGAGCTAAGGTTAGGGTTAGGTCGAGGGCTAGGGTTAGAGGTCTGGTTAGGGTTACGATTGGACCTAGGGTTAGGGTTATGTTGAGGGCTAGAGTTAGAGATCCGGTTAGGGTTACGATTGGACCTAGGGTTAGGGTTATGTTCAGGGCTATGGTTAGAGATCCGGTTAGGGTTACGATTGGACCTAGGGTTAGGTTTATGTTGAGGGCTAGGGTTAGAGATCCGGTTAGGGTTACGATTGGACCTAGGGTTAGGGTTATGTTGAGGGCTAGGGTTAGAGATCCAGTTAGGGTTACAATTCCACCTAGGGTAAGGGTTATGTTGAGGGCTAGGTTTACAGGTCCGGTTAGGGTTACGATTGGACCTAGGGTTAGGGATATGTTGAGGGCTAGGGTTAGAGATCCAGTTAGGGTTACTATTGGACCTAAGGTTAGGGTTAGGTCGAGGGCTAGGGTTAGAGGTCTGGTTAGGGTTACGATTGGACCTAGGGTTAGGGTTATGTTGAGGGCTAGGGTTAGAGATCCAGTTAGGATTACGATTGGACCTAGGGTTAGGGTTATGTTGACGGCTAGGGTAGGAGGTCCGATTAGGGTTACGATTGGACCTAGGGTTAGGTTTATGTTGAGGACTAGGGTTAGAGTTCCGGTTAGGGTTATGATTGGACCTGGGTTAGGGTTATGTTGAGGGCTAGGGTTAGAGATCCGGTTAGCGTTACGATTGGACCTAGGGTTAGGGTTATGTTGAGGGCCAGGGTTAGAGATCCGGTTAGGGTTACGATTGGACCTAGGGTTAGGGTTATGTTGAGGGCTAGGGTTAGAGATCCGGTTAGGGTTACGATTGGACCTAGGGTTAGGGTTATGTTGAGGCCTAGCGTTAGAGATCCGGTTAGGGTTACGATTGGACCTAGGGTTAGGGTTATGTTGAGGGCTAGGGTTAGAGATCCGGTTAGGGTTACCATTGGACCCAGGGTTAGGGTTATGTTGAGGGCTAGGGTTAAACATCCGGTTAGGGCTACGATTGGAACTAGGGTTAGGGTTATGTTGAAGGCTAGCTTTAGAGATCCGGTTAGGGTTAAGATTGGACCTAGGGTTAGGGTTATGTTGTGGGCTAGGGTTAGAGATCCGGTTAGGGTTACGATTGGACCTAGGGTTAGGTTTATGTTGAGGGCTAGGGTTAGAGATCCGGTTAGGGTTACGATTGGACCTAGGGTTAGGGTTATGTTGAGGGCTATGGTTAGAGATCCGGTTAGGGTTACGATTGGACCTATGGTTAAGGTTATGTTGAGGGCTAGGTTTAGAGAGACGGTTAGGGTACGATTGGACCTAGGGTTAGGGTTATGTTGAGGGCTAGGGTTAGAGGTCCGGTTAAGGTTACGATTGGACCTAGGGTTAGGGTTATGTTGAGGACTAGGGTTAGAGATCCGGTTAGGGTTACGATTGGACCTAGTGTTAGGGTTATGTTGAGGACTAGGGTTAGAGATCCTGTTAGGGTTACGATTGTACCTAGGGTTAGGGTTATGTTGAGGGCTAGGTTTAGAGATCCGGTTAGGGTTATTGGACCTAGGGTTAGGGTTATGTTGAGGGATAGGGTTAGCGGACCGGTTAGGGTTACGATTGGACCTAGTGTTAGGGTTATGTTGAGGACTAGGGTTAGAGATCCTGTTAGGGTTACGATTGGACCTAGGGTTAGGGTTATGTTGAGGGCTAGGGTTAGAGATCCGGTTAGGGTTACGATTGGACCTAGAGGTAGGGTTATGTTGAGAGCTATGGTTAGAGATCCAATTAGGGTTATGATTGTACCTAGGGTTAGGGTTATGTTTAGGGCTAGGGTTAGAGATCCGGTTAGGGTTACGATTGGACCTAGTTTTTGGGTTATGTTGAGGGCTAGGTTTAGAGAGACGGTTAGGGTACGATTGGACCTAGGGTTAGGGTTATGTTGTGGGCTAGGGTTAGAGATCCGGGTAGGGTTACGATTGGACCTAGGGTTAGGGTTATGTTGAGGGCTAGGGTTAGACATTCGGTTAGGGCTACGATTGGACCTAGGGTTAGGGTTATGTTGAGGGCTAGAGTTAGAGATCCGGTTAGGGTTACGATTGGACCTAGGGTTAGGTTTATGTTGAGGGCTAGGGTTAGAGATCTGGTTAGGGTTACGATTGGACCTAGGGTTAGGGTTATGTTGAGGGCTATGGTTCGAGATCCGTTTAGGGTTAAGATTGGACCTATGGTTAGGGTTATGTTGAGGGCTAGGGTTAGAGATCCGGTTAGGGTTACGATTGGACCTAGGGTTAGGGTTATGTTGAGGGCTAGGGTTAAAGATCCGGTTAGGGTTACGATTGGACCTAGGGTTAGGGTTATGTTGAGAGCTAGGGTTAGAGATCCAATTAGGGTTACGATTGTACCTAGGGTTAGGGTTATGTTGAGGGCTATGGTTAGAGATCCGGTTAAGGTTACGATTGGACCTAGGGTTAGGGTTATGTTTAGGGCTAGGTTTAGAGAGACGGTTAGGGTTATGATTGGACCTAGGGTTTGGGTTATGTTGAGGACTAGGTTTAGAGAGACGGTTAGGGTACGATTGGACCTAGGGTTAGCGTTATGTAGTGGGCTAGGGTTAGAGATCTGGTTAGGATTACGATTGGACATAGGGTTAGGGATATGTTGAGGGCTAGGGTTAGAGATCCGGTTAGGGTTACGATTGGACCTAGGGTTAGGGTTATGTTGAGGGCTAGGGTTAGAGGTCCGGTTAGGGTTACGATTGGACCTAGGGTTAGGGTTATGTTGAGGACTAGGGTTAGAGATCCGGTTAGGGTTACTATTGGACCTAGGGTTAGGGTTATGTGGAGGGCTAGGGTTAAAGATCCGGTATGGGTTACGATTGGACCTAGGGTTAGGGTTATGTTGAGGGCTAGGGTTAGAGATCTGGTTAGGGTTACGATTTGACCTAGGGTAAGGGTTATGTTGAGTCCTAGCGTTAGAGATCCGGTAGGGTTACGATTGGACCTAGGGTTAGGGTTATGTTGAGGGCTAGGGTTAGAGATCCGGTTAGGGTTACGATTGGACCTAGGGTTAGGGTTATGTTGAGGCCTAGCGTTAGAGATCCGGTTAGGGTTACGATTGGACCTAAGGTTAGGTTTATGTTGAGGGCTACGGTTAGAGATCCGGTTAGGGTTACTATTGAACCTAGGGTTAGGGTTAAGTTGAGGGCTAGGGTTAGAAGTCCGGTTAGGGTTACGATTGGACCTAGGGTTAGGGTTATGTTGAGGGCTAGAGTTAGAGATCCGGTTAGGGTACGATTGGACCTAGGGTTAGGGTTATGTTGAGGGCTAGGGTTAGAGATCCCATTAGGGTTACGATTGTACCTAGGGTTAGGGTTATGTTGGGGGCTAGGGTTAGAGATCCGGTTAGGGTTACGATTGGACCTAGGATTAGGGTTATGTTTAGGGCTAGGGTTAGAGAGACGGTTAGGGTTACGATTGGACCTAGGGTTAGGGTTATGTTGAGGGCTATGGTTAGAGATCCGGTTAAGGTTACGATTGGACCTAGGGTTAGGGTGATGTTTAGGGCTAGGGTTAGAGAGACGGCTAGGGTTACGATTGGACCTAGGGTTTGAGTTATGTTGAGGGCTAGGTTTAAAGAGACGGTTAGGGTACGATTGGACCTAGGGTTAGGGTTATGTTGTTGGCTAGGGTTAGAGATCCGGGTAGGGTTAAGATTGGACCTAGGGTTAGGGTTATGTTGAGGGCTAGGATTCGATTTCCGGTTAGGGTTACGATAGGACCTAGGGTTAGGGTTATGTTGAGGGCTAGGTTTAGAGTTCCGGTTAGTGTTACGATTGGACCTAGGGTTAGGGTTATGTTGAGGGCTATGGTTCGAGATCCGGTTAGGGTTAAGATTGGACCTATGGTTAGGGTTATGTTGAGGGCTAGGGTTAGAGATCCGGTTAGGGTTACGATTGGACCTAGGGTTAGGTTTATGTTGAGGGCTACGGTTAGAGATCCGGTTAGGGTTACGATTTTACCTAGGGTTAGGGTTATGTTGAGGGCTAGGGTTAGAGATCCGGTTAGGGTTACGATTGGACCTAGTGTTTGGGTTATGTTGAGGGCTAGGTTTAGAGAGACGGTTAGGGTACGATTGGACCTAGGGTTAGGGTTATGTTGTGGGCTAGGGTTAGAGATCCGGGTAGGGTTACGATTGGACCTAGGGTTAGGGTTATGTTGAGGGCTAGGGTTAGACATTCGGTTAGGGCTACGATTGGACCTAGGGTTAGGGTTATGTTGAGGGCTAGTTTTAGCGATCCGGTTAGGGTTAAGTTTGGACCTATGGTTAGGGTTATGTTGAGGGCTAGAGTTAGAGATCCGGTTAGGGTTACGATTGGACCTAGGGTTAGGTTTATGTTGAGGGCTAGGGTTAGAGATCTGGTTAGGGTTACGATTGGACCTAGGGTTAGGGTTATGTTGAGGGCTATGGTTCGAGATCCGTTTAGGGTTAAGATTGGACCTATGGTTAGGGTTATGTTGAGGGCTAGGGTTAGAGATCCGGTTAGGGTTACGATTGGACCTAGGGTTAGGGTTATGTTGAGGG
The DNA here is from genome assembly GCF_054644295.1 of Miniopterus natalensis. Classification (NCBI taxonomy): domain Eukaryota; kingdom Metazoa; phylum Chordata; class Mammalia; order Chiroptera; family Miniopteridae; genus Miniopterus; species Miniopterus natalensis. The sequence continues at coordinate 90,375,257 of NC_142082.1, read as the reverse complement.
CTAGGGTTAAAGATCCGGTTAGGGTTACGATTGGACCTAGGGTTAGGGTTATGTTGAGAGCTAGGGTTAGAGATCCAATTAGGGTTACGATTGTACCTAGGGTTAGGGTTATGTTGAGGGCTATGGTTAGAGATCCGGTTAAGGTTACGATTGGACCTAGGGTTAGAGTTATGTTTAGGGCTAGGTTTAGAGAGACGGTTAGGGTTACGATTGGACCTAGGGTTTGGGTTATGTTGAGGACTAGGTTTAGAGAGACGGTTAGTGTACGATTGGACTTAGGGTTAGGGTTATGTAGTGGGCTAGGGTTAGAGATCTGGTTAGGATTACGATTGGACATAGGGTTAGGGATATGTTAAGGGCTAGGGTTAGAGATCCGGTTAGGGTTACGATTGGACCTAAGGTTAGGGTTATGTTGAGGGCTAGGGTTAGAGGTCCGGTTAGGGTTACGATTGGACCTAGGGTTAGGGTTATGTTGAGGACTAGGGTTAGAGATCCGGTTAGGGTTACTATTGGACCTAGGGTTAGGGTTATGTGGAGGGCTAGGGTTAAAGATCCGGTATGGGTTACGATTGGACCTAGGGTTAGGGTTATGTTGAGGGCTAGGGTTAGAGATCTGGTTAGGGTTACGATTTGACCTAGGGTAAGGGTTATGTTGAGTCCTAGCGTTAGAGATCCGGTAGGGTTACGATTGGACCTAGGGTTAGGGTTATGTTGAGGGCTAGGGTTAGAGATCCGGTTAGGGTTACGATTGGGCCTAGGGTTAGGGTTATGTTGAGGCCTAGCGTTAGAGATCCGGTTAGGGTTACGATTGGACCTAAGGTTAGGTTTATGTTGAGGGCTACGGTTAGAGATCCGGTTAGGGTTACTATTGGACCTAGGGTTAGGGTTAGGTTGAGGGCTAGGGTTAGAAGTCCGGTTAGGGTTACGATTGGACCTAGGGTTAGGGTTATGTTGAGGGCTAGAGTTAGAGATCCGGTTAGGGATACGATTGGACCTAGGGTTAGGGTTATGTTGAGGGCTAGGGTTAGAGATCCCAATAGGGTTACGATTGTACCTAGGGTTACGGTTATGTTGGGGGCTAGGGTTAGAGATCCGGTTAGGGTTACGATTGGACCTAGGATTAGGGTTATGTTTAGGGCTAGGGTTAGAGAGACGGTTAGGGTTACGATTGGACCTAGGGTTAGGGTTATGTTGAGGGCTATGGTTAGAGATCCGGTTAAGGTTACGATTGGACCTAGGGTTAGGGTGATGTTTAGGGCTAGGGTTAGAGAGACGGTTAGGGTTACGATTGGACCTAGGGTTTGGGTTATGTTGAGGGCTAGGTTTAAAGAGACGGTTAGGGTACGATTGGACATAGGGTTAGGGTTATGTTGTGGGCTAGGGTTAGAGATCCGGGTAGGGTTAAGATTGGACCTAGGGTTAGGGTTATGTTGAGGGCTAGGATTCGATTTCCGGTTAGGGTTACGATTGGACCTAGGTTTAGGGTTATGTTGAGGGCTAGGTTTAGAGTTCCGGTTAGTGTTACGATTGGACCTAGGGTTAGGGTTATGTTGAGGGCTATGGTTCGAGATCTGGTTAGGGTTAAGATTGGACCTATGGTTAGGGTTATGTTGAGGGCTAGGGTTAGAGATCCGGTTAGGGTTACGATTGGACCTAGGGTTAGGTTTATGTTGAGGGCTAGGGTTAGAGATCCGGTTAGGGTTACGATTGGACCTAGGGTTAGGGTTATGTTGAGGGCTAGGGTTAGAGATCCGGTTAGGGTTACGATTGGACCTAGGGTTAGGGTTATGTTGAGGGCTAGGTTTAGAGGTCCGGTTAGGGTAACGATTGGACCTAGGGTTAGGGTTATGTTGAGGACTAGGGTTAGGGATCCGGTTAGGGTTACTATTGGACCTAGGTTTAGGGTTATGTTGACGGCTAGGGTTAGAGATCCGATTAGGGTTACGATTGGACCTAGGGTTAGGGTTATGTTGAGGGCTAGGGTTAGAGATCCGGTTAGGGTTACGATTGGACCTAGGGTTAGGGTTATGTTGATGCCTAGCATTAGAGATCCGGTTAGGGTTACGATTGGACCTAGGGTTAGGGTTATGTTGAGGGCTAGGGTTAGAGATCCTGTTAGGGTTACGATTGGACCTAGGGTTAGGGTTATGTTGAGGGCTATGCTTAGAGATCCGGTTAGGGTTAAGATTGGACCTATGGTTATGGTTATGTTGAGGGCTAGGGTTAGAGATCCGGTTAGGTTTACGATTGGACCTAGGGTTAGGTTTATGTTGAGGGCTAGGGTTAGAGATCCGGTTAGGGTTACGATTGGACATAGGGTTAGGGTTATGTTGAGGGCTAGGGTTAGAGATCCGGTTAGGGTTATGATTGGACCTAGGATTAGGGTTATGTTGAGAGCTAGGGTTAGAGATCCAATTAGGGTTACGATTGTACCTAGGGTTAGGGTTATGTTTAGGGCTATGGTTAGAGATCCGATTAAGGTTACGATTGGACCTAGGGTTAGGGTTATGTTCAGGGCTAGGTTTAGAGAGACGGTTAGTGTTACAATGGGACCTAGGGTTTGGGTTATGTTTAGGGCTAGGTTTAGAGAGACGGTTAGGGTACGATTGGACCTAGGGTTAGGGTTATGTTGTGGGCTAGGGTTAGAGATCCGGTTAGGGTTACGATTGGACCTAGGGTTAGGGTTATGCTGAGGGCTAGGTTTAGAGATCCGGTTAGGGTTACGATTGGACCGAGGATTAGGGTTATGTTGAGGGCTAGATTTAGAGATCCGGTTAGTGTTACGATTGGACCTAGGGTTAGGGTTATGTTGAGGACTAGGGTTAGATATCCGGTTAGGGTTACTATTGGACCTAGGGTTAGGGTTATGTTGAGGGGTAGGGTTAGAGATCCGGTTAGGGTTACGATTGGACCTAGGGTTAGGGTTATGTTGAGGGCAGGGTTTAGAGATCTGGTTAGGGTTACGATTGGACCTAGGGTTAGGGTTATGTTCAGGCCTAGCGTTATAGATCCGGTTAGGGTTACGATTGGACCTAGCGTTAGGGTTATGTTGAGGCCTAGCGTTATAGATCCGGTTAGGGTTACTATTGGACCTAGGGTTAGGGTTATGTTGAGGGCTAGGGTTAGAGATCCGGTTAGGGTTACGATTGGACCTAGGGTTAGGGTTATGTTTAGGGCTAGGGTTAGACATCCGGTTAGGGCCACGATTGGACCTAGGGTTAGGGTTATGTTGAGGGCTAGGTTTAGAGATCCGGTTAGGGTTAAGATTGGACCTAGGGTTAGGGTTATGTTGAGGGCTAGGGTTAGAGATCCGGTTAGGGTTACGATTGGACCTAGGGTTAGGTTTATGTTGAGGGCTAGGGTTAGAGATCTGGTTAGGGTTACGATTGGACCTAGGGTTAGGGTTATGTTGAGGGCTATGGTTAGAGATCCGGTTAGGGTTAAGATTGGACCTATGGTTAGGGTTATGTTGAGGGCTAGCATTAGAGATCCGGTTAGGGTTACGATTGGACCTAGGGTTAGGGTTATGTTGAGGGCTAAGGTTAGAGATCCTGTTAGGGTTACGATTGGACCTAGGGTTAGGGTTATGTTGAGGGCTATGGTTAGAGATCCGTTTAGGGTTAAGAATGGACCTGGGTTAGGGTTATGTTGAGGGCTAGGGTTAGAGATCCGGTTAGGGTTACGATTGGACCTAGGGTCAGGGTTATGTTTAGGGCTAGGGTTAGAGATCCTGTTAGGGTTACGATTGGACCTAGGGTTAGGGTTATGTTGACGGCTATGGTTAGAGATCCGGTTAGGGTTAAGATTGGACCTATGGTTAGGGTTATGTTGAGGGCTAGCATTAGAGATCCGGTTAGGGTTACGATTGGACCTAGGGTTAGAGTTATGTTGAGGGCTAGGGTTAGAGATCCTGTTAGGGTTACGATTGGACCTAGGGTTAGGGTTATGTTGAGGGCTATGGTTAGAGATCCGTTTAGGGTTAAGATTGGACCTAGGGTTAGGGTTATGTTGAGGGCTAGGGTTAGAGATCCTGTTAGGGTTACGATTGGACCTAGGGTTAGGTTTATGTTGAGGACTAGGGTTAGAGATCCGGTTAGGGTTACGATTGGACCTGGGTTAGGGTTATGTTGAGGGCTAGGGTTAGAGATCCGGTTAGGGTTACGATTGGACCTAGGGTTAGGGTTATGTTGAGGGCCAGGGTTAGAGATCCGGTTAGGGTTACGATTGGACCTAGGGTTAGGGTTACGTTGAGGGCTAGTGTTAGAGATCCAATTAGGGTTACGATTGTACCTAGGGTTAGGGTTATGTTGAGGGCTAGGGTTAGAGATCCGGTTAGGGTTACGATTGGACCTAGAGGTAGGGTTATGTTGAGAGCTAGGGTTAGAGATCCGGTTAGGGTTACGATTGGACCTAGGGTTAGGGTTATGTTTAGGGCTAGGTTTAGAGAGACGGTTAGGGTTACGATTGGACCTAGGGTTGGGGTTATGTTGAGGGCTAGGTTTAGAGAGACGGTTAGGGTACGATTGGACCTAGGGTTAGGGTTAAGTTGTGGGCTAGGGTTAGAGATCCTGGTAGGGTTACGATTGGACCTAGGGTTAGGGTTATGTTGAGGGCTAGGGTTAGACATCCGGTTAGAGCTATGATTGGACCTAGGGTTAGGGTTATGTTGAGGGCTATGGTTAGAGATCCGTTTAGGGTTATGATTGGACCTGGGTTAGGGTTATGTTGAGGGCTAGGGTTAGAGATCCGGTTAGGGTTACGATTGGACCAAGGGTTAGGGTTATGTTGAGGGCTATGGTTAGAGATCCGTTTAGGGTTAAGATTGGACCTGGGTTAGGGTTATGTTGAGGGCTAGGGTTAGAGATCCGGTTAGGGTTACGATTGGACCTAGGGTTAGGGTTATGTTGAGGGCTAGGGTTAGAGATCCTGTTAGGGTTACGATTGGACCTAGGGTTAGGTTTATGTTGAGGACTAGGGTTAGAGATCCGGTTAGGGTTACGATTGGACCTGGGTTAGGGTTATGTTGAGGGCTAGGGTTAGAGATCCGGTTAGGGTTACGATTGGACCTAGGGTTAGGGTTATGTTGAGGGCCAGGGTTAGAGATCCGGTTAGGGTTACGATTGGACCTAGTGTTTGGGTTATGTTGAGGGCTAGGTTTAGAGAGACGGTTAGGGTACGATTGGACCTAGGGTTAGGGTTATGTTGTGGGCTAGGGTTAGAGATCCGGGTAGGGTTACGATTGGACCTAGGGTTAGGGTTATGTTGAGGGCTAGGGTTAGACATTCGGTTAGGGCTACGATTGGACGTAGGGTTAGGGTTATGTTGAGGGCTAGTTTTAGAGATCCAGTTAGGGTTAAGATTGGACCTATGGTTAGGGTTATGTTGAGGGCTAGAGTTAGAGATCCGGTTAGGGTTACGATTGGACCTAGGGTTAGGTTTATGTTGAGGGCTAGGGTTAGAGATCTGGTTAGGGTTACGATTGGACCTAGGGTTAGGGTTATGTTGAGGGCTATGGTTCGAGATCCGTTTAGGGTTAAGATTGGACCTATGGTTAGGGTTATGTTGAGGGCTAGGGTTAGAGATCCGGTTAGCGTTACGATTGGACCTAGGGTTAGGGTTATGTTGAGGGCTAAGGTTAGAGATCCGGTTAGGGTTACGATTGGACCTAGGGTTAGGGTTATGTTGAGAGCTAGGTTTAGAGATCCAATTAGGGTTACGATTGAACCTAGGGTTAGGGTTATGTTGAGGGCTATGGTTAGAGATCCGGTTAAGGTTACGATTGGACCTAGGGTTAGGGTTATGTTTAGGGCTAGGTTTAGAGAGACGGTTAGGGTTACGATTGGACCTAGGGTTTGGGTTATGTTGAGGACTAGGTTTAGAGAGACGGTTAGGGTACGATTGGACCTAGGGTTAGGGTTATGTAGTGGGCTAGGGTTAGAGATCTGGTTAGGATTACGATTGGACATAGGGTTAGGGATATGTTGAGGGCTAGGGTTAGAGATCCGGTTAGGGTTACGATTGGACCTAGGGTTAGGGTTATGTTGAGGGCTAGGGTTAGAGGTCCGGTTAGGGTTACGATTGGACCTAGGGTTAGGGTTATGTTGAGGACTAGGGTTAGAGATCCGGTTAGGGTTACTATTGGACCTAGGGTTAGGGTTATGTGGAGGGCTAGGGTTAAAGATCCGGTATGGGTTACGATTGGACCTAGGGTTAGGGTTATGTTGAGGGCTAGGGTTAGAGATCTGGTTAGGGTTACGATTTGACCTAGGGTAAGGGTTATGTTGAGTCCTAGCGTTAGAGATCCGGTTAGGGTTACGATTGGACCTAGGGTTAGGGTTATGTTGAGGGCTATGGTTAGAGATCCGGTTAGGGTTACGATTGGACCTATGGTTAGGGTTATGTTGAAGGCTAGGGTTAGAGATCCGGTTAGGTTTACGATTGGACCTAGGGTTAGGTTTATGTTGAGGGCTAGGGTTAGAGATCCGGTTAGGGTTACGATTGGACATAGGGTTAGGGTTATGTTGAGGGCTAGGGTTAGAGATCCGGTTAGGGTTATGATTGGACCTAGGATTAGGGTTATGTTGAGAGCTAGGGTTAGAGATCCAATTAGGGTTACGATTGTACCTAGGGTTAGGGTTATGTTTAGGGCTATGTTTAGAGATCCGGTTAAGGTTACGATTGGACCTAGGGTTAGGGTTATGTTCAGGGCTAGGTTTAGAGAGACGGTTAGTGTTACAATGGGACCTAGGGTTTGGGTTATGTTGAGGGCTAGGTTTAGAGAGACGGTTAGGGTACGATTGGACCTAGGGTTAGGGTTATGTTGTGGGCTAGGGTTAGAGATCCGGTTAGGGTTACGATTGGACCTAGGGTTAGGGTTATGCTGAGGGCTAGGTTTAGAGATCCGGTTAGTGTTACGATTGGACCTAGGGTTAGGGTTATGTTGAGGACTAGGGTTAGATATCGGGTTAGGGTTACTATTGGACCTAGGGTTAGGGTTACGTTGAGGGGTAGGGTTAGAGATCCGGTTAGGGTTACGATTGGACCTAGGGTTAGGGTTATGTTGAGGGCAGGGTTTAGAGATCTGGTTAGGGTTACGATTGGACCTAGGGTTAGGGTTATGTTGAGGCGTAGCGTTATACATCCGGTTAGGGTTACGATTGGACCTAGCGTTAGGGTTATGTTGAGGCCTAGCGTTATAGATCCGGTTAGGGTTACTATTGGACCTAGGGTTAGGGTTATGTTGAGGGCTAGGGTTAGAGATCCGGTTAGGGTTACTATTGGACCTAGGGTTAGGGTTATGTTGAGGGCTAGGGTTAGACATCCGGTTAGGGTTACGATTGGACCTAGGGTTAGGTTTATGTTGAGGGCTAGCGTTAGAGATCCGGTTAGGGTTACGATTGGACCTAGGGTTAGGGTTATGTTGACGGCTAGGGTTAGAGATCCTGTTAGGGTTACGATTGGACCTAGGGTTAGGTTTATGTTGAGGACTAGGGTTAGAGATCCGGTTAGGGTTACGATTGGACCTGGGTTAGGGTTATGTTGAGGGCTAGGGTTAGAGATCCGGTTAGGGTTACGATTGGACCTAGGGATAGGGTTATGTTGAGAGCCAGGGTTAGAGATCCGGTTAGGGTTACGATTGGACCTAGGGTTAGGGTTATGTTGAGGGCTAGTGTTAGAGATCCAATTAGGGTTACGATTGTACCTAGGGTTAGGGTTATGTTGAGGGCTAGGGTTAGAGATCCGGTTAGGGTTACGATTGGACCTAGAGGTAGGGTTATGTTGAGAGCTAGGGTTAGAGATCCGGTTAGGGTTACGATTGGACCTAGGGTTAGGGTTATGTTTAGTGCTAGGTTTAGAGAGACGGTTAGGGTTACGATTGGACCTAGGGTTGGGGTTATGTTGAGGGCTAGGTTTAGAGAGACGGTTAGGGTACGATTGGACCTAGGGTTAGGGTTAAGTTGTGGGCTAGGGTTAGAGATCCTGGTAGGGTTACGATTGGACCTAGGGTTAGGGTTATGTTGAGGGCTAGGGTTAGACATCCGGTTAGGGCTATGATTGGACCTAGGGTTAGGGTTATGTTGAGGGCTATGGATAGAGATCCGTTTAGGGTTATGATTGGACCTGGGTTAGGGTTATGTTGAGGGCTAGGGTTAGAGATCCGGTTAGGGTTACGATTGGACCTAGGGTTAGGGTTATGTTGAGGGCTATGGTTAGAGATCCGTTTAGGGTTAAGATTGGACCTGGGTTAGGGTTATGTTGAGGGCTAGGGTTAGAGATCCGGTTAGGGTTACGATTGGACCTAGGGTTAGGGTTATGTTGAGGGCTAGGGTTAGAGATCCTGTTAGGGTTACGATTGGACCTAGGGTTAGGTTTATGTTGAGGACTAGGGTTAGAGATCCGGTTAGGGTTACGATTGGACCTGGGTTAGGGTTATGTTGAGGGCTAGGGTTAGAGATCCGGTTAGGGTTACGATTGGACCTAGGGTTAGGGTTATGTTGAGGGCCAGATTTAGAGATCCGGTTAGGGTTACGATTGGACCTAGGGTTAGGGTTATGTTGAGGGCTAGTGTTAGAGATCCAATTAGGGTTACGATTGTACCTAGGGTTAGGGTTATTTTGAGGGCTAGGGTTAGAGATCCGGTTAGGGTTACGATTGGACCTAGAGGTAGGGTTATGTTGAGAGCTAGGGTTAGAGATCCGGTTAGGGTTACGATTGGACCTAGGGTTAGGGTTATGTTTAGGGCTAGGTTTAGAGAGACGGTTAGGGTTACGATTGGACCTAGGGTTGGGGTTATGTTGAGGGCTAGGTTTAGAGAGACGGTTAGGGTTACGATTGGACCTAGGGTTGGGGTTATGTTGAGGGCTAGGTTTAGAGAGACGGTTAGGGTACGATTGGACCTAGGGTTAGGTTTATGTTGAGGGCTAGGGTTAGAGATCCGGTTAGGGTTACCATTGGACCCAGGGTTAGGGTTATGTTGAGGGCTATGGTTAGAGATCCGGTTAGGGTTACGATTGGACCTATGGTTAGGGTTATGTTGAGGGCTAGGGTTAGAGATCCGGTTAGGGTTACGATTGGACCTAAGGTTAGGTTTATGTTGAGGGCTAGGGTTAGAGATCCGGTTAGGGTTACGATTGGACCTAGGGTTAGGGTTATGTTGAGGGCTAGGGTTAGAGATCCGGTTAGGGTTACGATTGGACCTAGGGTTAGGGTTATGTTGAGGGCTAGGGTTAGAGATCCGGTTAGGGTTACGATTGGACCTAGGGTTAGGGTTATGTTGAGGGCTAGGGTTAGAGATCCTGTTAGGGTTACGATTGGACCTAGGGTTAGGTTTATGTTGAGGACTAGGGTTAGAGATCCGGTTAGGGTTACGATTGGACCTGGGTTAGGGTTATGTTGAGGACTAGGGTTAGAGATCCGGTTAGGGTTATGATTGGACCTAGGGTTAGGGTTATGTTGAGGGCCAGGGTTAGAGATCCGGTTAGGGTTACGATTGGACCTAGGGTTAGTGTTATGTTTAGGGCTAGGTTTAGAGAGACGGTTAGGGTTACGATTGGACCTAGGGTTGGGGTTATGTTGAGGGCTAGGTTTAGAGAGACGGTTAGGGTACGATTGGACCTAGGGTTAGGGTTAAGTTGTGGGCTAGGGTTAGAGATCCTGGTAGGGTTACGATTGGACCTAGGGTTAGGGTTATGTTGAGGGCTAGGGTTAGACATCCGGTTAGGGCTATGATTGGACCTAGGGTTAGGGTTATGTTGAGGGCTAGGTTTAGAGATTCGGTTAGGGTTAAGATTGGACTTATGTTTAGGGTTATGTTGAGGGCTAGAGTTAGAGATCCGGTTAGGGTTACGATTGGACCTAGGGTTAGGGTTATGTTGAGGGCTAGGTTTAGAGATCCGGTTAGGGTTACGATTGGACCTAGGGTTAGGGTTATGTTGAGGCCTAGCGTTAGAGTTCCGGTTAGGGTTACGATTGGACCTAGGGTTAGGGTTATGTTGAGGGCTAGGGTTAGAGATCCGGTTAGGGTTAGGATTGGACCTAGGGTTAGGGTTATGTTGAGGCCTAGCGTTAGAGATCCGGTTAGGGTTACGATTGGACCCAGGGTTAGGGTTATGTTGAGGGTTAAGGTTAGAGATCCGGTTAGGGTTACGATTGGACCTAGGGTTAGGGTTATGTTGAGGGCTAGGGTGAGACATCCGGTTAGGGCTACGATTGGACCTAGGGTTAGGGTTATGTTGAGGGCTAGGTTTAGAGATCCGGTTAGGGTTAAGATTGGACCTAGGGTTAGGGTTATGTTGAGGGCTAGGGTTAGAGATCCTGTTAGGGTTACGATTGGACCTAGGGTTAGGTTTATGTTGAGGGCTAGGGTTAGAGGTCTGGTTAGGGTTACGATTGGACCTAGGGTTAGGGTTATGTTGAGGGCTAGGTTTAGAGATCCGGTTAGGGTTAAGAATGGACCTAGGGTTAGGGTTATGTTGAGGGCTAGGGTTAGAGATCCGGTTAGGGTTACGATTGGACCTAGGGTTAGGTTTATGTTGAGGGCTAGGGTTAGAGGTCTGGTTAGGGTTACGATTGGACCTAGGGTTAGGGGTATGTTGAGGGCTAGGGTTAGAGATCCGATTAGGGTTACGATTGGACCTAAGGTTAGGTTTATGTTGAGGGCTAGGGTTAGAGATCCGGTTAGGGTTACGATTGGACCTAGGGTTAGGGTTATGTTGAGGGCTAGGGTTAGAGATCCGGTTAGGGTTACGATTGGACCTAGGGTTCGGGTTATGTTGAGGGCTAGGGTTAGAGATCCGGTTAGGGTTACGATTGGACCTAGGGTTAGGGTTATGTTGAGGACTAGGGTTAGAGATTCGGTTAGGGTTACGATTGGACCTAGGGTTAGGGTTATGTTGAGGACTAGGGTTAGAGATCCGGTTCAGCTTACGATTAGACCTAGGGTTAGGGTTATGTTGAGGGCTAGGGTTAGAGGTCCGGTTAGGGTTACGATAGGACCTAGAGTTAGGGTTATGTTGAGGGATAGGGTTAGAGATCCGGTTAGGGTTACGATTGGACCTAGGGTTAGGGTTATGTTGAGGGCTAGAGTTAGAGATCCGGTTAGGGTTACGATTGGACCCACGGTTAGGGTATGTTGAGGGCTAGAGTCAGAGATCCGGTTAGGGTTACGATTGGACCTAGGGTTAGGGTTATGTTCAGGGCTATGGTTAGAGATCCGGTTAGGGTTACGATTGGACCTAGGGTTAGGTTTATGTTGAGGGCTAGGGTTAGAGATCCGGTTAGGGTTACGATTGGACCTAGTGTTAGGGTTATGTTGAGGGCTAGGGTTAGAGATCCAGTTAGGGTTACAATTCCACCTAGGGTAAGGGTTATGTTGAGGGCTAGGTTTACAGGTCCGGTTAGGGTTACGATTGGACCTAGGGTTAGGGATATGTTGAGGGCTAGGGTTAGAGATCCAGTTAGGGTTACTATTGGACCTAAGGTTAGGGTTAGGTCGAGGGCTAGGGTTAGAGGTCTGGTTAGGGTTACGATTGGACCTAGGGTTAGGGTTATGTTGAGGGCTAGGGTTAGAGATCCAGTTAGGATTACGATTGGACCTAGGGTTAGGGTTATGTTGACGGCTAGGGTAGGAGGTCCGATTAGGGTTACGATTGGACCTAGGGTTAGGTTTATGTTGAGGACTAGGGTTAGAGATCCGGTTAGGGTTATGATTGGACCTGGGTTAGGGTTATGTTGAGGGCTAGGGTTAGAGATCCGGTTAGCGTTACGATTGGACCTAGGGTTAGGGTTATGTTGAGGGCCAGGGTTAGAGATCCGGTTAGGGTTACGATTGGACCTAGGGTTAGGGTTATGTTCAGGGCTAGGGTTAGAGATCCGGTTAGGGTTACGATTGGACCTAGGGTTAGGGTTATGTTGAGGCCTAGCGTTAGAAATCCGGTTAGGGTTACGATTGGACCTAGGGTTAGGGTTATGTTGAGGGCTAGGGTTAGAGATCCGGTTAGGGTTACCATTGGACCCAGGGTTAGGGTTATGTTGAGGGCTAGGGTTAAACATCCGGTTAGGGCTACGATTGGAACTAGGGTTAGGGTTATGTTGAAGGCTAGCTTTAGAGATCCGGTTAGGGTTAAGATTGGACCTAGGGTTAGGGTTATGTTGTGGGCTAGGGTTAGAGATCCGGTTAGGGTTACGATTGGACCTAGGGTTAGGTTTATGTTGAGGGCTAGGGTTAGAGATCCGGTTAGGGTTACGATTGGACCTAGGGTTAGGGTTATGTTGAGGGCTATGGTTAGAGATCCGGTTAGGGTTACGATTGGACCTATGGTTAAGGTTATGTTGAGGGCTAGGTTTAGAGAGACGGTTAGGGTACGATTGGACCTAGGGTTAGGGTTATGTTGAGGGCTAGGGTTAGAGGTCCGGTTAGGGTTACGATTGGACCTAGGGTTAGGGTTATGTTGAGGACTAGGGTTAGAGATTCGGTTAGGGTTACGATTGGACCTAGTGTTAGGGTTATGTTGAGGACTAGGGTTAGAGATCCTGTTAGGGTTACGATTGTACCTAGGGTTAGGGTTATGTTGAGGGCTAGGTTTAGAGATCCGGTTAGGGTTATTGGACCTAGGGTTAGGGTTATGTTGAGGGATAGGGTTAGCGGACCGGTTAGGGTTACGATTGGACCTAGTGTTAGGGTTATGTTGAGGACTAGGGTTAGAGATCCTGTTAGGGTTACGATTGGACCTGGGGTTAGGGTTATGTTGAGGGCTAGGGTTAGAGATCCGGTTAGGGTTACGATTGGACCTAGAGGTAGGGTTATGTTGAGAGCTATGGTTAGAGATCCAATTAGGGTTATGATTGTACCTAGGGTTAGGGTTATGTTTAGGGCTAGGGTTAGAGATCCGGTTAGGGTTACGATTGGACCTAGTGTTTGGGTTATGTTGAGGGCTAGGTTTAGAGAGACGGTTAGGGTACGATTGGACCTAGGGTTAGGGTTATGTTGTGGGCTAGGGTTAGAGATCCGGGTAGGGTTAAGATTGGACCTATGGTTAGGGTTATGTTGAGGGCTAGAGTTAGAGATCCGGTTAGGGTTACGATTGGACCTAGGGTTAGGTTTATGCTGAGGGCTAGGGTTAGAGATCTGGTTAGGGTTACGATTGGACCTAGGGTTAGGGTTATGTTGAGGGCTATGGTTCGAGATCCGTTTAGGGTTAAGATTGGACCTATGGTTAGGGTTATGTTGAGGGCTAGGGTTAGAGATCCGGTTAGGGTTACGATTGGACCTAGGGTTAGGGTTATGTTGAGGGCTAGGGTTAAAGATCCGGTTAGGGTTACGATTGGACCTAGGGTTAGGGTTATGTTGAGAGCTAGGGTTAGAGATCCAATTAGGGTTACGATTGTACCTAGGGTTAGGGTTATGTTGAGGGCTATGGTTAGAGATCCGGTTAAGGTTACGATTGGACCTAGGGTTAGGGTTATGTTTAGGGCTAGGTTTAGAGAGACGGTTAGGGTTATGATTGGACCTAGGGTTTGGGTTATGTTGAGGACTAGGTTTAGAGAGACGGTTAGGGTATGATTGGACCTAGGGTTAGCGTTATGTAGTGGGCTAGGGTTAGAGATCTGGTTAGGATTACGATTGGACATAGGGTTAGGGATATGTTGAGGGCTAGGGTTAGAGATCCGGTTAGGGTTACGATTGGACCTAGGGTTAGGGTTATGTTGAGGGCTAGGGTTAGAGGTCCGGTTAGGGTTACGATTGGACCTAGGGTTAGGGTTATGTTGAGGACTAGGGTTAGAGATCCGGTTAGGGTTACTATTGGACCTAGGGTTAGGGTTATGTGGAGGGCTAGGGTTAAAGATTCGGTATGGGTTACGATTGGACCTAGGGTTAGGGTTATGTTGAGGGCTAGGGTTAGAGATCTGGTTAGGGTTACGATTTGACCTAGGGTAAGGGTTATGTTGAGTCCTAGCGTTAGAGATCCGGTAGGGTTACGATTGGACCTAGGGTTAGGGTTATGTTGAGGGCTAGGGTTAGAGATCCGGTTAGGGTTACGATTGGACCTAGGGTTAGGGTTATGTTGAGGCCTAGCGTTAGAGATCCGGTTAGGGTTACGATTGGACCTAAGGTTAGGTTTATGTTGAGGGCTACGGTTAGAGATCCGGTTAGGGTTACTATTGGACCTAGGGTTAGGGTTAGGTTGAGGGCTAGGGTTAGAAGTCCGGTTAGGGTTACGATTGGACCTAGGGTTAGGGTTATGTTGAGGGCTAGAGTTAGAGATCCGGTTAGGGTACGATTGGACCTAGGGTTAGGGTTATGTTGAGGGCTAGGGTTAGAGATCCCATTAGGGTTACGATTGTACCTAGGGTTAGGGTTATGTTGGGGGCTAGGGTTAGAGATCCGGTTAGGGTTACGATTGGACCTAGGATTAGGGTTATGTTTAGGGCTAGGGTTAGAGAGACGGTTAGGGTTACGATTGGACCTAGGGTTAGGGTTATGTTGAGGGCTATGGTTAGAGATCCGGTTAAGGTTACGATTGGACCTAGGGTTAGGGTGATGTTTAGGGCTAGGGTTAGAGAGACGGCTAGGGTTACGATTGGACCTAGGGTTTGAGTTATGTTGAGGGCTAGGTTTAAAGAGACGGTTAGGGTACGATTGGACCTAGGGTTAGGGTTATGTTGTTGGCTAGGGTTAGAGATCCGGGTAGGGTTAAGATTGGACCTAGGGTTAGGGTTATGTTGAGGGCTAGGATTCGATTTCCGGTTAGGGTTACGATAGGACCTAGGGTTAGGGTTATGTTGAGGGCTAGGTTTAGAGTTCCGGTTAGTGTTACGATTGGACCTAGGGTTAGGGTTATGTTGAGGGCTATGGTTCGAGATCCGGTTAGGGTTAAGATTGGACCTATGGTTAGGGTTATGTTGAGGGCTAGGGTTAGAGATCCGGTTAGGGTTACGATTGGACCTAGGGTTAGGTTTATGTTGAGGGCTACGGTTAGAGATCCCGTTAGGGTTACGATTTTACCTAGGGTTAGGGTTATGTTGAGGGCTAGGGTTAGAGATCCGGTTAGGGTTACGATTGGACCTAGTGTTTGGGTTATGTTGAGGGCTAGGTTTAGAGAGACGGTTAGGGTACGATTGGACCTAGGGTTAGGGTTATGTTGTGGGCTAGGGTTAGAGATCCGGGTAGGGTTACGATTGGACCTAGGGTTAGGGTTATGTTGAGGGCTAGGGTTAGACATTCGGTTAGGGCTACGATTGGACCTAGGGTTAGGGTTATGTTGAGGGCTAGTTTTAGCGATCCGGTTAGGGTTAAGTTTGGACCTATGGTTAGGGTTATGTTGAGGGCTAGAGTTAGAGATCCGGTTAGGGTTACGATTGGACCTAGGGTTAGGTTTATGTTGAGGGCTAGGGTTAGAGATCTGGTTAGGGTTACGATTGGACCTAGGGTTAGGGTTATGTTGAGGGCTATGGTTCGAGATCCGTTTAGGGTTAAGATTGGACCTATGGTTAGGGTTATGTTGAGGGCTAGGGTTAGAGATCCGGTTAGGGTTACGATTGGACCTAGGGTTAGGGTTATGTTGAGGGCTAGGGTTAAAGATCCGGTTAGGGTTACGATTGGACCTAGGGTTAGGGTTATGTTGAGAGCTAGGGTTAGAGATCCAATTAGGGTTACGATTGTACCTAGGGTTAGGGTTATGTTGAGGGCTATGGTTAGAGATCTGGTTAAGGTTACGATTGGACCTAGGGTTAGGGTTATGTTTAGGGCTAGGTTTAGAGAGACGGTTAGGGTTACGATTGGACCTAGGGTTTGGGTTATGTTGAGGACTAGGTTTAGAGAGACGGTTAGTGTACGATTGGACCTAGGGTTAGGGTTATGTAGTGGGCTAGGGTTAGAGATCTGGTTAGGATTACGATTGGACATAGGGTTAGGGATATCTTGAGGGCTAGGGTTAGAGATCCGGTTAGGGTTACGATTGGACCTAAGGTTAGGGTTATGTTGAGGGCTAGGGTTAGAGGTCCGGTTAGGGTTACGATTGGACCTAAGGTTAGGGTTATGTTGAGGACTAGGGTTAGAGATCCGGTTAGGGTTACTATTGGACCTAGGGTTAGGGTTATGTGGAGGGCTAGGGTTAAAGATCCGGTATGGGTTACGATTGGACCTAGGGTTAGGGTTATGTTGAGGGCTAGGGTTAGAGATCCGGTTAGGGTTACGATTGGGCCTAGGGTTAGGGTTATGTTGAGGCCTAGCGTTAGAGATCCGGTTAGGGTTACGATTGGACCTAAGGTTAGGTTTATGTTGAGGGCTACGGTTAGAGATCCGGTTAGGGTTACTATTGGACCTAGGGTTAGGGTTAGGTTGAGGGCTAGGGTTAGAAGTCCGGTTAGGGTTACGATTGGACCTAGGGTTAGGGTTATGTTGAGGGCTAGAGTTAGAGATCCGGTTAGGGATACGATTGGACCTAGGGTTAGGGTTATGTTGAGGGCTAGGGTTAGAGATCCCATTAGGGTTACGATTGTACCTAGGGGTACGGTTATGTTGGGGGCTAGGGTTAGAGATCCGGTTAGGGTTACGATTGGACCTAGGATTAGGGTTATGTTTAGGGCTAGGGTTAGAGAGACGGTTAGGGTTACGATTGGACCTAGGGTTAGGGTTATGTTGAGGGCTATGGTTAGAGATCCGGTTAAGGTTACGATTGGACCTAGGGTTAGGGTGATATTTAGGGCTAGGGTTAGAGAGACGGTTAGGGTTACGATTGGACCTAGGTTTTGGGTTATGTTGAGGGCTAGGTTTAAAGAGACGGTTAGGGTACGATTGGACATAGGGTTAGGGTTATGTTGTGGGCTAGGGTTAGAGATCCGGGTAGGGTTAAGATTGGACCTAGGGTTAGGGTTATGTTGAGGGCTAGGATTCGATTTCCGGTTAGGGTTACGATTGGACCTAGGTTTAGGGTTATGTTGAGGGCTAGGTTTAGAGTTCCGGTTAGTGTTACGATTGGACCTAGGGTTAGGGTTATGTTGAGGGCTATGGTTCGAGATCCGGTTAGGGTTAAGATTGGACCTATGGTTAGGGTTATGTTGAGGGCTAGGGTTAGAGATCCGGTTAGGGTTACGATTGGACCTAGGGTTAGGTTTATGTTGAGGGCTAGGGTTAGAGATCCGGTTAGGGTTACGATTGGACCTAGGGTTAGGGTTATGTTGAGGGCTAGGGTTAGAGATCCGGTTAGGGTTACGATTGGACCTAGGGTTAGGGTTATGTTGAGGGCTAGGTTTAGAGGTCCGGTTAGGGTTACGATTGGACCTAGAGTTAGGGTTATGTTGAGGACTAGGGTTAGGGATCCGGTTAGGGTTACTATTGGACCTAGGTTTAGGGTTATGTTGACGGCTAGGGTTAGAGATCCGGTTAGGGTTACGATTGGACCTAGGGTTAGGGTTATGTTGAGGGCTAGGGTTAGAGATCCGGTTAGGGTTACGATTGGACCTAGGGTTAGGGTTATGTTGATGCCTAGCATTAGAGATCCGGTTAGGGTTACGATTGGACCTAGGGTTAGGGTTATGTTGAGGGCTAGGGTTAGAGATCCTGTTAGGGTTACGATTGGACCTAGGGTTAGGGTTATGTTGAGGGCTATGCTTAGAGATCCGGTTAGGGTTAAGATTGGACCTATGGTTATGGTTATGTTGAGGGCTAGGGTTAGAGATCCGGTTAGGTTTACGATTGGACCTAGGGTTAGGTTTATGTTGAGGGCTAGGGTTAGAGATCCGGTTAGGGTTACGATTGGACATAGGGTTAGGGTTATGTTGAGGGCTAGGGTTAGAGATCCGGTTAGGGTTATGATTGGACCTAGGATTAGGGTTATGTTTAGAGCTAGGGTTAGAGATCCAATTAGGGTTACGATTGTACCTAGGGTTAGGGTTATGTTTAGGGCTATGGTTAGAGATCCGGTTAAGGTTACGATTGGACCTAGGGTTAGGGTTATGTTCAGGGCTAGGTTTAGAGGACGGTTAGTGTTACAATGGGACCTAGGGTTTGGGTTATGTTGAGGGCTAGGTTTAGAGAGACGGTTAGGGTACGATTGGACCTAGGGTTAGGGTTATGTTGTGGGCTAGGGTTAGAGATCCGGTTAGGGTTACGATTGGACCTAGGGTTAGGGTTATGCTGAGGGCTAGGTTTAGAGATCCGGTTAGGGTTACGATTGGACCGAGGATTAGGGTTATGTTGAGGGCTAGATTTAGAGATCCGGTTAGTGTTACGATTGGACCTAGGGTTAGGGTTATGTTGAGGACTAGGGTTAGATATCCGGTTAGGGTTACTATTGGACCTAGGGTTAGGGTTATGTTGAGGGGTAGGGTTAGAGATCCGGTTAGGGTTACGATTGGACCTAGGGTTAGGGTTATGTTGAGGGCAGGGTTTAGAGATCTGGTTAGGGTTACGATTGGACCTAGGGTTAGGGTTATGTTGAGACCTAGCGTTATAGATCCGGTTAGGGTTACGATTGGACCTAGCGTTAGGGTTATGTTGAGGCCTAGCGTTATAGATCCGGTTAGGGTTACTATTGGACCTAGGGTTAGGGTTATGTTGAGGGCTAGGGTTAGAGATCCGGTTAGGGTTACGATTGGACCTAGGGTTAGGGTTATGTTTAGGGCTAGGGTTAGACATCCGGTTAGGGCCACGATTGGACCTAGGGTTAGGGTTATGTTGAGGGCTAGGTTTAGAGATCCGGTTAGGGTTAAGATTGGACCTAGGGTTAGGGTTATGTTGAGGGCTAGGGTTAGAGATCCGGTTAGGGTTACGATTGGACCTAGGGTTAGGTTTATGTTGAGGGCTAGGGTTAGAGATCTGGTTAGGGTTACGATTGGACCTAGGGTTAGGGTTATGTTGAGGGCTATGGTTAGAGATCCGGTTAGGGTTAAGATTGGACCTATGGTTAGGGTTATGTTGAGGGCTAGCATTAGAGATCCGGTTAGGGTTACGATTGGACCTAGGGTTAGGGTTATGTTGAGGGCTAAGGTTAGAGATCCTGTTAGGGTTAGGATTGGACCTAGGGTTAGGGTTATGTTGAGGGCTATGGTTAGAGATCCGTTTAGGGTTAAGATTGGACCTGGGTTACGGTTATGTTGAGGGCTAGGGTTAGAGATCCGGTTAGAGTTACGATTGGACCTAGGGTCAGGGTTATGTTGAGGGCTAGGGTTAGAGATCCTGTTAGGGTTACGATTGGACCTAGGGTTAGGGTTATGTTGACGGCTATGGTTAGAGATCCGGTTAGGGTTAAGATTGGACCTATGGTTAGGGTTATGTTGAGGGCTAGCATTAGAGATCCGGTTAGGGTTACGATTGGACCTAGGGTTAGAGTTATGTTGAGGGCTAGGGTTAGAGATCCTGTTAGGGTTACGATTGGACCTAGGGTTAGGGTTATGTTGAGGGCTATGGTTAGAGATCCGTTTAGGGTTAAGATTGGACCTAGGGTTAGGGTTATGTTGAGGGCTAGGGTTAGAGATCCTGTTAGGGTTACGATTGGACCTAGGGTTAGGTTTATGTTGAGGACTAGGGTTAGAGATCCGGTTAGGGTTACGATTGGACCTGGGTTAGGGTTATGTTGAGGGCTAGGGTTAGAGATCCGGTTAGGGTTACGATTGGACCTAGGGTTAGGGTTATGTTGAGGGCCAGGGTTAGAGATCCGGTTAGGGTTACGATTGGACCTAGGGTTAGGGTTACGTTGAGGGCTAGTGTTAGAGATCCAATTAGGGTTACGATTGTACCTAGGGTTAGGGTTATGTTGAGGGCTAGGGTTAGAGATCCGGTTAGGGTTACGATTGGACCTAGAGGTAGGGTTATGTTGAGAGCTAGGGTTAGAGATCCGGTTAGGGTTACGATTGGACCTAGGGTTAGGGTTATGTTTAGGGCTAGGTTTAGAGAGACGGTTAGGGTTACGGTTGGACCTAGGGTTGGGGTTATGTTGAGGGCTAGGTTTAGAGAGACGGTTAGGGTACGATTGGACCTAGGGTTAGGGTTAAGTTGTGGGCTAGGGTTAGAGATCCTGGTAGGGTTACGATTGGACCTAGGGTTAGGGTTATGTTGAGGGCTAGGGTTAGACATCCGGTTAGAGCTATGATTGGACCTAGGGTTAGGGTTATGTTGAGGGCTATGGTTAGAGATCCGTTTAGGGTTATGATTGGACCTGGGTTAGGGTTATGTTGAGGGCTAGGGTTAGAGATCCGGTTAGGGTTACGATTGGACCAAGGGTTAGGGTTATGTTGAGGGCTATGGTTAGAGATCCGTTTAGGGTTAAGATTGGACCTGGGTTAGGGTTATGTTGAGGGCTAGGGTTAGAGATCCGGTTAGGGTTACGATTGGACCTAGGGTTAGGGTTATGTTGAGGGCTAGGGTTAGAGATCCTGTTAGGGTTACGATTGGACCTAGGGTTAGGTTTATGTTGAGGACTAGGGTTAGAGATCCGGTTAGGGTTACGATTGGACCTGGGTTAGGGTTATGTTGAGGGCTAGGGTTAGAGATCCGGTTAGGGTTACGATTGGACCTAGGGTTAGGGTTATGTTGAGGGCCAGGGTTAGAGATCCGGTTAGGGTTACGATTGGACCTAGTGTTTGGGTTATCTTGAGGGCTAGGTTTAGAGAGACGGTTAGGGTACGATTGGACCTAGGGTTAGGGTTATGTTGTGGGCTAGGGTTAGAGATCCGGGTAGGGTTACGATTGGTCCTAGGGTTAGGGTTATGTTGAGGGCTAGGGTTAGACATTCGGTTAGGGCTACGATTGGACGTAGGGTTAGGGTTATGTTGAGGGCTAGTTTTAGAGATCCAGTTAGGGTTAAGATTGGACCTATGGTTAGGGTTATGTTGAGGGCTAGAGTTAGAGATCCGGTTAGGGTTACGATTGGACCTAGGGTTAGGTTTATGTTGAGGGCTAGGGTTAGAGATCTGGTTAGGGTTACGATTGGACCTAGGGTTAGGGTTATGTTGAGGGCTATGGTTCGAGATCCGTTTAGGGTTAAGATTGGACCTATGGTTAGGGTTATGTTGAGGGCTAGAGTTAGAGATCCGGTTAGGGTTACGATTGGACCTAGGGTTAGGTTTATGTTGAGGGCTAGGGTTAGAGATCTGGTTAGGGTTACGATTGGACCTAGGGTTAGGGTTATGTTGAGGGCTATGGTTCGAGATCCGTTTAGGGTTAAGATTGGACCTATGGTTAGGGTTATGTTGAGGGCTAGGGTTAGAGATCCGGTTAGCGTTACGATTGGACCTAGGGTTAGGGTTATGTTGAGGGCTAGGGTTAGAGATCCGGTTAGGGTTACGATTGGACCTAGGGTTAGGGTTATGTTGAGAGCTAGGGTTAGAGATCCAATTAGGGTTACGATTGTACCTAGGGTTAGGGTTATGTTTACGGCTAGGTTTAGAGAGACGGTTAGGGTTACGATTGGACCTAGGGTTTGGGTTATGTTGAGGACTAGGTTTAGAGAGACGGTTAGGGTACGATTGGACCTAGGGTTAGGGTTATGTAGTGGGCTAGGGTTAGAGATCTGGTTAGGATTACGATTGGACATAGGGTTAGGGATATGTTGAGGGCTAGGGTTAGAGATCCGGTTAGGGTTACTATTGGACCTAGGGTTAGGGTTATGTGGAGGGCTAGGGTTAAAGATCCGGTATGGGTTATGATTGGACCTAGGGTTAGGGTTATGTTGAGGGCTAGGGTTAGAGATCTGGTTAGGGTTACGATTTGACCTAGGGTAAGGGTTATGTTGAGTCCTAGCGTTAGAGATCCGGTTAGGGTTACGATTGGACCTAGGGTTAGGGTTATGTTGAGAGCTATGGTTAGAGATCCGGTTAGGGTTACGATTGGACCTATGGTTAGGATTATGTTGAAGGCTAGGGTTAGAGATCCGGTTAGGTTTACGATTGGACCTAGGGTTAGGTTTATGTTGAGGGCTAGGGTTAGAGATCCGGTTAGGGTTACGATTGGACATAGGGTTAGGGTTATGTTGAGGGCTAGGGTTAGAGATCCGGTTAGGGTTATGATTGGACCTAGGATTAGGGTTATGTTGAGAGCTAGGGTTAGAGATCCAATTAGGGTTACGATTGTACCTAGGGTTAGGGTTATGTTTAGGGCTATGGTTAGAGATCCGGTTAAGGTTACGATTGGACCTAGGGTTAGGGTTATGTTCAGGGCTAGGTTTAGAGAGACGGTTAGTGTTACAATGGGACCTAGGGTTTGGGTTATGTTGAGGGCTAGGTTTAGAGAGACGGTTAGGGTACGATTGGACCTAGGGTTAGGGTTATGTTGTGGGCTAGGGTTAGAGATCCGGTTAGGGTTACGATTGGACCTAGGGTTAGGGTTATGCTGAGGGCTAGGTTTAGAGATCCGGTTAGTGTTACGATTGGACCTAGGGTTAGGGTTATGTTGAGGACTAGGGTTAGATATCCGGTTAGGGTTACTATTGGACCTAGGGTTAGGGTTACGTTGAGGGGTAGGGTTAGAGATCCGGTTAGGGTTACGATTGGACCTAGGGTTAGGGTTATGTTGAGGGCAGGGTTTAGAGATCTGGTTAGGGTTACGATTGGACCTAGGGTTAGGGTTATGTTGAGGCGTAGCGTTATACATCCGGTTAGGGTTACGATTGGACCTAGCGTTAGGGTTATGTTGAGGCCTAGCGTTATAGATCCGGTTAGGGTTACTATTGGACCTAGGGTTAGCGTTATGTTGAGGGCTCGGGTTAGAGATCCGGTTAGGGTTACGATTGGACCTAGGGTTAGGGTTATGTTGAGGGCTAGGGTTAGACATCCGGTTAGGGTTACGATTGGACCTAGGGTTAGGTTTATGTTGAGGGCTAGCGTTAGAGATCCGGTTAGGGTTACGATTGGACCTAGGGTTAGGGTTATGTTGAGGGCTAGGGTTAGAGATCCTGTTAGGGTTACGATTGGACCTAGGGTTAGGTTTATGTTGAGGACTAGGGTTAGAGATCCGGTTAGGGTTACGATTGGACCTGGGTTAGGGTTATGTTGAGGGCTAGGGTTAGAGATCCGGTTAGGGTTACGATTGGACCTAGGGATAGGGTTATGTTGAGAGCCAGGGTTAGAGATCCGGTTAGGGTTACGATTGGACCTAGGGTTAGGGTTATGTTGAGGGCTAGTGTTAGAGATCCAATTAGGGTTACGATTGTACCTAGGGTTAGGGTTATGTTGAGGGCTAGGGTTAGAGATCCGGTTAGGGTTACGATTGGACCTAGAGGTAGGGTTATGTTGAGAGCTAGGGTTAGAGATCCGGTTAGGGTTACGATTGGACCTAGGGTTAGGGTTATGTTTAGTGCTAGGTTTAGAGAGACGGTTAGGGTTACGATTGGACCTAGGGTTGGGGTTATGTTGAGGGCTAGGTTTAGAGAGACGGTTAGGGTACGATTGGACCTAGGGTTAGGGTTAAGTTGTGGGCTAGGGTTAGAGATCCTGGTAGGGTTACGATTGGACCTAGGGTTAGGGTTATGTTGAGGGCTAGGGTTAGACATCCGGTTAGGGCTATGATTGGACCTAGGGTTAGGGTTATGTTGAGGGCTATGGATAGAGATCCGTTTAGGGTTATGATTGGACCTGGGTTAGGGTTCTGTTGAGGGCTAGGGTTAGAGATCCGGTTAGGGTTACGATTGGACCTAGGGTTAGGGTTATGTTGAGGGCTATGGTTAGAGATCCGTTTAGGGTTAAGATTGGACCTGGGTTAGGGTTATGTTGAGGGCTAGGGTTAGAGATCCGGTTAGGGTTACGATTGGACCTAGGGTTAGGGTTATGTTGAGGGCTAGGGTTAGAGATCCTGTTAGGGTTACGATTGGACCTAGGGTTAGGTTTATGTTGAGGACTAGGGTTAGAGATCCGGTTAGGGTTACGATTGGACCTGGGTTAGGGTTATGTTGAGGGCTAGGGTTAGAGATCCGGTTAGGGTTACGATTGGACCTAGGGTTAGGGTTATGTTGAGGGACAGGGTTAGAGATCCGGTTAGGGTTACGATTGGACCTAGGGTTAGTGTTATGTTGAGGGCTAGTGTTAGAGATCCAATTAGGGTTACGATTGTACCTAGGGTTAGGGTTATGTTGAGGGCTAGGGTTAGAGATCCGGTTAGGGTTACGATTGGACCTAGAGGTAGGGTTATGTTGAGAGCTAGGGTTAGAGATCCGGTTAGGGTTACGATTGGACCTAGGGTTAGGGTTATGTTTAGGGCTAGGTTTAGAGAGACGGTTAGGGTTACGATTGGACCTAGGGTTGGGGTTATGTTGAGGGCTAGGTTTAGAGAGACGGTTAGGGTTACGATTGGACCTAGGGTTGGGGTTATGTTGAGGGCTAGGTTTAGAGAGACGGTTAGGGTACGATTGGACCTAGGGTTAGGTTTATGTTGAGGGCTAGGGTTAGAGATCCGGTTAGGGTTACCATTGGACCCAGGGTTAGGGTTATGTTGAGGGCTATGGTTAGAGATCCGGTTAGGGTTACGATTGGACCTATGGTTAGGGTTATGTTGAGGGCTAGGGTTAGAGATCCGGTTAGGGTTACGATTGGACCTAAGGTTAGGTTTATGTTGAGGGCTAGGGTTAGAGATCCGGTTAGGGTTACGATTGGACCTAGGGTTAGGGTTATGTTGAGGGCTAGGGTTAGAGATCCGGTTAGGGTTACGATTGGACCTAGGGTTAGGGTTATGTTGAGGGCTAGGGTTAGAGATCCGGTTAGGGTTACGATTGGACTTAGGGTTAGGGTTATGTTGAGGGCTAGGGTTAGAGGTCCGGTTAGGGTTACGATTGGACCTAGGGTTAGGGTTATGTTGAGGGGTAGGGTTAGAGATCCGGTTAAGGTTACGATTGGACTTAGGGTTAGGGTTATGTTGAGGGCTATGTTTAGAGATCCGGTTAGGGTTACGATTGGACCTATGGTTAGGGTTATGTTTAGGGCTAGGTTTAGAGAGACGGTTAGGGTTACGATTGGACCTAGGGTTTGGGTTATGTTGAGGACTAGGTTTAGAGAGACGGTTAGGGTACGATTGGACCTAGGGTTAGGGTTATGTAGTGGGCTAGGGTTAGAGATCTGGTTAGGATTACGATTGGACATAGGGTTAGGGATATGTTGAGGGCTAGGGTTAGAGATCCGGTTAGGGTTACGATTGGACCTAGGGTTAGGGTTATGTTGAGGGCTAGGGTTAGAGGTCCGGTTAGGGTTACGATTGGACCTAGGGTTAGGGTTATGTTGAGGACTAGGGTTTGAGATCCGGTTAGGGATATTATTGGACCTAGGGTTAGGGTTATGTGGAGGGCTAGGGTTAAAGATCCGGTATGGGTTACGATTGGACCTAGGGTTAGGGTTATGTTGAGGGCTAGGGTTAGAGATCTGGTTAGGGTTACGATTTGACCTAGGGTAAGGGTTATGTTGAGTCCTAGCGTTAGAGATCCGGTTAGGGTTACGATTGGACCTAGGGTTAGGGTTATGTTGAGGGCTAGGGTTAGAGATCCGGTTAGGGTTACGATTGGACCTAGGGTTAGGGTTATGTTTAGGCCTAGCGTTAGAGATCCGGTTAGGGTTACGATTGGACCTAAGGTTAGGTTTATGTTGAGGGCTACGGTTAGAGATCCGGTTAGGGTTACTATTGGACCTAGGGTTAGGGTTAGGTTGAGGGCTAGGTTTAGAAGTCCGGTTAGGGTTACGATTGGACCTAGGGTTAGGGTTATGTTGAGGGCTAGAGTTAGAGATCCGGTTAGGGTTACGATTGGACCTAGGGTTAGGGTTATGTTGAGGGCTAGGGTTAGAGATCCCATTAGGGTTACGATTGTACCTAGGGTTAGGGTTATGTTGGGGGCTAGGGTTAGAGATCCGGTTAGGGTTACGATTGGACCTAGGATTAGGTTTATGTTTAGGGCTAGGGTTAGAGAGACGGTTAGGGTTACGATTGGACCTAGGGTTAGGGTTATGTTGAGGGCTATGGTTAGAGATCCGGTTAAGGTTACGATTGGACCTAGGGTTAGGGTGATGTTTAGGGCTAGGGTTAGAGAGACGGTTAGGGTTACGATTGGACCTAGGGTTTGGGTTATGTTGAGGGCTAGGTTTAAAGAGACGTTTAGGGTACGATTGGACCTAGGGTTAGGGTTATGTTGTGGGCTAGGGTTAGAGATCCGGGTAGGGTTAAGATTGGACCTAGGGTTAGGGTTATGTTGAGGGCTAGGATTCGATTTCCGGTTAGGGTTACGATTGGACCTAGGGTTAGGGTTATGTTGAGGGCTAGGTTTAGAGTTCCGGTTAGTGTTACGATTGGACCTAGGATTAGGGTTATGTTGAGGGCTATGGTTCGAGATCCGGTTAGGGTTAAGATTGGACCTATGGTTAGGGTTATGTTGAGGGCTAGGGTTAGAGATCCGGTTAGGGTTACGATTGGACCTAGGTTTAGGGTTATGTTGAGGGCTAGGGTTAGAGATCCGGTTAGGGTTACGACTGGACCTAGGGTTAGGGTTATGTTGAGGGCTAGGGTTAGAGGTCCGGTTAGGGTTACGATTGGACCTAGGGTTAGGGTTATGTTGAGGACTAGGGTTAGGGATCCGGTTAGGGTTACTATTGGACCTAGGTTTAGGGTTATGTTGAGGGCTATGGTTAGAGATCCGTTTAGGGTTAAGATTAGACCTGGGTTAGGGTTATGTTGAGGGCTAGGGTTAGAGATCCGGTTAGGGTTACGATTGGACCTAGGGTTAGGGTTATGTTGAGGGCTAGGGTTAGAGATCCTGTTAGGGTTACGATTGGACCTAGGGTTAGGGTTATGTTGACGGCTATGGTTAGAGATCCGGTTAGGGTTACGATTGGACCTAGGGTTAGGGTTATGTTGAGGGCTAGGGTTAGAGATCCTGTTAGGGTTACGATTGGACCTAGGGTTAGGGTTATGTTGAGGGCTATGGTTAGAGATCCGTTTAGGGTTAAGATTGGACCTGGGTTAGGGTTATGTTGAGGGCTAGGGTTAGAGATCCGGTTAGGGTTACGATTGGACCTAGGGTTAGGGTTATGTTGAGGGCTAGGGTTAGAGATCCTGTTAGGGTTACGATTGGACCTAGGGTTAGGTTTATGTTGAGGACTGGGGTTAGACATCCGGTTAGGGCTATGATTGGACCTAGGGTTAGGGTTATGTTGAGGGCTAGGTTTAGAGATTCGGTTAGGGTTAAGATTGGACTTATGTTTAGGGTTATGTTGAGGGCTAGAGTTAGAGATCCGGTTAGGGTTACGATTGGACCTAGGGTTAGGGTTATGTTGAGGGCTAGGTTTAGAGAGACGGTTAGGGTTACGATTGGACCTAGGGTTGGGGTTATGTTGAGGGCTAGGTTTAGAGAGACGGTTAGGGTACGATTGGACCTAGGGTTAGGGTTAAGTTGTGGGCTAGGGTTAGAGATCCTGGTAGGGTTACGATTGGACCTAGGGTTAGGGTTATGTTGAGGGCTAGGGTTAGACATCCGGTTAGGGCTATGATTGGACCTAGGGTTAGGGTTATGTTGAGGGCTAGGTTTAGAGATTCGGTTAGGGTTAAGATTGGACTTATGTTTAGGGTTATGTTGAGGGCTAGAGTTAGAGATCCGGTTAGGGTTACGATTGGACCTAGGGTTAGGGTTATGTTGAGGGCTAGGTTTAGAGATCCGGTTAGGGTTACGATTGGACCTAGGGTTAGGGTTATGTTGAGGCCTAGCGTTAGAGTTCCGGTTAGGGTTACGATTGGACCTAGGGTTAGGGTTATGTTGAGGGCTAGGGTTAGAGATCCGGTTAGGGTTAGGATTGGACCTAGGGTTAGGGTTATGTTGAGGCCTAGCGTTAGAGATCCGGTTAGGGTTACGATTGGACCCAGGGTTAGGGTTATGTTGAGGGTTAAGGTTAGAGATCCGGTTAGGGTTACGATTGGACCTCGGGTTAGGGTTATGTTGAGGGCTAGGGTGAGACATCCGGTTAGGGCTACGATTGGACCTAGGGTTAGGGTTATGTTGAGGGCTAGGTTTAGATATCCGGTTAGGGTTAAGATTGGACCTAGGGTTAGGGTTATGTTGAGGGCTAGGGTTAGAGATCCTGTTAGGGTTACGATTGGACCTAGGGTTAGGTTTATGTTGAGGGCTAGGGTTAGAGGTCTGGTTAGGGTTACGATTGGACCTAGGGTTAGGGTTATGTTGAGGGCTAGGTTTAGAGATCCGGTTAGGGTTAAGAATGGACCTAGGGTTAGGGTTATGTTGAGGGCTAGGGTTAGAGATCCGGTTAGGGTTACGATTGGACCTAGGGTTAGGGTTATGTTGAGGGCTAGGTTTAGAGATCCGGTTAGGGTTAAGAATGGACCTAGGGTTAGGGTTATGTTGAGGGCTAGGGTTAGAGATCCGGTTAGGGTTACGATTGGACCTAGGGTTCGGGTTATGTTGAGGGCTAGGGTTAGAGATCCGGTTAGGGTTACGATTGGACCTAGGGTTAGGGTTATGTTGAGGGCTAGGGTTAGAGGTCCGGTTAGGGTTACGATTGGACCTAGAGTTAGGGTTATGTTGAGGACTAGGGTTAGAGATCCGGTTCAGCTTACGATTAGACCTAGGGTTAGGGTTATGTTGAGGGCTAGGGTTAGAGATCCGGTTACGGTTACGATTGGACCTAGCGTTAGGGTTATGTTGAGGGCTAGGGTTAGAGGTCCGGTTAGGGTTACGATTGGACCTAGGGTGAGGGTTATGTTGAGGGCTATGGTTAGAGATCCGGTTAGGGTTACGATTGGACCTAGGGTTAGGTTTATGTTGAGGGCTAGGGTTAGAGATCCAGTTAGGGATACGATTCCACCTAAGTTTAGGGTTATCTTGAGGGATTGGGTTAGAGATCCGGTTAGGGTTACGATTGGACCTAGGGTTAGGGTTATGTTGACGGCTAGGGTAGGAGGTCCGATTAGGGTTACGATTGGACCTAGGGTTAGGTTTATGTTGAGGACTAGGGTTAGAGATCCGGTTAGGGTTACGATTGGACCTGGGTTAGGGTTATGTTGAGAGCTAGGGTTAGAGATCCGGTTAGGGTTACGATTGGACCTAGGGTTAGTGTTATGTTGAGGGCCAGGGTTAGAGATCCGGTTAGGGTTACGATTGGACCTAGGGTTAGGGTTATGTTGAGGGCTAGGGTTAGAGATCCGGTTAGGGTTACGATTGGACCTAGGGTTAGGGTTATGTTGAGGCCTAGCGTTAGAGATCCGGTTAGGGTTACTATTGGACCTAGGGTTAGGGTTATGTTGAGGGCTAGGGTTAGAGATCCGGTTAGGGTTACGATTGGACCCAGGGTTAGGGTTATGTTGAGGGCTAGGGTTAGACATCCGGTTAGGGCTACGATTGGAACTAGGGTTAGGGTTATGTTGAAGGCTAGGTATAGAGATCCGGTTAGGGTTAAGATTGGACCTAGGGTTAGGTTTATGTTGAGGGCTAGGGTTAGAGGTCCGGTTACGGTTAAGATTGGACCTAGGGTTAGGGTTATGTTGAGGGCTAGGGTTAGAGATCCGGTTAGGGTTACGATTGGACCTAAGGTTAGGTTTATGTTGAGGGTAGGGTTAGAGATCCGGTTAGGGTTAAGATTGGACCTAGGGTTAGGGTTATGTTGAGGGCTAGGGTTAGAGATCCGGTTAGGGTTACGATTGGACCTAGGGTTAGGGTTATGTTGAGGGCTAGGGTTAGAGATCCGGTTAGGGTTACGATTGGACCTAGGGTTAGGGTTATGTTGAGGGCTAGGGTTAGAGGTCCGGTTAGGGTTACGATTGGACCTAGGGTTAGGGTTATGTTGAGGGCTAGGGTTAGAGGTCCGGTTAGGGTTACGATTGGACCTAGGGTTAGGGTTATGTTGAGGGCTAGGGTTAGAGATCCGGTTAGGGTTACGACTGGACCTAGGGTTAGGGTTATGTTGAGGGCTATGTTTAGAGATCTGGTTAGGCTTACGATTGGACCTAGGGTTAGGTTTATGTTGAGGGCTAGCGTTAGAGATCTGGTTAGGGTTACGTTTGGACCTAGGGCTAGGGTTATGTTGAGAGCTAGGGTTAGAGATCCGTTTGGGGTAACTATTGGACCTAGGGTTAGGGTTATGGTGAGGGCTATGGTTAGAGATCCGGTTAGGGTTACGATTGGACCTAGGGTTAGGGTTATGTTGAGGGCTAGGGTTAGAGGTCCGGTTAGGGTTACAATTGGACCTAGGGTTAGGGTTATGTTGAGGGCTAGGGTTAGAGATCCGTTTCGGGTTACTATTGGACCTAGGGTTAGGGTTATGGTGAGGGCTATGGTTAGAGATCCGGTTAGGGTTACGATTGGACCTAGGGTTAGGTTTATGTTGAGGGCTAGTGTTAGAGATCCGGTTAGGGTTACGATTGGACCTAGGGTTATGGTATGTTGAGGGCTAGGGTTAGAGATCCGGTTAGGGTTTCGATTCCACCTAGGGTTAGGGTTATGTTGAGGGTTAGTGATAGAGATCCGGTTAGGGTTACGATTGGACCTAGGGTTAGGGTTATGTTGAGGGCTAGCGTTAGAGGTCCAGTTAGGGTTACGATTGGACCTAGGGTTAGGGTTATGTTGAGGGCTAGGGTTAGAGGTCCGGTTAGGGTTACGATTGGACCTAGGGTTAGGGTTATGTTGAGGGCTAGGGTTAGAGATCCAGTTAGGGTTACGATTGGACCTAGGGTTAGGGTTATGTTAAGGGCTAGGGTTAGAGTTCCGGTTAGGGTTACGATTGGACCTAGGGTTAGGGTTATGTTGAAAGCTAGTGTTAGAGATCCGGTTAGGGTTACGATTGGACCTAGGGTTAGGGTTATGTTGAGGGCTAGGGTTAGAGATCCGGTTAGGGTTACTATTGGAGCTAGGGTTAGGGTTATGTTGAGGGCTATGGTTAGAGATCCGGTAAGGGTTACGATTGGACCTAGGGTTAGGTTTATGTTGAGGGCTGGTGTTAGAGATCCGGTTAGGGTTACCATTGGACCTAGGATTAGGGTATGTTGAGGGCTAGAGTCAGAGATCCGGTTAGGGTTACGATTGGACCTAGGGTTAGGTTTATGTTGAGGGCTAGGGTTAGAGATCCAGTTAGGGTTACGATTCCACCTACGGTAAGGGTTATGTTGAGGGCTAGGTTTACAGGTCCGGTTAGGGTTACGATTGGACCTAGGGTTGGGGTTATGTTGAGGGCTAGGTTTAGAGAGACGGTTAGGGTACGATTGGACCTAGGGTTAGGGTTATGTTGTGGGCTGGGGTTAGAGATCCTGGTAGGGTTACGATTGGACCTAGGGTTAGGGTTATGTTGAGGGCTAGGGTTAGACATCCGGTTAGGGCTATGATTGGACCTAGGGTTAGGGTTATGTTGAGGGCTAGGTTTAGAGATCCGGTTAGAGTTAAGATTGGACTTATGTTTAGGGTTATGTTGAGGGCTAGAGTTAGAGATCCGGTTAGGGTTACGATTGGACCTAGGGTTAGGGTTATGTTGAGGGCTAGGGTTAGAGATCCGGTTAGGGTTACGATTGGACCTAGGGTAAGGGTTATGTTGAGTGCTAGGGTTAGAGATCCGGTTAGGGTTACGATTGGACCCAGGGTTAGGGTTATGTGAGGGTTAGGGTTAGAGATCCGGTTAGGGTTACGATTGGACCTAGGGTTAGGGTTACGTTGAGGGCTAGGGTTAGACATCCGGTTAGGGCTACAATTGGACCTAGGGTTAGGGTTATGTTGAGGGCTAGGTTTAGAGATCCGGTTAGGGTTAAGATCGGACCTAGGGTTAGGGTTATGTTGAGGGCTAGGGTTAGAGGTCCGGTTAGGGTTACGATTGGACCTAGGGTTAGGGTTATGTTGAGGGCTAGGGTTAGAGGTCCGGTTAGGGTTACGATTGGACCTAGGGTTAGGGTTATGTTGAGGGCTAGGGTTAGAGATCCGTTTAGGGTTACGACTGGACCTAGGGTTAGGGTTATGTTGAGGGCTATGTTTAGAGATCCGGTTAGGCTTACGATTGGACCTAGGGTTAGGTTTATGTTGAGGGCTAGTGTTAGAGATCCGGTTAGGGTTACGATTGGACCTAGGGTTAGGGTTATGTTGAGGGCTAGGGTTAGAGATCCGGTTAGGGTTACGATTCCACCTAGGGTTAGGGTTATGTTGAGGGCTAGGATTAGAGGTCCGGTTAGGGTTACGATTGGACCTAGGGTTAGGGTTATGTTGAGGGCTAGGGTTACAGGTCCGGTTAGGGTTACGATTGGACCTAGGGTTAGGTTTATGTTGAGGGCTAGTGTTAGAGATCCGGTTAGGGTTACTATTGGACCTAGGGTTAGGGTTATGTTGAGGGCTATGGTTAGAGATCCGGTAAGGGTTACGATTGGATCTAGGGTTAGGTTTATGTTGAGGGCTAGTGTTAGAGATCCGGTTAGGGTTACCATTGGACCTAGGATTAGGGTATGTTGAGGGCTAGAGTCAGAGATCCGGTTAGGGTTACGATTCCACCTAGGGTAAGGGTTATGTTGAGGGCTAGGTTTACAGGTCCGGTTAGGGTTACGATTGGACCTAGGGTTAGGGATATGTTGAGGGCTAGGGTTAGATATCCAGTTAGGGTTACTATTGGACCTAAGGTTAGGGTTAGGTTGAGGGCTAGGGTTAGAGGTCTGGTTAGGGTTACGATTGGACCTAGGGTTAGGGTTATGTTGAGGGCTAGGGTTAGAGATCCAGTTAGGGTTACGATTGGACCTAGGGTTAGGGTTATGTTAAGGGCTAGGGTTAGAGTTCCGGTTAGGGTTACGATTGGACCTAGGGTTAGGGTTATGTTGATAGCTAGTGTTAGAGATCCGGTTAGGGTTACGATTGGACCTAGGGTTAGGGTTATGTTGAGGGCTAGGGTTACAGATCCGGTTAGGGTTACGATTGGGCCTAGGGTTAGGTTTATGTTGAGGGCTAGGGTTAGAGATCCGGTTAGGGTTACGATTGGACCTAGGGTTAGGGTTATGTTGAGGGCTAGGGTTAGAGATCAGGTTAGTGTTACGATCGGACATAGGGTTAGGGTTATGTTGAGAGCTAGGGTTAGAGATCCAACTAGGGTTACGATTGTACCTAGAGTTAGGGTTATGTTGAGGGCTATGGTTAGAGATCCGGTTAAGCTTACGATTGGACCTAGGGTTAGGGTTATGTTTAGGGCTAGCTTTAGAGAGACGGTTAGGGTTACGATTGGACGTCGGGTTTGGGTTATGTTGAGGGCTAGGTTTAGAGACACGGTTAGGGTATGATTGGACCTAGGGTTAGGGTTATGTTGAGGTCTAGGTTTAGAGATCCGGTTAGGGTTACGATTGGACCTAGGGTTAGGGTTACGTTGAGGGCTAGGGTTAGAGATCCGGTTAGGGTTACGATTGGACCTAGGGTTAGGGTTATGTTGAGGGCTAGGTTTAGAGATCCGGTTAGGGTTACGATTGGACCTAGGGTTAGGGTTACGTTGAGGGCTAGGGTTAGAGATCCGGTGAGTGTTACGATTTGACCTAGGGTAGGGTTATGTTGAGGGCTATGGTTAGAGATCCGGTTAGGGTTAAGATTGGACCTATGGTTAGGGTTATGTTGAGGGCTAGGTTTAGAGATCCGGTTAGGGTTACTATTGGACCTAGGGTTAGGGTTATGTTGAGGGCTATGGTTAGAGATCCGGTTAGGGTTACGATTGGACCTAGGGTTAGGTTTATGTTGAGGGCTAGGGTTAGAGATCCAGTTAGGGTTACGATTCCACCTACGTTTAGGGTTATCTTGAGGGATAGGGTTAGAGTTCCGGTTAGGGTTACGATTGGACCTAGGGTTAGGGTTATGTTGAGGGCTAGGGTAGGAGGTCCTATTAGGGTTACGATTGGACATAGGGTTAGGTTTATGTTGAGGACTAGGGTTAGAGATCCGGTTAGGGTTACGATTGGACCTGGGTAAGGGTTATGTTGAGGGCTAGGGTTAGAGATCCCATTAGGGTTACGATTGGACCTAGGGTTAGGGTTATGTTGAGGGCTAGGGTTAGAGATCCGGTTAGGGTTACGATTGGACCTAGGGTTAGGGTTATGTTGAGGGCTAGGGTTAGACATCCGGTTAGGGTTACGATTGGACCTAGGGTTAGGGTTATGTTGAGGGCTAGGGTTAGAGATCCGGTTATTGTTACGATTGGACCTAGGGTTAGGGTTATGTTGAGGGCTATGGTTAGAGATCCGGTTAGGGTTAAGATTGGACCTATGGTTAGGGTTATGTTGAAGGCTAGGTTTAGAGATCCGGTTAGGGTTACTATTGGACCTAGGGTTAGGGTTATGTTGAGGGCTATGGTTAGAGATCCGGTTAGGGTTACGATTGGACCTAGGGTTAGGTTTATGTTGAGGGCTAGGGTTAGAGATCCAGTTAGGGTTACGATTCCACCTAGGTTTAGGGTTATCTTGAGGGATAGGGTTAGAGATCCGGTTAGGGTTACGATTGGACCTAGGGTTAGGGTTATGTTGAGGGCTAAGGTAGGAGGTCCGATTAGGGTTACGATTGGACTTTGGTTAGGTTTATGTTGAGGACTAGGGTTAGAGATCCGGTTAGGGTTACGATTGGACCTGGTTTAGGGTTATGTTGAGGGCTAGGGTTAGAGATCCGGTTAGGGTTACGATTGGACCTAGGGTTAGGGTTATGTTGAGGGCCAGGGTTAGAGATCCGGTTAGGGTTACGATTGGACCTAGGGTTAGGGTTATATTGAGGGCTAGGGTTAGAGATCCCGTTAGGGTTACGATTGGACCTAGGGTTAGGGTTATGTTGAGGCCTAGCGTTAGAGATTCGGTTAGGGTTACGATTGGACCTAGGGTTAGGGTTATGTTGAGGGCTAGGATTAGAGATCCGGTTAGGGTTACGATTGGACCTAGGGTTAGGGTTATGTTGAGGGCTAGGGTTAGACTTCCGGTTAGGGCTATGATTGGACCTAGGGTTATGGTAATGTTGAGGGCTAGGTTTAGTGATCCGGTTAGGGTTACGATTGGACCTAGCGTTAGGGTTATTTTGAGGGCTAGGTTTAGAGAGATGGTTAGGGTTACGATTAGACCTAGGGTTACGGTTATTTTGAGGGCTAGGTATAGAGAGACGGTTAGGGTTACGATTGGACCTAGGGTTAGGGTTATGTTGAGGGGTACGGTTAGATATCCGGTTAGGGTTACGATTGGACCTAGGGTTAGGGTTATGTTGAGGGCTAGGTTTCGAGAGACGGTTAGGGTTACGATTGGACCTAGGGTTAGGGTTATGTTGAGGACTAGGTTTAGAGAGACGGTAGGGTACGATTGGACCTAGGGTTAGGATTATGTTGTGGGCTAGGGTTAGAGATCCTGATAGGGTTACGATTGGACCTAGGGTTAGGGTTATGTTGAGGACTAGGTTTAGAGAGACGGTTAGGGTACGATTGGACCTATGGTTAGGGTTAGGTTGAGGGCTAGGGTTAGAGATCCTGTTAAGGTTACTATTGGACCTAGGGTTAGGGTTATGTTGGGGGCTAGGTTTAGAGATCCGGTTAGGGTTACGATTGGACCTAGGGTTAGGGTTATGTTTAGGGCTAGGTTTAGAGATCCGGTTAGGGTTACGATTGGACCTAGGGTTAGGGTTAGGTTGAGGGCTAGGGTTAGAGGTCCGGTTAGGGTTACGATTGGACCTAGGGTTAGGGTTATGTTGAGGGCTAGGTTTAGAGAGACGGTTAGGGTACGATTGGACCTAGGGTTAGGGTTATGTTGAGGGCTAGGGTTAGAGATCCGGTTAGGGTTACGATTGGACCTAGGGTTAGGGTTATGTTGAGGACTAGGGTTAGAGATCCGGTTAGGGTTACGATTGGACCTAGTGTTAGGGTTATGTTGAGGACTAGGGTTAGAGATCCTGTTAGGGTTACGATTGGACCTAGGGTTAGGGTTATGTTGAGGGCTAAGTTTAGAGATCCGGTTAGGGTTACGATTGGACCTAGGGTTAGGGTTATGTTGAGGGATAGGGTTAGCGGACCGGTTAGGGTTACGATTGGACCTAGTGTTAGGGTTATGTTGAGGAGTAGGGTTAGAGATCCTGTTAGGGTTACGATTGGACCTAGGGTTAGGGTTATGTTGAGGGCTAGGGTTAGAGATCCGGTTAGGGTTACGATTGGACCTAGGGTTAGGGTTATGTTGAGGGCTAGGGTTAGAGGTCCGGTTAGGGTTACGATTGGACCTAGGGTTAGGGTTATGTTGAGGACTAGGGTTAGAGATCCGGTTAGGGTTACTATTGGACCTAGGGTTAGGGTTATGTGGAGGGCTAGGGTTAGAGATCCGGTTTGGGTTACGATTGGACCTAGGGTTAGGGTTATGTTGAGGGCTAGGGTTAGAGATCCGGTTAGGGTTACGATTGGACCTAGGGTTAGGGTTATGTTGAGGACTAGGGTTAGAGATCCGGTTAGGGTTACGATTGGACCTAGTGTTAGGGTTATGTTGAGGACTAGGGTTAGAGATCCTGTTAGGGTTACGATTGGACCTAGGGTTAGGGTTATGTTGAGGGCTAAGTTTAGAGATCCGGTTAGGGTTAAGATTGGACCTAGGGTTAGGGTTATGTTGAGGAGTAGGGTTAGAGATCCTGTTAGGGTTACGATTGGACCTAGGGTTAGGGTTATGTTGAGGGCTAGGGTTAGAGATCCGGTTAGGGTTACGATTGGACCTGGGTTAGGGTTATGTTGAGGGCTAGGGTTAGAGATCCGGTTAGGGTTACGATTGGACCTAGGGTTAGGGTTATGTTGAGGGCCAGGGTTAGAGATCCGGTTAGGGTTACGATTGGACCTAGGGTTAGGGTTATATTGAGGGCTAGGGTTAGAGATCCGGTTAGGGTTACGATTGGACCTAGGGTTAGGGTTATGTTGAGGCCTAGCGTTAGAGATCCGGTTAGGGTTACGATTGGACCTAGGGTTAGGGTTATGTTGAGGGCTAGGGTTAGAGATCCGGTTAGGGCTACGATTGGACCTAGGGTTAGGGTAATGTTGAGGGCTAGGTTTAGAGATCCGGTTAGGGTTACGATTGGACCTAGCGTTAGGGTTATTTTGAGGGCTAGGTTTAGAGAGATGGTTAGGGTTACGAGTAGACCTAGGGTTACGGTTATTTTGAGGGCTAGGTATAGAGAGACGGTTAGGGTTACGATTGGACCTAGGGTTAGGGTTATGTTGAGGGCTAGGTTTAGAGAGACGGTTAGGGCACGATTGTACCTAGGGTTAGGGTTATGTTGAGGGGTACGGTTAGATATCCGGTTAGGGTTACTATTGGACCTAGGGTTAGGGTTATGTTGAGGGCTAGGTTTAGAGAGACGGTTAGGGTTACGATTGGACCTAGGGTTAGGGTTATGTTGAGGGCTAGGGTTAGAGATCCTGTTAGAGTTACTATTGGACCTAGGGTTAGGGTTATGTTGGGGGCTAGGTTTAGAGATCCGGTTAGGGTTACGATTGGACCTAGTGTTAGGGTTATGTTGAGGACTAGGGTTAGAGATCCTGTTAGGGTTACGATTGTACCTAGGGTTAGGGTTATGTTGAGTTCTAGGTTTAGAGATCCGGTTAGGGTTATTGGACCTAGGGTTAGGGTTATGTTGAGGGATAGGGTTAGCGGACCGGTTAGGGTTACGATTGGACCTAGACTTAGGGTTATGTTGAGGGCTAGGGTTATAGATCCGGGTAGGGTTACGATTGGACCTAGGGTTAGGGTTATGTTTAGGGCTAGGGTTAGAGATCCGGTTAGGGTTACGATTGGACCTATGGTTTGGGTTATGTTGAGGGCTAGGTTTACAGAGACGGTTAGGATACGATTGGACCTAGGGTTAGGGTTATGTTGTGGGCTAGGGTTAGAAATCCGGGTAGGGTTACGATTGGACCTAGGGTTAGGGTTATGTTGAGGGCTAGGGTTAGACATTCGGTTAGGGCTACGATTGGACCTAGGGTTAGGGTTATGTTGAGGGCTAGTTTTAGAGATCCGGTTAGGGTTAAGATTGGACCTAGGGTTAGGGTTATGTTGAGGGCTAGAGTTAGAGAGACGGTTAGGGTTACGATTGGACCTAGGGTTAGGGTTATGTTGAGGGCTATGGTTAGAGATCCGGTTAAGGTTACGATTGGACCTACGGTTAGGGTGATGTTTAGGGCTAGGGTTAGAGAGACGGTTAGGGTTACGATTGGACCTAGGGTTTGGGTTATGTTGAGGGCTAGGTTTAAAGAGACGGTTAGGGTACGATTGGACCTAGGGTTAGGGTTATGTTGTGGGCTAGGGTTAGAGATCCGGGTAGGGTTAAGATTGGACCTAGGGTTAGGGTTATGTTGAGGGCTAGGATTCGATTTCCGGTTAGGGTTACGATTGGACCTAGGGTTAGGGTTATGTTGAGGGCTAGGTTTAGAGTTCCGGTTAGTGTTACGATTGGACCTAGGGTTAGGGTTATGTTGAGGGCTATGGTTCGAGATCCGGTTAGGGTTAAGATTGGACCTATGGTTAGGGTTATGTTGAGGGCTAGGGTTAGAGATCCGGTTAGGGTTACGATTGGACCTAGGGTTAGGGTTATGTTGAGGGCTAGGGTTAGAGATCCGGTTAGGGTTACGACTGGACCTAGGGTTAGGGTTATGTTGAGGGCTAGGGTTAGAGGTCCGGTTAGGGTTACGATTGGACCTAGGGTTAGGGTTAT
The DNA here is from genome assembly GCF_054644295.1 of Miniopterus natalensis. Lineage (NCBI taxonomy): Eukaryota > Metazoa > Chordata > Mammalia > Chiroptera > Miniopteridae > Miniopterus > Miniopterus natalensis. Next base: position 90,336,645 of record NC_142082.1, on the reverse strand, counting down.
GTTGAGGACTAGGGTTAGGGATCCGGTTAGGGTTACTATTGGACCTAGGTTTAGGGTTATGTTGAGGGCTATGGTTAGAGATCCGTTTAGGGTTAAGATTGGACCTGGGTTAGGGTTATGTTGAGGGCTAGGGTTAGAGATCCGGTTAGGGTTACGATTGGACCTAGGGTTAGGGTTATGTTGAGGGCTAGGGTTAGAGATCCTGTTAGGGTTACGATTGGACCTAGGGTTAGGGTTATGTTGACGGCTATGGTTAGAGATCCGGTTAGGGTTAAGATTGGACCTAGGGTTAGGGTTATGTTGAGGGCTAGGGTTAGAGATCCGGTTAGGGTTACGATTGGACCTAGGGTTAGGGTTATGTTGACGGCTATGGTTAGAGATCCGGTTAGGGTTAAGATTGGACCTAGGGTTAGGGTTATGTTGAGGGCTAGGGTTAGAGATCCGGTTAGGGTTACGATTGGACCTAGGGTTAGGTTTATGTTGAGGGCTAGGGTTAGAGGTCTGGTTAGGGTTACGATTGGACCTAGGGTTATTGTTATGTTGAGGGCTAGGGTTAGAGATCCGATTAGGGTTACGATTGGAGCTAAGGTTAGGTTTATGTTGAGGGCTAGGGTTAGAGATCCGGTTAGGGTTACGATTGGACCTAGGGTTAGGGTTATGTTGAGGGCTAGGGTTAGAGATCCGGTTAGGGTTACGATTGGACCTAGGGTTAGGGTTATGTTGAGGGCTAGGGTTAGAGGTCCGGTTAGGGTTAAGATTGGACCTATGGTTAGGGTTATGTTGAGGACTAGGGTTAGAAATCCGGTTCAGCTTACGATTAGACCTAGGGTTAGGGTTATGTTGAGGGCTAGGGTTAGAGATCCGGTTACGGTTACGATTGGACCTAGCGTTAGGGTTATGTTGAGGGCTAGGGTTAGAGGTCCGGTTAGGGTTACGATTGGACCTAGGGTTAGGGTTATGTTGAGGACTAGGTTAGAGATCCGGTTAGGGTTACGATTGGACCTAGGGTTAGCGTTATGTTGAGGGCTAGGTTTAGAGATCCGGTTAGGGTTACGAATGGACCTAGGGTTAGGTTTTAGTTGAGGGCTAGCGTTAGAGATCTGGTTAGGGTTACGATTGGACCTAGGGTTAGGGTTATGTTGAGAGCTAGGGTTAGAGATCCGTTTGGGGTTACTATTGGACCTAGGGTTAGGGTTATGTTGAGGGCTATGTTTAGAGATCCGGTTAGGGTTACGATTGGACCTAGGGTTAGGTTTATGTTGAGGGCTAGCGTTAGAGATCTGGTTAGGGTTACGATTGGACCTAGGGTTAGGGTTATGTTGAGAGCTAGGGTTAGAGATCCGTTTGGGGTTACTATTGGACCTAGGGTTAGGGTTATGTTGAGGGCTAGGGTTAGAGACCGGTTAGGGTTACGATTGGACCTACGGTTAGGGTATGTTGAGGGCTAGAGTTAGAGGTCCGGTTAGGGTTACGATTGGACCTAGGGTTAGGGTTATGTTCAGGGCTATGGTTAGAGATCCGGTTAGGGTTACGATTGGACCTAGGGTTAGGTTTATGTTGAGGGCTAGGGTTAGAGATCCGGTTAGGGTTACGATTGGACCTAGGGTTAGGGTTATGTTGAGGGCTAGGGTTAGAGATCCAGTTAGGGTTACGATTCCACCTAGGGTAAGGGTTATGTTGAGGGCTAGGTTTACAGGTCCGGTTAGGGTTACGATTGGACCTAGGGTTAGGGATATGTTGAGGGCTAGGGTTAGAGATCCAGTTAGGGTTACTATTGGACCTAAGGTTAGGGTTAGGTCGAGGGCTAGGGTTAGAGGTCTGGTTAGGATTACGATTGGACCTAGGGTTAGGGTTATGTTGAGGGCTAGGGTTAGAGATCCAGTTAGGGTTACGATTGGACCTAGGGTTAGGGTTATGTTAAGGGCTAGGGTTAGAGTTCCGGTTAGGGTTACGATTGGACCTAGGGTTAGGGTTATGTTGATAGCTAGTGTTAGAGATCCGGTTAGGGTTACGATTGGACCTAGGGTTAGGGTTATGTTGAGGGCTAGGTTTAGAGATCCGGTCAGGGTTACTATTGGACCTAGGGTTAGGGTTATGTTGAGGGCTATGGTTAGAGATCCGGTTAGGGTTACGATTGGACCTAGGGTTAGGTTTATGTTGAGGGCTAGGGTTAGAGATCCAGTTAGGGATACGATTCCACCTAAGTTTAGGGTTATCTTGAGGGATTGGGTTAGAGATCCGGTTAGGGTTACGATTGGACCTAGGGTTAGGGTTATGTTGACGGCTAGGGTAGGAGGTCCGATTAGGGTTACGATTGGACCTAGGGTTAGGTTTATGTTGAGGACTAGGGTTAGAGATCCGGTTAGGGTTACGATTGGACCTGGGTTAGGGTTATGTTGAGAGCTAGGGTTAGAGATCCGGTTAGGGTTACGATTGGACCTAGGGTTAGTGTTATGTTGAGGGCCAGGGTTAGAGATCCGGTTAGGGTTACGATTGGACCTAGGGTTAGGGTTATGTTGAGGGCTAGGGTTAGAGATCCGGTTAGGGTTACGATTGGACCTAGGGTTAGGGTTATGTTGAGGCCTAGCGTTAGAGATCCGGTTAGGGTTACTATTGGACCTAGGGTTAGGGTTATGTTGAGGGCTAGGGTTAGAGATCCGGTTAGGGTTACGATTGGACCCAGGGTTAGGGTTATGTTGAGGGCTAAGGTTAGACATCCGGTTAGGGCTACGATTGGAACTAGGGTTAGGGTTATGTTGAAGGCTAGGTATAGAGATCCGGTTAGGGTTAAGATTGGACCTAGGGTTATGGTTATGTTGTGGGCTAGGGTTAGAGATCCGGTTAGGGTTACGATTGGACCTAGGGTTAGTGTTATGTTGAGGGCCAGGGTTAGAGATCCGGTTAGGGTTAAGATTGGACCTAGGGTTAGGTTTATGTTGAGGGCTAGGGTTAGAGGTCCGGATAGGGTTAAGATTGGACCTAGGGTTAGGGTTATGTTGAGGGCTAGGGTTAGAGATCCGGTTAGGGTTACGATTGGACCTAAGGTTAGGTTTATGTTGAGGGCTAGGGTTAGAGATCCGGTTAGGGTTAAGATTGGACCTAGGGTTAGGGTTATGTTGAGGGCTAGGGTTAGAGATCCGGTTAGGGTTACGATTGGACCTAGGGTTAGGGCTATGTTGAGGGCTAGGGTTAGAGATCCGGTTAGGGTTACGATTGGACCTAGGGTTAGGGTTATGTTGAGGGCTAGGGTTAGAGGTCCGGTTAGGGTTACGATTGGACCTAGGGTTAGGTTTATGTTGAGGGCTAGGGTTAGAGATCCGGTTAGGGTTACGATTGGACCTAGGGTTAGGGTTATGTTGAGGGCTAGGGTTAGAGATCCAGTTAGGGTTACGATTCCACCTAGGGTAAGGGTTATGTTGAGGGCTAGGTTTACAGGTCCGGTTAGGGTTACGATTGGACCTAGGGTTAGGGATATGTTGAGGGCTAGGGTTAGAGATCCAGTTAGGGTTACTATTGGACCTAAGGTTAGGGTTAGGTCGAGGGCTAGGGTTAGAGGTCTGGTTAGGATTACGATTGGACCTAGGGTTAGGGTTATGTTGAGGGCTAGGGTTAGAGATCCAGTTAGGGTTACGATTGGACCTAGGGTTAGGGTTATGTTAAGGGCTAGGGTTAGAGTTCCGGTTAGGGTTACGATTGGACCTAGGGTTAGGGTTATGTTGATAGCTAGTGTTAGAGATCGGGTTAGGGTTACGATTGGACCTAGGGTTAGGGTTATGTTGAGGGCTAGGTTTAGAGATCCGGTCAGGGTTACTATTGGACCTAGGGTTAGGGTTATGTTGAGGGCTATGGTTAGAGATCCGGTTAGGGTTACGATTGGACCTAGGGTTAGGTTTATGTTGAGGGCTAGGGTTAGAGATCCAGTTAGGGATACGATTCCACCTAAGTTTAGGGTTTTCTTGAGGGATTGGGTTAGAGATCCGGTTAGGGTTACGATTGGACCTAGGGTTAGGGTTATGTTGACGGCTAGGGTAGGAGGTCCGATTAGGGTTACGATTGGACCTAGGGTTAGGTTTATGTTGAGGACTAGGGTTAGAGATCCGGTTAGGGTTACGATTGGACCTGGGTTAGGGTTATGTTGAGAGCTAGGGTTAGAGATCCGGTTAGGGTTACGATTGGACCTAGGGTTAGTGTTATGTTGAGGGCCAGGGTTAGAGATCCGGTTAGGGTTACGATTGGACCTAGGGTTAGGGTTATGTTGAGGGCTAGGGTTAGAGATCCGGTTAGGGTTACGATTGGACCTAGGGTTAGGGTTATGTTGAGGCCTAGCATTAGAGATCCGGTTAGGGTTACTATTGAACCTAGGGTTAGGGTTATGTTGAGGGCTAGGGTTAGAGATCCGGTTAGGGTTACGATTGGACCCAGGGTTAGGGTTATGTTGAGGGCTAGGGTTAGACATCCGGTTAGGGCTACGATTGGAACTAGGGTTAGGGTTATGTTGAAGGCTAGGTATAGAGATCCGGTTAGGGTTAAGATTGGACCTAGGGTTATGGTTATGTTGTGGGCTAGGGTTAGAGATCCGGTTAGGGTTACGATTGGACCTAGGGTTAGTGTTATGTTGAGGGCCAGGGTTAGAGATCCGGTTAGGGTTAAGATTGGACCTAGGGTTAGGGTTATGTTGAGGGCTAGGGTTAGAGATCCGGTTAGGGTTAAGATTGGACCTAGGGTTAGGTTTATGTTGAGGGCTAGGGTTAGAGGTCCGGTTAGGGTTAAGATTGGACCTAGGGTTAGGGTTATGTTGAGGGCTAGGGTTAGAGATCCGGTTAGGGTTACGATTGGACCTAAGGTTAGGTTTATGTTGAGGGCTAGGGTTAGAGATCCGGTTAGGGTTAAGATTGGACCTAGGGTTAGGGTTATGTTGAGGGCTAGGGTTAGAGATCCGGTTAGGGTTACGATTGGACCTAGGGTTAGGGCTATGTTGAGGGCTAGGGTTAGAGATCCGGTTAGGGTTACGATTGGACCTAGGGTTAGGGTTATGTTGAGGGCTAGGGTTAGAGGTCCGGTTAGGGTTACGATTGGACCTAGGGTTAGGGTTATGTTGAGGGCTAGGCTTAGAGGTCCGGTTAGGGTTACGATTGGACCTAGGGTTAGGGTTATGTTGAGGGCTAGGGTTAGAGATCCGGTTAGGGTTACGACTGGACCTAGGGTTAGGGTTATGTTGAGGGCTATGTTTAGAGATCTGGTTAGGCTTACGATTGGACCTAGGGTTAGGTTTATGTTGAGGGGTAGCGTTAGAGATCTGGTTAGGGTTACGTTTGGACCTAGGGCTAGGGTTATGTTGAGAGCTAGGGTTAGAGATCCGTTTGGGGTTACTATTGGACCTAGGGTTAGGGTTATGGTGAGGGCTATGGTTAGAGATCCGGTTAGGGTTACGATTGGACCTAGGGTTAGGGTTATGTTGAGGGCTAGGGTTAGAGGTCCGGTTAGGGTTACAATTGGACCTAGGGTTAGGGTTATGTTGAGGGCTAGGGTTAGAGATCCGGATAGGGTTACAACTGGACCTAGGGTTAGGGTTATGTTGAGGGCTATGTTTAGAGATCCGGTTAGGCTTACGATTGGACCTAGGGTTAGGTTTATGTTGAGGGCTAGCGTTAGAGATCTGGTTAGGGTTACGTTTGGACCTAGGGTTAGGGTTATGTTGAGAGCAAGGGTTAGAGATCCGTTTCGGGTTACTATTGGACCTAGGGTTAGGGTTATGGTGAGGGCTATGGTTAGAGATCCGGTTAGGGTTACGATTGGACCTAGGGTTAGGTTTATGTTGAGGGCTAGTGTTAGAGATCCGGTTAGGGTTACGATTGGACCTAGGGTTATGGTATGTTGAGGGCTAGGGTTAGAGATCCGGTTAGGGTTTCGATTCCACCTAGGGTTAGGGTTATGTTGAGGGCTAGTGTTAGAGATCCGGTTAGGGTTACGATTGGACCTAGGGTTAGGGTTATGTTGAGGGCTAGGGTTAGAGGTCCGGTTAGGGTTACGATTGGACCTAGGGTTAGGGTTATGTTGAGGGCTAGGGTTAGAGGTCCGGTTAGGGTTACGATTGGACCTCGGGTTAGGGTTATGTTGAGGGCTAGGGTTAGAGATCCAGTTAGGGTTACGATTGGACCTAGGGTTAGGGTTATGTTAAGGGCTAGGGTTAGAGTTCCGGTTAGGGTTACGATTGGACCTAGGGTTAGGGTTATGTTGATAGCTAGTGTTAGAGATCCGGTTAGGGTTACGATTGGACCTAGGGTTAGGGTTATGTTGAGGGCTAGGGTTAGAGATCCGTTTAGGGTTACTATTGGAGCTAGGGTTAGGGTTATGTTGAGGGCTATGGTTAGAGATCCGGTAAGGGTTACGATTGGACCTAGGGTTAGGTTTATGTTGAGGGCTGGTGTTAGAGATCCGGTTAGGGTTACCATTGGACCTAGGATTAGGGTATGTTGAGGGCTAGAGTCAGAGATCCGGTTAGGGTTACGATTGGACCTAGGGTTAGGTTTATGTTGAGAGCTAGGGTTAGAGATCCAGTTAGGGTTACGATTCCACCTACGGTAAGGGTTATGTTGAGGGCTAGGTTTACAGGTCCGGTTAGGGTTACGATTGGACCTAGGGTTGGGGTTATGTTGAGGGCTAGGTTTAGAGAGACGGTTAGGGTACGATTGGACCTAGGGTTAGGGTTATGTTGTGGGCTAGGGTTAGAGATCCTGGTAGGGTTACGATTGGACCTAGGGTTAGGGTTATGTTGAGGGCTAGGGTTAGACATCCGGTTAGGGCTATGATTGGACCTAGGGTTAGGGTTATGTTGAGGGCTAGGTTTAGAGATCCGGTTAGGGTTAAGATTGGACTTATGTTTAGGGTTATGTTGAGGGCTAGAGTTAGAGATCCGGTTAGGGTTACGATTGGACCTAGGGTTAGGGTTATGTTGAGGGCTAGGGTTAGAGATCCGGTTAGGGTTACGATTGGACCTAGGGTAAGGGTTATGTTGAGGGCTAGGGTTAGAGATCCGGTTAGGGTTACGATTGGACCCAGGGTTAGGGTTATGTGAGGGTTAGGGTTAGAGATCCGGTTAGGGTTACGATTGGACCTAGGGTTAGGGTTACGTTGAGGGCTAGGGTTAGACATCCGGTTAGGGCTACAATTGGACCTAGGGTTAGGGTTATGTTGAGGGCTAGGTTTAGAGATCCGGTTAGGGTTAAGATTGGACCTAGGGTTAGGGTTATGTTGAGGGCTAGGGTTAGAGGTCCGGTTAGGGTTACGATTGGACCTAGGGTTAGAGTTATGTTGAGGGCTAGGGTTAGAGGTCCGGTTAGGGTTACGATTGGACCTAGGGTTAGGGTTATGTTGAGGGCTAGGGTTAGAGATCCGGTTAGGGTTACGACTGGACCTAGGGTTAGGGTTATGTTGAGGGCTATGTTTAGAGATCCGGTTAGGCTTACGATTGGACCTAGGGTTAGCTTTATGTTGAGGGCTAGCGTTAGAGATCTGGTTAGGGTTACGTTTGGACCTAGGGTTAGGGTTATGTTGAGAGCTAGGGTTAGAGATCCGTTTCGGGTTACTATTGGACCTAGGGTTAGGGTTATGGTGAGGGCTATGGTTAAAGATTCGGTTAGGGATACGATTGGACCTAGGGTTAGGTTTATGTTGAGGGCTACTGTTATAGATCCGGTTAGGGTTACGATTGGACCTAGGGTTAGGGTTATGTTGAGGGCTAGGGTTAGAGATCCGGTTAGGGTTACGATTCCACCTAGGGTTAGGGTTATGTTGAGGGCTAGGTTTAGAGGTCCGGTTAGGGTTACGATTGGACCTAGGGTAGGGTTATGTTGAGGGCTAGGGTTACAGGTCCGGTTAGGGTTACGATTGGACCTAGGGTTAGGTTTATGTTGAGGGCTAGTGTTAGAGATCCGGTTAGGGTTACTATTGGACCTAGGGTTAGGGTTATGTTGAGGGCTATGGTTGGAGATCCGGTAAGGGTTACGATTGGATCTAGGGTTAGATTTATGTTGAGGGCTAGTGTTAGAGATCCGGTTAGGGTTACCATTGGACCTAGGATTAGGGTATGTTGAGGGCTACAGTCAGAGATCCGGTTAGGGTTACGATTCCACCTAGGGTAAGGGTTATGTTGAGGGCTAGGTTTAGAGGTCCGGTTAGGGTTACGATTGGACCTAGGGTTAGGGATATGTTGAGGGCTAGGGTTAGATATCCAGTTAGGGTTACTATTGGACCTAAGGTTAGGGTTAGGTTGAGGGCTAGGGTTAGAGGTCTGGTTAGGGTTACGATTGGACCTAGGGTTAGGGTTATGTTGAGGGCTAGGGTTAGAGATCCAGTTAGGGTTACGATTGGACCTAGGGTTAGGGTTATGTTAAGGGCTAGGGTTAGAGTTCCGGTTAGGGTTACGATTGGACCTAGGGTTAGGGTTATGTTGATAGCTAGTGTTAGAGATCCGGTTAGGGTTACGATTGGACCTAGGGTTAGGGTTATGTTGAGGGCTAGGGTTACAGATCCGGTTAGGGTTACGATTGGGCCTAGGGTTAGGTTTATGTTGAGGGCTAGGGTTAGAGATCCGGTTAGGGTTACGATTGGACCTAGGGTTAGGGTTATGTTGAGGGCTAGGGTTAGAGATCAGGTTAGTGTTACGATCGGACATAGGGTTAGGGTTATGTTGAGAGCTGGGGTTAGAGATCCAATTAGGGTTACGATTGTACCTAGAGTTAGGGTTATGTTGAGGGCTATGGTTAGAGATCCGGTTAAGCTTACGATTGGACCTAGGGTTAGGGTTATGTTTAGGGCTAGCTTTAGAGAGACGGTTAGGGTTACGATTGGACGTCGGGTTTGGGTTATGTTGAGGGCTAGGGTAGAGACACGGTTAGGGTATGATTGGACCTAGGGTTAGGGTTATGTTGAGGTCTAGGTTTAGAGATCCGGTTAGGGTTACGATTGGACCAAGGGTTAGGGTTACGTTGAGGGCTAGGGTTAGAGATCCGGTTAGGGTTACGATTGGACCTAGGGTTAGGGTTATGTTGAGGGCTAGGTTTAGAGATCCGGTTAGGGTTACGATTGGACCTAGGGTTAGGGTTACGTTGAGGGCTAGGGTTAGAGATCCGGTGAGTGTTACGATTGGACCTAGGGTAGGGTTAGGTTGAGGGCTATGGTTAGAGATCCGGTTAGGGTTAAGATTGGACCTATGGTTAGGGTTATGTTGAGGGCTAGGTTTAGAGATCCGGTTAGGGTTACTATTGGACCTAGGGTTAGGGTTATGTTGAGGGCTATGGTTAGAGATCCGGTTAGGGTTACGATTGGACCTAGGGTTAGGGTTATGTTGAGGGCTAGGGTTAGAGATCCGGTTAGGGTTACGATTCCACCTACGTTTAGGGTTATCTTGAGGGATAGGGTTAGAGTTCCGGTTAGGGTTACGATTGGACCTAGGGTTAGGGTTATGTTGAGGGCTAGGGTAGGAGGTCCGATTAGGGTTACGATTGGACATAGGGTTAGGTTTATGTTGAGGACTATGGTTAGAGATCCGGTTAGGGTTACGATTGGACCTGGGTTAGGGTTATGTTGAGGGCTAGGGTTAGAGATCCCATTAGGGTTACGATTGGACCTAGGGTTAGGGTTATGTTGAGGGCTAGGGTTAGAGATCCGGTTAGGGTTACGATTGGACCTAGGGTTAGGGTTATGTTGAGGGCTAGGGTTAGACATCCGGTTAGGGTTACTATTGGACCTAGGGTTAGGGTTACGTTGAGGGCTAGGGTTAGAGATCCGGTTATTGTTACGATTGGACCTAGGGTTAGGGTTATGTTGAGGGCTATGGTTAGAGATCCGGTTAGGGTTAAGATTGGACCTATGGTTAGGGTTATGTTGAAGGCTAGGTTTAGAGATCCGGTTAGGGTTACTATTGGACCTAGGGTTAGGGTTATGTTGAGGGCTATGGTTAGAGATCCGGTTAGGGTTACGATTGGACCTAGGGTTAGGTTTATGTTGAGGGCTAGGGTTAGAGATCCAGTTAGGGTTACGATTCCACCTAGGTTTAGGGTTATCTTGAGGGATAGGGTTAGAGATCCGGTTAGGGTTACGATTGGACCTAGGGTTAGGGTTATGTTGAGGGCTAAGGTAGGAGGTCCGATTAGGGTTACGATTGGACTTGGGTTAGGTTTATGTTGAGGACTAGGGTTAGAGATCCGGTTAGGGTTACGATTGGACCTCGTTTAGGGTTATGTTGAGGGCTAGGGTTAGAGATCCGGTTAGGGTTACGATTGGACCTAGGGTTAGGGTTATGTTGAGGGCCAGGGTTAGAGATCCGGTTAGGGTTACGATTGGACCTAGGGTTAGGGTTATATTGAGGGCTAGGGTTAGAGATCCCGTTAGGGTTACGATTGGACCTAGGGTTAGGGTTATGTTGAGGCCTAGCGTTAGAGATTCGGTTAGGGTTACGATTGGACCTAGGGTTAGGGTTATGTTGAGGGCTAGGATTAGAGATCCGGTTAGGGTTACGATTGGACCTACGGTTAGGGTTATGTTGAGGGCTAGCGTTAGACTTCCGGTTAGGGCTATGATTGGACCTAGGGTTAGGGTAATGTTGAGGGCTAGGTTTAGAGATCCGGTTAGGGTTACGATTGGACCTAGCGTTAGGGTTATTTTGAGGGCTAGGTTTAGAGAGATGGTTAGGGTTACGATTAGACCTAGGGTTACGGTTATTTTGAGGGCTAGGTATAGAGAGACGGTTAGGGTTACGATTGGACCTAGGGTTAGGGTTATGTTGAGGGGTACGGTTAAATATCCGGTTAGGGTTACGATTGGACCTAGGGTTAGGGTTATGTTGAGGGCTAGGTTTAGAGAGACGGTTAGGGTTACGATTGGACCTAGGGTTAGGGTTATGTTGAGGGCTAGGGTTAGAGATCCTGATAGGGTTACGATTGGACCTAGGGTTAGGGTTATGTTGAGGACTAGGTTTAGAGAGACGGTTAGGGTACGATTGGACCTATGGTTAGGGTTAGGTTGAGGGCTAGGGTTAGAGATCCTGTTAAGGTTACTATTGGACCTAGGGTTAGGGTTATGTTGGGGGCTAGGTTTAGAGATCCGGTTAGGGTTACGATTGGACCTAGGGTTAGGGTTATGTTGAGGGCTAGGTTTAGAGATCCGGTTAGGGTTACGATTGGACCTAGGGTTAGGGTTACGTTGAGGGCTACGGTTAGAGATCCGGTGAGTGTTACGATTGGACCTAGGGTAGGGTTAGGTTGAGGGCTATGGTTAGAGATCCGGTTAGGGTTAAGATTGGACCTATGGTTAGGGTTATGTTGAGGGCTAGGTTTAGAGATCCGGTTAGGGTTACTATTGGACCTAGGGTTAGGGTTATGTTGAGGGCTATGGTTAGAGATCCGGTTAGGGTTACGATTGGACCTAGGGTTAGGGTTATGTTGAGGGCTAGGGTTAGAGATCCGGTTAGGGTTACGATTCCACCTACGTTTAGGGTTATCTTGAGGGATAGGGTTAGAGTTCCGGTTAGGGTTACGATTGGACCTAGGGTTAGGGTTATGTTGAGGGCTAGGGTAGGAGGTCCGATTAGGGTTACGATTGGACATAGGGTTAGGTTTATGTTGAGGACTATGGTTAGAGATCCGGTTAGGGTTACGATTGGACCTGGGTTAGGGTTATGTTGAGGGCTAGGGTTAGAGATCCCATTAGGGTTACGATTGGACCTAGGGTTAGGGTTATGTTGAGGGCTAGGGTTAGAGATCCGGTTAGGGTTACGATTGGACCTAGGGTTAGGGTTATGTTGAGGGCTAGGGTTAGACATCCGGTTAGGGTTACTATTGGACCTAGGGTTAGGGTTACGTTGAGGGCTAGGGTTAGAGATCCGGTTATTGTTACGATTGGACCTAGGGTTAGGGTTATGTTGAGGGCTATGGTTAGAGATCCGGTTAGGGTTAAGATTGGACCTATGGTTAGGGTTATGTTGAAGGCTAGGTTTAGAGATCCGGTTAGGGTTACTATTGGACCTAGGGTTAGGGTTATGTTGAGGGCTATGGTTAGAGATCCGGTTAGGGTTACGATTGGACCTAGGGTTAGGTTTATGTTGAGGGCTAGGGTTAGAGATCCAGTTAGGGTTACGATTCCACCTAGGTTTAGGGTTATCTTGAGGGATAGGGTTAGAGATCCGGTTAGGGTTACGATTGGACCTAGGGTTAGGGTTATGTTGAGGGCTAAGGTAGGAGGTCCGATTAGGGTTACGATTGGACTTGGGTTAGGTTTATGTTGAGGACTAGGGTTAGAGATCCGGTTAGGGTTACGATTGGACCTCGTTTAGGGTTATGTTGAGGGCTAGGGTTAGAGATCCGGTTAGGGTTACGATTGGACCTAGGGTTAGGGTTATGTTGAGGGCCAGGGTTAGAGATCCGGTTAGGGTTACGATTGGACCTAGGGTTAGGGTTATATTGAGGGCTAGGGTTAGAGATCCCGTTAGGGTTACGATTGGACCTAGGGTTAGGGTTATGTTGAGGCCTAGCGTTAGAGATTCGGTTAGGGTTACGATTGGACCTAGGGTTAGGGTTATGTTGAGGGCTAGGATTAGAGATCCGGTTAGGGTTACGATTGGACCTACGGTTAGGGTTATGTTGAGGGCTAGCGTTAGACTTCCGGTTAGGGCTATGATTGGACCTAGGGTTAGGGTAATGTTGAGGGCTAGGTTTAGAGATCCGGTTAGGGTTACGATTGGACCTAGCGTTAGGGTTATTTTGAGGGCTAGGTTTAGAGAGATGGTTAGGGTTACGATTAGACCTAGGGTTACGGTTATTTTGAGGGCTAGGTATAGAGAGACGGTTAGGGTTACGATTGGACCTAGGGTTAGGGTTATGTTGAGGGGTACGGTTAAATATCCGGTTAGGGTTACGATTGGACCTAGGGTTAGGGTTATGTTGAGGGCTAGGTTTAGAGAGACGGTTAGGGTTACGATTGGACCTAGGGTTAGGGTTATGTTGAGGGCTAGGGTTAGAGATCCTGATAGGGTTACGATTGGACCTAGGGTTAGGGTTATGTTGAGGACTAGGTTTAGAGAGACGGTTAGGGTACGATTGGACCTATGGTTAGGGTTAGGTTGAGGGCTAGGGTTAGAGATCCTGTTAAGGTTACTATTGGACCTAGGGTTAGGGTTATGTTGGGGGCTAGGTTTAGAGATCCGGTTAGGGTTACGATTGGACCTAGGGTTAGGGTTATGTTTAGGGCTAGGTTTAGAGATCCGGTTAGGGTTACGATTGGACCTAGGGTTAGGGTTAGGTTGAGGGCTAGGGTTAGAGGTCCGGTTAGGGTTACGATTGGACCTAGGGTTAGGGTTATGTTGAGGGCTAGGTTTAGAGAGACGGTTAGGGTACGATTGGACCTAGGGTTAGGGTTAGGTTGAGGGCTAGGGTTAGAGATCCGGTTAGGGTTACGATTGGACCTAGGGTTAGGGTTATGTTGAGGACTAGGGTTAGAGATCCGGTTAGGGTTACGATTGGACCTAGTGTTAGGGTTATGTTGAGGACTAGGGTTAGAGATCCTGTTAGGGTTACGATTGGACCTAGGGTTAGGGTTATGTTGAGGGCTAAGTTTAGAGATCCGGTTAGGGTTACGATTGGACCTAGGGTTAGGGTTATGTTGAGGGATAGGGTTAGCGGACCGGTTAGGGTTACGATTGGACCTAGTGTTAGGGTTATGTTGAGGAGTAGGGTTAGAGATCCTGTTAGGGTTACGATTGGACCTAGGGTTAGGGTTATGTTGAGGGCTAGGGTTAGAGATCCGGTTAGGGTTACGATTGGACCTAGGGTTAGGGTTATGTTGAGGGCTAGGGTTAGAGGTCCGGTTAGGGTTACGATTGGACCTAGGGTTAGGGTTATGTTGAGGACTAGGGTTAGAGATCCGGTTAGGGTTACTATTGGACCTAGGGTTAGGGTTATGTGGAGGGCTAGGGTTAGAGATCCGGTTTGGGTTACGATTGGACCTAGGGTTAGGGTTATGTTGAGGGCTAGGGTTAGAGATCCGGTTAGGGTTACGATTGGACCTATGGTTAGGGTTATGTTGAGGACTAGGGTTGGAGATCCGGTTAGGGTTACGATTGGACCTAGTGTTAGGGTTATGTTGAGGACTAGGGTTAGAGATCCTGTTAGGGTTACGATTGGACCTAGGGTTAGGGTTATGTTGAGGGCTAAGTTTAGAGATCCGGTTAGGGTTAAGATTGGACCTAGGGTTAGGGTTATGTTGAGGGATAGGGTTAGCGGACCGGTTAGGGTTACGATTGGACCTAGTGTTAGGGTTATGTTGAGGAGTAGGGTTAGAGATCCTGTTAGGGTTACGATTGGACCTAGGGTTAGGGTTATGTTGAGGGCTAGGGTTAGAGATCCGGTTAGGGTTACGATTGGACCTAGGGTTAGGGTTATGTTGAGGGCTAGGGTTAGAGGTCCGGTTAGGGTTACGATTGGACCTAGTGTTAGGGTTATGTTGAGGACTAGGGTTAGAGATCCGGTTAGGGTTACTATTGGACCTAGGGTTAGGGTTATGTGGAGGGCTAGGTTTAGAGATCCGGTTTGGGTTACGATTGGACCTAGGGTTAGGGTTATGTTGAGGGCTAGGGTTAGAGATCTGGTTAGGGTTACGATTTGACCTAGGGTTAGGGTTATGTTGAGTCCTAGCGTTAGAGATCCGGTTAGGGTTACGATTGGACCTAGGGTTAGGGTTATGTTGAGGGCTAGGGTTAGAGATCCGGTTAGGGTTACTATTGGACCTAGGGTTAGGGTTATGTTGAGGCCTAGCGTTAGAGATCCGGTTAGGGTTACGATTGGACCTAAGGTTAGGTTTATGTTGAGGGCTAGGGTTAGAGATCCGGTTAGGGTTACGATTGGACCTGGGTTAGGGTTATGTTGAGGGCTAGGGTTAGAGATCCGGTTAGGGTTACGATTGGACCTAGGGTTAGGGTTATGTTGAGGGCCAGGGTTAGAGATCCGGTTAGGGTTACGATTGGACCTAGGGTTAGGGTTATATTGAAGGCTAGGGTTAGAGATCCGGTTAGGGTTACGATTGGACCTAGGGTTAGGGTTATGTTGAGGCCTAGCGTTAGAGATCCGGTTAGGGTTACGATTCGACCTAGGGTTAGGGATATGTTGAGGGCTAGGGTTAGAGATCCGGTTAGGGTTACGATTGGACCTAGGGTTAGGGTTATGTTGAGGGCTAGGGTTAGAGATCCGGTTAGGGCTACGATTGGACCTAGGGTTAGGGTAATGTTGAGGGCTAGGTTTAGAGATCCGGTTAGGGTTACGATTGGACCTAGCGTTAGGGTTATTTTGAGGGCTAGGTTTAGAGAGATGGTTAGGGTTACGAGTAGACCTAGGGTTACGGTTATTTTGAGGGCTAGGTATAGAGAGACGGTTAGGGTTACGATTGGACCTAGGGAAGGGTTATGTTGAGGGCTAGGTTTAGAGAGACGGTTAGGGCACGATTGGACCTAGGGTTAGGGTTATGTTGAGGGGTACGGTTAGATATCCGGTTAGGGTTACTATTGGACCTAGGATTAGGTTTATGTTGAGGGCTAGGTTTAGAGAGACGGTTAGGGTTACGATTGGACCTAGGGTTAGGGTTATGTTGAGGGCTAGGGTTAGAGTTCCTGTTAGAGTTACTATTGGACCTAGGGTTAGGGTTATGTTGGGGGCTAGGTTTAGAGATCCGGTTAGGGTTACGATTGGACCTAGTGTTAGGGTTATGTTGAGGACTAGGGTTAGAGATCCTGTTAGGGTTACGATTGTACCTAGGGTTAGGGTTATGTTGAGGGCTAGGTTTAGAGATCCGGTTAGGGTTATTGGACCTAGGGTTAGGGTTATATTGATGGATAGGGTTAGCGGACCGGTTAGGGTTACGATTGGACCTACTGTTAGGGTTATGTTGAGGACTAGGGTTAGAGATCCTGTTAGGGTTACGATTGGACCTAGGCTTAGGGTTATGTTGAGGGCTAGGGTTAGAGATCCGGTTAGGGTTACGATTGGACCTAGAGGTAGGGTTATGTTGAGAGCTAGGGTTAGAGATCCAATTAGGGTTACGATTGTACCTAGGGTTAGGGTTATGTTTAGGGCTATGGTTAGAGATCCGGTTAAGGTTACGATTGGACCTAGGGTTAGGGTTATGTTTAGGGCTAGGGTTAGAGATCCGGTTAGGGTTACGATTGGACCTAGGGTTTGGGTTATGTTGAGGGCTAGGTTTACAGAGACGGTTAGGATACGATTGGACCTAGGGTTAGGGTTATGTTGTGGGCTAGGGTTAGAGATCCGGGTAGGGTTACGATTGGACCTAGGGTTAGGGTTATGTTGAGGGCTAGGGTTAGACATTCGGTTAGGGCTACGATTGGACCTAGGGTTAGGGTTATGTTGAGGGCTAGAGTTAGAGATCCGGTTAGGGTTACGATTGGACCTAGGGTTAGGTTTATGTTGAGGGCTAGGGTTAGAGATCCGGTTAGGGTTACGATTGGACCTAGGGTTAGGTTTATGTTGAGGGCTATGGTTCGAGATCCGTTTAGGGTTAAGATTGGACCTATGGTTAGGGTTATGTTGAGGGCTAGGGTTAGAGATCCGGTTAGGGTTACGATTGGACCTAGGGTTAGGGTTATGTTGAGGGCTAGGATTAGAGATCCGGTTAGGGTTACGATTGGACCTAGGGTTAGGGTTATGTTGAGAGCTAGGGTTAGAGATCCAATTAGGGTTACGATTGTACCTAGGGTTAGGGTTATGTTGAGGGCTATGGTTAGAAATCCGGTTAAGGTTACGATTGGACCTAGGGTTAGGGTTATGTTGAGGGCTAGGTTAAGAGAGACGGTTAGGGTTACGATTGGACCTAGGTTTTGGGTTATGTTGAGGACGAGGGTTAGAGATCCGGTTAGGGTTACTATTGGACCTAGGGTTAGGGTTATGTTGTGGGCTAGGGTTAGAGATCCGGGTAGGGTTAAGATTGGACCTAGGGTTAGGGTTATGTTGAGGGCTAGGTTTCGATTTCCGGTTAGGGTTACGATTTGACCTAGGGTTAGGGTTATGTTAAGTCCTAGCGTTAGAGATCCGGTTAGGGTTACGATTGGACCTAGGGTTAGGGTTATGTTGAGGGCTATGGTTCGAGATCCGGTTAGGGTTAAGATTGGACCTATGGTTAGGTTTATGTTGAGGGCTAGGGTTAGAGATCCGGTTAGGGTTACGATTGGACCTAGGGTTAGGGTTATGTTGAGGGCTAGGGTTAGAGATCCGGTTAGGGTTACGATTGGACCTAGGGTTAGGGTTATGTTGAGGGCTAGGGTTAGAGATCCGGTTAGGGTTACGATTGGACCTAGGGTTAGGGTTATGTTGAGGGCTAGGGTTAGAGATCCGGTTAGGGTTACGATTGGACCTAGGGTTAGGGTTATGTTGAGGGCTAGGGTTAGAGATCCGGTTAGGGTTACGATTGGACCTAGGGTTAGGGTTATGTTGAGGGCCAGGGTTAGAGATCCGGTTAGGGTTACGATTGGACCTAGGGTTAGGGTTATATTGAGGGCTAGGGTTAGAGATACGGTTAGGGTTACGATTGGACCTAGGGTTAGGGTTATGTTGAGGCCTAGCGTTAGAGATCCGGTTAGGGTTACGATTGGACCTAGGGTTAGGGTTATGTTGAGGGCTAGGGTTAGAGATCCGGTTAGGGCTACGATTGGACCTAGGGTTAGGGTTATGTTGAGGGCTAGGGTTAGAGATCCGGTTAGGGCTACGATTGGACCTAGGGTTAGGGTAATGTTGAGGGCTAGGTTTAGAGATCCGGTTAGGGTTACGATTGGACCTAGCGTTAGGGTTATTTTGAGGGCTAGGTTTAGAGAGATGGTTAGGGTTACGAGTAGACCTAGGCTTACGGTTATTTTGAGGGCTAGGTATAGAGAGACGGTTAGGGTTACGATTGGACCTAGTGTTAGGGTTATGTTGAGGGCTAGGTTTAGAGAGACGGTTAGGGTACGATTGGACCTAGGGTTAGGGTTATGTTGAGGGGTACGGTTAGATATCCGGTTAGGGTTACGATTGGACCTAGGGTTAGGGTTATGTTGAGGGATAGGGTTAGCGGACCGGTTAGGGTTACGATTGGACCTAGTGTTAGGGTTATGTTGAGGACTAGGGTTAGAGATCCTGTTAGGGTTACGATTGGACCTAGGCTTGGGGTTATGTTGAGGGCTAGGGTTAGAGATCCGGTTAGGGTTACGATTGGACCTAGAGGTAGGGTTATGTTGAGAACTAGGGTTAGAGATCCAATTAGGGTTACGATTGTACCTAGGGTTAGGGTTATGTTTAGGGCTATGGTTAGAAATCCGGTTAAGGTTACGATTGGCCCTAGGGTTAGGGTTATGTTTAGGGCTAGGGTTAGAGATCCGGTTAGGGTTACGATTGGACCTAGGGTTTGGGTTATGTTGAGGGCTAGGTTTACAGAGACGGTTAGGGTACTATTGGACCTAGGGTTAGGGTTATGTTGTGGGCTAGGGTTAGAGATCCGGGTAGGGTTACGATTGGACCTAGGGTTAGGGTTATGTTGAGGGCTAGGGTTAGACATTCGGTTAGGGCTACGATTGGACCTAGGGTTAGGGTTATGTTGAGGGCTAGTTTTAGAGATCCGGTTAGGGTTAAGATTGGACCTATGGTTAGGGTTATGTTGAGGGCTAGAGTTAGAGATCCGGTTAGGGTTACGATTGGACCTAGGGTTAGGTTTATGTTGAGGGCTAGGGTTAGAGATCTGGTTAGGGTTACGATTGGACCTAGGGTTAGGGTTATGTTGAGGGCTATGGTTCGAGATCCGTTTAGGGTTAAGATTGGACCTATGGTTAGGGTTATGTTGAGGGCTAAGGTTAGAGATCCGGTTAGGGTTACGATTGGACCTAGGGTTAGGGTTATGTTGAGGGCTAGGATTAGAGATCCGGTTAGGGTTACGATTGGACCTAGGGTTAGGGTTATGTTGAGAGCTAGGGTTAGAGATCCAATTAGGGTTACGATTGTACCTAGGGTTAGGGTTATGTTGAGGGCTATGGTTAGAGATCCGGTTAAGGTTACGATTGGACCTAGGGTTAGGGTTATGTTTAGGGCTAGGTTTAGAGAGACGGTTAGGGTTACGATTGGACCTAGGGTTTGGGTTATGTTGAGGACTAGGTTTAGAGAGACGGTTAGGGTACGATTGGACCTAGGGTTAGGGTTATGT
Source organism: Miniopterus natalensis (assembly GCF_054644295.1). Classification (NCBI taxonomy): domain Eukaryota; kingdom Metazoa; phylum Chordata; class Mammalia; order Chiroptera; family Miniopteridae; genus Miniopterus; species Miniopterus natalensis. The sequence continues at coordinate 90,317,418 of NC_142082.1, read as the reverse complement.
TGTGGGCTAGGGTTGGAGATCCGGGTAGGGTTAAGATTGGACCTAGGGTTAGGGTTATGTTGAGGGCTAGGTTTCGATTTCCGGTTAGGGTTACGATTGGACCTAGGGTTAGGGTTATGTTGAGGGCTAGGTTTAGAGTTCCGGTTAGTGTTACGATTGGACCTAGGGTTAGGGTTATGTTGAGGGCTATGGTTCGAGATCCGGTTAGGGTTAAGATTGGACCTATGGTTAGGGTTATGTTGAGGGCTAGGGTTAGAGATCCGGTTAGGGTTATGATTGGACCTAGGGTTAGGTTTATGTTGAGGGCTAGGGTTAGAGATCCGGTTAGGGTTACGATTGGACCTAGGGTTAGGGTTATGTTGAGGGCTAGGGTTAGAGATCCGGTTAGGGTTACGATTGGACCTAGGGTTAGGGTTATGTTGAGGGCTAGGGTTAGAGGTCCGGTTAGGGTTACGATTGTACCTAGGGTTAGGGTTATGTTGAGGACTAGGTTTAGGGATCCGGTTAGGGTTACTATTGGACCTAGGTTTAGGGTTATGTTGACGGCTAGGGTTAGAGATCCGGTTAGGTTTACGATTGGACCTAGGGTTAGGGTTATGTTGAGGGCTAGGGTTAGAGATCCGGTTAGGGTTACGATTGGACCTAGGGTTAGGGTTATGTTGAGGGCTAGGGTTAGAGATCCTGTTAGGGTTACGATTGGACCTAGGGTTAGGGTTATGTTGAGGGCTATGGTTAGAGATCCGGTTAGGGTTAAGATTGGACCTATGGTTAGGGTTATGTTGAGGGCTAGGGTTAGAGATCCAATTAGGGTTACGATTGTACCTAGGGTTAGGGTTATGTTTAGGGCTATGGTTAGAGATCCGGTTAAGGTTATTATTGGACCTAGGGTTAGGGTTATGTTGAGGGGTAGGGTTAGAGATCCGGTTAAGGTTACGATTGGACCTAGGGTTAGGGTTATGTTGAGGGCAGGGTTTAGAGATCTGGTTAGGGTTACGATTGGACCTAGGGTTAGGGTTATGTTGAGGCCTAGCGTTATAGATCCGGTTAGGGTTACGATTGGACCTAGCGTTAGGGTTATGTTGAGGCCTAGCATTATAGATCCGGTTAGGGTTACTATTGGACCTACGGTTAGGGTTATGTTGAGGGCTAGGGTTAGAGATCCGGTTAGGGTTACGATTGGACCTAGGGTTAGGGTTATGTTGAGGGCTAGGGTTAGACATCCGGTTAGGGCTACGATTGGACCTAGGGTTAGGGTTATGTTGAGGGCTAGGTTTAGAGATCCGGTTAGGGTTAAGATTGGACCTATGGTTAGGGTTATGTTGAGGGCTAGGGTTAGAGATCCGGTTAGGATTACGATTGGACCTAGGGTTAGGTTTATGTTGAGGGCTAGGGTTAGAGAACTGGTTAGGGTTACGATTGGACCTAGGGTTAGGGTTATGTTGACGGCTATGGTTAGAGATCCGGTTAGGGTTAAGATTGGACCTATGGTTAGGGTTATGTTGAGGGCTAGCATTAGAGATCCGGTTAGGGTTACGATTGGACCTAGGGTTAGGGTTATGTTGAGGCCTAGCATTAGACATCCGGTTAGGGTTACGATTGGACCTAGGGTTAGGGTTATGTTGAGGGCTAGGGTTAGAGATCCTGTTAGGGTTACGATTGGACCGAGGGTTAGGGTTATGTTGAGGGCTATGGTTAGAGATCCGGTTAGGGTTAAGATTGGACCTATGGTTAGGGTTATGTTGAGGGCTAGGTTTAGAGATCCGGTTAGGTTTACGATTGGACCTAGGGTTAGGTTTATGTTGAGGGCTAGGGTTAGAGATCCGGTTAGGGTTACGATTGGACATAGGGTTAGGGTTATGTTGAGGGCTAGGGTTAGAGATCCGGTTAGGGTTATGATTGGACCTAGGATTAGGGTTATGTTGAGAGCTAGGGTTAGAGATCCAATTAGGGTTACGATTATACCTAGGGTTAGGGTTATGTTTAGGGCTATGGTTAGAGATCCGGTTAAGGTGACGATTGGACCTAGGGTTAGGGTTATGTTCAGGGCTAGGTTTAGAGAGACGGTTAGTGTTACAATGGGACCTAGGGTTTGGGTTATGTTGAGGGCTAGGGTTAGAGATCTGGTTAGGGTTACGATTGGACCTAGGGTTAGGGTTATGTTGACGGCTATGGTTAGAGATCCGGTTAGGGTTAAGATTGGACCTATGGTTAGGGTTATGTTGAGGGCTAGGGTTAGAGATCCGGTTAGGGTTACGATTGGACCTAGGGTTAGGGTTATGTTGAGGCCTAGCGTTAGAGATCCGGTTAGGGTTACGATTGGACCTAGGGTTAGGGTTATGTTGAGGGCTAGGGTTAGAGGTCCGGTTAGGGTTACGATTGTACCTAGGGTTAGGGTTATGTTGAGGACTAGGTTTAGGGATCCGGTTAGGGTTACTATTGGACCTAGGTTTAGGGTTATGTTGACGGCTAGGGTTAGAGATCCGGTTAGGTTTACGATTGGACCTAGGGTTAGGGTTATGTTGAGGGCTAGGGTTAGAGATCCGGTTAGGGTTACGATTGGACCTAGGGTTAGGGTTATGTTGAGGGCTAGGGTTAGAGATCCTGTTAGGGTTACGATTGGACCTAGGGTTAGGGTTATGTTGAGGGCTATGGTTAGAGATTCGGTTAGGGTTAAGATTGGACCTATGGTTAGGGTTATGTTGAGGGCTAGGGTTAGAGATCCAATTAGGGTTACGATTGTACCTAGGGTTAGGGTTATGTTTAGGGCTATGGTTAGAGATCCGGTTAAGGTTACTATTGGACCTAGGGTTAGGGTTATGTTCAGGGCTAGGTTTAGAGAGACGGTTAGTGTTACGATTGGACCTAGGGTTAGGGTTATGTTGAGGACTAGGGTTAGATATCCGGTTAGGGTTACTATTGGACCTAGGGTTAGGGTTATGTTGAGGGGTAGGGTTAGAGATCCGGTTAAGGTTACGATTGGACCTAGGGTTAGGGTTATGTTGAGGGCAGGGTTTAGAGATCTGGTTAGGGTTACGATTGGACCTAGGGTTAGGGTTATGTTGAGGCCTAGCGTTATAGATCCGGTTAGGGTTACGATTGGACCTAGCGTTAGGGTTATGTTGAGGCCTAGCATTATAGATCCGGTTAGGGTTACTATTGGACCTACGGTTAGGGTTATGTTGAGGGCTAGGGTTAGAGATCCGGTTAGGGTTACGATTGGACCTAGGGTTAGGGTTATGTTGAGGGCTAGGGTTAGACATCCGGTTAGGGCTACGATTGGACCTAGGGTTAGGGTTATGTTGAGGGCTAGGTTTAGAGATCCGGTTAGGGTTAAGATTGGACCTATGGTTAGGGTTATGTTGAGGGCTAGGGTTAGAGATCCGGTTAGGATTACGATTGGACCTAGGGTTAGGTTTATGTTGAGGGCTAGGGTTAGAGAACTGGTTAGGGTTACGATTGGACCTAGGGTTAGGGTTATGTTGACGGCTATGGTTAGAGATCCGGTTAGGGTTAAGATTGGACCTATGGTTAGGGTTATGTTGAGGGCTAGCATTAGAGATCCGGTTAGGGTTACGATTGGACCTAGGGTTAGGGTTATGTTGAGGCCTAGCATTAGACATCCGGTTAGGGTTACGATTGGACCTAGGGTTAGGGTTATGTTGAGGGCTAGGGTTAGAGATCCTGTTAGGGTTACGATTGGACCGAGGGTTAGGGTTATGTTGAGGGCTATGGTTAGAGATCCGGTTAGGGTTAAGATTGGACCTATGGTTAGGGTTATGTTGAGGGCTAGGTTTAGAGATCCGGTTAGGTTTACGATTGGACCTAGGGTTAGGTTTATGTTGAGGGCTAGGGTTAGAGATCCGGTTAGGGTTACGATTGGACATAGGGTTAGGGTTATGTTGAGGGCTAGGGTTAGAGATCCGGTTAGGGTTATGATTGGACCTAGGATTAGGGTTATGTTGAGAGCTAGGGTTAGAGATCCAATTAGGGTTACGATTATACCTAGGGTTAGGGTTATGTTTAGGGCTATGGTTAGAGATCCGGTTAAGGTGACGATTGGACCTAGGGTTAGGGTTATGTTCAGGGCTAGGTTTAGAGAGACGGTTAGTGTTACAATGGGACCTAGGGTTTGGGTTATGTTGAGGGCTAGGGTTAGAGATCTGGTTAGGGTTACGATTGGACCTAGGGTTAGGGTTATGTTGACGGCTATGGTTAGAGATCCGGTTAGGGTTAAGATTGGACCTATGGTTAGGGTTATGTTGAGGGCTAGGGTTAGAGATCCGGTTAGGGTTACGATTGGACCTAGGGTTAGGGTTATGTTGAGGCCTAGCGTTAGAGATCCGGTTAGGGTTACGATTGGACCTAGGGTTAGGGTTATGTTGAAGGCTAGGGTTAGAGACCGGTCAGGGCTACGATTGGACCTAAGGTTAGGGTTATGTTGAGGGCTAGGGTTAGACATCCGGTTAGGGCTACGATTGGACCTAGGGTTAGGGTTATGTTGAGGGCTAGGTTTAGAGATCCGTTTAGGGTTACGATTGGACCTAGGGTTAGGGTTATGTTGAGGGCTAGGGTTAGAGATCCGGTTAGTGTTACGATTGGACCTAGGGTTAGGGTTATGTTGAGGACTAGGGTTAGAGACCCGGTTAGGGTTACTATTGGACCTAGGGTTAGGGTTATGTTGAGGGCTAGGGTTAGAGATCCGGTTAGGGTTACGATTGGACCTAGGGTTAGGGTTATGTTGAGGGCTAGGGTTAGAGATCTGGTTAGGGTTTCGATTGGACCTAGGGTTAGGGTTATGTTGAGGCCTAGCGTTAGAGATCCGGTTAGGGTTACGATTGGACCATGGGTTAGGGTTATGTTGAGAGCTAGGTTTAGAGATCCGGTTAGGGTTACGATTGGACCTAGACTTAGGGTTATGTTGAGGGCTAGGGTTAGACATCCGGTTAGGGCTACGATTGGGCCTAGGGTTAGGGTTATGTTGAGGGCTAGGGTTAGAGATCCGGTTAGGGTTACGATTGGACCTAGGGTTAGGGTTATGTTTAGGGCTAGGGTTAGAGATCCGGTTAGGGTTACGATTGGACCTAGGGTTAGTGTTATGTTGAGGCCTAGCGTTATAGATCCGGTTAGGGTTACGATTGGACCTAGGGTTAGGGTTATGTTGAGGGCTAGGGTTAGAGATCTGGTTAGGGTTACAATTGGACCTAGGGTTAGGGTTATGTTGAGGGCTAGAGTTAGAGATCCGGTTAGTGTTAGGATTGGACCTAGGGTTAGGGTTATGTTGAGGACTAGGGTTAGAGATCTGGTTAGGGTTACTATTGGACCTAGGGTTAGGGTTATGTTGAGGGCTAGGGTTAGAGATCCGGTTAGGGTTACGATTGGACCTAGGGTTAGGGTAATGTTGAGGGCAGGGTTTAGAGATCTGGTTAGGGTTACGATTGGACCCAGGGTTAGTGTTATGTTGAGGCCTAGCGTTATAGATCCGGTTAGGGTTACGATTGGACCTAGGGTTAGGGTTATGTTGAGGGCTAGGGTTAGAGATCCGGTTAGGGTTACGATTGGACCTAGGGTTAGGGTTATGTTGAGGGCTAGGGTTAGACATCCAGTCAGGGCTACGATTGGACCTAGGGTCAGGGTTATGTTGAGGGCTAGGTTTAGAGATCCGGTTAGGGTTACGATCGGACCTAGGGTTAGGGTTATGTTGAGGACTAGGGTTAGAGATCCAATTAGGGTTACGATTGTACCTAGGGTTAGGGTTATGTTGAGGGATAGAGTTAGAGATCCAGTTAGGGTTACGATTGGACCTAGGGTTAGGGTTATGTTGAGGCCTAGCGTTAGAGATCCGGTTAGGGTTACGATTGGACCTAGGGTTAGGGTTATGTTGAGGGCTAGGGTTAGAGATCCGGTTAGGGTTACGATTGGACCTAGGGTTAGGGTTATGTTGAGGGCTAGGGTTAGACATCCGGTTAGGGCTACGATTGGACCTAGGGTTAGGGTTATGTTGAGGGCTAGGTTTAGAGATCCGGTTAGGGTTAACATTGGACCTATGGTTAGGGTTATGTTGAGGGCTAGAGTTAGAGATCCGGTTAGGGTTACGATTGGACCTAGGGTTAGGTTTATGTTGAGGGCTAGGGTTAGAGATCTGGTTGGGTTACGATTGGACCTAGGGTTAGGGTTATGTTGAGGGCTATGGTTAGAGATCCGGTTAGGTTTAAGATTGGACCTATGGTTAGGGTTATGTTGAGGGCTAGAGTTAGAGATCCGGTTAGGGTTAACATTGGACCTAGGGTTAGGGTCATGTTGAGGCCCAGCGTTAGAGATCCGGTTAGGGTTACGATTGGACCTAGGGTTAGGGTTATGTTGAGGGCTAGGGTTAGAGATCCGGTTAGGGTTACGATTGGACCTAGGGTTAGGGTTATGTTGAGGGCTAGGGTTAGAGATCCGGTTAGGTCTACGATAGGACCTAGGGTTAGGGTTATGTTGAGGGCTAGGTTTAGAGATCCGGTTAGGGTTACGATTGGACCTAGGGTTAGGTTTATGTTGAGGGCTAGGGTTAGAGATCCTGTTAGGGTTACGATTGGACCTAGGGTTAGGGTTATGTTGAGGGCTATGGTTAGAGATCCGGTTAAGGTGACGATTGGACCTAGGGTTAGGGTTATGTTCAGGGCTAGGTTGAGAGACGGTTAGTGTTACAATGGGACCTAGGGTTTGGGTTATGTTGAGGGCTAGGTTTAGAGAGACGGTTAGGGTACGATTGGACATAGGGTTAGGGTTATGTTGTGGGCTAGGGTTAGAGATCCGGTTAGGGTTACGATTGGACCTAGGGTTAGGGTTATGCTGAGGGCTAGGTTTAGAGATCCGGTTAGGGTTACGATTGGACCTAGGGTTAGGGTTATGTTGAGGGCTAGATTTAGAGATCCGGTTAGTGTTACGATTGGACCTAGGGTTAGGGTTATGTTGAGGGCTAGGGTTAGAGATCTGGTTAGGGTTACAATTGGACCTAGGGTTAGGGTTATGTTGAGGGCTAGAGTTAGAGTTCCGGTTAGTGTTACGATTGGACCTAGGGTTAGGGTTATGTTGAGGACTAGGGTTAGAGTTCTGGTTAGGGTTACTATTGGACCTAGGGTTAGGGTTATGTTGAGGGCTAGGGTTAGAGATCCGGTTAGGGTTACGATTGGACCTAGGGTTAGGGTAATGTTGAGGGTAGGGTTTAGAGATCTGGTTAGGGTTACGATTGGACCCAGGGTTAGTGTTATGTTGAGGCCTAGCGTTATAGATCCGGTTAGGGTTACGATTGGACCTAGGGTTAGGGTTATGTTGAGGGCTAGGGTTAGAGATCCGGTTAGGGTTACGATTGGACCTAGGGTTAGGGTTATGTTGAGGACTAGGGTTAGAGATCCGGTTAGGGTTACTATTGGACCTAGGGTTAGGGTTATGTTGAGGGCTAGGGTTAGAGATCCGGTTAGGGTTACGATTGGACCTAGGGTTAGGGTAATGTTGAGGGCAGGGTTTAGAGATCTTTTTAGGGTTACGATTGGACCCAGGGTTAGTGTTATGTTGAGGCCTAGCGTTATAGATCCGGTTGGGGTTACGATTGGACCTAGGGTTAGGGTTATGTTGAGGGCTAGGGTTAGAGATCCGGTTAGGGTTACGATTGGACCTAGGGTTAGGGTTATGTTGAGGGCTAGGTTTAGAGATCCGGTTAGGGTTAAGATTGGACCTATGGTTAGGGTTATGTTGAGGGCTAGGGTAGAGATCCAATTAGGGTTACGATTGCACCTAGGGTTAGGGTTATGTTGAGGGCTAGGGTTAGAGATCCGGTTAGGGTTACGATTGGACCTATGCTTAGGGTTATGTTGAGGGCTAGAGTTAGAGATCCAGTTAGGGTTACGATTGGACCTAGGGTTAGGGTTATGTTGAGGCCTAGCGTTAGAGATCCGGTTAGGGTTACGATTGGACCTAGGGTTAGGGTTATGTTGAGGGCTAGGTTTAGACATCCGGTTAGGGCTACGATTGGACCTAGGGTTAGGGTTATGTTGAGGGCTACGTTTAGAGATCCGGTTAGGTTAAGATTGGACCTATGGTTAGGGTTATGTTGAGGGCTAGAGTTAGAGATCCGGTTAGGGTTACGATTGGACCTAGGGTTAGGTTTATGTTGAGGGCTAGGGTTAGAGATCTGGTTAGGGTTACGATTGGACCTAGGGTTAGGGTTATGTTGAGGGCTATGGTTAGAGATCCAATTAGGGTTACGATTGTACCTAGGGTTAGGGTTATGTTAAGGGCTAGGGTTAGAGAACCGGTTAGGGTTACGATTGGACCTAGGGTTAGGGTTATGTTTAGGGTAGGTTTAGAGATCCAGTTAGGTTTACGATTGGACCTAGGGTTAGGGTTATGTTGAGGGCTAGGTTTAGAGAGACGGTTAGGGTACGATTGGACCTAGGGTTAGGGTTATGTTGAGGGCTAGGGTTAGAGATCCGGTTAGGGTTACGATTGGACCTAGGGTTAGGGTTATGTTGAGGGCTAGTGTTAGAAATCCGGTTAGGGTTACTATTGGACCTAGGGTTAGGCTTAGGTTGAGGGCTAGGGTTAGAGTTCCGGTTAGGATTACGATTGGACCTAGGGATAGGGTTATGTTGAGGGCTAGAGTTAGAGATCCGGTTAGGGCTACGATTGGACCTAGGGTTAGGGTTAATTTGAGGGCTAGGTTTAGAGATCCGGTTAGGTTTAAGATTGGACCTATAGTTAGGGTTATGTTGAGGGCTAGAGTTAGAGATCCGGTTAGGGTTACGATTGGACCTAGGGTTAGGTTTATGTTGAGGGCTAGGGTTAGAGATATGGTTAGGGTTACGATTGGACCTAGGGTTAGGGTTATGTTGAGGGCTATGGTTAGAGATCCAATTAGGGTTATGATTGTACCTAGGGTTAGGGTTATGTTAAGGGCTAGGGTTAGAGAACCGGTTAGGGTTACGATTGGACCTAGGGTTAGGGTTATGTTTAGGGTAGGTTTAGAGATCCAGTTAGGTTTACGATTGGACCTTGGGTTAGGGTTATGTTGAGGGCTAGGTTTAGAGATACGGTTAGGGTACGATTGGACCTATGGTTAGGGTTATGTTGAGGGCTAGGTTTAGAGAGACGGTTAGGGTACGATTGGACCTCGGGTTAGGGTTATGTTGAGGGCTAGAGTTAGAGATTTGGTTAGGGTTACAATTGGACCTAGGGTTAGGGTTATGTTGAGGGCTAGAGTTAGAGATCCGGTTAGTGTTACGATTGGACCTAGGGTTAGGGTTATGTTGAGGACTAGGTTTAGAGATCCGGTTAGGGTTACTATTGGACCTAGGGTTAGGGTTATGTTGAGGGCTAGGGTTAGAGATCCGGTTAGGGTTTCGATTGGACCTAGGGTTAGGGTAATGTTGAGGGCAGGGTTTAGAGATCTTGTTAGGGTTACGATTGGACCCAGGGTTAGTGTTATGTTGAGGCCTAGCGTTATAGATCCGGTTAGGGTTACGATTGGACCTAGGGTTAAGGTTATGTTGAGGGCTAGGGTTAGAGATCCGGTTAGGGTTAAAATTGGACCTATGGTTAGGGTTATGTTGAGGGCTAGGGTAGAGATCCAATTAGGGTTACGATTGCACCTAGGGTTAGGGTTATGTTGAGGGCTAGGGTTAGAGATCCGGTTAGGGTTACGATTGGACCTATGGTTAGGGTTATGTTGAGGGCTAGAGTTAGAGATCCAGTTAGGGTTACGATTGGACCTAGGGTTAGGGTTATGTTGAGGCCTAGCGTTAGAGATCCGGTTAGGGTTACGATTGGACCTAGGGTTAGGGTTATGTTGAGGGCTAGGGTTAGACATCCGTTTAGGGCTACGATTGGACCTAGGGTTAGGGTTATGTTGAGGGCTAGGTTTAGAGATCCGGTTAGGGTTAAGATTGGACCTATGGTTAGGGTTATGTTGAGGGCTAGAGTTAGAGATCCGGTTAGGGTTACGATTGGACCTAGGGTTAGGTTTATGTTGAGGGCTAGGGTTAGAGATCCGGTTAGGGTTACGATTGGACCTAGGGTTAGGGTTATGTAGAGGGTTAGAGTTAGAGATCCGGTTAGGGTTACGATTGGACCTAGGGTTAGGGTTATGTTGAGGACTAGGGTTAGGGATCCGGTTAGGGTTACTATTGGACCTAGGGTTAGGGTTATGTTGACGGCTAGGGTTAGAGATCCGGTTAGGGTTACGATTGGACCTAGGGTTAGGGTTATGTTGAGGGCTAGGGTTAGAGATCTGGTTAGGGTTACGATTGGACCTAGGGTTAGGGTTATGTTGAGGCCTAGCGTTAGAGATCCGGCTAGGGTTACGATTGGACCTAGGGTTAGGCTTATGTTGAGGGCTAGGGTTAGAGATCCGGTTAGGGTTACGATTGGACCTAGGGTTAGGGTTATGTTGAGGGCTAGGGTTAGAGATCTGGTTAGGGTTACGATTGGACCTAGGGTTAGGGTTATGTTGAGGCCTAGCGTTAGAGATCCGGCTAGGGTTACGATTGGACCTAGGGTTAGGCTTATGTTGAGGGCTAGGGTTAGAGATCCGGTTAGGGCTACGATTGGACCTAGGGTTAGGGTTATGTTGAGGGCTAGGTTTAAAGATCCGGTTAGGGTTACTATTGGACCTAGGGTTAGGCTTAGGTTGAGGGCTAGGGTTAGAGTTCCGGTTAGGATTACGATTGGACCTAGGGTTAGGGTTATGTTGAGGGCTAGAGTTAGAGATCCGGTTAGGGTTACGATTGGACCTAGGGTTAGGGTTATGTTGAGGGCTAGGGTTAGAGATCCAATTAGGGTTACGATTGTACCTAGAGTTAGGGTTATGTTGGGGGCTAGGGTTAGAGATCCGGTTAGGGTTACGATTGGACCTAGGGTTAGGGTTATGTTGAGGGCTAGGTTTAGAGAGACGGTTAGGGTACGATTGGACCTAGGGTTAGGGTTATGTTGAGGTCTAGGGTTAGAGATCCGGTAAGTATTACGATTGGACATAGGGTTAGGGATATGTTGAGGGCTAGGTTTAGAGATCCGGTTAGGGTTACGATTGGACCTAGGGTTAGGGTTATGTTGAGGGCTAGGTTTAGAGATCCGGTTAGGGTTACGATTGGACCTAGGGTTAGGGTTATGTTGAGGGCTAGGGTTAGAGATCCGGTTAGGGTTACGATTGGACCTAGGGTTAGGGTTATGTTGAGGGCTAGGGTTAGAGGTCCGGTTAGGGTTACGATTGGACCTAGGGTTAGGGTTATGTTGAGGGCTAGGTTTAGAGATCCGGTTAGGGTTAAGATTGGACTTATGGTTAGGGTTATGTTGAGGGCTATGGTTAGAGATCCGGTTAGGGTTAAGATTGGACCTATGGTTAGGGTTATGTTGAGGGCTAGGGTTAGAGATCCGGTTAGGTTTACGATTGGACCTAGGGTTAGGTTTATGTTGAGGGCTAGGGTTAGATATCCGGTTAGGGTTACAATTGGACATAGGGTTAGTGTTATGTTGAGGGCTAGGGTTAGAGATCCGGTTAGGGTTACAATTGGACATAGGGTTAGTCTTATGTTGAGGGCTAGGGTTAGAGATCCAATTAGGGTTACGCTTGTACCTAGAGTTAGGGTTATGTTGGGGGCTAGGGTTAGAGATCCGGTTAGGGTTACGATTGGACCTAGGGTTAGGGTTATGTTTAGGGCTAGGTTTAGAGAGACGGTTAGGGTACGATTGGACCTAGGGTTAGGGTTATGTTGAGGGCTAGGGTTAGAGATCCGGTAAGGATTACGATTGGACATAGGGTTAGGGTTATGTTGAGGGCTAGGTTTAGAGATCCGGTTAGGTTTAAGATTGGACCTAGGGTTAGGGTTATGTTGAGGGCTAGGGTTAGAGATCCGGTTAGGGTTACGATTGGACCTAGGGTTAGGGTCATGTTGAGGGCTAGGGTTAGAGATCCGGTTAGTGTTACGATTGGACCTAGGGTTAGGGTTATGTTGAGGACTAGGGTTAGAGATCCTGTTAGGGTTACTATTGGACCTAGGGTTAGTGTTATGTTGAGGGCTAGGGTTAGAGATCCGGTTAGGGTTACGATTGGACCTAGGGTTATTGTAATGTTGAGGGCAGGGTTTAGAGATCTGGTTAGGGTTACGATTGGACCCAGGGTTAGGGTTATGTTGAGGGCTAGGGTTAGAGATCCGGTTAGGGTTACGATTGGACCTAGGGTTAGGGTTATGTTGAGGGGTAGGGTTAGAGATCCGGTTAGGGTTAAGATTGGACCTATGGTTAGGGTTATGTTGAGGACTAGGGTTAGAGATCCAATTAGGGTTACGATTGCACCTAGGGTTAGGGTTATGTTGAGGGCTAGGGTTAGAGATCCGGTTAGGGTTACGATTGGACCTATGATTAGGGTTATGTTGAGGGCTAGAGTTAGAGATCCATTTAGGGTTACGATTGGTCCTAGGGTTAGGGTTATGTTGAGGCCTAGCGTTAGAGATCCGGTTAGGGTTACGATTGGACCTAGGGTTAGGGTTATGTTGAGGGCCAGGGTTAGAGATCCGGTTAGGGTTACGATTGGACCTAGGGTTAGGGTTATGTTAAGGGCTAGGGTTAGAGAACCGGTTAGGGTTACGATTGGACCTAGGGTTAGGGTTATGTTTAGGGTAGGTTTATAGATCCAGTTAGGTTTACGATTGGACCTTGGGTTAGGGTTATGTTGAGGGCTAGGTTTAGAGATACGGTTAGGGTACGATTGGACCTATGGTTAGGGTTATGTTGAGGGCTAGGTTTAGAGAGACGGTTAGGGTACGATTGGACCTAGGGTTAGGGTTATGTTGAGGGCTAGGGTTAGAGATCCGGTTAGGGTTACTATTGGACCTAGGGTTAGTGTTATGTTGAGGGCTAGGGTTAGAGATCCGGTTAGGGTTACGATTGGACCTAGGGTTAGGGTAATGTTGAGGGCAGGGTTTAGAGATCTGGTTAGGGTTACGATTGGACCCAGGGTTAGGGTTATGTTGAGGGCTAGGGTTAGAGATCCGGTTAGGGTTACGATTGGACCTAGGGTTAGGGTTATGTTGAGGGGTAGGGTTAGACATCCGGTTAGGGCTACGATTGGACCTAGGGTTAGGGTTATGTTGAGGGCTAGGTTTAGAGATCCGGTTACGGTTAAGATTGGACCTATGGTTAGGGTTATGTTGAGGGCTAGGGTAGAGATCCGGTTTGGGTTACGATTGGACCTAGGGTTAGGGTTATGTTGAGGACTAGGGTTAGAGATCCAATTAGGGTTACGATTGCACCTAGGGTTAGGGTTATGTTGAGGGCTAGGGTTAGAGATCCGGTTAGGGTTACGATTGGACCTATGGTTAGGGTTATGTTGAGGGCTAGAGTTAGAGATCCAGTTAGGGTTACGATTGGTCCTAGGGTTAGGGTTATGTTGAGGGCTAGGGTTAGAGATCCGGTTAGGGTTACGATTGGACCTAGGGTTAGCGTTATGTTGAGGGCTAGGGTTAGACATCCGGTTAGGGCTACGATTGAACCTAGGGTTAGGGTTATGTTGAGGGCTAGGTTTAGAGATCCGGTTAGGGTTAAAATTGGACCTATGGTTAGGGTTATGTTGAGGGCTAGGGTAGAGATCCAATTAGGGTTACGATTGCACCTAGGGTTAGGGTTATGTTGAGGGCTAGGGTTAGAGATCCGGTTAGGGTTACGATTGGACCTATGGTTAGGGTTATGTTGAGGGCTAGAGTTAGAGATCCAGTTAGGGTTACGATTGGACCTAGGGTTAGGGTTATGTTGAGGCCTAGCGTTAGAGATCCGGTTAGGGTTACAATTGGACCTAGGGTTAGGGTTATGTTGAGGGCTAGGGTTAGACATCCGGTTAGGGCTACGATTGGACCTAGGGTTAGGGTTATGTTGAGGGCTAGGTTTAGAGATCCGGTTAGGGTTAAGATTGGACCTATGGTTAGGGTTATGTTGAGGGCTAGGGTTAGAGATCTGGTTAGGGTTACGATTGGACCTAGGGTTAGGGTTATGTTGAGGGCTATGGTTAGAGATCCAATTAGGGTTACGATTGTACCTAGGGTTAGGGTTATGTTAAAGGCTAGGGTTAGAGAACCGGTTAGGGATACGATTGGACCTAGGGTTAGGGTTATGTTTAGGGTAGGTTTAGAGATCCAGTTAGGTTTACGATTGGACCTAGGGTTAGGGTTATGTTGAGGGCTAGGTTTAGAGAGACGGTTAGGGTACGATTGGACCTAGGGTTAGGGTTATGTTAAAGGCTAGGGTTAGAGAACCGGTTAGGGATACGATTGTACCTAGGGTTAGGGTTATGTTAAAGGCTAGGGTTAGAGAACCGGTTAGGGAAACGATTGGACCTAGGGTTAGGGTTATGTTGAGGGCTAGTGTTAGAGATCCGGTTAGGGTTACTATTGGACCTAGGGTTAGGCTTAGGTTGAGGGCTAGGGTTAGAGTTCCGGTTAGGGTTACGATTGGACCTAGGGTTAGGGTTATGTTGAGGGCTAGGGTTAGAGATCCAATTAGGGTTACGCTTGTACCTAGAGTTAGGGTTATGTTGGGGGCTAGGGTTAGAGATCCGGTTAGGGTTACGATTGGACCTAGGGTTAGGGTTATGTTTAGGGCTAGGTTTAGAGAGACGGTTAGGGTACGATTGGACCTAGGTTTAGGGTTATGTTGAGGGCTAGGGTTAGAGATCTGGTAAGGATTACGATTGGACATAGGGTTAGGGATATGTTGAGCGCTAGGTTTAGAGATCCGGTTAGGTTTCCGATTGGACCTAGGGTTAGGGTTATGTTGAGGGCTAGGGTTAGAGATCCGGTTAGGGTTACGATTGGACCTAGGGTTAGGGTTATGTTGAGGGCTAGGGTTAGAGGTCCGGTTAGGGTTACGATTGGACCTAGTGTTAGGGTTATGTTGAGGACTAGGGTTAGAGATCCTGTTAGGGTTACGATTGGACCTAGGGTTAGGGTTATGTTGAGGACTAGGGTTAGAGGTCCGGTTAGGGTTACGATTGGACCTAGGGTTAGGGTTATGTTGAGAGCTAGGGTTAGAGATCCAATTAGGGTTACGATTGTACCTAGGGTTAGGGTTATGTTGAGGGCTATGGTTAGAGATCCGGTTAAGGTTACGATTGGACCTAGGGTTAGGGTTATGTTTAGGGCTAGGGTTAGAGAGACGGTTAGGGTTACGATTGGACCTAGTGTTAGGGTTATGTTGAGGCCTAGCGTTAGAGATCCGTTTAGGGTTACGATTGGACATAGGGTTAGGGTTATGTTGAGGGCTAGGGTTAGAGATCCGGTTAGGGTTACGATTGGACCTAGATTTAGGGTTATGTTGAGGGCTAGGGTTAGACATCAGGTTAGGGCTACGATTGGACCTAGGGTTAGGGTTATGTTGAGGGCTAGGTTTAGAGATCCGGTTAGGGTTAAGATTGGACCTAGGGTTAGGGTTATGTAGAGGGCTAGAGTTAGAGATCCGGTTAGGGTTACGATTGGACCTAGGGTTAGGGTTATGTTGAGGACTAGGGTTAGGGATCCGGTTAGGGTTACTATTGGACCTAGGGTTAGGGTTATGTTGAGGGCTAGGGTTAGAGATCCGGTTAGGGTTACGATTCGACCTAGGGTTAGGGTTATGTTGAGGGCTAGGGTTAGAGATCTGGTTAGGGTTACGATTGGACCTAGGGTTAGGCTTAAGTTGAGGGCTAGGGTTAGAGATCCGGTTAGGGTTACGATTGGACCTAGGGTTAGGGTTATGTTGAGGGCTAGGGTTAGACATCCGGTTAGGGCTACGATTGGACCTAGGGTTAGGGTTATGTTGAGGGCTAGGTTTAGAGATCCGGTTAGGGTTACTATTGGACCTAGGGTTAGGCTTAGGTTGAGGGCTAGGGTTAGAGTTCCTGTTAGGATTACGATTGGACCTAGGGTTAGGGTTATGTTGAGGGCTAGAGTTAGAGATCCGGTTAGGGTTACGATTGGACCTAGGGTTAGGGTTATGTTGAGGGCTAGGGTTAGAGATCCAATTAGGATTACGATTGTACCTAGAGTTAGGGTTATGTTGGGGGCTAGGGTTAGAGATCCGGTTAGGGTTACGATTGGACCTAGGGTTAGGGTTATGTTTAGGGCTAGGTTTAGAGAGACGGTTAGGGTACGATTCGACCTAGGGTTAGGGTTATGTTGAGGGCTAGGGTTAGAGATCCGGTAAGGATTATGATTGGACATAGGGTTAGGGATATGTTGAGGGCTAGGTTTAGAGATCCGGTTAGGTTTACGATTGGACCTATGGTTAGGGTTATGTTGAGGGCTAGAGTTAGAGATCCGGTTAGGGTTACGATTGGACCTAGGGTTAGGTTTATGTTGAGGGCTAGGGTTAGAGATCCGGTTAGGGTTACGATTGGACCTAGGGTTAGGGTTATGTAGAGGGCTAGAGTTAGAGATCCGGTTAGGGTTACGATTGGACCTAGGGTTAGGGTTATGTTGAGTACTAGGGTTAGGGATCCGGTTAGGGTTACTATTGGACCTAGGGTTAGGGTTATGTTGAGGGCTAGGGTTAGAGATCCGGTTAGGGTTACGATTGGACCTAGGGTTAGGGTTATGTTGAGGCCTAGCGTTAGAGATCCGGCTAGGGTTACGATTGGACCTAGGGTTAGGCTTATGTTGAGGGCTAGGGTTAGAGATCCGGTTAGGGTTACGATTGGACCTAGGGTTAGGGTTATGTTGAGGGCTAGGGTTAGACATCCGGTTAGGGCTACGATTGGACCTAGGGTTAGGGTTATGTTGAGGGCTAGGTTTAGAGATCCGGTTAGGGTTACTATTGGACCTAGGGTTAGGCTTAGGTTGAGGGCTAGGGTTAGAGTTCCGGTTAGGATTACGATTGGACCTAGGGTTAGGGTTATGTTGAGGGCTAGAGTTAGAGATCCGGTTAGGGTTACGATTGGACTTGGGTTAGGGTTATGTTGAGGGCTAGGGTTAGAGATCCAATTAGGGTTACGATTGTACCTAGAGTTAGGGTTATGTTGGGGGCTAGGGTTAGAGATCCGGTTAGGGTTACGATTGGACCTAGGGTTAGGGTTATGTTTAGGGCTAGGTTTAGAGAGACGGTTAGGGTACGATTGGACCTAGGGTTAGGGTTATGTTGAGGGCTAGGGTTAGAGATCCGGTAAGGATTACGATTGGACATAGGGTTAGGGATATGTTGAGGGCTAGGTTTAGAGATCCGGTTAGGTTTACGATTGGACCTAGGGTTAGGGTTATGTTGAGGGCTAGGGTTAGAGATCCGGTTAGGGTTACGATTGGACCTAGGGTTAGGGTTATGTTGAGGGCTAGGGTTAGAGATCCGGTTAGGGTTACGATTGGACCTAGGGTTAGGGTTATGTTGAGAGCTAGGGTTAGAGATCCAATTAGGGTTACGATTGTACCTAGGGTTAGGGTTATGTTGAGGGCTATGGTTAGAGATCCGGTTAAGGTTACGATTGGACCTAGGGTTAGGGTTATGTTTTGGGCTAGGGTTAGAGAGACGGTTAGGGTTACGATTGGACCTAGTGTTAGGGTTATGTTGAGGCCTAGCGTTAGAGATCCGTTTAGGGTTACGATTGGACCTAGGGTTACGGTTATGTTGAGCGCTAGGGTTAGAGATCCGGTTAGGGTTACGATTGGACCTAGATTTAGGGTTATGTTGAGGGCTAGGGTTAGACATCAGGTTAGGGCTACGATTGATCCTAGGGTTAGGGTTATGTTGAGGGCTAGGTTTAGAGATCCGGTTAGGGTTAAGATTGGACCTATGGTTAGGGTTATGTTGAGGGCTAGAGTTAGAGATCCGGTTAGGGTTACGATTGGACCTAGGGTTAGGTTTATGTTGAGTGCTAGGGTTAGAAATCTGGTTAGGGTTACGATTGGACCTAGGGTTAGGGTTATATTGAGGGCTAGAGTTAGAGATCCGGTTAAGGTTACGATTGGACCTAGGGTTAGGGTTATGTTGAGGACTAGGGTTAGGGATCCGGTTAGGGTTACTATTGGACCTAGGGTTAGGGTTATGTTGAGGGCTAGGATTAGAGATCCGGTTAGGGTTACGATTGACCTAGGGTTAGGGTTATGTTGAGGGCTAGGGTTAGAGATCTGGTTAGGGTTACGATTGGACCTAGGGTTAGGGTTATGTTGAGGCCTAGCGTTAGAGATCCGGCTAGGGTTACGATTGGACCTAGGGTTAGGCTTATGTTGAGGTCTAGGGTTAGAGATCCTGTTAGGGTTACGATTGGACCTAGGGTTAGGGTTATGTTGAGGGCTAGGGTTAGAGATCCGGTTAGGGTTACGATTGGACCTAGGGTTAGGGTTATGTTGAGGGCTAGGGTTAGAGTTCGGGTTAGGGTGTGGGGAGCCGGCGGGACTCCCCCTGGAGGACCCGCCGGGCGAGGTGCTGCCCAGGGAGTAAGACCCGGGAGGCCCGCTTGTACTAGTGCCATCAAGAGAGAAATCTCTGAGGCATTGACTCGAGTGGTGGGCAGCGGTGCTAGCACTCGCCCTGCTCCCCCCGCTCCCCCTCCATCCGAGGGACAGGGAACGGTTTGCATTCAGTGTCCCAGCTATCAATTTGCAGAGACCCATGCAACGGTATCAGTGGAAAATGCTTCCCCAGGGAGATGTGGATGAGTTAGTGGCCCCAGGCACAGAGGAGCTGCCTGGGTGAGCTGCAGAGGTGCCCTCCTGCTCCCTGACCCAGTCCTTGAGGCACCAAAGCAACACTAAATTCTAGAAAGGCTAATTAGGAAGCTGGCCCCGGCCTGAAGGGTTAAAGGATAGTTAAGCCACATACCAAGCCAAGGACTCTATCCTCCCCAAAAGTTCCCATTAGAAGCCGAGATAAGGATACTTTCCAAGGCCTGAGCTCCTGCAGGAGGCAGGGTGTTTACTCTGAAAAGGCATTCGTAGGGCCTTGGAGGAATTACTTACTATCGGGCTAAGGGAAGAAATGTGGGGCAGGGTGCTATTCAGCACAATCAACAGTGCCTGTATATATTGAGCGGAGAAAATAAACTCGGGGCTGGCAGCTGGCAGCTGGCAACAGGAATGAGCTGCAGCCCTCCCGATCCCATCCTGTCTCTTGTCTTTCTTTTCCAATCCTCACCCCCTCAATCAGGTTCCCGTTCGACTGCCGGCAGGCTCCGGCAAGTGGCGCCTGAACAGGGACCTGCAAACCTGGGAACACGGTAGAGGACACCGCTCGGGGCCGCGCGGATAGCTATCGGGTAAGTGATAGCCGGAGGGAGCGGTCAGTATATCGGGAGTAAGAAATCATGGGCCAGGAGAACAGCAAGGTGCTGTTTGCACAGGTCTTGAAGGCAATGCTCCGTTCTAGGGGCGCTAAGGTTAGTACCACCCAGCTGCGTAATTTTTTGCAGTTTGTGGAGGAGGTGTGCCCTTGGTTTCCTGAAGAGGGCACTGTTAATCTAGAAACTTGGAATAAAGTGGGAGAGCGTATACAGGCTTTTTTCCAGGCACACGGCCCTCAGAAGGTGCCTGTAGAGGCTTTTTCACTCTGGACCTTGGTCCGAGATTGCCTTGATCCCCGGCATGAAGGGGTGCGCATGGAGCCACCCCCTGCAGAGGCACCAGTCGAGCCTGTGAAGGGTTCGCAACTGGGGGGCGAGGCTTCCGCGGTGGAGCTACTCAGTGTCCGGTCAGACAAATTAAGCCCCAAGGAGGAACAAGATTCAGATGAGGCTGCGGCAGCTTATGAAAAAGACAGGTATGGGGAATTGGTGTTCCTGTCGCAGGAAAGCACAAACAAGCGCAGTCTCCTGGCCCCTGACCTCACAGTTGAAGGGTTGCAAAAGCAGATGCAGACCATGATGAGCCAAGTACGAGCCTTGCGGGAGGTCATGAAGGAAACTCCACCTGAGAACCCACAGGGCGGGGGTCGTGCTGGCCCCGGGCCGCCCTTTGGGAAACCTATGGCGGCCGGCCCTCTGCTCATAGATTTAGTCGAAGACCCTCCAGGCTATCCTGGTGAGGAAGGGGGCATCCCAGCTGAGGGGAGTGGAGTGGGGGTAGGGACTCCCGTCGGGGTCCGGGTTCTCGATCCTCGGGAGAGGGCCATGATTGCCCTGGCCCAGAAGAGCCCAGGTCAGGCTCGGGACCCTGGCTGGGGAAAGGTGCGCACAGACGCCACCCCAATGTCCCCCTTTCAGATGGCACTTAGCCAGGCTCGGCTAAGAGGGGAAGACCTGGAAGGGTTTGATTCTGAGTCAACGATGTGTTGTCCGGTGTTTGAACAGCCTGGCCAGGGTAATAATCCCCCCCAGAGATTTTATAGCTCTATGGATTTCAAGAAATTAAAAGAGCTTAAAATGGCGTGTGCACAATATGGGCCTACGGCTCCGTATACGGAGGCCATTTTAGAGGCGTTGGACACGGAATACAACATGTGCCCCAACGATTGGAAACAGCTAGCTCGAGCTTGCCTGTCTGGAGGGGATTACTTACTGTGGAAATCTGAGTATACAGATCAATGTGAGAAAGTCCATCGATTGAATATGAGGAATAACATACCCTCTGACCTTCAGGGTCTGCTGGGGGAAGGGCCGTATGCGGACACCCCGGCTCAGTTACAATTTGGGGTAGGGACCTATGCCCAGGTCTCTGCCGCGGCCAGGAAGGCCTGGAAGAAATTACCTACTACTAAAAATGTAACTATGGATCTGACCAAGATCAGACAGGGCCCAGATGAGCTCTACCAGGAGTTTGTCTCCCGGCTCCTTGATGCCGCAGGGAAACTGATAGGGGACGGGGAGGCTGGGGTAATCATTGTGAGGCAATTAGCTTTTGAAAATGCTAATACTGCATGCCAGGCAGCCCTGCGACCCTATCGCCACAAGGGGTCCCTCAATGATTACATTAGGCTTTGCCAAGATATTGGGCCCTCCTACACGACGGGAGTCACCCTCGCTGCTGCCCTCCGGGGACAAACAATGCAGCAATTTCTACAGCAACAGGGAAAGGGGCGCGGCAAGGGACGGCGAGTCCCTGGGCCCCCCGGCAGTTGTTTTTCCTGTGGCCAATTGGGCCATTTCACCAGAAATTGCCCGCAAAGGCCTCCTTCTGCCGCTCCAGGGGCTCCTGCGGGGCCTCCCCGTGGGGCGCCTCCAGGGCTCTGCCCGAGATGTAAAAAGGGGAATCACTGGGCCCGTGATTGTAGGTCCAAGCTTGATCTGCAAGGGCGGCCTCTTAGCTTTCCCTCTCAGTCGGGAAACTGGCAGAGGGGCCGGCCCCAGGCCCCGCAAACATATGGGGCTCTACAGGGGGAAACCTGGGGGAAGCCCCCCGAAAACAATCCATTTGTGACCTCTTCCGAGCCACCCCAGGGAGCGCCGGACTGGACCTCAGTTCCGCCGCCTACACAGTACTGACCCCGGCCATGGGAATACAGGCTCTGCCTACTGGGGTCTATGGCCCCCCGCCCGCAGGAACTATGGGACTCCTCTTAGGACGTAGCAGTAGTACCCTGAGAGGATTGTTAGTGGCCCCTGGAGTCATAGATCAGGATTATACCGGAGAGGTGAAGGTTATGGCTCATGCTCCTCACAATGTGGTGACAGTAGATAAAAGTCAGAGAATTGCCCAGCTTATTTTGTTGCCGCTGGTAGAACAGGGAAAAGTCAGGACGAATAAGGCTCGCGGGTCCCAGGGTTTCGGATCTTCTGATGCTTACTGGGTACAGCCCATTAAGAAAGATCGGCCGGAGATGACACTTTGGATCAATGAGAAGGCTTTTAGGGGTATACTAGATACTGGGGCGGATGTCTCAGTTATTTCCTTGAAACATTGGCCTGCCAACTGGCCTATTCAACCAGCAATGACCGACCTGCAAGGTATCGGTCAAAGTCGGACTCCGAAGATTAGCTCGGCGGTCTTAAGCTGGCGAGATGATGAGGGACATCAAGGAGAGTTTCAGCCCTATGTCTTATCTGACTTGCCTGTGAATCTGTGGGGGAGGGATGTCATGGAGCACATGGGGGTGTATATACACAGCTCGAGTCCGGCAGTTACGCAGCAGCTACTCGACCAGGGGCTCCTCCCCGCTCAAGGATTAGGAAGAGAAGGGCAGGGCATTACTGAACCCTTACAATCCCTGCCCCGACCAGGCCGCGCTGGCCTGGGGTATTTTTAGGAGGGGCCTTTGACTCTCCTGCTACCCATGCCGATAAAATTACCTGGAAGTCAGATCTTCCTGTATGGGTAGATCAATGGCCCCTGACTACTGAAAAAATAAAGGCTGCCCAGGAGCTGGTGCAGAAGCAGCTCCAACAGGGCCACATTGAGCCGTCTAATTCTCCCTGGAATTCACCTATATTTGTGATCAAGAAGAAGTCAGGGAAATGGAGATTACTCCAGGATCTTAGGAAGGTGAATGAGACCATGGAGCTCATGGGGGCCCTCCAGCCAGGCTTGCCTTCACCTGCGGCCATACCCCGTGATACATATAAGATTATTATTGACCTGAAAGACTGTTTTTATACTATTCCCCTTGATCCCCGGGACTGTCCACGGTTTGCCTTTAGCGTACCATCAGTAAATTTTCAGGAGCCTATGCAGCGATATCACTGGAAAGTGCTGCCTCAGGGAATGGCCAATAGCCCGACCCTGTGTCAAAAATTTGTGGCAACGGCCCTAGCTCGGGTAAGGCGTGAGTACCCAGCAGTGTACGTCTGTCACTACATGGATGACATCCTCATTGCCACTCACCATGAGGGACTGCTCCTCCGGGCATTTGCGAAAATGGAATCTGACTTGCAAAAACAAGGCCTGGTCATAGCCCCAGAAAAGGTCCAGAGGCAGCCCCCGTTTTCTTATCTTGGTCTTCATCTAAAGCCTGACCGATTTTTCTGTCAGAAAGTTCACCTTCGGCTAGACAAGCTCCAGACCTTGAATGATTTTCAAAAGTTGCTGGGGGATATCAACTGGATTAGACCTTATCTGGGGTTGACTACAGGGGAGCTCAAACCATTGTTTGACATTCTCAAGGGGGATGCAGATCCTGCATCCGCTAGACAGCTGACCCCGGAGGGACGTGAAGCCCTTGGGAGGGTGGAGCAAGCTATCCGCAGGCAGCAGGCAACATTTTGTGACTATAGTAGACCTTGGCAGGCCTGCGTTTTGGCCACGGGCCATTCCCCTACTGCTGTCTTATGGCAAGACCGGCCACTACGGTGGGTGCACCTCCCTGCTTCCCCTGCCCGGGTCCTTGCTCCTTATTATGAACTTGTTGCTGTCCTTATTCAACAGGCTCGGGAAGAGTCCCGCCGCTACTTTGGCAGGGACCCTGCAAGCATTCTGGTGCCATATACACGAGAACAGGTCACCTGGTTATTCCAAACTTGTGATCCCTGGGGAATAGCCTTGGCTGGCTTTCCTGGGAACATTGATAATCATTATCCCCAAGACAAGCTTCTGCAATTCTTTCTGAAACATTCGGTTATCTTTCCAAGGATGGTATCTGCTACTCCACTGCCCGGGGCCGCTACTGTATTCACTGATGGGTCATCCACTGGCCTTGCGGCCTATGTCTATCAGGGCCAGGCTACCCGATGGGAGACCCCATATTCTTCCGCCCAAGAGGTGGAGTTGGCGGCCGTCCACCGGGTACTTTCAGATTTTGCTAATGAACCTTTGAATATTTTTTCCGACAGTCAATATGTGGTTCGGAGCCTCTCGGTCATCGAGACTGTCCCTTTTATTGGCACGATCAATTCTACTGTCCAGCAACTTTTTATGGCCATTCAAACGGCCATCCAAAATAGAGATCATCATTGCTACTTCGGACATATTAGAGCTCACACTAATCTGCCCGGACCCTTATCTCAGGGGAATCATCAGGCAGACCTAGCCACCAGAGCATACTTAATCGGAGTGCCTGCCGCACGGGCCTCACACGCCCTCCACCATCAGAATGCTCAGGCGCTCCGATTACAATTTCAAATCCCCCGAGAAACCGCAAGGCAGATCGTAAAAGAATGTCACACATGTCCTACTTTAACCAGCGTGCCTAGCTATGGAGTCAATCCTCGAGGGCTCCTTCCTAACCATCTCTGGCAGATGGACATTACTCATATCCCTAGTTTTGGAAAACAACGATATGTTCACGTTACTATTGACACCTACTCAGGGTTTCTTGTTGCCTCTGCCCTCACAGGGGAGTCCAGTTCTCACGTCATTGCCCATTGCTTGCGCAGCATGTCTGTCCTAGGACAGCCCCGGGTTATTAAAACAGATAATGGACCGGGCTACACAGGCAAAAAGTTTCAAGCCTTTTGTATGCAATTGGGCATTCAGAGTAAGACAGGCATTCCTTATAACCCTCAAGGACAGGGTATTGTTGAACGAGCCCATGGCACGCTAAAAAATCAATTGCAAAAAATTAAAAAGGGGGAGCTGTACCCCTTAATCCCGCAAAATCAACTTAACCATGCTTTATTTATTCTTAATTTCTTAATTTTGGACGAGAAAGGTCGTTCTGCTGCGCAAAGGTTTTGGCAGCAGGCTGTTCCCCAAGATAAAGCCATGGTCAGGTGGAAGGACCCCCTTGAGGGTACGTGGCACGGGCCAGATCCGGTACTAATCTGGGGAAGAGGGCATGTTTGTGTTTTCCCGCAGGATGCCGAGACGCCGAGGTGGCTCCCGGAGAGGCTGGTACGACACGCGGCCCAAGACGCTAGAGGAACGGATGCAGGAGCTAACAATGAACCCTGAGCGTCAGTCGCGAAGAGCCCGGCGAAGAGCCTGGCGGGCACAACAACGCGCAGAGCAACTCATCAGAGGGCAAGGCATGACTGTCACGCCCGAAACTCTATTCCTGGCAATGCTGGCTCTGCTTGCCGCGGCCCCTGGGGCTAGAGCAGAAACTCACTGGGCCTACCTGCCTAACCCACCTCTGCTGCAGCCAGTGACGTGGCAGCATGGAGAGGTACCTGTGTACACCAATGACACATGGACCATGGGGGGCCATTCCAGCAGGCACCTGCGAGCAGCGCGCGCTCCGGACTTTTCTTATTCAGGACACGCTAGTGACCAGCCTATTTGTTTCTCACGAACTGACCAGGTAGCCGGTTGTTTTTTGCTTAAAACTACTAAAATCGAGTCGCTCCTGCCAACTACGACAGGGGTTTTTTATGTCAACGGGACGGCGAGGACCTGGGTTCAATCAGCTCTGGACTGGACGCGGTGGTACGTGGACATCTGGTACCCTACTGGGAATGCCGCAGGCCATCCTTCTGGAGCCCCCCCTGGGGAGATCTCCATATGTGAGGCTGACGTTGTCAACCGCACCCAGCAGCCGCATTGGTTGAGCTGCCGGGGGAAAAATAGTATATTGATTAATGTGACAAGGGGATACCCGCTACAGGACTGGTCAGCTAAGGGCCCAAAATGGAAGGCGCTGGCCGAGTCCTTTTGGTCCGTACAGAAAGGGCCAATGCAATCTCAGCTATGGAGACTTACGGCAGCAATGGGAGGGGACATCATGGTGAATGAGGAACGGGGCAATGCAGCTGTACAAAAGGGCACCACACAATTCTACCGAAAGGTGCAGGCCTGCGTTCCCGAGCCTTATGCTCTTCTTGTGGGGTCACTTAATATTTCACGGAGTGGATCCTGGTGGACTATTGCATGCCATAACTGTACCCTTAGCACTTGTGTATATAACATATCTCAGGATGAGCAACTCCTAATTCTGTATCAGCCCTCATTTGTAATGATCCCTGTCAAAGTCTCAGGGGAATGGTACAATGACCGAGGCTTGCAAGTAATCCGGCAGGTCACTGAGATGATGCTAAGAGGAAAGAGATTTATTGGGCTGCTTATCGCTGGCATAGCTACCCTTATTTCAGTGATAGCAGCCAGCGTCACTGCGGCCGGATCCCTCTCCCAAAGTATTCAAACTGCTCACCATGTCAATCAGCTCAGCGCTAATATCACCCAAGCGCTGGGAACACAAGAGGCCATTGACTTAAAAGTAGAAGAAAGGTTGAATGCCTTATACGGCACTGTGTCGATCTTGGGAAGAGAGGTACAGAGTTTGAAGCTGCGGTTAGATCTTGACTGCCATGCAGATTATAAGCACATATGTGTTACCCGCAAGAAGTACAATGAGTCCACCCACCCCTGGGATCGAGTGCAGAGACACCTGGAGGGGATATGGCATGATGGAAATGTCTCCTTAGACTTAATGCAGCTACATCAGGAGATTCTCGCTCTGAGAGAAGCCCCGAAAATAGATACCTCCACAGCGGAGTTGGCTCAGTCTTGGGTGGAAGGGTTGAGGAAAGAATTTCCCTCAGCCAGTGACTGGAGACATGGTATAATAGGAATGGCTGGTCTGGCTGCCATCGTCCTGTTAGGTTTTCTGCTTACCCCATGCATTCTTAGAGCATTGCTGAAAGATGTACAAAATCTTAGAGTAGGACTCCACGCCTTGCAACTACGCACCCGTCCTGCCCCGCTTGAGCCTAGACCTTATATTTAAAAAATAAAAAAGGGGGAGATGTGGGGAGCCGGCGGGACTCCCCCTGGGAGGACCCGCCGGGCGAGGTGCTGCCCAGGGAGAAAGACCCGGGAGGCCCGCTTGCACTAGTGCCATCAAGAGAGAAATCTCTGAGGCATTGACCCGAGTGGTGGGCAGCGGTGCTAGCACTCGCCCTGCTCCCCCCGCTCCCCCTCCATCCGAGGGACAGGGAACGGTTTGCATTCAGTGTCCCAGCTATCAATTTGCAGAGACCCATGCAACGGTATCAGTGGAAAATGCTTCCCCAGGGAGATGTGGATGAGTTAGTGGCCCCAGGCACAGAGGAGCTGCCTGGGTGAGCTGCAGAGGTGCCCTCCTGCTCCCTGACCCAGTCCTTGAGGCACCAAAGCAACACTAAATTCTAGAAAGGCTAATTAGGAAGCTGGCCCCGGCCTGAAGGGTTAAAGGATAGTTAAGCCACATACCAAGCCAAGGACTCTATCCTCCCCAAAAGTTCCCATTAGAAGCCGAGATAAGGATACTTTCCAAGGCCTGAGCTCCTGCAGGAGGCAGGGTGTTTACTCTGAAAAGGCATACATAGGGCCTTGGAGGAATTACTTAGTATCGGGCTAAGGGAAGAAATGTGGGGCAGGGTGCTATTCAGCACAATCAACAGTGCCTGTATATATTAAGCGGAGAAAATAAACTCGGGGCTGGCAGCTGGCAGCTGGCAACAGGAATGAGCTGCAGCCCTCCCGATCCCATCCTGTCTCTTGTCTTTCTTTTCCAATCCTCACCCCCTCAATCAGGTTCCCGTTCGACTGCCGGCAGGCTCCGGCATTAGGGTTACGATTGGACCTAGGGTTAGGGTTATGTTGAGGGCTAGGGTTAGACATGCGGTTAGGGCTACGATTGGACGTAGGGTTAGGGTTATGTTGAGGGCTAGGTTTAGAGATCCGGTTAGGGTTAAGATTGGACTTATGGTTAGGGTTATGTTGAGGGCTAGAGTTAGAGATCCGGTTAGGGTTATGATTGGACCTAGGGTTATGTTTATGTTGAGGGCTAGAATAGAGATCTGGTTAGGGTTACGATTGGACCTAGGGTTAGGGTTATGTTGAGGGCTATGGTTAGAGATCCGGTTAGGGTTACGATTGGACCTAGGGTTAGGGTTATGTTGAGGGCTAGGGTTAGAGATCCGGTTAGGTTTACGATTGGACCTAGGGTTAGGTTTATGTTGAGGGCTAGGGTTAGATATCCGGTTAGGGTTACGATTGGACATAGGGTTAGGGTTATGTTGAGGGCTAGGGTTAGAGATCCGGTTAATGTTACGATTGGACCTAGGGTTAGGGTTATGTTGAGAGCTAGGGTTAGAGATCCAATTAGGGTTACGATTGTACCTAGGGTTAGGGTTATGTTTAGGGCTATGGTTAGAGATCCGGTTAAGGTTACGATTGAACCTAGGGTTAGGGTTATGTTTAGGGCTAGGTTTAGAGAGACGGTTAGGGTTACGATGGGACCTAGGGTTTGGGTTATGTTGAGGACTAGGGTTAGGGATCCGGTTAGGGTTACGATTGGACCTAGGGTTAGGGTTATGTTGAGGGCTAGAGTTAGAGATCCGGTTAGGGTTACGATTGGACCTAGGGGTAGGGTTATGTTGAGGACTAGGGTTAGGGATGCGGTTAGGGTTACTATTGGACCTAGGGTTAGGGTTATGTTGAGGGCTAGGGTTAGAGATCCGGTTAGGGTTACGATTGGACCTAGGGTTAGGGTTATCTTGAGGGCTAGGGTTAGAGATCTGGTTAGGGTTACGATTGGACCTAGGGTTAGGGTTATGTTGAGGCCTAGCGTTAGAGATCCGGTTAGGGTTACGATTGGACCTAGGGTTAGGGTTATGTTGAGGCCTAGCGTTAGAGATCCGGTTAGGGTTACGATTGGACCTAGGGGTAGGGTTATGTTGAGGACTAGGGTTAGGGATCCGGTTAGGGTTACTATTGGACCTAGGGTTAGGGTTATGTTGAGGGCTAGGGTTAGAGATCCGGTTAGGGTTACGATTGGACCTAGGGTTAGGGTTATCTTGAGGGCTAGGGTTAGAGATCCGGTTAGGGTTACGATTGGACCTAGGGTTAGGCTTATGTTGAGGTCTAGGGTTAGAGATCCTGTTAGGGTTACGATTGGACCTAGGGTTAGGGTTATGTTTAGGGCTAGGTTTAGAGAGACGGTTAGGGTTACGATGGGACCTAGGGTTTGGGTTATGTTGAGGACTAGGGTTAGGGATCCGGTTAGGGTTACGATTGGACCTAGGGTTAGGGTTATGTTGAGGGCTAGAGTTAGAGATCCGGTTAGGGTTACGATTGGACCTAGGGGTAGGGTTATGTTGAGGACTAGGGTTAGGGATCCGGTTAGGGTTACTATTGGACCTAGGGTTAGGGTTATGTTGAGGGCTAGGGTTAGAGATCCGGTTAGGGTTACGATTGGACCTAGGGGTAGGGTTATGTTGAGGACTAGGGTTAGGGATCCGGTTAGGGTTACTATTGGACCTAGGGTTAGGGTTATGTTGAGGGCTAGGGTTAGAGATCCGGTTAGGGTTACGATTGTACCTAGGGTTAGGGTTATGTTTAGGGCTATGGTTAGAGATCCGGTTAAGGTTACGATTGAACCTAGGGTTAGGGTTATGTTTAGGGCTAGGTTTAGAGAGACGGTTAGGGTTACGATGGGACCTAGGGTTTGGGTTATGTTGAGGACTAGGGTTAGGGATCCGGTTAGGGTTACGATTGGACCTAGGGTTAGGGTTATGTTGAGGGCTAGAGTTAGAGATCCGGTTAGGGTTACGATTGGACCTAGGGGTAGGGTTATGTTGAGGACTAGGGTTAGGGATCCGGTTAGGGTTACTATTGGACCTAGGGTTAGGGTTATGTTGAGGACTAGGGTTAGGGATCCGGTTAGGGTTACGATTGGACCTAGGGTTAGGGTTATGTTGAGGGCTAGAGTTAGAGATCCGGTTAGGGTTACGATTGGACCTAGGGGTAGGGTTATGTTGAGGACTAGGGTTAGGGATCCGGTTAGGGTTACTATTGGACCTAGGGTTAGGGTTATGTTGAGGGCTAGGGTTAGAGATCCGGTTAGGGTTACGATTGTACCTAGGGTTAGGGTTATGTTTAGGGCTATGGTTAGAGATCCGGTTAAGGTTACGATTGAACCTAGGGTTAGGGTTATGTTTAGGGCTAGGTTTAGAGAGACGGTTAGGGTTACGATGGGACCTAGGGTTTGGGTTATGTTGAGGACTAGGGTTAGGGATCCGGTTAGGGTTACGATTGGACCTAGGGTTAGGGTTATGTTGAGGGCTAGAGTTAGAGATCCGGTTAGGGTTACGATTGGACCTAGGGGTAGGGTTATGTTGAGGACTAGGGTTAGGGATCCGGTTAGGGTTACTATTGGACCTAGGGTTAGGGTTATGTTGAGGGCTAGGGTTAGAGATCCGGTTAGGGTTACGATTGGACCTAGGGTTAGGGTTATCTTGAGGGCTAGGGTTAGAGATCTGGTTAGGGTTACGATTGGACCTAGGGTTAGGGTTATGTTGAGGCCTAGCGTTAGAGATCCGGCTAGGGTTACGATTGGACCTAGGGTTAGGGTTATGTTGAGGCCTAGCGTTAGAGATCCGGTTAGGGTTACGATTGGACCTAGGGTTAGGGTTATGTTGAGGCCTAGCGTTAGAGATCCGGTTAGGGTTACGATTGGACCTAGGGGTAGGGTTATGTTGAGGACTAGGGTTAGGGATCCAGTTAGGGTTACTATTGGGCCTAGGGTTAGGGTTATGTTGAGGGCTAGGGTTAGAGATCCGGTTAGGGTTACGATTGGACCTAGGGTTAGGGTTATCTTGAGGGCTAGGGTTAGAGATCCGGTTAGGGTTACGATTGGACCTAGGGTTAGGCTTATGTTGAGGTCTAGGGTTAGAGATCCTGTTAGGGTTACGATTGGACCTAGGGTTAGGGTTATGTTGAGGCCTAGCGTTAGAGATCCGGTTAGGGTTACGATTGGACCTAGGGTTAGGGTTATGTTGAGGGCTAGGGTTAGAGTTCGGGTTAGGGTTACGATTGGACCTAGGGTTAGGGTTATGTTGAGGGCTAGGGTTAGACATGCGGTTAGGGCTACGATTGGACGTAGGGTTAGGGTTATGTTGAGGGCTAGGTTTAGAGATCCGGTTAGGGTTAAGATTGGACTTATGGTTAGGGTTATGTTGAGGGCTAGAGTTAGAGATCCGGTTAGGGTTATGATTGGACCTAGGGTTAGGTTTATGTTGAGGGCTAGAATAGAGATCTGGTTAGGGTTACGATTGGACCTAGGGTTAGGGTTATGTTGAGGGCTATGGTTAGAGATCCGGTTAGGGTTACGATTGAACCTAGGGTTAGGGTTATGTTGAGGGCTAGGGTTAGAGATCCGGTTAGGTTTACGATTGGACCTAGGGTTAGGTTTATGTTGAGGGCTAGGGTTAGATATCCGGTTAGGGTTACGATTGGACATAGGGTTAGGGTTATGTTGAGGGCTAGGGTTAGAGATCCGGTTAGGGTTACGATTGGACCTAGGGTTAGGGTTATGTTGAGAGCTAGGGTTAGAGATCCAATTAGGGTTACGATTGTACCTAGGGTTAGGGTTATGTTTAGGGCTATGGTTAGAGATCCGGTTAAGGTTACGATTGAACCTAGGGTTAGGGTTATGTTTAGGGCTAGGTTTAGAGAGACGGTTAGGGTTACGATGGGACCTAGGGTTTGGGTTAGGTTGAGGGCTAGGTTTAGAGATCCGGTTAGGGTTACAATTGGACCTAGGGTTAGGGTTATGTTGAGGGCTAGAGTTAGAGATCCGGTTAGTGTTACGATTGGACCTAGGGTTAGGGTTATGTTGAGGACTAGGGTTAGAGATCCGGTTAGGGTTACTATTGGACCTAGGGTTAGGGTTATGTTGAGGGCTAGGTTTAGAGATCCGGTTAGGGTTAAGATTGGACCTATTGTTAGGGTTATGTTGAGGCCTAGCGTTATACATCCGGTTAGGGTTACGATTGGACCCAGGGTTAGTGTTATGTTGAGGCCTAGAGTTATAGATCCGGTTAGGGTTACGATTGGACCTAGGGTTAGGGTTATGTTGAGGGCTAGGGTTAGAGATCCGGTTAGGGTTACGATTGGACCTAGGGTTAGGGTTATGTTGAGGGCTAGGGTTAGACATCCGGTTAGGGCTACGATTGGACCTAGGGTTAGGGTTATGTTGAGGGCTAGGTTTAGAGATCCGGTTAGGGTTAAGATTGGACCTATGGTTAGGGTTATGTTGAGGGCTAGGATTAGAGATCCGGTTAGGGTTACGATTGGACCTAGGGTTAGGTTTATGTTGAGGGCTAGGGTTAGAGATCTGGTTAGGGTTACGATTGGACCTATGGTTAGGGTTATGTTGAGGGCTAGGTTTAGAGATCCGGTTAGGGTTAAGATTGGACCTATGGTTAGGGTTATGTTGAGGGCTAGGTTTAGAGATCCTGTTAGGGTTACGATTGGACCTAGGGTTAGGGTTATGTTGAGGGCTAGGGTTAGAGATCCGGTTAGGGCTACGATTGGACCTAGGGTTAGGGTTATGTTGAGGGCTAGGGTTAGACATCCGGTTAGGACTACGATTGGACCTAGGGTTAGGGTTACGTTGAGGGCTAGGTTTAGAGATCCGGTTAGGGTTACGATTGGACCTAGGGTTAGGGTTATGTTGAGGGCTAGGGTTAGACATCCGGTTAGGGCTACGATTGGACCTAGGGTTAGGGTTATGTTTAGGGCTCGGTTTAGAGATCCGGTTAGGTTTACGATTGGACCTAGCGTTAGGGTTATGTTGAGGGCTAGGTCTAGAGAGACGGTTAGGGTACGATTGGACCTAGGGTTAGGGTTATGTTGAGGGCTAGGGTTAGAGATCCGGTTAGGGTTACTATTGGACCTAGGGTTAGGTTTAGGTTGAGGGCTAGGGTTAGAGGTCCGGTTAGGATTACGATTGGACCTAGGGTTAGGGTTATGTTGAGGGCTAGAGTTAGAGATCCGGTTAGGGTTACGATTGTACCTTGGGTTAGGGTTATGTTGAGGGCTAGGGTTAGAGATCCAATTAGGGTTACGATTGTACCTAGGGTTATGGTTATGTTGGGGGCTAGGGTTACAGATCCGGTTAGGGTTACGATTGGACCTAGGGTTAGGGTTATGTTTAGGGCTAGGTTTAGAGAGACGGTTAGGGTTACGATGGGACCTAGGGTTTGGGTTATGTTGAGGGCTAGGTTTAGAGAGACGGTTAGGGTACGATTGGACCTAGGGTTAGGGTTATGTTGTGGGCTAGGGTTAGAGATCCGGTTAGGGTTACGATTGGACCTAGGGTTAGGGTTATGTTGAGGGCTAGGTTTAGAGATCCAGTTAGGGTTACAATTGGACCTAGGGTTAGGGTTATGTTGAGGGCTAGAGTTAGAGATCCGGTTAGTGTTACGATTGGACCTAGGGTTAGGGTTATGTTGAGGACTAGGGTTAGAGATCCGGTTAGGGTTACTATTGGACCTAGGGTTAGGGTTATGTTGAGGGCTAGGTTTAGAGATCCGGTTAGGGTTAAGATTGGACCTATGGTTAGGGTTATGTTTAGTCCTAGCGTTATAGATCCGGTTAGGGTTACGATTGGACCTAGGGTTAGGGTTATGTTGAGGGCTAGGGTTAGAGATCCGGTTAGGGTTACGATAGGACCCAGGGTTAGTGTTATGTTGAGGCCTAGGGTTATAGATCCGGTTAGGGTTACGATTGGACCTAGGGTTAGTGTTATGTTGAGGCCTAGCGTTATAGATCCGGTTAGGGTTACGATTGGACCTAGGGTTAGTGTTATGTTGAGGGCTAGGGTTAGAGATCCGGTTAGGGTTACTATTGGACCTAGGGTTAGGTTTAGGTTGAGGGCTAGGGTTAGACATCCGGTTAGGGCTACGATTGGACCTAGGGTTAGGGTTATGTTGAGGGCTAGGTTTAGAGATCCGGTTAGGGTTAAGATTGGACCTATGGTTAGGGTTATGTTGAGGGCTAGGGTTAGAGATCCGGTTAGGGTTACGATTGGACCTAGGGTTAGGTTTATGTTGAGGGCTAGGGTTAGAGATCTGGTTAGGGTTACGATTGGACCTAGGGTTAGGGTTATGTTGAGGGCTAGGTTTAGAGATCCGATTAGGGTTAAGATTGGACCTATGGTTAGGGTTATGTTGAGGGCTAGGGTTAGAGATCCTGTTAGGTTTACGATTGGACCTAGGGTTAGGTTTATGTTGAGGCCTAGCGTTAGAGATCCGGTTAGGGTTACTATTGGACCTAGGGTTAGGGTTATGTTGAGGGCTAGGGTTAGAGATCCGGTTAGGGCTACGATTGGACCTAGGGTTAGGGTTATGTTGAGGGCTAGGGTTAGACATCCGGTTAGGACTACGATTGGACCTAGGGTTAGGGTTATGTTGAGGGCTAGGTTTAGAGATCCGGTTAGGGTTACGATTGGACCTAGGGTTAGGGTGATGTTGAGGGCTAGGGTTAGACATCCGGTTAGGGCTACGATTGGACCTAGGGTTAGGGTTATGTTTAGGGCTAGGTTTAGAGATCCAGTTAGGTTTACGATTTTACCTAGGGTTAGGGTTATGTTGAGGGCTAGGTCTAGAGAGACGGTTAGGGTACGATTGGACCTAGGGTTAGGGTTATGTTGAGGGCTAGGGTTAGAGATCCGGTTAGGGTTACTATTGGACCTAGGGTTAGGTTTAGGTTGAGGGCTAGGGTTAGAGGTCCGGTTAGGATTACGATTGGACCTAGGGTTAGGGTTATGTTGAGGGCTAGAGTTAGAGATCCGGTTAGGGTTACGATTGTACCTTGGGTTAGGGTTATGTTGAGGGCTAGGCTTAGAGATCCAATTAGGGTTTCGATTGTACCTAGGGTTAGGGTTATGTTGGGGGCTAGGGTTAGAGATCCGGTTAGGGTTACGATTGGACCTAGGGTTAGGGTTATGTTTAGGGCTAGGTTTAGAGAGACGGTTAGGGTTACGATGGGACCTAGGGTTTGGGTTATGTTGAGGGCTAGGTTTAGAGAGACGGTTAGGGTACGATTGGACCTAGGGTTAGGGTTATGTTGTGGGCTAGGGTTAGAGATCCGGTTAGGGTTACGATTGGACCTAGGGTTAGGGTTATGTTGAGGGCTAGGTTTAGAGATACGGTTAGGGTTACAATTGGACCTAGGGTTAGGGTTATGTTGAGGACTAGGGTTAGAGATCCGGTTAGGGTTACTATTGGACCTAGGGTTAGGGTTATGTTGAGGGCTAGGTTTAGAGATCCGGTTAGGGTTAAGATTGGACCTATGGTTAGGGTTATGTTGAGTCCTAGCGTTATAGATCCGGTTAGGGTTACGATTGGACCTAGGGTTAGGGTTATGTTGAGGGCTAGGGTTAGAGATCCGGTTAGGGTTACGATTGGACCCAGGGTTAGTGTTATGTTGAGGCCTAGGGTTATAGATCCGGTTAGGGTTACGATTGGACCTAGGGTTAGTGTTATGTTGAGGCCTAGCGTTATAGATCCGGTTAGGGTTACGATTGGACCTAGGGTTAGTGTTATGTTGAGGGCTAGGGTTAGAGATCCGGTTAGGGTTACGATTGGACCTAGGGTTAGGGTTATGTTGAGGGCTAGGGTTAGACATCCGGTTAGGGCTACGATGGGACCTAGGGTTAGGGTTATGTTGAGGGCTAGGTTTAGAGATCCGGTTAGGGTTAGGATTGGACCTATGGTTAGGGTTATGTTGAGGGCTAGGGTTAGAGATCCGGTTAGGGTTATGATTGGACTTAGGGTTAGGTTTATGTTGAGGGCTAGGGTTAGAGATCTGGTTAGGGTTACGATTGGACCTAGGGTTAGGGTTATGTTGAGGGCTAGGTTTAGAGATCCGGTTAGGGTTAAGATTGGACCTATGGTTAGGGTTATGTTGAGGGTAGGGTTAGAGATCCTGTTAGGGTTACGATTGGACCTAGGGTTAGGGTTATGTTGAGGCCTAGCGTTAGAGATCCGGTTAGGGTTACTATTGGACCTAGGGTTAGGGTTATGTTGAGGGCTAGGGTTAGAGATCCGGTTAGGGCTACGATTGGACCTAGGGTTAGGGTTATGTTGAGGGCTAGGGTTAGACATCCGGTTAGGACTACGATTGGACCTAGGGTTAGGGTTATGTTGAGGGTAGGTTTAGAGATCCGGTTAGGGTTACGATTGGACCTCGCGTTAGGGTTATGTTGAGGGCTAGGTTTAGACATCCGGTTAGGGCTACGATTGGACCTAGGGTTAGGGTTATGTTTAGGGCTAGGTTTAGAGATCCAGTTAGGTTTACGATTGGACCTAGGGTTAGGGTTATGTTGAGGGCTAGGTCTAGAGAGACGGTTAGGGTACGATTGGACCTAGGGTTAGGGTTATGTTGAGGGCTAGGGTTAGAGATCCGGTTAGGGTTACTATTAGACCTAGGGTTAGTGTTAGGTTGAGGACTAGGGTTAGATATCCGGTTAGGGTTACGATTGGACCCAGGGTTAGTGTTATGTTGAGGCCTAGCGTTATAGATCCGGTTAGGGTTACGATTGGACATAGGGTTAGGGTTATGTTGAGGGCTAGGGTTAGAGATCCGGTTAGGGTTACGATTGGACCTAGGGTTAGGGTTATGTTGAGGGCTAGGGTTAGACATCCGGTTAGGGCTACGATTCGACCTAGGGTTAGGGTTATGTTGAGGGCTAGGTTTAGAGATCCGGTTAGGGTTAAGATTGGACCTATGGTTAGGGTTATGTTGAGGGCTAGGGTTAGAGATCCGGTTAGGGTTACGATTGGACCTAGGGTTAGGTTTATGTTGAGGGCTAGGGTTAGAGATCTGGTTAGGGTTACGATTGGACCTAGGGTTAGGGTTATGTTGAGGGCTAGGTTTAGAGATCCGGTTAGGGTTAAGATTGGACCTAGGGTTAGGGTTATTTTGAGGGCTAGGGTTAGACATCCGGTTAGGGCTACGATTGGACCTAGGGTTAGGGTTAGGTTGGGGGCTAGGGTTAGAGATCCGGTTAGGGTTACGATTGGACCTAGGGTTAGGGTTATGTTTAGGGCTAGGTTTAGAGACGGTTAGGGTTACGATGGGACCTAGGGTTTGGGTTATGTTGAGGGCTAGGTTTAGAGAGACGGTTAGGGTACGATTGGACCTAGGGTTAGGGTTATGTTGTGGGCTACGGTTAGAGATCCGGTTAGGGTTACGATTGGACCTAGGGTTAGGGTTATGTTGAGGGCTAGGTTTAGAGATCCGGTTAGGGTTACAATTGGACCTAGGGTTAGGGTTATGTTGAGGGCTAGGGTTAGATATCCGGTTAGGGTTACGATTGAACCCAGGGTTAGTGTTATGTTGAGGCCTAGCGTTATAGATCTGGTTAGGGTTACGATTGGACCTAGGGTTAGGGTTATGTTGAGGGCTAGGGTTAGAGATCCGGTTAGGGTTAAGATTGGAACTAGGGTTAGGGTTATTTTGAGGGCTAGGGTTAGACATCCGGTTAGGGCTACGATTGGACCTAGGGTTAGGGTTATGTTGAGGGCTAGGTTTAGAGATCCGGTTAGGGTTAAGATTGGACCTATGGTTAGGGTTATGTTGAGGGCTAGGGTTAGAGATCCGGTTAGGGTTACGATTGGACCTAGGGTTAGGTTTATGTTGAGGGCTAGGGTTAGAGATCTGGTTAGGGTTACGATTGGACCCAGGGTTAGGGTTATGTTGAGGGCTAGGTTTAGAGATCCGGTTAGGGTTAATATTGGACCTATGGTTAGGGTTATGTTGAGGGCTAGGTTTAGAGATCCTGTTAGGGTTACGATTGGACCTAGGGTTAGGGTTATGTTGAGGCCTAGCGTTAGAGATCCGGTTAGGGTTACGATTGGACCTAGGGTTAGGGTTATGTTGAGGGCTAGGGTTAGAGATCCGGTTAGGGCTACGATTGGACCTAGGGTTAGGGTTATGTTGAGAGCTAGGGTTAGACATCCGGTTGGGGTTACGATTGGACCTAGGGTTAGGGTTATGTTGAGGCCTAGCGTTAGAGATCCGGTTAGGGTTACGATTGGACCTAGGGTTAGGGTTATGTTGAGGGCTAGGGTTAGAGATCCGGTTAGGGCTACGATTGGACCTAGGTTTAGGGTTATGTTGAGGGCTAGGGTTAGACATCCGGTTAGGGCTACGATTGGACCTAGGGTTAGGGTTCTGTTTAGGGCTAGGTTTAGAGATCCAGTTAGGTTTACGATTGGACCTAGGGTTAGGGTTATGTTAAAGGCTAGGGTTAGAGAACCGGTTAGGGAAACGATTGGACCTAGGGTTAGGGTTATGTTTAGGGCTAGGTTTAGAGATCCAGTTAGGTTTACGATTTTACCTAGGGTTAGGGTTATGTTGAGGGCTAGGTCTAGAGAGACGGTTAGGGTACGATTGGACCTAGGGTTAGGGTTATGTTGAGGGCTAGGGTTAGAGATCCGGTTAGGGTTACTATTGGACCTAGGTTTAGGGTTAGGTTGAGGGCTAGGGTTAGAGGTCCGGTTTATTATTACGATTGGAGCTAGGGTTAGGGTTATGTTGAGGGCTAGAGTTAGAGATCCGGTTAGGGTTACGATTGGACCTAGGGTTAGGGTTATGTTGAGGGATAGGGTTAGAGATCCAATTAGGGTTACAATTGTACCTAGGGTTAGGGTTATGTTGGGGGCTAGGGTTAGAGATCCGGTTAGGGTTACGATTGGACCTAGGGTTAGGGTTATGTTTAGGGCTAGGTTTAGAGAGAAGGTTAGGGTACGATTGGACCTAGGGTTAGGGTTATGTTGAGGGCTAGGGTTAGAGAACCGGTTAGGATTACGATTGGACATAGGGTTAGGGTTATGTTGAGGGCTAGGTTTAGAGATCCGGTTAGGGTTACGATTGGACCTAGGGTTAGGGTTATGTTGAGGGCTAGGGTTAGAGATCCGGTTAGGGTTACGATTGGACCTAGGGTTAAGGTTATGTTTAGGGCTAGGGTTAGAGATCCGGTTAGGGTTACGATTGGACCTAGGGTTAGGGTTATGTTGAGGGCTAGGGTAGAGGTCCGGTTAGAGTTACGATTGGACCTAGTGTTAGGGTTATGTTGAGGACTAAGGTTAGAGATCCTGTTAGGGTTACGATTGGACCTAGGGTTAGGGTTATGTTGAGGACTAGGGTTAGAGATCCGGTTAGGGTTACGATTGGACCTAGGGTTAGGGCTATGTTGAGAGCTAGGGTTAGAGATCCAATTAGGGTTACGATTGTACCTAGGGTTAGGGTTATGTTGAGAGCTATGGTTAGAGATCCGGTTAAGGTTACGACTGGACCTAGGGTTAGGGTTATGTTTAGGGCTAGGGTTAGAGAGACGGATAGGGTTACGATTGGACCTAGGGTTAGGGTTATGTTGAGGGCTATGGTTAGAGATCCAATTAGGGTTACGATTGTACCTAGGGTTAGGGTTATGTTGAGGGCTAGGGTTAGAGAGACGGTTAGGGTTACGATTGGACCTAGGGTTTGGGTTATGTTGAGGGCTAGGTTTAGAGATACGGTTAGGGTTACGATTGGACCTAGGGTTAGCGTTATGTTGAGGGCTAGGGTTAGAGATCCGGTTAGGGCTACGATTGGACCTAGGGTTAGGGTTATGTTAAGGGCTAGGGTTAGACATCCGGTTAGGACTACGATTGGACCTAGGGTTAGGGTTATGTTGAGGGCTAGGTTTAGAGATCCGGTTAGGGTTACGATTGGACCTAGGGTTAGGGTTATGTTGAGGGCTAGGGTTAGACATCCGGTTAGGGCTACGATTGGACCTAGGGTTAGGGTTATGTTTAGGGCTAGGTTTAGAGATCCAGTTAGGTTTACGATTGGACCTAGGGTTAGGGTTATGTTGAGGGCTAGGTCTAGAGAGACGGTTAGGGTACGATTGGACCTAGGGTTAGGGTTATGTTGAGGGCTAGGGTTAGAGATCCGGTTAGGGTTACTATTGGACCTAGGGTTAGGGTTAGGTTGAGGGCTAGGGTTAGAGGTCCAGTTAGGATTACGATTGGACCTAGGGTTAGGGTTATGTTGAGGGCTAGAGTTAGAGATCCGGTTAGGGTTACGATTGGACCTAGGGTTAGGGTTATGTGGAGGGCTAGGGTTAGAGATCCAATTAGGGTTACGATTGTACCTAGGGTTAGGGTTATGTTGGGGGCTAGGGTTAGAGATCCGGTTAGGGTTACGATTGGACCTAGGGTTAGGGTTATGTTTAGGGCTAGGTTTATACAGACGGTTAGGGTTACGATGGGACCTAGGGTTTGGGTTATGTTGAGGGCTAGGTTTAGAGAGACGGTTAGGGTACGATTGGACCTAGGGTTAGGGTTATGTTGTGGGCTAGGGTTAGAGATCCGCTTAGGGTTACGATTGGACCTAGGGTTAGGGTTATGTTGAGGGCTAGGTTTAGAGATCCGGTTAGGGTTACAATTGGACCTAGGGGTAGGGTTATGTTGAGGACTAGGGTTAGAGATCCGGTTAGGGTTACTATTGGACCTAGGGTTAGGGTTATGTTGAGGGCTAGGTTTAGAGATCCGGTTAGGGTTAAGATTTTACCTATGGTTAGGGTTATGTTGAGGCCTAGCGTTATAGATCCGGTTAGGGTTACGATTGGACCTAGGGTTAGGGTTATGTTGAGGGCTAGGGTTAGAGATCCGGTTAGGGTTACGATTGGACCCAGGGTTAGTGTTATGTTGAGGCCTAGCGTTATGGATCCGGTTAGGGTTACGATTGGACCTAGGGTTAGGGTTATGTTGAGGGCTAGGGTTAGAGATCCGGTTAGGGTTACGATTGGACCTAGGGTTAGGGTTATGTTGAGGGCTAGGGTTAGAGATCCAATTAGGGTTACAATTGGACCTAGGGTTAGGGTTATGTTGAGGACTAGGGTTAGAGATCCGGTTAGGGTTACTATTGGACCTAGGGTTAGGGTTATGTTGAGGGCTAGGTTTAGAGATCCGGTTATGGTTAAGATTGGACCTATGGTTAGGGTTATGTTGAGGCCTAGCGTTATAGATCCGGTTAGGGTTACGATTGGACCTAGGGTTAGGGTTATGTTGAGGGCTAGGGTTAGAGATCCGGTTAGGGTTACGATTGGACCTAGGGTTAGGGTTATGTTGAGGGCTAGGGTTAGACATCCGGTTAGGGCTACGATTGGACCTAGGGTTAGGGTTCTGTTGAGGGCTAGGTTTAGAGATCCGGGTAGGGTTACGATTGGACCTAGGGTTAGGGTTATGTTGAGGGCTAGGTTTAGATCCGGTTAGGGTTACGATTGGACCTAGGGTTAGGGTTATGTTGAGTGCTAGGGTTAGAGATCCGGTTAGTGTTACGATTGGACCTATGGTTAGGGTTATGTTGAGGGGTATGGTTCGAGATCCGGTTAGGGTTAAGATTGGACCTATGGTTAGGGTTATGTTGAGGGCTAGGGTTAGAGATCCGGTTAGGGTTACGATTGGACCTAGGGTTAGGGTTATGTTGAGGGCTAGGGTTAGAGATCCGGTTAGGGCTACGATTGGACCTAGGGTTAGGGTTATGTTGAGGGCTAGGGTTAGACATCCGGTTAGGACTACGATTGGACCTAGGGTTAGGGTTACGTTGAGGGCTAGGTTTAGAGATCCGGTTAGGGTTACGATTGGACCTAGCGTTAGGGTTATGTTGAGGGCTAGGTTTAGACATCCGGTTAGGGCTACGATTGGACCTAGGGTTAGGGTTATGTTGAGGGCTAGGTCTAGAGAGACGGTTAGGGTACGATTGGACCTAGGGTTAGGGTTATGTTGAGGGCTAGGGTTAGAGATCCTGTTAGGGTTACTATTGGACCTAGGGTTAGGGTTAGGTTGAGGACTAGGGTTAGAGATCCGGTTAGGGTTACTATTGGACCTAGGGTTAGGGTTATGTTGAGAGCTAGGTTTAGAGATCCGGTTAGGGTTAAGATTGGACCTATGGTTAGGTTATGTTGAGGCCTAGCGTTATAGATCCGGTTAGGGTTACGATTGGACCTAGGGTTAGGGTTATGTTGAGGGCTAGGGTTAGAGATCCGGTTAGGGTTACGATTGGACCCAGGGTTAGTGTTATGTTGAGGCCTAGCGTTATAGATCCGGTTAGGGTTACGATTGGACCTAGGGTTAGGGTTATGTTGAGGGCTAGGGTTAGAGATTCGGTTAGGGTTACGATTGGACCTAGGGTTAGGGTTATGTTGAGGGCTAGGGTTAGAGATCCAATTAGGGTTACGATTGTACCTAGGGTTAGGGTTATGTTGGGGGCTAGGGTTAGAGATCCGGTTAGGGTTACGATTGGACCTAGGGTTAGGGTTATGTTTAGGGCTAGGTTTAGAGAGACGGTTAGGGTTACGATGGGACCTAGGGTTTGGGTTATGTTGAGGGCTAGGTTTAGAGAGACGGTTAGTGTACGATTGGACCTAGGGTTAGGGTTATGTTGTGGGCTAGGGTTAGAGATCCGGTTAGGGTTACGATTGGACCTAGGGTTAGGGTTATGTTGAGGGCTAGGTTTAGAGATCCAGTTAGGGTTACAATTGGACCTAGGGTTAGGGTTATGTTGAGCGCTAGAGTTAGAGATCCGGTTAGTGTTACGATTGCACCTAGGGTTAGGGTTATGTTGAGGACTAGGGTTAGAGATCCGGTTAGGGTTACTATTGGACCTAGGGTTAGGGTTATGTTGAGGGCTAGGTTTAGAGATCCGGTTAGGTTTAAGATTGGACCTATGGTTAGGGTTATGTTGAGGCCTAGCGTTATAGATCCGGTTAGGGTTACGATTGGACCTAGGGTTAGGGTTGTGTTGAGGGCTAGGGTTAGAGATCCGGTTAGGGTTACGATTGGACCCAGGGTTAGTGTTATGTTGAGGCCTAGCGTTATAGATCCGGTTAGGGTTACGATTGGACATAGGGTTAGGGTTATGTTGAGGGCTAGGGTTAGAGATCCGGTTAGGGTTACGATTGGACCTAGGGTTAGGGTTATGTTGAGGGCTAGGGTTAGACATCCGGTTAGGGCTACGATTGGACCTAGGGTTAGGGTTATGTTGAGGGCTAGGTTTAGAGATCCGGTTAGGGTTAAGATTGGACCTATGGTTAGGGTTATGTTGAGGGCTAGGGTTAGAGATCCGGTTAGGGTTACGATTGGACCTAGGGTTAGGTTTATGTTGAGGGCTAGGGTTAGAGATCTGGTTAGGGTTACGATTGGACCTAGGGTTAGGGTTATGTTGAGGGCTAGGTTTACAGATCCGGTTAGGGTTAAGATTGGACCTATGGTTAGGGTTATGTTGAGGGCTAGGGTTAGAGATCCTGTTAGGGTTACGATTGGACCTAGGGTTAGGGTTATGTTGAGGCCTAGCGTTAGAGATCCGGTTAGGGTTACGATTGGACCTAGGGTTAGGGTTATGTTGAGGGCTAGGGTTAGAGATCCGGTTAGGGCTACGATTGGACCTAGGGTTAGGGTTATGTTGAGGGCTAGGGTTAGACATCCGGTTAGGACTACGATTGGACCTAGGGTTAGGGTTATGTTGAGGGCTAGGTTTAGAGATCCGGTTAGGGTTACGATTGGACCTAGGGTTAGGGTTATGTTGAGGGCTAGGGTTAGACATCCGGTTAGGGCTACGATTGGACCTAGGGTTAGGGTTATGTTTAGGGCTAGGTTTAGAGATCCAGTTAGGTTTACGATTTTACCTAGGGTTAGGGTTATGTTGAGGACTAGGTCTAGAGAGACGGTTAGGGTACGATTGGACCTAGGGTTAGGGTTATGTTGAGGGCTAGGGTTAGAGATCCAGTTAGGGTTACAATTGGACCTAGGGTTAGGGTTAGGTTGAGGGCTAGGGTTAGAGGTCCGGTTTATTATTACGATTGGACCTAGGGTTAGGGTTATGTTGAGGGCTAGAGTTAGAGATCCGGTTAGGGTTACGCTTGGACCTAGGGTTAGGGTTATGTTGAGGGCTAGGGTTAGAGATCCAATTAGGGTTACGATTGTACCTAGGGTTAGGGTTATGTTGGGGGCTAGGGTTAGAGATCCGGTTAGGGTTACGATTGGACCTAGGGTTAGGGTTATGTTGAGGGCTAGGTTTAGATTTCCGGTTAGGGTTACGATTGGACCTAGGGTTAGGGTTATGTTGAGTGCTAGGGTTAGAGATCCGGTTAGTGTTACGATTGGACCTATGGTTAGGGGTATGTTGAGAGGTATGGTTCGAGATCTGGTTAGGGTTAAGATTGGACCTATGGTTAGGGTTATGTTGAGGGCTAGGGTTAGAGATCCGGTTACGGTTACGATTGGCCCTAGGGTTAGGGTTATGTTGAGGCCTAGCATTAGAGATCCGGTTAGGGTTACGATTGGACCTAGGGTTAGGGTTATGTTGAGGGCTAGGGTTAGAGATCCGGGTAGGGCTACGATATGACCTAGGGTTAGGGTTATGTTGAGGGCTAGGGTTAGAGATCCGGTTAGGGTTACGATTGGACCTAGGGTTAGGGTTATGTTGAGGGCTAGGTTTAGAGATCCGGTTAGGGTTACGATTGGACCTAGGGTTAGGGTTATGTTGAGGGCTAGGGTTAGACATCCGGTTAGGGCTACGATTGGACCTAGGGTTAGGGTTATGTTTAGGGCTAGGTTTAGAGATCCAGTTAGGTTTACGATTGGACCTAGGGTTAGGGTTATGTTGAGGGCTAGGTCTAGAGAGACGGTTAGGGTACGATTGGATCTAGGGTTAGGGTTATGTTGAGGGCTAGGGTTAGAGATCCGGTTAGGGTTACTATTGGACCTAGGGGTAGGGTTAGGTTGAGGGCTAGGGTTAGAGGTCCGGTTAGGATTACGATTGGACCTAGGGTTAGGGTTATGTTGAGGG
This sequence comes from Miniopterus natalensis, assembly GCF_054644295.1. Taxonomy (NCBI): domain Eukaryota; kingdom Metazoa; phylum Chordata; class Mammalia; order Chiroptera; family Miniopteridae; genus Miniopterus; species Miniopterus natalensis. The sequence continues at coordinate 90,273,028 of NC_142082.1, read as the reverse complement.
CTAGAGTTAGAGATCCGGTTAGGGTTACGATTGGACCTAGGGTTAGGGTTATGTTGAGGGCTAGGGTTAGAGATCCAATTAGGGTTACGATTGTACCTAGGGTTAGGGTTATGTTGGGGGTAGGGTTAGAGATCCGGTTAGGGTTACGATTGGACCTAGGGTTAGGGTTATGTTTAGGGCTAGGTTTAGAGAGACGGTTAGGGTTACGATGGGACCTAGGGTTTGGGTTATGTTGAGGGCTAGGTTTAGAGAGACGGTTAGGGTACGATTGGACCTAGGGTTAGGGTTATGTTGTGGGCTAGTGTTAGAGATCCGGTTAGGGTTACGATTGGACCTAGGGTTAGGGTTATGTTGAGGGCTAGGTTTAGAGATCCGGTTAGGGTTACAATTGGACCTAGGGTTAGGGTTATGTTGAGGGCTAGAGTTAGAGATCCGGTTAGGGTTACAATTGGACCTAGGGTTAGGGTTATGTTGAGGATTAGGGTTAGAGATCCGGTTAGGGTTACTATTGGACCTAGGGTTAGGGTTATGTTGAGGGCTAGGTTTAGAGATCCCGTTAGGGTTTAGATTGGACCTATGGTTAGGGTTATGTTGAGGCCTAGCGTTATAGATCCGGTTAGGGTTACGATTGGACCTAGGGTTAGGGTTATGTTGAGGGCTAGGGTTAGAGATCCGGTTAGGGTTACGATTGGACCTAGGGTTAGGGTTATGTTGAGGGCTAGGGTTAGAGATCCAATTAGGGTTACGATTGTACCTAGGGTTAGGGTTATGTTGGGGGCTAGGGTTAGAGATCCGGTTAGGGTTACGATTGGACCTAGGGTTAGGGTTATGTTTAGGGCTAGGTTTAGAGAGACGGTTAGGGTTACGATGGGACCTAGGGTTTGGGTTATGTTGAGGGCTAGGTTTAGAGAGACGGTTAGTGTACGATTGGACCTAGGGTTAGGGTTATGTTGTGGGCTAGGGTTAGAGATCCGGTTAGGGTTACGATTGGACCTAGGGTTAGGGTTATGTTGAGGGCTAGGTTTAGAGATCCGGTTAGGGTTACAATTGGACCTAGGGTTAAGGTTATGTTGAGGGCTAGAGTTAGAGATCCGGTTAGTGTTACGATTGGACCTAGGGTTAGGGTTATGTTGAGGACTAGGTTTAGAGATCCGGTTAGGGTTACTATTGGACCTAGGGTTAGGGTTATGTTGAGGGCTAGGTTTAGAGATCCGGTTAGGGTTAAGATTGGACCTATGGTTAGGGTTATGTTGAGGCCTAGCGTTATAGATCCAGTTAGGGTTACGATTGGACCTAGGGTTAGGGTTATGTTGAGGGCTAGGGTTAGAGATCCGGTTAGGGTTACGATTGGACCCAGGGTTAGTGTTATGTTGAGGCCTAGCGTTATAGATCCGGTTAGGGTTACGATTGGACCTAGGGTTAGGGTTATGTTGAGGGCTAGGTTTAGAGATCCGGTTAGGGTTACGATTGGACCTAGGGTTAGGGTTATGTTGAGAGCTAGGGTTAGACATCCGGTTAGGGCTACGATTGGACCTAGGGTTAGGGTTATGTTGAGGGCTAGGTTTAGAGATCCGGTTAGGGTTAAGATTGGACCTATGGTTAGGGTTATGTTGAGGGCTAGGGTTAGAGGTCCGGTTAGGGTTACGATTGGACCTAGGGTTAGGTTTATGTTGAGGGCTAGGGTTAGAGATCTGGTTATGGTTACGATTGGTCCTAGGGTTAGGGTTATGTTGAGGGCTAGGTTTAGAGATCCGGTTAGGGTTAAGATTGGACCTATGGTTAGGGTTATGTTGAGGGTTAGGGTTAGAGATCCTGTTAGGGTTACGATTGGACCTAGGGTTAGGGTTATGTTGAGGCCTAGCTTTAGAGATCCGGTTAGGGTTACGATTGGACCTAGGGTTAGGGTTATGTTGAGGGCTAGGGTTAGAGATCCGGTTAGGGCTACGATTGGACCTAGGGTTAGGGTTATGTTGAGGGCTAGGGTTAGACATCCGGTTAGGACTACGATTGGACCTAGGGTTAGGGTTATGTTGAGGGCTAGGTTTAGAGATCCGGTTAGGGTTACGATTGGACCTAGGGTTAGGGTGATGTTGAGGGCTAGGGTTAGACATCCGGTTAGGGCTACGATTGGACCTAGGGTTAGGTTTATGTTTAGAGCTAGGTTTAGAGATCCAGTTAGGTTTACGATTTTACCTAGGGTAAGGGTTATGTTGAGGGCTAGGTCTAGAGAGACGGTTAGGGTACGATTGGACCTAGGGTTAGGGTTATGTTGAGGGCTAGGGTTAGAGATCCGGTTAGGATTCCTATTGACCTAGGGTTAGGGTTAGGTTGAGGGCTACGGTTAGAGGTCCGGTTTATTATTACGATTGGACCTAGGGTTAGGGTTATGTTGAGGGCTAGAGTTAGAGATCCGGTTAGGGTTACGATAGGACCTAGGGTTAGGGTTATGTTGAGGGCTAGGGTTAGAGATACAATTAGGGTTACGATTGTACCTAGGGTTAGGGTTATGTTGGGGGCTAGGGTTAGAGATCCAATTAGGGTTACGATTGTACCTAGGGTTAGGGTTATGTTGAGAGCTATGGTTAGAGATCCGGATAAGGTTACGATTGGACCTAGGGTTAGGGTTATGTTTAGGGCTAGGGTTAGAGAGACGATTAGGGTTACGATTGGACCTAGGGTTAGGGTTATGTTGAGGGCTATGGTTAGAGATCCAATTAGGGTTACGATTGTACCTAGGGTTAGGGTTATGTTGAGAGCTATGGTTAGAGATCCGGATAAGGTTACGATTGGACCTAGGGTTAGGGTTATGTTTAGGGCTAGGGTTAGAGAGACGATTAGGGTTACGATTGGACCTAGGGTTAGGGTTATGTTGAGGGCTATGGTTACAGATCCAATTAGGGTTACGATTGTACCTAGGGTTAGGGTTATGTTGAGGGCTAGGGTTAGAGATCCGGTTAAGGTTACGATTGGACCTAGGGTTAGGGTTATGTTTAGGGCTAGGGTTAGAGAGACGATTAGGGTTACGATTGGACCTAGGGTTTGGCTTATGTTGAGGGCTAGGTTTAGAGAGACGGTTAGGGTACGATTGGGCCTAGGGTTAGGGTTATGTTGTGGGCTAGGGTTAGAGATCCGGGTAGGGTTACGATTGGACCTAGGGTTAGGGTTATGTTGAGGGCTAGGTTTAGATTTCCGGTTAGGGTTACGATTGGACCTAGGGTTAGGGTTATGTTGAGTGCTAGGGTTAGAGATCCGGTTAGTGTTACGATTGGACGTATGGTTAGGGTTATGTTGAGGGGTATGGTTCGAGATCCGGTTAGGGTTAAGATTGGACTTATGGTTAGGGTTATGTTGAGGGCTAGGGTTAGAGATCCGGTTAGGGTTACGATTGGCCCTAGGGTTAGGGTTATGTTGAGGCCTAGCATTAGAGATCCGGTTAGGGTTACGATTGGACCTAGGGTTAGGGTTATGTTGAGGGCTAGGGTTAGAGATCCGGTTAGGGCTACGATATGACCTAGGGTTAGGGTTATGTTGAGGGCTAGGGTTAGACATCCGGTTAGGACTACGATTGGACCTAGGGTTAGGGTTATGTTGAGGGCTAGGTTTAGAGATCCGGTTAAGGTTACGATTGGACCTAGGGTTAGGGTTATGTTTAGGGCTAGGTTTAGAGATCCAGTTAGGTTTACGATTTTACCTAGGGTTAGGGTTATGTTGAGGGCTAGGTCTAGAGAGACGGTTAGGGTACGATTGGACCTAGGGTTAGGGTTATGTTGAGGGCTAGGGTTAGAGATCCGGTTAGGGTTACTATTGGACCTAGGGGTAGGGTTAGGTTGAGGGCTAGGGTTAGAGATCCGGTTAGGGTTAAGATTGGACCTATGGTTAGGTTTATGTTGAGGCCTAGCGTTATAGATCCGGTTAGGGTTACGATTGGACCTAGGGTTAGGGTTATGTTGTGGGCTAGGGTTAGAGATCCGGTTAGGGTTACGATTGGACCCAGGGTTAGTGTTATGTTGAGGCCTAGCGTTATAGATCCGGTTAGGGTTACGATTGGACCTAGGGTTAGGGTTATGTTGAGGGCTAGGGTTAGAGATCCGGTTAGGGTTACGATTGGACCTAGGGTTAGGGTTATGTTGAGGGCTAGGGTTAGAGATCCAATTAGGGTTACGATTGTACCTAGGGTTAGGGTTATGTTGGGGGCTAGGGTTAGAGATCCGGTTAGGGTTACGATTGGACCTAGGGTTAGGGTTATGTTTAGGGCTAGGTTTAGAAAGACGGTTAGGGTTACGATGGGACCTAGGGTTTGGGTTATGTTGAGGGCTAGGTTTAGAGAGACGGTTAGTGTACGATTGGACCTAGGGTTAGGGTTATGTTGTGGGCTAGGGTTAGAGATCCGGTTAGGGTTACGATTGGACCTAGGGTTAGGGTTAGGTTGAGGGCTAGGGTTAGAGGTCCGGTTTATTATTACGATTGGACCTAGGGTTAGGGTTATGTTGAGGGCTAGAGTTAGACATCCGGTTAGGGTTACGCTTGGACCTAGGGTTAGGGTTATGTTGAGGGCTAGGGTTAGAGATCCAATTAGGGTTACGATTGTACCTAGGGTTAGGGTTATGTTGGGGGCTAGGGTTAGAGATCCGGTTAGGGTTACGATAGGACCTAGGGTTAGGGTTATGTTGAGGGCTAGGTTTAGATTTCCGGTTAGGGTTACGATTGGACCTAGGGTTAGGGTTATGTTGAGTGCTAGGGTTAGAGATCCGGTTAGTGTTACGATTGGACCTATGGTTAGGGGTATGTTGAGAGGTATGGTTCGAGATCCGGTTAGGGTTAAGATTGGACCTATGGTTAGGGTTATGTTGAGGGCTAGGGTTAGAGATCCGGTTACGGTTACGATTGGCCCTAGGGTTAGGGTTATGTTGAGGCCTAGCATTAGAGATCCGGTTAGGGTTACGATTGGACCTAGGGTTAGGGTTATGTTGAGGGCTAGGGTTAGAGATCCGGTTAGGGCTACGATATGACCTAGGGTTAGGGTTATGTTGAGGGCTAGGGTTAGAGATCCGGTTAGGGTTACGATTGGACCTAGGGTTAGGGTTATGTTGAGGGCTAGGTTTAGAGATCCGGTTAGGGTTACGATTGGACCTAGGGTTAGGGTTATGTTGAGGGCTAGGGTTAGACATACGGTTAGGGCTACGATTGGACCTAGGGTTAGGGTTATGTTTAGGGCTAGGTTTAGAGATCCAGTTAGGTTTACGATTGGACCTAGGGTTAGGGTTATGTTGAGGGCTAGGTCTAGAGAGACGGTTAGGGTACGATTGGACCTAGGGTTAGGGTTATGTTGAGGGCTAGGGTTAGAGATCCGGTTAGGGTTACTATTGGACCTAGGGGTAGGGTTAGGTTGAGGGCTAGGGTTAGAGGTCCGGTTAGGATTACGATTGGACCTAGGGTTAGGGTTATGTTGAGGGCTAGAGTTAGAGATCCGGTTAGGGTTACGATTGGACCTAGGGTTAGGGTTATGTTTAGGGCTAGGTTTAGAGAGACGGTTAGGGTTACGATGGGACCTAGGGTTTGGGTTATGTTGAGGGCTAGGTTTAGAGAGACGGTTAGGGTACGATTGGACCCAGGGTTAGGGTTATGTTGTGGGCTAGGGTTAGAGATCCGGTTAGGGGTACGATTGGACCTAGGGTTAGGGTTATGTTGAGGGCTAGGTTTAGAGATCCGGTTAGGGTTACAATTGGACCTAGGGTTAGGGTTATGTTGAGGGCTAGAGTTAGAGATCCGTTTAGGGTTACAATTGGACCTAGGGTTAGGGTTATGTTGAGGATTAGGGTTAGAGATCCGGTTAGGGTTACTATTGGACCTAGGGTTAGGGTTATGTTGAGGGCTAGGTTTAGAGATCCGGTTAGGGTTTAGATTGGACCTATGGTTAGGGTTATGTTGAGGCCTAGCGTTATAGATCCGGTTAGGGTTACGATTGGACCTAGGGTTAGGGTTATGTTGAGGGCTAGGGTTAGAGATCCGGTTAGGGTTACGATTGGACCTAGGGTTAGGGTTATGTTGAGGGCTAGGGTTAGAGATCCGGTTAGGGTTACGATTGGACCTAGGGTTAGGGTTATGTTGAGGGCTAGGGTTAGAGATCCAATTAGGGTTACGATTGTACCTAGGGTTAGGGTTATGTTGAGGGCTACGGTTAGAGATCCGGTTAGGGTTACGATTGGACCCAGGGTTAGTGTTATGTTGAGGCCTAGCGTTATAGATCCGGTTAGGGTTACGATTGGACCTAGGGTTAGGGTTATGTTGAGGGCTAGGTTTAGAGATCCGGTTAGGGTTAAGATTGGACCTATGGTTAGGGTTATGTTGAGGGCTAGGGTTAGAGATCCGGTTAGGGTTACGATTGGACCTAGGGTTAGGTTTATGTTGAGGGCTAGGGTTAGAGATCTGGTTATGGTTACGATTGGTCCTAGGGTTAGGGTTATGTTGAGGGCTAGGTTTAGAGATCCGGTTAGGGTTAAGATTGGACCTATGGTTAGGGTTATGTTGAGGGTTAGCGTTAGAGATCCTGTTAGGGTTACGATTGGACCTAGGGTTAGGGTTATGTTGAGGCCTAGCGTTAGAGATCCGGTTAGGGTTACGATTGGACCTAGGGTTAGGGTTATGTTGAGGGCTAGGGTTAGAGATCCGGTTAGGGCTACGATTGGACCTAGGGTTAGGGTTATGTTGAGGGCTAGGGTTAGACATCCGGTTAGGACTACGATTGGACCTAGGGTTAGGGTTATGTTGAGGGCTAGGTTTAGAGATCCGGTTAGGGTTACGATTGGACCTAGGGTTAGGGTGATGTTGAGGGCTAGGGTTAGACATCCGGTTAGGGCTACGATTGGACCTAGGGTTAGGTTTATGTTTAGGGCTAGGTTTAGAGATCCAGTTAGGTTTACGATTTTACCTAGGGTAAGGGTTATGTTGAGGGCTAGGTCTAGAGAGACGGTTAGGGTACGATTGGACCTAGGGTTAGGGTTATGTTGAGGGCTAGGGTTAGAGATCCGGTTAGGGTTCCTATTGACCTAGGGTTAGGGTTAGGTTGAGGGCTACGGTTAGAGGTCCGGTTTATTATTACGATTGGACCTAGGGTTAGGGTTATGTTGAGGGCTAGAGTTAGAGATCCGGTTAGGGTTACGATAGGACCTAGGGTTAGGGTTATGTTGAGGGCTAGGGTTAGAGATACAATTAGGGTTACGATTGTACCTAGGGTTAGGGTTATGTTGGGGGCTAGGGTTAGAGATCCGGTTAGGGTTACGATTGGACCTAGGGTTAGGGTTATGTTGAGAGCTAGGGTTAGAGATCCAATTAGGGTTACGATTGTACCTAGGGTTAGGGTTATGTTGAGAGCTATGGTTAGAGATCCGGATAAGGTTACGATTGGACCTAGGGTTAGGGTTATGTTTAGGGCTAGGGTTAGAGAGACGATTAGGGTTACGATTGGACCTAGGGTTAGGGTTATGTTGAGGGCTATGGTTACAGATCCAATTACGGTTACGATTGTACCTAGGGTTAGGGTTATGTTGAGGGCTAGGGTTAGAGATCCGGTTAAGGTTACGATTGGACCTAGGGTTAGGGTTATGTTTAGGGCTAGGGTTAGAGAGACGATTAGGGTTACGATTGGACCTAGGGTTTGGCTTATGTTGAGGGCTAGGTTTAGAGAGACGGTTAGGGTACGATTGGGCCTAGGGTTAGGGTTATGTTGTGGGCTAGGGTTAGAGATCCGGGTAGGGTTACGATTGGACCTAGGGTTAGGGTTATGTTGAGGGCTAGGTTTAGATTTCCGGTTAGGGTTACGATTGGACCTAGGGTTAGGGTTATGTTGAGTGCTAGGGTTAGAGATCCGGTTAGTGTTACGATTGGACGTATGGTTAGGGTTATGTTGAGGGGTATGGTTCGAGATCCGGTTAGGGTTAAGATTGGACTTATGGTTAGGGTTATGTTGAGGGCTAGGGTTAGAGATCCGGTTAGGGTTACGATTGGCCCTAGGGTTAGGGTTATGTTGAGGCCTAGCATTAGAGATCCGGTTAGGGTTACGATTGGACCTAGGGTTAGGGTTATGTTGAGGGCTAGGGTTAGAGATCCGGTTAGGGCTACGATATGACCTAGGGTTAGGGTTATGTTGAGGGCTAGGGTTAGACATCCGGTTAGGACTACGATTGGACCTAGGGTTAGGGTTATGTTGAGGGCTAGGTTTAGAGATCCGGTTAAGGTTACGATAGGACCTAGGGTTAGGGTTATGTTGAGGGCTAGGGTTAGACATCCGGTTAGGGCTACGATTGGACCTAGGGTTAGGGTTATGTTTAGGGCTAGGTTTAGAGATCCAGTTAGGTTTACGATTTTACCTAGGGTTAGGGTTATGTTGAGGGCTAGGTCTAGAGAGACGGTTAGGGTACGATTGGACCTAGGGTTAGGGTTATGTTGAGGGCTAGGGTTAGAGATCCGGTTACGGTTACTATTGGACCTAGGGGTAGGGTTAGGATGAGGGCTAGGGTTAGAGATCCGGTTAGGGTTAAGATTGGACCTATGGTTAGGTTTATGTTGAGGCCTAGCGTTATAGATCCGGTTAGGGTTACGATTGGACCTAGGGTTAGGGTTATGTTGTGGGCTAGGGTTAGAGATCCGGTTAGGGTTACGATTGGACCCAGGGTTAGTGTTATGTTGAGGCCTAGCGTTATAGATCCGGTTAGGGTTACGATTGGACCTAGGGTTAGGGTTATGTTGAGGGCTAGGGTTAGAGATCCAATTAGGGTTACGATTGTACCTAGGGTTAGGGTTATGTTGGGGGCTAGGGTTAGAGATCCGGTTATGGTTACCATTGGACCTAGGGTTAGGGTTATGTTTAGGGCTAGGTTTAGAAAGACGGTTAGGGTTACGATGGGACCTAGGGTTTGGGTTATGTTGAGGGCTAGGTTTAGAGAGACGGTTAGTGTACGATTGGACCTAGGGTTAGGGTTATGTTGTGGGCTAGGGTTAGAGATCCGGTTAGGGTTACGATTGGACCTAGGGTTAGGGTTATGTTGAGGGCTAGGTTTAGAGATCCGGTTAGGGTTACAATTGGACCTAGGGTTAGGGTTATGTTGAGGGCTAGAGTTAGAGATCCGGTTAGTGTTACGATTGGACCTAGGGTTAGGGTTATGTTGAGGACTAGGGTTAGAGATCCGGTTAGGGTTACTATTGGACCTAGGGTTAGGGTTATGTTGAGGGCTAGGTTTAGAGATCCGGTTAGGGTTAAGATTGGACCTATGGTTAGGGTTATGTTGAGGCCTAGCGTTATAGATCCGGTTAGGGTTACGATTGGACCTAGGGTTAGGGTTATGTTGAGGGCTAGGGTTAGAGATCCGGTTAGGCTTACGATTGGACCCAGGGTTAGTGTTATGTTGAGGCCTAGCGTTATAGATCCGGTTAGGGTTACGATTGGACATAGGGTTAGGGTTATGTTGAGGGCTAGGGTTAGAGATCCGGTTAGGGTTACGATTGGACCTAGGGTTAGGGTTATGTTGAGGGCTAGGGTTAGACATCCGGTTAGGGCTACGATTGGACCTAGGGTTAGGGTTATGTTGAGGGCTAGGTTTAGAGATCCGGTTAGGGTTAAGATTGGACCTATGGTTAGGGTTATGTTGAGGGCTAGGGTTAGAGATCCGGTTAGGGTTACGATTGGACCTAGGGTTAGGTTTATGTTGAGGGCTAGGGTTAGAGATCTGGTTAGGGTTACGATTGGACCTAGGGTTAGGGTTATGTTGAGGGCTAGGTTTAGAGATCCGGTTAGGGTTAAGATTGGACCTATGGTTAGGGTTATGTTGAGGGCTAGGGTTAGAGATCCTGTTAGGGTTACGATTGGACCTAGGGTTAGGGTTATGTTGAGGCCTAGCGTTAGAGATCCGGTTAGGGTTACGATTGGACCTAGGGTTAGGGTTATGTTGAGGGCTAGGGTTAGAGATCCGGTTAGGGCTACGATTGGACCTAGGGTTAGGGTTATGTTGAGGGCTAGGGTTAGACATCCGGTTAGGACTACGATTGGACCTAGGGTTAGGGTTATGTTGAGGGCTAGGTTTAGAGATCCGGTTAGGGTTACGATTGGACCTAGGGTTAGGGTTATGTTGAGGGCTAGGGTTAGACATCCGGTTAGGGCTACGATTGGACCTAGGGTTAGGGTTATGTTTAGGGCTAGGTTTAGAGATCCAGTTAGGTTTACGATTTTACCTAGGGTTAGGGTTATGTTGAGGACTAGGTTTAGAGAGACGGTTAGGGTACGATTGGACCTAGGGTTAGGGTTATGTTGAGGGCTAGGGTTAGAGATCCGGTTAGGGTTACTATTGGACCTAGGGTTAGGGTTAGGTTGAGGGCTAGGGTTAGAGGTCCGGTTTATTATTACGATTGGACCTAGGGTTAGGGTTATGTTGAGGGCTAGAGTTAGAGATCCGGTTAGGGTTACGATTGGACCTAGGGTTAGGGTTATGTTGAGGGCTAGGGTTAGAGATCCAATTAGGGTTACGATTGTACCTAGGGTTAGGGTTATGTTGGGGGCTAGGGTTAGAGATCCGGTTAGGGTTACGATTGGACCTAGGTTAGGGTTATGTATAGGGCTAGGTTTAGAGAGACGGTTAGGGTACGATTGGACCTAGGGTTAGGGTTATGTTGAGGGCTAGGGTTAGAGAACCGGTTAAAATTACGATTGGACATAGGGTTAGGGTTATGTTGAGGGCTAGGTTTAGAGATCCGGTTAGGGTTACGATTGGACCTAGGGTTAGGGTTATGTTGAGGGCTAGGGTTAGAGATCCGGTTAGGGTTACGATTGGACCTAGGGTTAGGGTTATGTTTAGGGCTATGGTTAGAGATCCGGTTAGGGTTACGATTGGACCTAGGGTTAGGGTTATGTTGAGGGCTAGGGTAGAGGTCCGGTTAGGGTTACGATTTGACCTAGTGTTAGGGTTATGTTGAGGACTAAGGTTAGAGATCCTGTTAGGGTTACGATTGGACCTAGGGTTAGGGTTATGTTGAGGACTAGGGTTAGAGATCCGGTTAGGGTTACGATTGGACCTAGGGTTAGGATTATGTTGAGAGCTAGGGTTAGAGATCCAATTAGGGTTACGATTGTACCTAGGGTTAGGGTTATGTTGAGAGCTATGGTTAGAGATCCGGTTAAGGTTACGATTGGACCTAGGGTTAGGGTTATGTTGAGGGCTAGGGTTAGAGAGACGATTAGGGTTACGATTGGACCTAGGGTTAGGGTTATGTTGAGGGCTATGGTTACAGATCCAATTAGGGTTACGATTGTACCTAGGGTTAGGGTTATGTTGAGGGCTAGGGTTAGAGAGACGGTTAGGGTACGATTGGGCCTAGGGTTAGGGTTATGTTGTGGGCTAGGGTTAGAGATTCGGGTAGGGTTACGATTGGACCTAGGGTTAGGGTTATGTTGAGGGCTAGGTTTAGATTTCCGGTTAGGGTTACGATTGGACCTAGGGTTAGGGTTATGTTGAGTGCTAGGTTTAGAGATCCGGTTAGTGTTACGATTGGACCTATGGTTAGGGTTATGTTGAGAGGTATGGTTCGAGATCCGCTTAGGGTTAAGATTGGACCTATGGTTAGGGTTATGTTGAGGGCTAGGGTTAGAGATCCGGTTACGGTTACGATTGGCCCTAGGGTTAGGGTTATGTTGAGGCCTAGCATTAGAGATCCGGTTAGGGTTACGATTGGACCTAGGGTTAGGGTTATGTTGAGGGCTAGGGTTAGAGATCCGGTTAGGGCTACGATATGACCTAGGGTTAGGGTTATGTTGAGGGCTAGGGTTAGACATCCGGTTAGGACTATGATTGGACCTAGGGTTAGGGTTATGTTGAGGGCTAGGTTTAGAGATCCGGTTAGGGTTACGATTGGACCTAGGGTTAGGGTTATTTTGAGGGCTAGGGTTAGACATCCGGTTAGGGCTACGATTGGACCTAGGGTTAGGGTTATGTTTAGGGCTAGGTTTAGAGATCCAGTTAGGTTTACGATTGGACCTAGGGTTAGGGTTATGTTGAGGGCTAGGTCTAGAGAGACGGTTAGGGTACGATTGGACCTAGGGGTAGGGTTAGGTTGAGGGCTAGGGTTAGAGGTCCGGTTAGGATTACGATTGGACCTAGGGTTAGGGTTATGTTGAGGGCTAGAGTTAGAGATCCGGTTAGGGTTACGATTGGACCTAGGGTTAGGGTTATGTTGAGGGCTAGGGTTAGAGATCCAATTAGGGTTACGATTGTACCTAGGGTTAGGGTTATGTTGGGGGTAGGGTTAGAGATCCGGTTAGGGTTACGATTGGACCTAGGGTTAGGGTTATGTTTAGGGCTAGGTTTAGAGAGACGGTTAGGGTTACGATGGGACCTAGGGTTTGGGTTATGTTGAGGGCTAGGTTTAGAGAGACGGTTAGGGTACGATTGGACCTAGGGTTAGGGTTATGTTGTGGGCTAGGGTTAGAGATCCGGTTAGGGTTACGATTGGACCTAGGGTTAGGGTTATGTTGAGGGCTAGGTTTAGAGATCCGGTTAGGGTTACAATTGGACCTAGGGTTAGGGTTTTGTTGAGGGCTAGAGTTAGAGATCCGGTTAGGGTTACAATTGGACCTAGGGTTAGGGTTATGTTGAGGACTAGGGTTAGAGATCCGGTTAGGGTTACTATTGGACCTAGGGTTAGGGTTATGTTGAGGGCTAGGTTTAGAGATCCGGTTAGGGTTAAGATTGGACCTATGGTTAGGGTTATGTTGAGGCCTAGCGTTAGAGATCCGGTTAGCGTTACGATTGGACCTAGGGTTAGGGTTATGTTGAGGGCTAGGGTTAGAGATCCGGTTAGGGTTACGATTGAACCCAGGGTTAGTGTTATGTTGAGGCCTAGCGTTATAGATCCGGTTAGGGTTACGATTGGACCTAGGGTTAGGGTTATGTTGAGGGCTAGGGTTAGAGATCCGGTTAGGGTTACGATTGGACCTAGGGTTAGGGTTATGTTGAGGGCTAGGGTTAGACATCCGGTTAGGGCTACGATTGGACCTAGGGTTAGGGTTATGTTGAGGGCTAGGTTTAGAGATCCGGGTAGGGTTACGATTGGACCTAGGGTTAGGGTTATGTTGAGGGCTAGGTCTAGAGAGACGGTTAGGGTACGATTGGACCTAGGGTTAGGGTTATGTTGAGGGTTAGGGTTAGAGATCCGGTTAGTGTTACTATTGGACCTATGGTTAGGGTTATGTTGAGGGGTATGGTTCGAGATCCGGTTAGGGTTAAGATTGGACCTATGGTTAGGGTTATGTTGAGGGCTAGGGTTAGAGATCCGGTTAGGGTTACGATTGGACCTAAGGTTAGGGTTATGTTGAGGGCTAGGTTTAGGGAGACAGTTAGGGTTACAATTGGACCTAGGGTTAGGGTTATGTTGAGGGCTAGGTTTAGAGATCCGGTTAGGGTTACGATTGGACCTAGGGTTAGGGTCATGTTGAGGGGTAGGTTTAGATAGACGGCTGGGGTTACGATTGGACCTAGGATTAGGGTTATGATGAGGGCTAGGATTAGACATCCACTTACGGTTACGATTGGACCTAGGGTTAGGGTTATGTTGAAGGCTACAGTCAGGTATACGTTTAAGGTTACGATTGGACCTAGGGTTAGGGTTATATTGAGGGCTAGGGTTAGAGATCCGGTTAGTGTTACTATTGGACCTATGGTTAGGGTTATGTTGAGGGGTATGGTTCGAGATCCGGTTAGGGTTAAGATTGGACCTATGGTTAGGGTTATGTTGAGGGCTAGGGTTCGAGATCCGGTTAGGGTTACGATTGGACCTAGGGTTAGGGTTATGTTGAGGGCTAGGGTTAGAGATCCGGTTAGGGCTACGATTGGACCTAGGGTTAGGGTTATGTTGAGGGCTAGGGTTAGACATCCGGTTAGGACTACGATTGGACCTAGGGTTAGGGTTATGTTGAGGGCTAGGTTTAGAGGTCCGGTTAGGGTTACGATTGGACCTAGGGTTAGGGTTATGTTGAGGGCTAGGGTTAGACATCCGGTTAGGGCTACGATTGGACCTAGGGTTAGGGTTATGTTTAGGGCTAGGTTTAGAGATCCAGTTAGGTTTACGATTGGACCTAGGGTTAGGGTTATGTTGAGGGCTAGGTCTAGAGAGACGGTTAGGGTACGATTGGACCTAGGGTTAGGGTTATGTTGAGGGTTAGGGTTAGAGATCCGGTTAGGGTTACGATTGGACCTAGGGTTAGGGTTATGTTGAGGACTAGGGTTAGAGAGACGGTTAGGGTACGATTGGACCTAGGGTTAGGGTTATGTTGAGGGCTAGGGTTAGAGATCCGGTTAGGGTTACGATTGGACCTAAGGTTAGGGTTATGTTGAGGGCTAGGTTTAGGGAGACAGTTAGGGTTACAATTGGACCTAGGGTTAGGGTTATGTTGAGGGCTAGGTTTAGAGATCCGGTTAGGGTTACGATTGGACCTAGGGTTAGGGTCATGTTGAGGGGTAGGTTTAGATAGACGGCTGGGGTTACGATTGGACCTAGGATTAGGGTTATGATGAGGGCTAGGATTAGACATCCACTTACGGTTACGATTGGACCTAGGGTTAGGGTTATGTTGAGGGCTACAGTCAGGTATACGTTTAAGGTTACGATTGGACCTAGGGTTAGGGTTATATTGAGGGCTAGGGTTAGAGATTCGGTTAGGGTTACGATTGGACCTAGGGTTAGGGTTATGTTGAGGGATAGGTCAGAGACACGGTTAGGGTTACCATTGGACCTAGGGTTAGGGTTATGTTGAGGGCTAGGTTTAGAGATCCGGTCCGAGTTACGGTTGGTCCTAGGATTATGGTTATGATGAGGGCTAGGATTAGACATCCGCTTACGGTTACGATTGGACCTAGGGTTAGGGTTATATTGAGGGCTAGGGTTAGAGATCCGGTTAGGGTTACGATTGGACCTAGGGTTAGGGTTATGTTGAGGGATAGGTTAGAGACACGGTTAGGGTTACGATTGGACCTAGGGTTAGGGTAATGTTGAGGGCTAGGTTTAGAGATCCGGTTAGAGTTACGGTTGTACCTAGGGTTAGCGTCATGATGAGGGCTAGGTTTGGATAGACGGCTTGGGTTAAGATTGGACCTAGGATTAGAGTTATGTTGAGGTCTAGGGTTAGAGATCCAGTTATGGTTACTATTGGACCTAGGGTTAGGGTTATGTTTAGGGTTAGGGTTAGAGAGACAGTTAGGGTTACGATTGGACCTAGGGTTAGGGTTACGTTTAGGGCTAGGTTTAGAGAGATGATTCGGTTACGATTGGACCTAGGGTTAGGGTTATGTTGAAGGTTACGGTTAGAGATCCCGTTAGGGTTACGATTGGACCTAGGGTTAGGTTTATGTTGAGGGCTAGGGTGAGAGATCCGGTTAGGCTTACGATTGGACCTAGAATTAGGCTTATGTTGAGGGCTAGGGTTAGAGATCTGGTTAGGGTAACGAATGGACCTAGGGTTAGGGTTATGTTGAGGGCTAGGATTAGAGATCCGGTTAGGCTTACGATTGGACCTAGAATTAGGCTTATGTTGAGGGCTAGGGTTAGAGATCCGGTTAGGGTTACGATTCCAAATAGGGTAAGGGTTATGTTGAGGGCTAGGATTAGAGGCCCGGTTAGGGTTACGATTGGACCTAGGGTTAGGGATATGTTGAGGGCTAGGGTTAGAGATCCAGTTAGGATTACTATTGGACCTAAGGTTAGGGTTAGGTTGAGGGCTAGGGTTAGAGGTCTGGTTAGGGTTACGATTGGTCCTAGGGTTAGGGTTATGTTGAGGGCTGGGGTTAGAGATCCAGTTAGGGTTACGATTGGAACTAGGGTTAGGGTTTTGTTGAGGGTTAGGGTTAGAGTTTCGGTTAAGGTTACGATTGGACCTAGCGTTAGGGTTATGTTTAGAGCTAGTGTTAGAGATCCGGTTAGGGTTAGGATTGGACCTAGCGTTAGGGTGATGTTGAGGGCTAGGTTTAGAGATCCGGTTAGGGTTACTATTGGACCTAGGGTTAGGGTTATGTTGAGGGCTATGGTTAGAGATCCGGTTAGGGTTACGATTGGACCTAGGGTTAGGGTTATGTTGAGGGCGAGGGTTAGAGATCCAGTTAGGGTTACGATTCCACCTATGGTTAGGGTTATGTTGAGGGCTAGGATTAGAGATCCGGTTAGGGTTACGATTGGTCCTAGGGTTAGATTTATGTTGAGGGCTAGGGGTAGAGGTCCAGTTAGGGTTGCGATTGAACATAGGGTTAGGGTTATGTTGAGGGCTAGGGTTAGAGATCCGCTTAGGGTTACGATTGGACCTAGGGTTATGGTTATGTTGAAGGCTAGGGTTAGAGATCCGGTTAGGGTTACGATTGGACCTAGGGTTAGGGTTATGTTGAGGGCTAGGGTTAGAGATCCGGTTAGGGTTAGGATTGGACCTAGGGTTAGGGTTATGTTGAGGGCTAGGGTTAGAGATCCGATTAGGGTTACTATTGGACCTAGGGTTAGGGTTATGTTGAGGGCTATGGTTAGAGATCCGGTTAGGGTTACGATTGGACCTAGGGTTAGGTTTATGTTGAGGGCTAGCGTTAGAGATCCGGTTAGGGTTACGATTGGACCTAGGGTTAGGGTTATGTTGAGGGCTAGCGTTAGAGATCCGGTTAGGGTTACGATTCCACCTAGGGATAGGGTTATGTTGAGGGCTAGGTTTAGAGGTCCGGTTAGTGTTACGATTGGACCTAGGGTTAGGGATATGTTGAGGACTAGGGTTAGAAATCCAGTTAGAATTACTATTGGACCTAAGGTTAGGGTTAGGTTGAGGGCTAGGGTTAGAGGTCTGGTTAGGGTTAAGATTGGACCTAGGGTTAGGGTTATGTTGAGGGCTACTGTTAGAAATCGGTTAGGGTTACGATTGGACCTAGGGTTAGGGTTATGTTGAGGGCTAGGGTTAGAGATCCGGTTAGGGTTACGATTGGACCTAGGGTTAGGGTTATGTTGAGGGCTCTGGTTAGAGATCCGGTTAGGGTTACGATTGGACCTAGGGTTAGGTTTATGTTGAGGGCTAGGGTTAGAGATCCGGTTAGGGTTACGATTGGAACTAGGGTTAGGTTTATGTTGAGGGCTAGGGTTAGAGATCCGGTTAGGGTTACTATTCCACCTAGGGTTAGGGTTATGTTGAGGGGTAGGTTTAGAGGTCCGGTTAGTGTTACGATTGGACCTATGGTTAGGGATATCTTGAGGGCTAGGGTTAGAGATCCAGTTAGGGTTACTATTGGACCTAAGGTTAGGGTTAGGTTGAGGGTTAGGGTTAGAGGTCTGGTTAGGGTTACGATTGGACCTAGGGTTAGGGTTATGTTGAGGGCTAGGGTTAGAGATCCAGTTAGGTTTACGATTGGACCTAGGGTTAGGGTTATGTTTAGGGCTAGGTTTAGAGTTCCGGTTAGTGTTACGATTGGACCTAGGGTTAGGGTTATGTTGAGGGCTAGGGTTAGAGATCCGGTTAGGGTTACGATTGGACCTAGGGTTAGGGTTATGTTGAGGTCTAGCGTTAGAGATCCGGTTAGGGTTACGATTGGACCTAGGGTTAGGGTTATGTTGAGGGCTTGGGTTAGATATCCGGTTAGGGTTACGATTGGACCTAGGATTAGGGTTATGTTGAGGGCTAGGGTTAGACATCCGGTTAGGGCCACGATTGGACCTAGGGTTAGGGTTATGTTGAGGGCTAGGTTAAGAGATCCGGTTAGGGTTACGATTGGACCTAGGGTTAGGGTTATTTTGAGGGCTAGGTTTAGAGAGATGGTTAGGGTTACGATTAGACCCAGGGTTACGGTTATTTTGAGGGCTAGGTATAGAGAGATGGTTAGGGTTACGATTGGACATAGGGTTAGGGTTATGTTGAGGGCTAGGTTTAGAGAGACGGTTAGGGTACGATTGGACCTAGGGTTAGGGTTATGTTGATGGCTAGGTTTAGAGAGACGGTTAGGGTACGATTGGACGTAGGGTTAGGGTTATGTTGAGGGCTAGGGTTAGAGATCCGGTTAGGGTTACGATTGGACCTAGGGTTAGCATTATGTTGAGGACTATGGTTAGAGATCCGGTTAGGGTTACTATTGGACCTAGGGTTAGGGTTAGGTTGAGGCCTAGGGTTAGAGGTCCGGTTAGGGTTACGATTGGACCTAGGGTTAGGGTTATGTTGAGGGCTAGGGTTAGAGATCCGGTTAGGGTTACGATTGGACCTAGGGTTAGGGTTATGTTGAGGGCTAGGATTAGAGATCCAATTAGGGTTACGATTGTACCTAGGGTTAGGGTTATGTTGGGGGCTAGGGTTAGAGATCCGGTTAGGGTTACGATTGGACCTAGGGTTAGGGTGATGTTGAGGACTATGTTTAGAGATCCGGTTAGGGTTACGATTGGACCTAGGGTTAGGGTTATGTTGAGGGCTAGGGTTAGAGATCCAATTAGGGTTACGATTGTACCTAGGGTTAGGGTTATGTTGAGGGCTAGGGTTAGAGATCCAATTAGGGTTACGATTGTACCTAGGGTTAGGGTTATGTTGAGGGCTAGGGTTAGAGATCCAATTAGGGTTACGATTGTACTTAGGGTTAGGGTTATGTTGAGGGCAATGGTTAGAGATCCGGTTAGGGTTACGATTGGACCTAGGGTTAGGGTTATGTTGAGGGCTAGGGTTAGAGATCCAATTAGGGTTACGATTGTACCTAGGGTTAGGGTTATGTTGAGGGCAATGGTTAGAGATCCGGTTAGGGTTACGATTGGACCTAGGGTTAGGGTTATGTTGAGGGCTAGTGTTAGAGATCCGGTTAGGGTTACGATTGGACCTAGGGTTAGGGTTATGTTGATTGCTAGGTTTAGAGATCCGGTTAGGGTTACGATTGGACCTAGGGTTAGGGTTATGTTGAGGGCTAGGGTTAGAGATCCGGTTAGGGTTACGATTGGACCTAGGGTTAGGGTTACGTTGAGGGCTAGCGTTAGAGATCCGGTTAGGGTTACGGTTCCACCTAGGGATAGGGTTATGTTGAGGGCTAGGTTTAGAGGTCCGGTTAGTGTTACGATTGGACCTAGGGTTAGGGATATGTTGAGGACTAGGGTTAGAAATCCAGTTGGAATTACTATTGGACCTAAGGTTAGGGTTAGGTTGAGGGCTAGGGTTAGAGGTCTGGTTAGGGTTAAGATTGGACCTAGGGTTAGGGTTATGTTGAGGGCTACTGTTAGAAATCGGTTAGGGTTACGATTGGACCTAGGGTTAGGGTTATGTTGAGGGCTAGGGTTAGAGATCCGGTTAGAGTTACTATTGGACCTAGGGTTAGGGTTATGTTGAGGCCTTGGTTAGAGATCCGGTTAGGGTTACGATTGGACCTAGGGTTAGGTTTATATTGAGGGCTAGGGTTAGAGATCCGGTTAGGGTTACGATTGGACCTAGGGTTAGGTTTATGTTGAGGGCTAGGGTTAGAGATCCGGTTAGGGTTACTATTCCACCTAGGGTTAGGGTTATGTTGAGGGGTAGGTTTAGAGGTCCGGTTAGTGTTACGATTGGACCTATGGTTAGGGATATCTTGAGGGCTAGGGTTAGAGATCCAGTTAGGGTTACTATTGGACCTAAGGTTAGGGTTAGGTTGAGGGTTAGGGTTAGAGGTCTGGTTAGGGTTACGATTGGAACTAGGGTTAGGGTTATGTTGAGTGCTAGGGTTAGAGATCCAGTTAGGTTTACGATTGGACCTAGGGTTAGGGTTATGTTTAGGGCTAGGTTTAGAGTTCCGGTTAGTGTTACGATTGGACCTAGGGTTAGGGTTATGTTGAGGGCTAGGGTTAGAGATCCGATTAGGTTTACGATTGGACCTAGGGTTAGGTTTATGTTGAGGGCTAGTGTTAGAGATCCGGTTAGGGTTACGATTGGACCTAGGGTTAGCGTTATATTGAGGGCTAGGGTTAGAGATCCGCTTAGGGTTACGATTGGACCTAGGGTTAGGGTTATGTTGAGGGCTAGGGTTAGAGATCCGGTTAGGGTTACGATTCCACCTAGGGTTAGGGTTATGTTGAGGGCTAGGGTTAGAGGTCCGGTTAGGGTTACGATTGGACCTAGGGTTAGGGTTATGTTGAGGGCTAGGGTTAGAGATCCGGTAAGGGTTACGATTGGACCTAGGGTTAGGATTATGTTGAGGGCTAGGGTTAGACATCCGGTTAGGGCTACGATTGGACCAAGGGTTAGGGTTATGTTGAGGGCTAGGTTTAGAGATCCGGTTAGGGTTACGATTGGACCTAGGGTTAGGGTTATCTTGAGGGCTAGGGATAGAGATCCAATTAGTGTTACGATTTCACCTAGGGTTAAGTTTAGTTGAGGGCTAGGGTTAGAGATCCCGTTAGGGTTACAATTGGACCTAGGGTTAGGGTTATGTTGAGGGCTAGGGTTAGAGATCCGGTTAGGGTTATGATTGGACCTAGGGTTAGGGTTATGTTGAGGGCTAGGATTAGAGATCCAATTAGGGTTACGATTGTACCTAGGGTTAGGGTTACGTTGGGGGCTAGGGTTAGAGATCAGGTTAGGGTTACGATTGGACCTAGGGTTAGGGTGATGTTGAGGACTATGTTTAGAGATCCGCTTAGGGTTACGATTGGACCTAGGGTTAGGGTTATGTTGAGGGCTAGGGATAGAGATCCAATTAGGGTTACGATTGTACCTAGGGTTAGGGTTATGTTGAGGCCTAGGGTTAGAGATCCAATTAGGGTTACGATTGTACCTAGGGTTAGGGTTATGTTGAGGGCTAGGGTTAGAGATCCAGTTAGGCTTACGATTGGACCTAGGGTTAGGGTTATGTTGAGAGCTAGGTTTAGAGAGACGGTTAGGGTATGATTGGACCTAGGGTTAGGGTTATGTTGAGGGCTAGGGTTAGAGATCCGGTTAAGATTACAATTGGACCTAGGGTTAGGGTTATGTTGAGGGCTAGGTTTAGAGATCCGGTTAGGGTTACGATTGAACCTAGGGTTAGGGTTATGTTGAGGGCTAGGGTTAGAGATCCGGTTAGGGTTACGATTGGACCTAGGGTTAGGGTTATGTTGAGGGCTAGGGTTAGAGATCCAATTAGGGTTACGATTGTACCTAGGGTTAGGGTTATGTTGAGGGCAATGGTTAGAGATCAGGTTAGGGTTACGATTGGACCTAGGGTTAGGGTTATGTTGAGGGCTATGGTTAGAGATCCGGTTAGGGTTACTATTGGACCTAGGGTTAGGGTTATGTTGAGGGCTATGGTTAGAGATCCGGTTAGGGTTACGATTGGACCTAGGGTTAGGTTTATGTTGAGGGCTAGGGTTAGAGATCCGGTTAGGGTTACGATTGGACCTAGGGTTAGGGTTATGTTGAGGGCTATGGTTAGAGATCCGGTTAGGGTTACGATTGGACCTAGGGTTAGGTTTATGTTGAGGGCTAGGGTTAGAGATCCGGTTAGGGTTACGATTGGACCTAGGGTTAGGGTTATGTTGAGGGCTAGGGTTAGAGATCCGGTTAGGGTTACGATTCCAAATAGGGTAAGGGTTATGTTGAGGGCTAGGGTTAGAGATCCGGTTAGGGTTACGATTGGACCTAGGGTTAGGGTTATGTTGAGGGCTAGGGTTAGAGATCCGGTTAGGGTTACGATTCCAAATAGGGTAAGGGTTATGTTGAGGGCTAGGATTAGAGGCCCGGTTAGGGTTACGATTGGACCTAGGGTTAGGGATATGTTGAGGGCTAGGGTTAGAGATCCAGTTAGGATTACTATTGGACCTAAGGTTAGGGTTAGGTTGAGGGCTAGGGTTAGAGGTCTGGTTAGGGTTACGATTGGTCCTAGGGTTAGGGTTATGTTGAGGGCTGGGGTTAGAGATCCAGTTAGGGTTACGATTGGAACTAGGGTTAGGGTTTTGTTGAGGGCTAGGGTTAGAGTTTCGGTTAAGGTTACGATTGGACCTAGCGTTAGGGTTATGTTGAGGGCTAGGTTTAGAGATCCGGTTAGGGTTACTATTGGACCTAGGGTTAGGGTTATGTTGAGGGCTATGGTTAGAGATCCGGTTAGGGTTACGATTGGACCTAGGGTTAGGTTTATGTTGAGGGCTAGGGTTAGACATCCGGTTAGGGTTACGATTGGACCTAGGGTTAGGGTTATGTTGAGGGCGAGGGTTAGAGATCCAGTTAGGGTTACGATTCCACCTATGGTTAGGATTATGTTGAGGGCTAGGGTTAGAGATCCGGTTAGGGTTACGATTGGTCCTAGGTTTAGGTTTATGTTGAGGGCTAGGGATAGAGGTCCAGTTAGGCTTGCGATTGAACCTAGGGTTAGGGTTATGTTGAGGGCTAGGGTTAGAGATCCGCTTAGGGTTACGATTGGACCTAGGGTTATGGTTATGTTGAAGGCTAGGGTTAGAGATCCGGTTAGGGTTACGATTGGACCTAGGGTTAGGGTTATGTTGAGGGCTAGGGTTAGAGATCCGGTTAGGGTTAGGATTGGACCTAGGGTTAGGGTTATGTTGAGGGCTAGGGTTAGAGATCCGGTTAGGGTTACTATTGGACCTAGGGTTAGGGTTATGTTGAGGGCTATGGTTAGAGATCCGGTTAGGGTTACGATTGGACCTAGGGTTAGGTTTATGTTGAGGGCTAGCGTTAGAGATCCGGTTAGGGTTACGATTGGACCTAGGGTTAGGGTTATGTTGAGGGCTAGCGTTAGAGATCCGGTTAGGGTTACGATTCCACCTAGGGATAGGGTTATGTTGAGGGCTAGGTTTAGAGGTCCGGTTAGTGTTACGATTGGACCTAGGGTTAGGGATATGTTGAGGACTAGGGTTAGAAATCCAGTTAGAATTACTATTGGACCTAAGGTTAGGGTTAGGTTGAGGGCTAGGGTTAGAGGTCTGGTTAGGGTTAAGATTGGACCTAGGGTTAGGGTTATGTTGAGGGCTACTGTTAGAAATCGGTTAGGGTCACGATTGGACCTAGGGTTAGGGTTATGTTGAGGGCTAGGGTTAGAGATCCGGTTAGGGTTACTATTGGACCTAGGGTTAGGGTTATGTTGAGGGCTAGGGTTAGAGATCCGGTTAGGGTTACGATTGGACCTAGGGTTAGGTTTATGTTGAGGGCTAGGGTTAGAGATCCGGTTAGGGTTACGATTGGACCTAGGGTTAGGTTTATGTTGAGGGCTAGGGTTAGAGATCCGGTTAGGGATACTATTCCACCTAGGGTTAGGGTTATGTTGAGGGGTAGGTTTAGAGGTCCGGTTAGTGTTACGATTGGACCGATGGTTAGGGATATGTTGAGGGCTAGGGTTAGAGATCCAGTTAGGGTTACTATTGGACCTAAGGTTAGGGTTAGGTTGAGGGTTAGGGTTAGAGGTCTGGTTAGGGTTACGATTGGACCTAGGGTTAGGGTTATGTTGAGGGCTAGGGTTAGAGATCCAGTTAGGTTTACGATTGGACCTAGGGTTAGGGTTATGTTTAGGGCTAGGTTTAGACTTCCGGTTAGTGTTACGATTGGACCTAGGGTTAGGGTTATGTTGAGGCCTAGCGTTAGAGATCCGGTTAGGGTTACGATTGGACCTAGGGTTAGGGTTATGTTGAGGGCTAGGGTTAGAGATCCGGTTAGGGTTACGATTGGACCTAGGGTTAGGGTTATGTTGAGGTCTAGCGTTAGAGATCCGGTTAGGGTTACGATTGGACCTAGGGTTAGGGTTATGTTGAGGGCTTGGGTTAGATATCCGGTTAGGGTTACGATTGGACCTAGAATTAGGGTTATGTTGAGGGCTAGGGTTAGACATCCGGTTAGGGCCACGATTGGACCTAGGGTTAGGGTTATGTTGAGGGCTAGGTTAAGAGATCCGGTTAGGGTTACGATTGGACCTAGGGTTAGGGTTATTTTGAGGGCTAGGTTTAGAGAGATGGTTAGGGTTACGATTAGACCCAGGGTTACGGTTATTTTGAGGGCTAGGTATAGAGAGATGGTTAGGGTTACGATTGGACATAGAGTTAGGGTTATGTTGATGGCTAGGTTTAGAGAGACGGTTAGGGTACGATTGGACGTAGGGTTAGGGTTATGTTGAGGGCTAGGGTTAGAGATCCGGTTAGGGTTACGATTGGACCTAGGGTTAGGATTATGTTGAGGACTATGGTTAGAGATCCGGTTAGGGTTACTATTGGACCTAGGGTTAGGGTTAGGTTGAGGGCTAGGGTAAGAGGTCCGGTTAGGGTTACGATTGGACCTAGGGTTAGGGTTATGTTGAGGGCTAGGGTTAGAGATCCGGTTAGGGTTACGATTGGACCTAGGGTTAGTGTTATGTTGAGGGCTAGGATTAGAGATCCAATTAGGGTTACGATTGTACCTAGGGTTAGGGTTATGTTGCGGGCTAGGGTTAGAGATCCGGTTAGGGTTACGATTGGACCTAGGGTTAGGGTGATGTTGAGGACTATGTTTAGAGATCCGGTTAGGGTTACGATTGGACCTAGGGTTAGGGTTATGTTGAGGGCTAGGGTTAGAGATCCAATTAGGGTTACGATTGTACCTAGGGTTAGGGTTATGTTGAGGGCTAGGGTTAGAGATCCAATTAGGGTTACGATTGTACCTAGGGTTAGGGTTATGTTGAGGGCTAGGGTTAGAGATCCAGTTAGGCTTATGATTGGACCTAGGGTTAGGGTTATGTTGAGAGCTAGGTTTAGAGAGACGGTTAGGGTATGATTGGACCTAGGGTTAGGGTTATGTTGAGGGCTAGGGTTAGAGATCCGGTTAAGATTACAATTGGACCTAGGGTTAGGGTTATGTTGAGGGCTAGGTTTAGAGATCCGGTTAGGGTTACGATTGGACCTAGGGTTAGGGTTATGTTGAGGGCTAGGGTTAGAGATCCGGTTAGGGTTACGATTGGACCTAGGGTTAGGGTTATGTTGAGGGCTAGGGTTAGAGATCCAATTAGGGTTACGATTGTACCTAGGGTTAGGGTTATGTTGAGGGCAATGGTTAGAGATCCGGTTAGGGTTACGATTGGACCTAGGGTTAGGGTTATGTTGAGGGCTAGGTTTAGAGATCCGGTTAGGGTTACGATTGGAGCTAGGGTTAGGGTTATGTTGAGGGCTAGGGTTAGAGATCCGGTTAAGATTACAATTGGACCTAGGGTTAGGGTTATGTTGAGGGCTAGGTTTAGAGATCCGGTTAGGGTTACGATTCGACCTTGAGTTAGGTTTATGTTGAGGGCTAGGGTTAGAGAGACGGTTAGGGTACGATTGGACCTAGGGTTAGGGTTATGTTGAGGGCTAGGATTAGAGATCCGGTTAGGGTTACGATTGGACCTAGGGTTCGGTTTATGATGAGGGCTAGGGTTAGCGATCCGGTTAGGGTTACGATTGCACCTACGGTTAGGGTTATGTTGAGGGCTAGGGTTAGAGATCCGGTTAGGGTTACGATTGGACCTAGGTTTAGGGTTATGTTGAGGGCTAGGGTTAGAGATCCGGTTAGGGTTACTATTGGACCTAGGGTTAGGGTTATGTTGAGGGCTATGGTTAGAGACCCGGTTAGGTTTACGATTGGACCTAGGGTTAGGTTTATGTTGAGGGCAAGGGTTAGAGATCCGGTTAGGGTTACGATTGGACGTAGGGTTAGGGTTATATTGAGGGCTAGGGTTAGAGATCCAATTAGTGTTACGATTTCACCTAGGGTTAAGTTTAGTTGAGGGCTAGGGTTAGACATCCGGTTAGGGTTACAATTGGACCTAGGGTTAGGGTTATGTTGAGGGCTAGGGTTAGAGATCCGGTTAGGGTTTCGATTGGACCTAGGGTTAGGGTTATGTTGAGGGCTAGGATTAGAGATCCAATTAGGGTTACGATTGTACCTAGGGTTAGGGTTATGTTGGGGGCTAGGGTTAGAGATCAGGTTAGGGTTACGATTGGACCTACGGTTAGGGTGATGTTGAGGACTATGTTTAGAGATCCGGTTAGGGTTACGATTGGACCTAGGGTTAGGGTTATGTTGAGGGCTAGGGTTAGAGATCCAATTGGGGTTACGATTGTACCTAGGGTTAGGGTTATGTTGAGGGCTAGGGTTAGAGATCCAGTTAGGCTTACGATTGGACCTAGGGTTAGGGTTATGTTGAGAGCTAGGTTTAGAGAGACGGTTAGGGTATGATTGGACCTAGGGTTAGGGTTATGTTGAGGGCTAGGGTTAGAGATCCAATTAGGGTTACGATTGTACCTAGGGTTAGGGTTATGTTGAGGGCAATGGTTAGAGATCCGGTTAGGGTTACAATTGGACCTAGGGTTAGGGTTATGTTGAGGGCTAGTGTTAGAGATCCGGTTATGGTTACGATTGGACCTAGGGTTAGGGTTATGTTGAGGGCTAGGGTTAGAGATCCGGTTAGGGTTACGATTGGACCTAGGGTTAGGGTTATGTTGAGGGCTAGGGTTAGAGATCCGGTTAGGGTTACGATTGGACCTAGGGTTAGGGTTATGTTGAGGGCTAGGGTTAGAGATCCAATTAGGGTTACGATTGTACCTAGGGTTAGGGTTATGTTGAGGGCAATGGTTAGAGATCCGGTTAGGGTTACGATTGGACCTAGGGTTAGGGTTATGTTGAGGGCTAGTGTTAGAGATCCGGTTAGGGTTACGATTGGACCTAGGGTTAGGGTTATGTTGAGGGCTAGGTTTAGAGATCCGGTTAGGGTTACGATTGGACCTAGGGTTAGGGTTATGTTGAGGGCTAGGGTTAGAGATCCGGTTAGGGTTACGATTGGACCTAGGGTTAGGGTTATGTTGAGGGCTAGGTTTAGAGATCAGGTTAGGGTTACGATTGGACCTAGGGTTAGGGTTATGTTGAGGGCTAGTGTTAGAGATCCGGTTAGGGTTACGATTGGACCTAGGGTTAGGGTTATGTTGAGGGCTAGGGTTAGAGATACGGTTAGGGTTACAATTGGACCTAGGGTTAGGGTTATGTTTAGGGCTAGGTTTAGAGAGACGGTTAGGTTTACGATTGGACCTAGGGTTAGCGTTATGTTTAGAGCTAGGTTTAGAGAGACGTTTAGGGTACGATTGGAGCTAGGGTTAGGGTTATGTTGAGGGCTAGGGTTAGAGATCCGTTTAGGATTACAATTGGACCTAGGGTTAGGCTTATGTTGAGGGCTAGGTTTAGAGATCCGGTTAGGGTTACGATTGGACCTAGGGTTAGGGTTATGTTGAGGGCTAGGGTTAGAGATCCGGTTAGGGTTACGATTGGACCTAGGGTTAGGGTTATGTTGAGGGCTAGGGTTAGAGATCCGGTTAGGGTTACGATTGGACCTAGGGTTAGGGTTATGTTGAGGGCTAGGGTTAGAGATCCGGTTAGGGTTACGATTGGACCTAGGGTTAGGGTTATGTTGAGGGCTAGGGTTAGAGGTCCGGTTAGGGTTACGATTGGACCTAGGATTAGGGTTATGTTGAGGACTAGGGTTAGAGATCCGGTTAGGGTTACGATTGGACCTAGGGTTAGGGTTATGTTGAGGGCTAGGGTTAGAGATCCGGTTAGGGTTACGATTGGACCTAGGGTTAGGGTGATGTCGAGGACTATGTTTAGAGATCCGGTTAGGGTTACGATTGGACCTAGGGTTAGGGTGATGTTGAGGACTATGTTTAGAGATCCGGTTAGGGTTACGATTGGACCTAGGGTTAGGGTTATGTTGAGGGCTAGGGTTAGAGATCCAATTAGGGTTACGATTGTACCTAGGGTTAGGGTTATGTTGAGGGCTAGGGTTAGAGATCCAATTAGGTTTACGATTGTACCTAGGGTTAGGGTTTTGTTGAGGGCTAGGGTTAGAGATCCAGTTAGGCTTACGATTGGACCTAGGGTTAGGGTTATGTTGAGAGCTAGGTTTAGAGAGACGGTTAGGGTATGATTGGACCTAGGGTTAGGGTTATGTTGAGGGCTAGGGTTAGAGATCCGGTTAAGATTACAATTGGACCTAGGGTTAGGGTTATGTTGAGGGCTAGGTTTAGAGATCCGGTTAGGGTTACGATTGGACCTAGGGTTAGGGTTATGTTGAGGGCTAGGGTTAGAGATCCGGTTAGGGTTACGATTGGACCTAGGGTTAGGGTTATGTTGAGGGCTAGGGTTAGAGATCCAATTAGGGTTACGATTGTACCTAGGGTTAGGGTTATGTTGAGGGCAATGGTTAGAGATCCGGTTAGGGTTACAATTGGACCTAGGGTTAGGGTTATGTTGAGGGCTAGTGTTAGAGATCCGGTTAGGGTTACGATTGGACCTAGGGTTAGGGTTATGTTGAGGGCTAGGTTTAGAGATCCGGTTAGGGTTACGATTGGACCTAGGGTTAGGGTTATGTTGAGGGCTAGGGTTAGAGATCCGGTTAGGGTTACGATTGGACCTAGGGTTAGGGTTATGTTGAGGGCGAGGGTTAGAGATCCAATTAGGGTTACGATTGTACCTAGGGTTAGGGTTATGTTGAGGGCTAGGGTTAGAGATACGGTTAGGGTTACAATTGGACCTAGGGTTAGGGTTATGTTTAGGGCTAGGTTTAGAGAGACGGTTAGGTTTACGATTGGACCTAGGGTTAGGGTTATGTTTAGAGCTAGGTTTAGAGAGACGTTTAGGGTACGATTGGAGCTAGGGTTAGGGTTATGTTGAGGGCTAGGGTTAGAGATCCGTTTAGGATTACAATTGGACCTAGGGTTAGGCTTATGTTGAGGGCTAGGTTTAGAGATCCGGTTAGGGTTACGATTGGACCTAGGGTTAGGGTTATGTTGAGGGCTCGGGTTAGAGATCCGGTTAGGGTTACGATTGGACCTAGGGTTAGGGTTATGTTGAGGGCTAGGGTTAGAGATCCGGTTAGGGTTACGATTGGACCTAGGGTTAGGGTTATGTTGAGAGCTAGGGTTAGAGATCCAATTAGGGTTACGATTGTACCTAGGGTTAGGGTTATGTTGAGGGCTATGGTTAGAGATCCGGTTAGGGTTACGATTGGACCTAGGGTTAGGGTTATGTTGGGGGCTAGGGTTAGAGATCTAGTTAGGGTTAAGATTGGACCTATGGTTAGGGTTATGTTGAGGGCTAGGGTTAGAGATCCGGTTAGGGTTACGATTGGACCTAGGGTTAGGGTTATGTTGAGGGCTAGGGTTAGAGGTCCGGTTAGGGTTACGATTGGACCTAGGATTAGGGTTATGTTGAGGACTAGGGTTAGAGATCCGGTTAGGGTTACGATTGGACCTAGGGTTAGGGTTATGTTGAGGGCTAGGGTTAGAGATCCGGTTAGGGTTACGATTGGACCTAGGGTTAGGGTTATGTTGAGGGCTAGGGTTAGAGGTCCGGTTAGGGTTACGATTGGACCTAGGATTAGGGTTATGTTGAGGACTAGGGTTAGAGATCCGGTTAGGGTTACGATTGGACCTAGGGTTAGGGTTATGTTGAGGGCTAGGGTTAGAGATCCGGTTAGGGTTACGATTGGACCTAGGGTTAGGGTTATGTTGAGGGCTAGGGTTAGAGATCTGGTTAGGGTTACGATTGGACCTAGGGTTAGGGTTATTTTGAGGCCTAGCGTTAGAGATCCGGTTAGGGTTACGATTGGGCCTAGGGTTAGGCTTATGTTGAGGGCTAGGGTTAGAGATCCGGTTACGGTTACGATTGTACCTAGGGTTAGGGTTATGTTGCGGCCTAGCGTTAGATATCCGGTTAGGGTTACGATTGGACCTAGGGTTAGGGTTATGTTGAGCGCTATATTTAGAGATCCGATTAGGTTTACGATTGGACCTAGGGTTAGGTTTATGTTGAGGGCTAGGGTTAGAGATCCGGTTAGGGTTACGATTGGACCTAGGGTTAGGGTTATGTTTAGGGCTAGGGTTAGAGGTCTGGTTAGGGTTACGATTGCACCTAGTGTTAGGGTTATGTTGAGGGCTATGGTTAGAGATCCGGTTAGGGTTACGATTCGACCTTGAGTTAGGTTTATGTTGAGGGCTAGGGTTAGAGAGACGGTTAGGGTACGATTGGACCTAGGGTTAGGGTTATGTTGAGGGCTAGGATTAGAGATCCGGTTAGGGTTACGATTGGACCTAGGGTTCGGTTTATGATGAGGCCTAGGGTTAGCGATCCGGTTAGGGTTACGATTGCACCTACGGTTAGTGTTATGTTGAGGGCTAGGGTTAGAGATCCGGTTAGGGTTACGATTGGACCTAGGGTTAGGGTTATGTTGAGGGCTAGGGTTAGAGATCCGGTTAGGGTTACTATTGGACCTAGGGTTAGGGTTATGTTGAGGGCTATGGTTAGAGATCCGGTTAGGTTTACGATTGGACCTAGGGTTAGGTTTATGTTGAGGCCTAGGGTTAGAGATCCGGTTAGGGTTACGATTGGACCTAGGGTTAGGGTTATATTGAGGGCTAGGGTTAGAGATCCGCTTAGGGTTACGATTGGACCTAGGGTTAGGGTTATGTTGAGGGCTAGGGTTAGAGATCCGGTTAGGGTTACGATTCCACCTAGGATTAGGGTTATGTTGAGGGCTAGGGTTAGAGGTCCGGTTAGGGTTACGATTGGACTTAGGGTTAGGGTTATGTTGAGGGCTAGGGTTAGAGATCCGGTTAGGGTTACGATTGGACCTAGGGTTAGGATTATGTTGAGGGCTAGGGTTAGACATCCGGTTAGGGTTACGATTGGACCTAGGGTTAGGGTTATCTTGAGGGCTAGGGATAGAGATCCAATTAGTGTTACGATTTCACCTAGGGTTAAGTTTAGTTGAGGGCTAGGGTTAGAGATCCGGTTAGGGTTACAATTGGACCTAGGGTTAGGGTTATGTTGAGGGCTAGGGTTAGAGATCCGGTTAGGGTTACGATTGGACCTAGGGTTAGGGTTATGTTGAGGGCTAGGGTTAGAGGTCCGGTTAGGGTTACGATTGGACCTAGGATTAGGGTTATGTTGAGGACTAGGGTTAGAGATCCGGTTAGGGTTACGATTGGACCTAGGGTTAGGGTTATGTTGAGGGCTAGGGTTAGAGATCCGGTTAGGGTTACGATTGGACCTAGGGTTAGGGTGATGTCGAGGACTATGTTTAGAGATCCGGTTAGGGTTACGATTGGACCTAGGGTTAGGGTGATGTTGAGGACTATGTTTAGAGATCCGGTTAGGGTTACGATTGGACCTAGGGTTAGGGTTATGTTGAGGGCTAGGGTTAGAGATCCAATTAGGGTTACGATTGTACCTAGGGTTAGGGTTATGTTGAGGGCTAGGGTTAGAGATCCAATTAGGTTTACGATTGTACCTAGGGTTAGGGTTTTGTTGAGGGCTAGGGTTAGAGATCCAGTTAGGCTTACGATTGGACCTAGGGTTAGGGTTATGTTGAGAGCTAGGTTTAGAGAGACGGTTAGGGTATGATTGGACCTAGGGTTAGGGTTATGTTGAGGGCTAGGGTTAGAGATCCGGTTAAGATTACAATTGGACCTAGGGTTAGGGTTATGTTGAGGGCTAGGTTTAGAGATCCCGTTAGGGTTACGATTGGACCTAGGGTTAGGGTTATGTTGAGGGCTAGGGTTAGAGATCCGGTTAGGGTTACGATTGGACCTAGGGTTAGGGTTATGTTGAGGGCTAGGGTTAGAGATCCAATTAGGGTTACGATTGTACCTAGGGTTAGGGTTATGTTGAGGGCAATGGTTAGAGATCCGGTTAGGGTTACAATTGGACCTAGGGTTAGGGTTATGTTGAGGGCTAGTGTTAGAGATCCGGTTAGGGTTACGATTGGACCTAGGGTTAGGGTTATGTTGAGGGCTAGGTTTAGAGATCCGGTTAGGGTTACGATTGGACCTAGGGTTAGGGTTATGTTGAGGGCTAGGGTTAGAGATCCGGTTAGGGTTACGATTGGACCTAGGGTTAGGGTTATGTTGAGGGCGAGGGTTAGAGATCCAATTAGGGTTACGATTGTACCTAGGGTTAGGGTTATGTTGAGGGCTAGGGTTAGAGATACGGTTAGGGTTACAATTGGACCTAGGGTTAGGGTTATGTTTAGGGCTAGGTTTAGAGAGACGGTTAGGTTTACGATTGGACCTAGGGTTAGGGTTATGTTTAGAGCTAGGTTTAGAGAGACGTTTAGGGTACGATTGGAGCTAGGGTTAGGGTTATGTTGAGGGCTAGGGTTAGAGATCCGTTTAGGATTACAATTGGACCTAGGGTTAGGCTTATGTTGAGGGCTAGGTTTAGAGATCCGGTTAGGGTTACGATTGGACCTAGGGTTAGGGTTATGTTGAGGGCTCGGGTTAGAGATCCGGTTAGGGTTACGATTGGACCTAGGGTTAGGGTTATGTTGAGGGCTAGGGTTAGAGATCCATTTAGGGTTACGATTGGACCTAGGGTTAGGGTTATGTTGAGAGCTAGGGTTAGAGATCCAATTAGGGTTACGATTGTACCTAGGGTTAGGGTTATGTTGAGGGCTATGGTTAGAGATCCGGTTAGGGTTACGATTGGACCTAGGGTTAGGGTTATGTTGGGGGCTAGGGTTAGAGATCTAGTTAGGGTTAAGATTGGACCTATGGTTAGGGTTATGTTGAGGGCTAGGGTTAGAGATCCGGTTAGGGTTACGATTGGACCTAGGGTTAGGGTTATGTTGAGGGCTAGGGTTAGAGGTCCGGTTAGGGTTACGATTGGACCTAGGATTAGGGTTATGTTGAGGACTAGGGTTAGAGATCCGGTTAGGGTTACGATTGGACCTAGGGTTAGGGTTATGTTGAGGGCTAGGGTTAGAGATCCGGTTAGGGTTACGATTGGACCTAGGGTTAGGGTTATGTTGAGGGCTAGGGTTAGAGATCTGGTTAGGGTTACGATTGGACCTAGGGTTAGGGTTATTTTGAGGCCTAGCGTTAGAGATCCGGTTAGGGTTACGATTGGGCCTAGGGTTAGGCTTATGTTGAGGGCTAGGGTTAGAGATCCGGTTACGGTTACGATTGTACCTAGGGTTAGGGTTATGTTGCGGCCTAGCGTTAGATATCCGGTTAGGGTTACGATTGGACCTAGGGTTAGGGTTATGTTGAGCGCTATATTTAGAGATCCGATTAGGTTTACGATTGGACCTAGGGTTAGGTTTATGTTGAGGGCTAGGGTTAGAGATCCGGTTAGGGTTACGATTGGACCTAGGGTTAGGGTTATGTTTAGGGCTAGGGTTAGAGGTCTGGTTAGGGTTACGATTGCACCTAGTGTTAGGGTTATGTTGAGGGCTATGGTTAGAGATCCGGTTAGGGTTACGATTCGACCTTGAGTTAGGTTTATGTTGAGGGCTAGGGTTAGAGAGACGGTTAGGGTACGATTGGACCTAGGGTTAGGGTTATGTTGAGGGCTAGGATTAGAGATCCGGTTAGGGTTACGATTGGACCTAGGGTTCGGTTTATGATGAGGCCTAGGGTTAGCGATCCGGTTAGGGTTACGATTGCACCTACGGTTAGTGTTATGTTGAGGGCTAGGGTTAGAGATCCGGTTAGGGTTACGATTGGACCTAGGGTTAGGGTTATGTTGAGGGCTAGGGTTAGAGATCTGGTTAGGGTTACGATTGGACCTAGGGTTAGGGTTATTTTGAGGCCTAGCGTTAGAGATCCGGTTAGGGTTACGATTGGACCTAGGGTTAGGGTTATGTTGAGCGCTATATTTAGAGATCCGATTAGGTTTACGATTGGACCTAGGGTTAGGTTTATGTTGAGGGCTAGGGTTAGAGATCCGGTTAGGGTTACGATTGGACCTAGGGTTAGGGTTATGTTTAGGGCTAGGGTTAGAGGTCTGGTTAGGGTTACGATTGCACCTAGTGTTAGGGTTATGTTGAGGGCTATGGTTAGAGATCCGGTTAGGGTTACGATTCGACCTTGAGTTAGGTTTATGTTGAGGGCTAGGGTTAGAGAGACGGTTAGGGTACGATTGGACCTAGGGTTAGGGTTATGTTGAGGGCTAGGATTAGAGATCCGGTTAGGGTTACGATTGGACCTAGGGTTCGGTTTATGATGAGGGCTAGGGTTAGCAATCCGGTTAGGGTTACGATTGCACCTACGGTTAGGGTTATGTTGAGGGCTAGGGTTAGAGATCCGGTTAGGGTTACGATTGGACCTAGGTTTAGGGTTATGTTGAGGGCTAGGGTTAGAGATCCGGTTAGGGTTACTATTGGACCTAGGGTTAGGGTTATGTTGAGGGCTATGGTTAGAGATCCGGTTAGGTTTACGATTGGACCTAGGGTTAGGTTTATGTTGAGGCCTAGGGTTAGAGATCCGGTTAGGGTTACGATTGGACCTAGGGTTAGGGTTATATTGAGGGCTAGGGTTAGAGATCCGCTTAGGGTTACGATTGGACCTAGGGTTAGGGTTATGTTGAGGGCTAGGGTTAGAGATCCGGTTAGGGTTACGATTCCACCTAGGATTAGGGTTATGTTGAGGGCTAGGGTTAGAGGTCCGGTTAGGGTTACGATTGGACTTAGGGTTAGGGTTATGTTGAGGGCTAGGGTTAGAGATCCGGTTAGGGTTACGATTGGACCTAGGGTTAGGATTATGTTGAGGGCTAGGGTTAGACATCCGGTTAGGGTTACGATTGGACCTAGGGTTAGGGTTATCTTGAGGGCTAGGGATAGAGATCCAATTAGTGTTACGATTTCACCTAGGGTTAAGTTTAGTTGAGGGCTAGGGTTAGAGATCCGGTTAGGGTTACAATTGGACCTAGGGTTAGGGTTATGTTGAGGGCTAGGGTTAGAGATCCGGTTAGGGTTACGATTGGACCTAGGGTTAGGGTTATGTTGAGGGCTAGGATTAGAGATCCAATTAGGGTTACGATTGTACCTAGGGTTAGGGTTATGTTGGGGGCTAGGGTTAGAGATCAGGTTAGGGTTACGATTGGACCTAGGGTTAGGGTGATGTTGAGGACTATGTTTAGAGATCCGGTTAGGGTTACGATTGGACCTAGGGTTAGGGTTATGTTGAGGGCTAGGGTTAGAGATCCAATTAGGGTTACGATTGTACCTAGGGTTAGGGTTATGTTGAGGGCTAGGGTTAGAGATCCAATTAGGGTTACGATTGTACCTAGGGTTAGGGTTATGTTGAGGGCTAGGTTTAGAGATCCAGTTAGGCTTACGATTGGACCTAGGGTTAGGGTTATGTTGAGAGCTAGGTTTAGAGAGACGGTGAGGGTATGATTGGACCTAGGGTTAGGGTTATGTTGAGGGCTAGGGTTAGAGATCCGGTTAAGATTACGATTGGACCTAGGGTTAGGGTTATGTTGAGGGCTAGGGTTAGAGATCCGGTTAGGGTTACGATTGGACCTAGGGTTAGGGTTATGTTGAGGGCTAGGGTTAGAGATCCAATTAGGGTTACGATTGTACCTAGGGTTAGGGTTATGTTGAGGGCAATGGTTAGAGATCCGGTTAGGGTTACGATTGGACCTAGGGTTAGGGTTATGTTGAGGGCTAGTGTTAGAGATCCGGTTAGGGTTACGATTGGACCTAGGGTTAGGGTTATGTTGAGGGCTAGGTTTAGAGATCCGGTTAGGGTTACGATTGGACCTAGGGTTAGGGTTATGTTGAGGGCTAGGGTTAGAGATCCGGTTAGGGTTACGATTGGACCTAGGGTTAGGGTTATGTTGAGGGCTACGGTTAGAGATCCAATTAGGGTTACGATTGTACCTAGGGTTAGGGTTATGTTGAGGGCTAGGGTTAGAGATACGGTTAGGGTTACAATTGGACCTAGGGTTAGGGTTATGTTTAGGGCTAGGTTTAGAGAGACGGTTAGGTTTACGATTGGACCTAGGGTTAGGGTTATGTTTAGAGCTAGGTTTAGAGAGACGTTTAGGGTACGATTGGAGCTAGGGTTAGGGTTATGTTGAGGGCTAGGGTTAGAGATCCGTTTAGGATTACAATTGGACCTAGGGTTAGGCTTATGTTGAGGGCTAGGTTTAGAGATCCGGTTAGGGTTACGATTGGACCTAGGGTTAGGGTTATGTTGAGGGCTAGGGTTAGAGATCCGGTTAGGGTTACGATTGGACCTAGGGTTAGGGTTATGTTGAGGGCTAGGGTTAGAGATCCGGTTAGGGTTACGATTGGACCTAGGGTTAGGGTTATGTTGAGAGCTAGGGTTAGAGATCCAATTAGGGTTACGATTGTACCTAGGGTTAGGGTTATGTTGAGGGCTATGGTTAAAGATCCGGTTAGGGTTAAGATTGGACCTATGGTTAGGGTTAGGTTGAGGGTTAGGGTTAGAGGTCTGGTTAGGGTTACGATTGGACCTAGGGTTAGGGTTATGTTGAGGGCTAGGGTTAGAGATCCAGTTAGGTTTACGATTGGACCTAGGGTTAGGGTTATGTTTAGGGCTAGGTTTAGACTTCCGGTTAGTGTTACGATTGGACCTAGGGTTAGGGTTATGTTGAGGCCTAGCGTTAGAGATCCGGTTAGGGTTACGATTGGACCTAGGGTTAGGGTTATGTTGAGGGCTAGGGTTAGAGATCCGGTTAGGGTTACGATTGGACCTAGGGTTAGGGTTATGTTGAGGTCTAGCGTTAGAGATCCGGTTAGGGTTACGATTGGACCTAGGGTTAGGGTTATGTTGAGGGCTTGGGTTAGATATCCGGTTAGGGTTACGATTGGACCTAGAATTAGGGTTATGTTGAGGGCTAGGGTTAGACATCCGGTTAGGGCCACGATTGGACCTAGGGTTAGGGTTATGTTGAGGGCTAGGTTAAGAGATCCGGTTAGGGTTACGATTGGACCTAGGGTTAGGGTTATTTTGAGGGCTAGGTTTAGAGAGATGGTTAGGGTTACGATTAGACCCAGGGTTACGGTTATTTTGAGGGCTAGGTATAGAGAGATGGTTAGGGTTACGATTGGACATAGAGTTAGGGTTATGTTGATGGCTAGGTTTAGAGAGACGGTTAGGGTACGATTGGACGTAGGGTTAGGGTTATGTTGAGGGCTAGGGTTAGAGATCCGGTTAGGGTTACGATTGGACCTAGGGTTAGGATTATGTTGAGGACTATGGTTAGAGATCCGGTTAGGGTTACTATTGGACCTAGGGTTAGGGTTAGGTTGAGGGCTAGGGTAAGAGGTCCGGTTAGGGTTACGATTGGACCTAGGGTTAGGGTTATGTTGAGGGCTAGGGTTAGAGATCCGGTTAGGGTTACGATTGGACCTAGGGTTCGGTTTATGATGAGGGCTAGGGTTAGCGATCCGGTTAGGGTTACGATTGCACCTACGGTTAGGGTTATGTTGAGGGCTAGGGTTAGAGATCCGGTTAGGGTTACGATTGGACCTAGGTTTAGGGTTATGTTGAGGGCTAGGGTTAGAGATCCGGTTAGGGTTACTATTGGACCTAGGGTTAGGGTTATGTTGAGGGCTATGGTTAGAGATCCGGTTAGGTTTACGATTGGACCTAGGGTTAGGTTTATGTTGAGGGCAAGGGTTAGAGATCCGGTTAGGGTTACGATTGGACGTAGGGTTAGGGTTATATTGAGGGCTAGGGTTAGAGATCCAATTAGTGTTACGATTTCACCTAGGGTTAAGTTTAGTTGAGGGCTAGGGTTAGACATCCGGTTAGGGTTACAATTGGACCTAGGGTTAGGGTTATGTTGAGGGCTAGGGTTAGAGATCCGGTTAGGGTTTCGATTGGACCTAGGGTTAGGGTTATGTTGAGGGCTAGGATTAGAGATCCAATTAGGGTTACGATTGTACCTAGGGTTAGGGTTATGTTGGGGGCTAGGGTTAGAGATCAGGTTAGGGTTACGATTGGACCTACGGTTAGGGTGATGTTGAGGACTATGTTTAGAGATCCGGTTAGGGTTACGATTGG
The DNA here is from genome assembly GCF_054644295.1 of Miniopterus natalensis. NCBI lineage: Eukaryota > Metazoa > Chordata > Mammalia > Chiroptera > Miniopteridae > Miniopterus > Miniopterus natalensis. The sequence goes on along the minus strand of NC_142082.1, from coordinate 90,235,246 downwards.
ACCTAGGGTTAGGGTTATGTTGAGGGCTAGGGTTAGAGATCCAATTGGGGTTACGATTGTACCTAGGGTTAGGGTTATGTTGAGGGCTAGGGTTAGAGATCCAGTTAGGCTTACGATTGGACCTAGGGTTAGGGTTATGTTGAGAGCTAGGTTTAGAGAGACGGTTAGGGTATGATTGGACCTAGGGTTAGGGTTATGTTGAGGGCTAGGGTTAGAGATCCAATTAGGGTTACGATTGTACCTAGGGTTAGGGTTATGTTGAGGGCAATGGTTAGAGATCCGGTTAGGGTTACAATTGGACCTAGGGTTAGGGTTATGTTGAGGGCTAGTGTTAGAGATCCGGTTATGGTTACGATTGGACCTAGGGTTAGGGTTATGTTGAGGGCTAGGGTTAGAGATCCGGTTAGGGTTACGATTGGACCTAGGGTTAGGGTTATGTTGAGGGCTAGGGTTAGAGATCCGGTTAGGGTTACGATTGGACCTAGGGTTAGGGTTATGTTGAGGGCTAGGGTTAGAGATCCAATTAGGGTTACGATTGTACCTAGGGTTAGGGTTATGTTGAGGGCAATGGTTAGAGATCCGGTTAGGGTTACGATTGGACCTAGGGTTAGGGTTATGTTGAGGGCTAGTGTTAGAGATCCGGTTAGGGTTACGATTGGACCTAGGGTTAGGGTTATGTTGAGGGCTAGGTTTAGAGATCCGGTTAGGGTTACGATTGGACCTAGGGTTAGGGTTATGTTGAGGGCTAGGGTTAGAGATCCGGTTAGGGTTACGATTGGACCTAGGGTTAGGGTTATGTTGAGGGCTAGGTTTAGAGATCAGGTTAGGGTTACGATTGGACCTAGGGTTAGGGTTATGTTGAGGGCTAGTGTTAGAGATCCGGTTAGGGTTACGATTGGACCTAGGGTTAGGGTTATGTTGAGGGCTAGGGTTAGAGATACGGTTAGGGTTACAATTGGACCTAGGGTTAGGGTTATGTTTAGGGCTAGGTTTAGAGAGACGGTTAGGTTTACGATTGGACCTAGGGTTAGCGTTATGTTTAGAGCTAGGTTTAGAGAGACGTTTAGGGTACGATTGGAGCTAGGGTTAGGGTTATGTTGAGGGCTAGGGTTAGAGATCCGTTTAGGATTACAATTGGACCTAGGGTTAGGCTTATGTTGAGGGCTAGGTTTAGAGATCCGGTTAGGGTTACGATTGGACCTAGGGTTAGGGTTATGTTGAGGGCTAGGGTTAGAGATCCGGTTAGGGTTACGATTGGACCTAGGGTTAGGGTTATGTTGAGGGCTAGGGTTAGAGATCCGGTTAGGGTTACGATTGGACCTAGGGTTAGGGTTATGTTGAGGGCTAGGGTTAGAGATCCGGTTAGGGTTACGATTGGACCTAGGGTTAGGGTTATGTTGAGGGCTAGGGTTAGAGGTCCGGTTAGGGTTACGATTGGACCTAGGATTAGGGTTATGTTGAGGACTAGGGTTAGAGATCCGGTTAGGGTTACGATTGGACCTAGGGTTAGGGTTATGTTGAGGGCTAGGGTTAGAGATCCGGTTAGGGTTACGATTGGACCTAGGGTTAGGGTGATGTCGAGGACTATGTTTAGAGATCCGGTTAGGGTTACGATTGGACCTAGGGTTAGGGTGATGTTGAGGACTATGTTTAGAGATCCGGTTAGGGTTACGATTGGACCTAGGGTTAGGGTTATGTTGAGGGCTAGGGTTAGAGATCCAATTAGGGTTACGATTGTACCTAGGGTTAGGGTTATGTTGAGGGCTAGGGTTAGAGATCCAATTAGGTTTACGATTGTACCTAGGGTTAGGGTTTTGTTGAGGGCTAGGGTTAGAGATCCAGTTAGGCTTACGATTGGACCTAGGGTTAGGGTTATGTTGAGAGCTAGGTTTAGAGAGACGGTTAGGGTATGATTGGACCTAGGGTTAGGGTTATGTTGAGGGCTAGGGTTAGAGATCCGGTTAAGATTACAATTGGACCTAGGGTTAGGGTTATGTTGAGGGCTAGGTTTAGAGATCCGGTTAGGGTTACGATTGGACCTAGGGTTAGGGTTATGTTGAGGGCTAGGGTTAGAGATCCGGTTAGGGTTACGATTGGACCTAGGGTTAGGGTTATGTTGAGGGCTAGGGTTAGAGATCCAATTAGGGTTACGATTGTACCTAGGGTTAGGGTTATGTTGAGGGCAATGGTTAGAGATCCGGTTAGGGTTACAATTGGACCTAGGGTTAGGGTTATGTTGAGGGCTAGTGTTAGAGATCCGGTTAGGGTTACGATTGGACCTAGGGTTAGGGTTATGTTGAGGGCTAGGTTTAGAGATCCGGTTAGGGTTACGATTGGACCTAGGGTTAGGGTTATGTTGAGGGCTAGGGTTAGAGATCCGGTTAGGGTTACGATTGGACCTAGGGTTAGGGTTATGTTGAGGGCGAGGGTTAGAGATCCAATTAGGGTTACGATTGTACCTAGGGTTAGGGTTATGTTGAGGGCTAGGGTTAGAGATACGGTTAGGGTTACAATTGGACCTAGGGTTAGGGTTATGTTTAGGGCTAGGTTTAGAGAGACGGTTAGGTTTACGATTGGACCTAGGGTTAGGGTTATGTTTAGAGCTAGGTTTAGAGAGACGTTTAGGGTACGATTGGAGCTAGGGTTAGGGTTATGTTGAGGGCTAGGGTTAGAGATCCGTTTAGGATTACAATTGGACCTAGGGTTAGGCTTATGTTGAGGGCTAGGTTTAGAGATCCGGTTAGGGTTACGATTGGACCTAGGGTTAGGGTTATGTTGAGGGCTCGGGTTAGAGATCCGGTTAGGGTTACGATTGGACCTAGGGTTAGGGTTATGTTGAGGGCTAGGGTTAGAGATCCGGTTAGGGTTACGATTGGACCTAGGGTTAGGGTTATGTTGAGAGCTAGGGTTAGAGATCCAATTAGGGTTACGATTGTACCTAGGGTTAGGGTTATGTTGAGGGCTATGGTTAGAGATCCGGTTAGGGTTACGATTGGACCTAGGGTTAGGGTTATGTTGGGGGCTAGGGTTAGAGATCTAGTTAGGGTTAAGATTGGACCTATGGTTAGGGTTATGTTGAGGGCTAGGGTTAGAGATCCGGTTAGGGTTACGATTGGACCTAGGGTTAGGGTTATGTTGAGGGCTAGGGTTAGAGGTCCGGTTAGGGTTACGATTGGACCTAGGATTAGGGTTATGTTGAGGACTAGGGTTAGAGATCCGGTTAGGGTTACGATTGGACCTAGGGTTAGGGTTATGTTGAGGGCTAGGGTTAGAGATCCGGTTAGGGTTACGATTGGACCTAGGGTTAGGGTTATGTTGAGGGCTAGGGTTAGAGGTCCGGTTAGGGTTACGATTGGACCTAGGATTAGGGTTATGTTGAGGACTAGGGTTAGAGATCCGGTTAGGGTTACGATTGGACCTAGGGTTAGGGTTATGTTGAGGGCTAGGGTTAGAGATCCGGTTAGGGTTACGATTGGACCTAGGGTTAGGGTTATGTTGAGGGCTAGGGTTAGAGATCTGGTTAGGGTTACGATTGGACCTAGGGTTAGGGTTATTTTGAGGCCTAGCGTTAGAGATCCGGTTAGGGTTACGATTGGGCCTAGGGTTAGGCTTATGTTGAGGGCTAGGGTTAGAGATCCGGTTACGGTTACGATTGTACCTAGGGTTAGGGTTATGTTGCGGCCTAGCGTTAGATATCCGGTTAGGGTTACGATTGGACCTAGGGTTAGGGTTATGTTGAGCGCTATATTTAGAGATCCGATTAGGTTTACGATTGGACCTAGGGTTAGGTTTATGTTGAGGGCTAGGGTTAGAGATCCGGTTAGGGTTACGATTGGACCTAGGGTTAGGGTTATGTTTAGGGCTAGGGTTAGAGGTCTGGTTAGGGTTACGATTGCACCTAGTGTTAGGGTTATGTTGAGGGCTATGGTTAGAGATCCGGTTAGGGTTACGATTCGACCTTGAGTTAGGTTTATGTTGAGGGCTAGGGTTAGAGAGACGGTTAGGGTACGATTGGACCTAGGGTTAGGGTTATGTTGAGGGCTAGGATTAGAGATCCGGTTAGGGTTACGATTGGACCTAGGGTTCGGTTTATGATGAGGCCTAGGGTTAGCGATCCGGTTAGGGTTACGATTGCACCTACGGTTAGTGTTATGTTGAGGGCTAGGGTTAGAGATCCGGTTAGGGTTACGATTGGACCTAGGGTTAGGGTTATGTTGAGGGCTAGGGTTAGAGATCCGGTTAGGGTTACTATTGGACCTAGGGTTAGGGTTATGTTGAGGGCTATGGTTAGAGATCCGGTTAGGTTTACGATTGGACCTAGGGTTAGGTTTATGTTGAGGCCTAGGGTTAGAGATCCGGTTAGGGTTACGATTGGACCTAGGGTTAGGGTTATATTGAGGGCTAGGGTTAGAGATCCGCTTAGGGTTACGATTGGACCTAGGGTTAGGGTTATGTTGAGGGCTAGGGTTAGAGATCCGGTTAGGGTTACGATTCCACCTAGGATTAGGGTTATGTTGAGGGCTAGGGTTAGAGGTCCGGTTAGGGTTACGATTGGACTTAGGGTTAGGGTTATGTTGAGGGCTAGGGTTAGAGATCCGGTTAGGGTTACGATTGGACCTAGGGTTAGGATTATGTTGAGGGCTAGGGTTAGACATCCGGTTAGGGTTACGATTGGACCTAGGGTTAGGGTTATCTTGAGGGCTAGGGATAGAGATCCAATTAGTGTTACGATTTCACCTAGGGTTAAGTTTAGTTGAGGGCTAGGGTTAGAGATCCGGTTAGGGTTACAATTGGACCTAGGGTTAGGGTTATGTTGAGGGCTAGGGTTAGAGATCCGGTTAGGGTTACGATTGGACCTAGGGTTAGGGTTATGTTGAGGGCTAGGGTTAGAGGTCCGGTTAGGGTTACGATTGGACCTAGGATTAGGGTTATGTTGAGGACTAGGGTTAGAGATCCGGTTAGGGTTACGATTGGACCTAGGGTTAGGGTTATGTTGAGGGCTAGGGTTAGAGATCCGGTTAGGGTTACGATTGGACCTAGGGTTAGGGTGATGTCGAGGACTATGTTTAGAGATCCGGTTAGGGTTACGATTGGACCTAGGGTTAGGGTGATGTTGAGGACTATGTTTAGAGATCCGGTTAGGGTTACGATTGGACCTAGGGTTAGGGTTATGTTGAGGGCTAGGGTTAGAGATCCAATTAGGGTTACGATTGTACCTAGGGTTAGGGTTATGTTGAGGGCTAGGGTTAGAGATCCAATTAGGTTTACGATTGTACCTAGGGTTAGGGTTTTGTTGAGGGCTAGGGTTAGAGATCCAGTTAGGCTTACGATTGGACCTAGGGTTAGGGTTATGTTGAGAGCTAGGTTTAGAGAGACGGTTAGGGTATGATTGGACCTAGGGTTAGGGTTATGTTGAGGGCTAGGGTTAGAGATCCGGTTAAGATTACAATTGGACCTAGGGTTAGGGTTATGTTGAGGGCTAGGTTTAGAGATCCGGTTAGGGTTACGATTGGACCTAGGGTTAGGGTTATGTTGAGGGCTAGGGTTAGAGATCCGGTTAGGGTTACGATTGGACCTAGGGTTAGGGTTATGTTGAGGGCTAGGGTTAGAGATCCAATTAGGGTTACGATTGTACCTAGGGTTAGGGTTATGTTGAGGGCAATGGTTAGAGATCCGGTTAGGGTTACAATTGGACCTAGGGTTAGGGTTATGTTGAGGGCTAGTGTTAGAGATCCGGTTAGGGTTACGATTGGACCTAGGGTTAGGGTTATGTTGAGGGCTAGGTTTAGAGATCCGGTTAGGGTTACGATTGGACCTAGGGTTAGGGTTATGTTGAGGGCTAGGGTTAGAGATCCGGTTAGGGTTACGATTGGACCTAGGGTTAGGGTTATGTTGAGGGCGAGGGTTAGAGATCCAATTAGGGTTACGATTGTACCTAGGGTTAGGGTTATGTTGAGGGCTAGGGTTAGAGATACGGTTAGGGTTACAATTGGACCTAGGGTTAGGGTTATGTTTAGGGCTAGGTTTAGAGAGACGGTTAGGTTTACGATTGGACCTAGGGTTAGGGTTATGTTTAGAGCTAGGTTTAGAGAGACGTTTAGGGTACGATTGGAGCTAGGGTTAGGGTTATGTTGAGGGCTAGGGTTAGAGATCCGTTTAGGATTACAATTGGACCTAGGGTTAGGCTTATGTTGAGGGCTAGGTTTAGAGATCCGGTTAGGGTTACGATTGGACCTAGGGTTAGGGTTATGTTGAGGGCTCGGGTTAGAGATCCGGTTAGGGTTACGATTGGACCTAGGGTTAGGGTTATGTTGAGGGCTAGGGTTAGAGATCCATTTAGGGTTACGATTGGACCTAGGGTTAGGGTTATGTTGAGAGCTAGGGTTAGAGATCCAATTAGGGTTACGATTGTACCTAGGGTTAGGGTTATGTTGAGGGCTATGGTTAGAGATCCGGTTAGGGTTACGATTGGACCTAGGGTTAGGGTTATGTTGGGGGCTAGGGTTAGAGATCTAGTTAGGGTTAAGATTGGACCTATGGTTAGGGTTATGTTGAGGGCTAGGGTTAGAGATCCGGTTAGGGTTACGATTGGACCTAGGGTTAGGGTTATGTTGAGGGCTAGGGTTAGAGGTCCGGTTAGGGTTACGATTGGACCTAGGATTAGGGTTATGTTGAGGACTAGGGTTAGAGATCCGGTTAGGGTTACGATTGGACCTAGGGTTAGGGTTATGTTGAGGGCTAGGGTTAGAGATCCGGTTAGGGTTACGATTGGACCTAGGGTTAGGGTTATGTTGAGGGCTAGGGTTAGAGATCTGGTTAGGGTTACGATTGGACCTAGGGTTAGGGTTATTTTGAGGCCTAGCGTTAGAGATCCGGTTAGGGTTACGATTGGGCCTAGGGTTAGGCTTATGTTGAGGGCTAGGGTTAGAGATCCGGTTACGGTTACGATTGTACCTAGGGTTAGGGTTATGTTGCGGCCTAGCGTTAGATATCCGGTTAGGGTTACGATTGGACCTAGGGTTAGGGTTATGTTGAGCGCTATATTTAGAGATCCGATTAGGTTTACGATTGGACCTAGGGTTAGGTTTATGTTGAGGGCTAGGGTTAGAGATCCGGTTAGGGTTACGATTGGACCTAGGGTTAGGGTTATGTTTAGGGCTAGGGTTAGAGGTCTGGTTAGGGTTACGATTGCACCTAGTGTTAGGGTTATGTTGAGGGCTATGGTTAGAGATCCGGTTAGGGTTACGATTCGACCTTGAGTTAGGTTTATGTTGAGGGCTAGGGTTAGAGAGACGGTTAGGGTACGATTGGACCTAGGGTTAGGGTTATGTTGAGGGCTAGGATTAGAGATCCGGTTAGGGTTACGATTGGACCTAGGGTTCGGTTTATGATGAGGCCTAGGGTTAGCGATCCGGTTAGGGTTACGATTGCACCTACGGTTAGTGTTATGTTGAGGGCTAGGGTTAGAGATCCGGTTAGGGTTACGATTGGACCTAGGGTTAGGGTTATGTTGAGGGCTAGGGTTAGAGATCTGGTTAGGGTTACGATTGGACCTAGGGTTAGGGTTATTTTGAGGCCTAGCGTTAGAGATCCGGTTAGGGTTACGATTGGACCTAGGGTTAGGGTTATGTTGAGCGCTATATTTAGAGATCCGATTAGGTTTACGATTGGACCTAGGGTTAGGTTTATGTTGAGGGCTAGGGTTAGAGATCCGGTTAGGGTTACGATTGGACCTAGGGTTAGGGTTATGTTTAGGGCTAGGGTTAGAGGTCTGGTTAGGGTTACGATTGCACCTAGTGTTAGGGTTATGTTGAGGGCTATGGTTAGAGATCCGGTTAGGGTTACGATTCGACCTTGAGTTAGGTTTATGTTGAGGGCTAGGGTTAGAGAGACGGTTAGGGTACGATTGGACCTAGGGTTAGGGTTATGTTGAGGGCTAGGATTAGAGATCCGGTTAGGGTTACGATTGGACCTAGGGTTCGGTTTATGATGAGGGCTAGGGTTAGCAATCCGGTTAGGGTTACGATTGCACCTACGGTTAGGGTTATGTTGAGGGCTAGGGTTAGAGATCCGGTTAGGGTTACGATTGGACCTAGGTTTAGGGTTATGTTGAGGGCTAGGGTTAGAGATCCGGTTAGGGTTACTATTGGACCTAGGGTTAGGGTTATGTTGAGGGCTATGGTTAGAGATCCGGTTAGGTTTACGATTGGACCTAGGGTTAGGTTTATGTTGAGGCCTAGGGTTAGAGATCCGGTTAGGGTTACGATTGGACCTAGGGTTAGGGTTATATTGAGGGCTAGGGTTAGAGATCCGCTTAGGGTTACGATTGGACCTAGGGTTAGGGTTATGTTGAGGGCTAGGGTTAGAGATCCGGTTAGGGTTACGATTCCACCTAGGATTAGGGTTATGTTGAGGGCTAGGGTTAGAGGTCCGGTTAGGGTTACGATTGGACTTAGGGTTAGGGTTATGTTGAGGGCTAGGGTTAGAGATCCGGTTAGGGTTACGATTGGACCTAGGGTTAGGATTATGTTGAGGGCTAGGGTTAGACATCCGGTTAGGGTTACGATTGGACCTAGGGTTAGGGTTATCTTGAGGGCTAGGGATAGAGATCCAATTAGTGTTACGATTTCACCTAGGGTTAAGTTTAGTTGAGGGCTAGGGTTAGAGATCCGGTTAGGGTTACAATTGGACCTAGGGTTAGGGTTATGTTGAGGGCTAGGGTTAGAGATCCGGTTAGGGTTACGATTGGACCTAGGGTTAGGGTTATGTTGAGGGCTAGGATTAGAGATCCAATTAGGGTTACGATTGTACCTAGGGTTAGGGTTATGTTGGGGGCTAGGGTTAGAGATCAGGTTAGGGTTACGATTGGACCTAGGGTTAGGGTGATGTTGAGGACTATGTTTAGAGATCCGGTTAGGGTTACGATTGGACCTAGGGTTAGGGTTATGTTGAGGGCTAGGGTTAGAGATCCAATTAGGGTTACGATTGTACCTAGGGTTAGGGTTATGTTGAGGGCTAGGGTTAGAGATCCAATTAGGGTTACGATTGTACCTAGGGTTAGGGTTATGTTGAGGGCTAGGTTTAGAGATCCAGTTAGGCTTACGATTGGACCTAGGGTTAGGGTTATGTTGAGAGCTAGGTTTAGAGAGACGGTTAGGGTATGATTGGACCTAGGGTTAGGGTTATGTTGAGGGCTAGGGTTAGAGATCCGGTTAAGATTACGATTGGACCTAGGGTTAGGGTTATGTTGAGGGCTAGGGTTAGAGATCCGGTTAGGGTTACGATTGGACCTAGGGTTAGGGTTATGTTGAGGGCTAGGGTTAGAGATCCAATTAGGGTTACGATTGTACCTAGGGTTAGGGTTATGTTGAGGGCAATGGTTAGAGATCCGGTTAGGGTTACGATTGGACCTAGGGTTAGGGTTATGTTGAGGGCTAGTGTTAGAGATCCGGTTAGGGTTACGATTGGACCTAGGGTTAGGGTTATGTTGAGGGCTAGGTTTAGAGATCCGGTTAGGGTTACGATTGGACCTAGGGTTAGGGTTATGTTGAGGGCTAGGGTTAGAGATCCGGTTAGGGTTACGATTGGACCTAGGGTTAGGGTTATGTTGAGGGCTACGGTTAGAGATCCAATTAGGGTTACGATTGTACCTAGGGTTAGGGTTATGTTGAGGGCTAGGGTTAGAGATACGGTTAGGGTTACAATTGGACCTAGGGTTAGGGTTATGTTTAGGGCTAGGTTTAGAGAGACGGTTAGGTTTACGATTGGACCTAGGGTTAGGGTTATGTTTAGAGCTAGGTTTAGAGAGACGTTTAGGGTACGATTGGAGCTAGGGTTAGGGTTATGTTGAGGGCTAGGGTTAGAGATCCGTTTAGGATTACAATTGGACCTAGGGTTAGGCTTATGTTGAGGGCTAGGTTTAGAGATCCGGTTAGGGTTACGATTGGACCTAGGGTTAGGGTTATGTTGAGGGCTAGGGTTAGAGATCCGGTTAGGGTTACGATTGGACCTAGGGTTAGGGTTATGTTGAGGGCTAGGGTTAGAGATCCGGTTAGGGTTACGATTGGACCTAGGGTTAGGGTTATGTTGAGAGCTAGGGTTAGAGATCCAATTAGGGTTACGATTGTACCTAGGGTTAGGGTTATGTTGAGGGCTATGGTTAAAGATCCGGTTAGGGTTAAGATTGGACCTATGGTTAGGGTTATGTTGAGGGCTAGGGTTAGAGATCCAGTTAGTGTTACGATTGTACCTAGGGTTAGGGTTATGTTGAGGGCTATGGTTAGAGATCCGGTTAGGGTTAAGATTGGACCTATGGTTAGGGTTATGTTGAGGGCTATGGTTAGAGATCCAATTAGGGTTACGATTGTACCTAGGGTTAGGGTTATGTTGGGGGCTAGGGTTAGAGATCCAGTTAGGGTTAAGATTGGACCTATGGTTAGGGTTATGTTGAGGGCTAGGGTTAGAGATCCGGTTAGGGTTACGATTGGACCTAGGGTTAGGGTTATGTTGAGGGCTAGGGTTAGAGATCCGGTTAGGGTTACGATTGGACCTAGGGTTAGGGTTATGTTGAGGGCTAGGGTTAGAGATCCGGTTAGGGTTACGATTGGACCTATGGTTAGGGTTATGTTGAGGGCTAGGGTTAGAGGTCCGGTTAGGGTTACGATTGGACCTAGGGTTAGGGTTATGTTGAGGACTAGGGTTAGAGATCCGGTTAGGGTTACGATTGGACCTAGGGTTAGGGTTATGTTGAGGGCTAGGGTTAGAGATCCGGTTAGGGTTACGATTGGACCTAGGGTTAGGGTTATGTTGAGGGCTAGGGTTAGAGATCTGGTTAGGGTTACGATTGGACCTAGGGTTAGGGTTATTTTGAGGCCTAGCGTTAGAGATCCGGTTAGGGTTACGATTGGGCCTAGGGTTAGGCTTATGTTGAGGGCTAGGGTTAGAGATCCGGTTACGGTTACGATTGTACCTAGGGTTAGGGTTATGTTGCGGCCTAGCGTTAGAGATCCGGTTAGGGTTACGATTGGACCTAGGGTTAGGGTTATGTTGAGCGCTATATTTAGAGATCCGATTAGGTTTACGATTGGACCTAGGGTTAGGTTTATGTTGAGGGCTAGGGTTAGAGATCCGGTTAGGGTTACGATTGGACCTAGGGTTAGGGTTATGTTTAGGGCTAGGGTTAGAGGTCTGGTTAGGGTTACGATTGCACCTAGTGTTAGGGTTATGTTGAGGGCTATGGTTAGAGATCCGGTTAGGGTTACGATTCGACCTTGAGTTAGGTTTATGTTGATGGCTAGGGTTAGAGAGACGGTTAGGGTACGATTGGACCTAGGGTTAGGGTTATGTTGAGGGCTAGGATTAGAGATCCGGTTAGGGTTACGATTGGACCTAGGGTTAGGGTTATGTTGAGGACTAGGGTTAGAGATCCGGTTAGGGTTACGATTGGACCTAGGGTTAGGGTTATGTTGAGGGCTAGGGTTAGAGATCCGGTTAGGGTTACGATTGGACCTAGGGTTAGGGTTATGTTGAGGGCTAGGGTTAGAGATCTGGTTAGGGTTACGATTGGACCTAGGGTTAGGGTTATTTTGAGGCCTAGCGTTAGAGATCCGGTTAGGGTTACGATTGGGCCTAGGGTTAGGCTTATGTTGAGGGCTAGGGTTAGAGATCCGGTTACGGTTACGATTGTACCTAGGGTTAGGGTTATGTTGCGGCCTAGCGTTAGAGATCCGGTTAGGGTTACGATTGGACCTAGGGTTAGGGTTATGTTGAGCGCTATATTTAGAGATCCGATTAGGTTTACGATTGGACCTAGGGTTAGGTTTATGTTGAGGGCTAGGGTTAGAGATCTGGTTAGGGTTACGATTGGACCTAGGGTTAGGGTTATTTTGAGGCCTAGCGTTAGAGATCCGGTTAGGGTTACGATTGGGCCTAGGGTTAGGCTTATGTTGAGGGCTAGGGTTAGAGATCCGGTTACGGTTACGATTGTACCTAGGGTTAGGGTTATGTTGCGGCCTAGCGTTAGAGATCCGGTTAGGGTTACGATTGGACCTAGGGTTAGGGTTATGTTGAGCGCTATATTTAGAGATCCGATTAGGTTTACGATTGGACCTAGGGTTAGGTTTATGTTGAGGGCTAGGGTTAGAGATCCGGTTAGGGTTACGATTGGACCTAGGGTTAGGGTTATGTTTAGGGCTAGGGTTAGAGGTCTGGTTAGGGTTACGATTGCACCTAGTGTTAGGCTTATGTTGAGGGCTATGGTTAGAGATCCGGTTAGGGTTACGATTCGACCTTGAGTTAGGTTTATGTTGAGGGCTAGGGTTAGAGAGACGGTTAGGGTACGATTGGACCTAGGGTTAGGGTTATGTTGAGGGCTAGGATTAGAGATCCGGTTAGGGTTACGATTGGACCTAGGGTTCGGTTTATGATGAGGCCTAGGGTTAGCGATCCGGTTAGGGTTACGATTGCACCTACGGTTAGTGTTATGTTGAGGGCTAGGGTTAGAGATCCGGTTAGGGTTACGATTGGACCTAGGGTTAGGGTTATGTTGAGGGCTAGGGTTAGAGATCTGGTTAGGGTTACGATTGGACCTAGGGTTAGGGTTATTTTGAGGCCTAGCGTTAGAGATCCGGTTAGGGTTACGATTGGATCTAGGGTTAGGGTTATGTTGAGCGCTATATTTAGAGATCCGATTAGGTTTACGATTGGACCTAGGGTTAGGTTTATGTTGAGGGCTAGGGTTAGAGATCCGGTTAGGGTTACGATTGGACCTAGGGTTAGGGTTATGTTTAGGGCTAGGGTTAGAGGTCTGGTTAGGGTTACGATTGCACCTAGTGTTAGGGTTATGTTGAGGGCTATGGTTAGAGATCCGTTTAGGGTTACGATTCGACCTTGAGTTAGGTTTATGTTGAGGGCTAGGGTTAGAGAGACGGTTAGGGTACGATTGGACCTAGGGTTAGGGTTATGTTGAGGGCTAGGATTAGAGATCCGGTTAGGGTTACGATTAGACCTAGGGTTCGGTTTATGATGAGGGCTAGGTTTAGCAATCCGGTTAGGGTTACGATTGCACCTACGGTTAGGGTTATGTTGAGGACTAGGGTTAGAGATCCGGTTAGGGTTACGATTGGACCTAGGTTTAGGGTTATGTTGAGGGCTATGGTTAGAGATCCGGTTAGGTTTACGATTGGACCTAGGGTTAGGTTTATGTTGAGGCCTAGGGTTAGAGATCCGCTTAGGGTTACGATTGGACCTAGGGTTAGGGTTATGTTGAGGGCTAGGGTTAGAGATCCGGTTAGGGTTACTATTCCACCTAGGGTTAGGGTTATGTTGAGGGCTAGGGTTAGAGGTCCGGTTAGGGTTACGATTGGACTTAGGGTTAGGGTTATGTTGAGGGCTAGGGTTAGAGATCCGGTTAGGGTTACGATTGGACCTAGGGTTAGGATTATGTTGAGGGCTAGGGTTAGACATCCGGTTAGGGTTACGATTGGACCTAGGGTTAGGGTTATCTTGAGGGCTAGGGATAGAGATCCAATTAGTGTTACGATTTCACCTAGGGTTAAGTTTAGTTGAGGGCTAGGGTTAGAGATCCGGTTAGGGTTACAATTGGACCTAGGGTTAGGGTTATGTTGAGGGCTAGGGTTAGAGATCCGGTTAGGGTTACGATTGGACCTAGGGTTAGGGTTATGTTGAGGGCTAGGATTAGAGATCCAATTAGGGTTACGATTGTACCTAGGGTTAGGGTTATGTTGGGGGCTAGGGTTAGAGATCAGGTTAGGGTTACGATTGGACCTAGGGTTAGGGTGATGTTGAGGACTATGTTTAGAGATCCGGTTAGGGTTACGATTGGACCTAGGGTTAGGGTTATGTTGAGGGCTAGGGTTAGAGATCCAATTAGGGTTACGATTGTACCTAGGGTTAGGGTTATGTTGAGGGCTAGGGTTAGAGATCCAATTAGGGTTACGATTGTACCTAGGGTTAGGGTTATGTTGAGGGCTAGGTTTAGAGATCCAGTTAGGCTTACGATTGGACCTAGGGTTAGGGTTATGTTGAGAGCTAGGTTTAGAGAGACGGTTAGGGTATGATTGGACCTAGGGTTAGGGTTATGTTGAGGGCTAGGGTTAGAGATCCGGTTAAGATTACAATTGGACCTAGGGTTAGGGTTATGTTGAGGGCTAGGTTTAGAGATCCGGTTAGGGTTACGATTGGACCTAGGGTTAGGGTTATGTTGAGGGCTAGGGTTAGAGATCCGGTTAGGGTTACGATTGGACCTAGGGTTAGGGTTATGTTGAGGGCTAGGGTTAGAGATCCAATTAGGGTTACGATTGTACCTAGGGTTAGGGTTATGTTGAGGGCAATGGTTAGAGATCCGGTTAGGGTTACGATTGGACCTAGGGTTAGGGTTATGTTGAGGGCTAGTGTTAGAGATCCGGTTAGGGTTACGATTGGACCTAGGGTTAGGGTTATGTTGAGGGCTAGGTTTAGAGATCCGGTTAGGGTTACGATTGGACCTAGGGTTAGGGTTATGTTGAGGGCTAGGGTTAGAGATCCGGTTAGGGTTACGATTGGACCTAGGGTTAGGGTTATGTTGAGGGCTACGGTTAGAGATCCAATTAGGGTTACGATTGTACCTAGGGTTAGGGTTATGTTGAGGGCTAGGGTTAGAGATACGGTTAGGGTTACAATTGGACCTAGGGTTAGGGTTATGTTTAGGGCTAGGTTTAGAGAGACGGTTAGGTTTACGATTGGACCTAGGGTTATGGTTATGTTTAGAGCTAGGTTTAGAGAGACGTTTAGGGTACGATTGGAGCTAGGGTTAGGGTTATGTTGAGGGCTAGGGTTAGAGATCCGTTTAGGATTACAATTGGACCTAGGGTTAGGCTTATGTTGAGGGCTAGGTTTAGAGATCCGGTTAGGGTTACGATTGGACCTAGGGTTAGGGTTATGTTGAGGGCTAGGGTTAGAGATCCGGTTAGGGTTACGATTGGACCTAGGGTTAGGGTTATGTTGAGGGCTAGGGTTAGAGATCCGGTTAGGGTTACGATTGGACCTAGGGTTAGGGTTATGTTGAGAGCTAGGGTTAGAGATCCAATTAGGGTTACGATTGTACCTAGGGTTAGGGTTATGTTGAGGGCTATGGTTAGAGATCCGGTTAGGGTTACGATTGGACCTAGGGTTAGGGTTATGTTGGGGGCTAGGGTTAGAGATCCAGTTAGGGTTAAGATTGGACCTATGGTTAGGGTTATGTTGAGGGCTAGGGTTAGAGATCCGGTTAGGGTTACGATTGGACCTAGGGTTAGGGTTATGTTGAGGGCTAGGGTTAGAGATCCGGTTAGGGTTACGATTGGACCTAGGGTTAGGGTTATGTTGAGGGCTAGGGTTAGAGATCCGGTTAGGGTTACGATTGGACCTATGGTTAGGGTTATGTTGAGGGCTAGGGTTAGAGGTCCGGTTAGGGTTACGATTGGACCTAGGGTTAGGGTTATGTTGAGGACTAGGGTTAGAGATCCGGTTAGGGTTACGATTGGACCTAGGGTTAGGGTTATGTTGAGGGCTAGGGTTAGAGATCCGGTTAGGGTTACGATTGGACCTAGGGTTAGGGTTATGTTGAGGGCTAGGGTTAGAGATCTGGTTAGGGTTACGATTGGACCTAGGGTTAGGGTTATTTTGAGGCCTAGCGTTAGAGATCCGGTTAGGGTTACGATTGGACCTAGGGTTAGGGTTATGTTGAGGGCTAGGTTTAGAGATCAGGTTAGGGTTACGATTGGACCTAGGGTTAGGGTTATGTTGAGGGCTAGTGTTAGAGATCCGGTTAGGGTTACGATTGGACCTAGGGTTAGGGTTATGTTGAGGGCTAGGGTTAGAGATACGGTTAGGGTTACAATTGGACCTAGGGTTAGGGTTATGTTTAGGGCTAGGTTTAGAGAGACGGTTAGGTTTACGATTGGACCTAGGGTTAGCGTTATGTTTAGAGCTAGGTTTAGAGAGACGTTTAGGGTACGATTGGAGCTAGGGTTAGGGTTATGTTGAGGGCTAGGGTTAGAGATCCGTTTAGGATTACAATTGGACCTAGGGTTAGGCTTATGTTGAGGGCTAGGTTTAGAGATCCGGTTAGGGTTACGATTGGACCTAGGGTTAGGGTTATGTTGAGGGCTAGGGTTAGAGATCCGGTTAGGGTTACGATTGGACCTAGGGTTAGGGTTATGTTGAGGGCTAGGGTTAGAGATCCGGTTAGGGTTACGATTGGACCTAGGGTTAGGGTTATGTTGAGGGCTAGGGTTAGAGATCCGGTTAGGGTTACGATTGGACCTAGGGTTAGGGTTATGTTGAGGGCTAGGGTTAGAGGTCCGGTTAGGGTTACGATTGGACCTAGGATTAGGGTTATGTTGAGGACTAGGGTTAGAGATCCGGTTAGGGTTACGATTGGACCTAGGGTTAGGGTTATGTTGAGGGCTAGGGTTAGAGATCCGGTTAGGGTTACGATTGGACCTAGGGTTAGGGTGATGTCGAGGACTATGTTTAGAGATCCGGTTAGGGTTACGATTGGACCTAGGGTTAGGGTGATGTTGAGGACTATGTTTAGAGATCCGGTTAGGGTTACGATTGGACCTAGGGTTAGGGTTATGTTGAGGGCTAGGGTTAGAGATCCAATTAGGGTTACGATTGTACCTAGGGTTAGGGTTATGTTGAGGGCTAGGGTTAGAGATCCAATTAGGTTTACGATTGTACCTAGGGTTAGGGTTTTGTTGAGGGCTAGGGTTAGAGATCCAGTTAGGCTTACGATTGGACCTAGGGTTAGGGTTATGTTGAGAGCTAGGTTTAGAGAGACGGTTAGGGTATGATTGGACCTAGGGTTAGGGTTATGTTGAGGGCTAGGGTTAGAGATCCGGTTAAGATTACAATTGGACCTAGGGTTAGGGTTATGTTGAGGGCTAGGTTTAGAGATCCGGTTAGGGTTACGATTGGACCTAGGGTTAGGGTTATGTTGAGGGCTAGGGTTAGAGATCCGGTTAGGGTTACGATTGGACCTAGGGTTAGGGTTATGTTGAGGGCTAGGGTTAGAGATCCAATTAGGGTTACGATTGTACCTAGGGTTAGGGTTATGTTGAGGGCAATGGTTAGAGATCCGGTTAGGGTTACAATTGGACCTAGGGTTAGGGTTATGTTGAGGGCTAGTGTTAGAGATCCGGTTAGGGTTACGATTGGACCTAGGGTTAGGGTTATGTTGAGGGCTAGGTTTAGAGATCCGGTTAGGGTTACGATTGGACCTAGGGTTAGGGTTATGTTGAGGGCTAGGGTTAGAGATCCGGTTAGGGTTACGATTGGACCTAGGGTTAGGGTTATGTTGAGGGCGAGGGTTAGAGATCCAATTAGGGTTACGATTGTACCTAGGGTTAGGGTTATGTTGAGGGCTAGGGTTAGAGATACGGTTAGGGTTACAATTGGACCTAGGGTTAGGGTTATGTTTAGGGCTAGGTTTAGAGAGACGGTTAGGTTTACGATTGGACCTAGGGTTAGGGTTATGTTTAGAGCTAGGTTTAGAGAGACGTTTAGGGTACGATTGGAGCTAGGGTTAGGGTTATGTTGAGGGCTAGGGTTAGAGATCCGTTTAGGATTACAATTGGACCTAGGGTTAGGCTTATGTTGAGGGCTAGGTTTAGAGATCCGGTTAGGGTTACGATTGGACCTAGGGTTAGGGTTATGTTGAGGGCTCGGGTTAGAGATCCGGTTAGGGTTACGATTGGACCTAGGGTTAGGGTTATGTTGAGGGCTAGGGTTAGAGATCCGGTTAGGGTTACGATTGGACCTAGGGTTAGGGTTATGTTGAGAGCTAGGGTTAGAGATCCAATTAGGGTTACGATTGTACCTAGGGTTAGGGTTATGTTGAGGGCTATGGTTAGAGATCCGGTTAGGGTTACGATTGGACCTAGGGTTAGGGTTATGTTGGGGGCTAGGGTTAGAGATCTAGTTAGGGTTAAGATTGGACCTATGGTTAGGGTTATGTTGAGGGCTAGGGTTAGAGATCCGGTTAGGGTTACGATTGGACCTAGGGTTAGGGTTATGTTGAGGGCTAGGGTTAGAGGTCCGGTTAGGGTTACGATTGGACCTAGGATTAGGGTTATGTTGAGGACTAGGGTTAGAGATCCGGTTAGGGTTACGATTGGACCTAGGGTTAGGGTTATGTTGAGGGCTAGGGTTAGAGATCCGGTTAGGGTTACGATTGGACCTAGGGTTAGGGTTATGTTGAGGGCTAGGGTTAGAGGTCCGGTTAGGGTTACGATTGGACCTAGGATTAGGGTTATGTTGAGGACTAGGGTTAGAGATCCGGTTAGGGTTACGATTGGACCTAGGGTTAGGGTTATGTTGAGGGCTAGGGTTAGAGATCCGGTTAGGGTTACGATTGGACCTAGGGTTAGGGTTATGTTGAGGGCTAGGGTTAGAGATCTGGTTAGGGTTACGATTGGACCTAGGGTTAGGGTTATTTTGAGGCCTAGCGTTAGAGATCCGGTTAGGGTTACGATTGGGCCTAGGGTTAGGCTTATGTTGAGGGCTAGGGTTAGAGATCCGGTTACGGTTACGATTGTACCTAGGGTTAGGGTTATGTTGCGGCCTAGCGTTAGATATCCGGTTAGGGTTACGATTGGACCTAGGGTTAGGGTTATGTTGAGCGCTATATTTAGAGATCCGATTAGGTTTACGATTGGACCTAGGGTTAGGTTTATGTTGAGGGCTAGGGTTAGAGATCCGGTTAGGGTTACGATTGGACCTAGGGTTAGGGTTATGTTTAGGGCTAGGGTTAGAGGTCTGGTTAGGGTTACGATTGCACCTAGTGTTAGGGTTATGTTGAGGGCTATGGTTAGAGATCCGGTTAGGGTTACGATTCGACCTTGAGTTAGGTTTATGTTGAGGGCTAGGGTTAGAGAGACGGTTAGGGTACGATTGGACCTAGGGTTAGGGTTATGTTGAGGGCTAGGATTAGAGATCCGGTTAGGGTTACGATTGGACCTAGGGTTCGGTTTATGATGAGGCCTAGGGTTAGCGATCCGGTTAGGGTTACGATTGCACCTACGGTTAGTGTTATGTTGAGGGCTAGGGTTAGAGATCCGGTTAGGGTTACGATTGGACCTAGGGTTAGGGTTATGTTGAGGGCTAGGGTTAGAGATCCGGTTAGGGTTACTATTGGACCTAGGGTTAGGGTTATGTTGAGGGCTATGGTTAGAGATCCGGTTAGGTTTACGATTGGACCTAGGGTTAGGTTTATGTTGAGGCCTAGGGTTAGAGATCCGGTTAGGGTTACGATTGGACCTAGGGTTAGGGTTATATTGAGGGCTAGGGTTAGAGATCCGCTTAGGGTTACGATTGGACCTAGGGTTAGGGTTATGTTGAGGGCTAGGGTTAGAGATCCGGTTAGGGTTACGATTCCACCTAGGATTAGGGTTATGTTGAGGGCTAGGGTTAGAGGTCCGGTTAGGGTTACGATTGGACTTAGGGTTAGGGTTATGTTGAGGGCTAGGGTTAGAGATCCGGTTAGGGTTACGATTGGACCTAGGGTTAGGATTATGTTGAGGGCTAGGGTTAGACATCCGGTTAGGGTTACGATTGGACCTAGGGTTAGGGTTATCTTGAGGGCTAGGGATAGAGATCCAATTAGTGTTACGATTTCACCTAGGGTTAAGTTTAGTTGAGGGCTAGGGTTAGAGATCCGGTTAGGGTTACAATTGGACCTAGGGTTAGGGTTATGTTGAGGGCTAGGGTTAGAGATCCGGTTAGGGTTACGATTGGACCTAGGGTTAGGGTTATGTTGAGGGCTAGGGTTAGAGGTCCGGTTAGGGTTACGATTGGACCTAGGATTAGGGTTATGTTGAGGACTAGGGTTAGAGATCCGGTTAGGGTTACGATTGGACCTAGGGTTAGGGTTATGTTGAGGGCTAGGGTTAGAGATCCGGTTAGGGTTACGATTGGACCTAGGGTTAGGGTGATGTCGAGGACTATGTTTAGAGATCCGGTTAGGGTTACGATTGGACCTAGGGTTAGGGTGATGTTGAGGACTATGTTTAGAGATCCGGTTAGGGTTACGATTGGACCTAGGGTTAGGGTTATGTTGAGGGCTAGGGTTAGAGATCCAATTAGGGTTACGATTGTACCTAGGGTTAGGGTTATGTTGAGGGCTAGGGTTAGAGATCCAATTAGGTTTACGATTGTACCTAGGGTTAGGGTTTTGTTGAGGGCTAGGGTTAGAGATCCAGTTAGGCTTACGATTGGACCTAGGGTTAGGGTTATGTTGAGAGCTAGGTTTAGAGAGACGGTTAGGGTATGATTGGACCTAGGGTTAGGGTTATGTTGAGGGCTAGGGTTAGAGATCCGGTTAAGATTACAATTGGACCTAGGGTTAGGGTTATGTTGAGGGCTAGGTTTAGAGATCCGGTTAGGGTTACGATTGGACCTAGGGTTAGGGTTATGTTGAGGGCTAGGGTTAGAGATCCGGTTAGGGTTACGATTGGACCTAGGGTTAGGGTTATGTTGAGGGCTAGGGTTAGAGATCCAATTAGGGTTACGATTGTACCTAGGGTTAGGGTTATGTTGAGGGCAATGGTTAGAGATCCGGTTAGGGTTACAATTGGACCTAGGGTTAGGGTTATGTTGAGGGCTAGTGTTAGAGATCCGGTTAGGGTTACGATTGGACCTAGGGTTAGGGTTATGTTGAGGGCTAGGTTTAGAGATCCGGTTAGGGTTACGATTGGACCTAGGGTTAGGGTTATGTTGAGGGCTAGGGTTAGAGATCCGGTTAGGGTTACGATTGGACCTAGGGTTAGGGTTATGTTGAGGGCGAGGGTTAGAGATCCAATTAGGGTTACGATTGTACCTAGGGTTAGGGTTATGTTGAGGGCTAGGGTTAGAGATACGGTTAGGGTTACAATTGGACCTAGGGTTAGGGTTATGTTTAGGGCTAGGTTTAGAGAGACGGTTAGGTTTACGATTGGACCTAGGGTTAGGGTTATGTTTAGAGCTAGGTTTAGAGAGACGTTTAGGGTACGATTGGAGCTAGGGTTAGGGTTATGTTGAGGGCTAGGGTTAGAGATCCGTTTAGGATTACAATTGGACCTAGGGTTAGGCTTATGTTGAGGGCTAGGTTTAGAGATCCGGTTAGGGTTACGATTGGACCTAGGGTTAGGGTTATGTTGAGGGCTCGGGTTAGAGATCCGGTTAGGGTTACGATTGGACCTAGGGTTAGGGTTATGTTGAGGGCTAGGGTTAGAGATCCATTTAGGGTTACGATTGGACCTAGGGTTAGGGTTATGTTGAGAGCTAGGGTTAGAGATCCAATTAGGGTTACGATTGTACCTAGGGTTAGGGTTATGTTGAGGGCTATGGTTAGAGATCCGGTTAGGGTTACGATTGGACCTAGGGTTAGGGTTATGTTGGGGGCTAGGGTTAGAGATCTAGTTAGGGTTAAGATTGGACCTATGGTTAGGGTTATGTTGAGGGCTAGGGTTAGAGATCCGGTTAGGGTTACGATTGGACCTAGGGTTAGGGTTATGTTGAGGGCTAGGGTTAGAGGTCCGGTTAGGGTTACGATTGGACCTAGGATTAGGGTTATGTTGAGGACTAGGGTTAGAGATCCGGTTAGGGTTACGATTGGACCTAGGGTTAGGGTTATGTTGAGGGCTAGGGTTAGAGATCCGGTTAGGGTTACGATTGGACCTAGGGTTAGGGTTATGTTGAGGGCTAGGGTTAGAGATCTGGTTAGGGTTACGATTGGACCTAGGGTTAGGGTTATTTTGAGGCCTAGCGTTAGAGATCCGGTTAGGGTTACGATTGGGCCTAGGGTTAGGCTTATGTTGAGGGCTAGGGTTAGAGATCCGGTTACGGTTACGATTGTACCTAGGGTTAGGGTTATGTTGCGGCCTAGCGTTAGATATCCGGTTAGGGTTACGATTGGACCTAGGGTTAGGGTTATGTTGAGCGCTATATTTAGAGATCCGATTAGGTTTACGATTGGACCTAGGGTTAGGTTTATGTTGAGGGCTAGGGTTAGAGATCCGGTTAGGGTTACGATTGGACCTAGGGTTAGGGTTATGTTTAGGGCTAGGGTTAGAGGTCTGGTTAGGGTTACGATTGCACCTAGTGTTAGGGTTATGTTGAGGGCTATGGTTAGAGATCCGGTTAGGGTTACGATTCGACCTTGAGTTAGGTTTATGTTGAGGGCTAGGGTTAGAGAGACGGTTAGGGTACGATTGGACCTAGGGTTAGGGTTATGTTGAGGGCTAGGATTAGAGATCCGGTTAGGGTTACGATTGGACCTAGGGTTCGGTTTATGATGAGGCCTAGGGTTAGCGATCCGGTTAGGGTTACGATTGCACCTACGGTTAGTGTTATGTTGAGGGCTAGGGTTAGAGATCCGGTTAGGGTTACGATTGGACCTAGGGTTAGGGTTATGTTGAGGGCTAGGGTTAGAGATCTGGTTAGGGTTACGATTGGACCTAGGGTTAGGGTTATTTTGAGGCCTAGCGTTAGAGATCCGGTTAGGGTTACGATTGGACCTAGGGTTAGGGTTATGTTGAGCGCTATATTTAGAGATCCGATTAGGTTTACGATTGGACCTAGGGTTAGGTTTATGTTGAGGGCTAGGGTTAGAGATCCGGTTAGGGTTACGATTGGACCTAGGGTTAGGGTTATGTTTAGGGCTAGGGTTAGAGGTCTGGTTAGGGTTACGATTGCACCTAGTGTTAGGGTTATGTTGAGGGCTATGGTTAGAGATCCGGTTAGGGTTACGATTCGACCTTGAGTTAGGTTTATGTTGAGGGCTAGGGTTAGAGAGACGGTTAGGGTACGATTGGACCTAGGGTTAGGGTTATGTTGAGGGCTAGGATTAGAGATCCGGTTAGGGTTACGATTGGACCTAGGGTTCGGTTTATGATGAGGGCTAGGGTTAGCAATCCGGTTAGGGTTACGATTGCACCTACGGTTAGGGTTATGTTGAGGGCTAGGGTTAGAGATCCGGTTAGGGTTACGATTGGACCTAGGTTTAGGGTTATGTTGAGGGCTAGGGTTAGAGATCCGGTTAGGGTTACTATTGGACCTAGGGTTAGGGTTATGTTGAGGGCTATGGTTAGAGATCCGGTTAGGTTTACGATTGGACCTAGGGTTAGGTTTATGTTGAGGCCTAGGGTTAGAGATCCGGTTAGGGTTACGATTGGACCTAGGGTTAGGGTTATATTGAGGGCTAGGGTTAGAGATCCGCTTAGGGTTACGATTGGACCTAGGGTTAGGGTTATGTTGAGGGCTAGGGTTAGAGATCCGGTTAGGGTTACGATTCCACCTAGGATTAGGGTTATGTTGAGGGCTAGGGTTAGAGGTCCGGTTAGGGTTACGATTGGACTTAGGGTTAGGGTTATGTTGAGGGCTAGGGTTAGAGATCCGGTTAGGGTTACGATTGGACCTAGGGTTAGGATTATGTTGAGGGCTAGGGTTAGACATCCGGTTAGGGTTACGATTGGACCTAGGGTTAGGGTTATCTTGAGGGCTAGGGATAGAGATCCAATTAGTGTTACGATTTCACCTAGGGTTAAGTTTAGTTGAGGGCTAGGGTTAGAGATCCGGTTAGGGTTACAATTGGACCTAGGGTTAGGGTTATGTTGAGGGCTAGGGTTAGAGATCCGGTTAGGGTTACGATTGGACCTAGGGTTAGGGTTATGTTGAGGGCTAGGATTAGAGATCCAATTAGGGTTACGATTGTACCTAGGGTTAGGGTTATGTTGGGGGCTAGGGTTAGAGATCAGGTTAGGGTTACGATTGGACCTAGGGTTAGGGTGATGTTGAGGACTATGTTTAGAGATCCGGTTAGGGTTACGATTGGACCTAGGGTTAGGGTTATGTTGAGGGCTAGGGTTAGAGATCCAATTAGGGTTACGATTGTACCTAGGGTTAGGGTTATGTTGAGGGCTAGGGTTAGAGATCCAATTAGGGTTACGATTGTACCTAGGGTTAGGGTTATGTTGAGGGCTAGGTTTAGAGATCCAGTTAGGCTTACGATTGGACCTAGGGTTAGGGTTATGTTGAGAGCTAGGTTTAGAGAGACGGTTAGGGTATGATTGGACCTAGGGTTAGGGTTATGTTGAGGGCTAGGGTTAGAGATCCGGTTAAGATTACGATTGGACCTAGGGTTAGGGTTATGTTGAGGGCTAGGGTTAGAGATCCGGTTAGGGTTACGATTGGACCTAGGGTTAGGGTTATGTTGAGGGCTAGGGTTAGAGATCCAATTAGGGTTACGATTGTACCTAGGGTTAGGGTTATGTTGAGGGCAATGGTTAGAGATCCGGTTAGGGTTACGATTGGACCTAGGGTTAGGGTTATGTTGAGGGCTAGTGTTAGAGATCCGGTTAGGGTTACGATTGGACCTAGGGTTAGGGTTATGTTGAGGGCTAGGTTTAGAGATCCGGTTAGGGTTACGATTGGACCTAGGGTTAGGGTTATGTTGAGGGCTAGGGTTAGAGATCCGGTTAGGGTTACGATTGGACCTAGGGTTAGGGTTATGTTGAGGGCTACGGTTAGAGATCCAATTAGGGTTACGATTGTACCTAGGGTTAGGGTTATGTTGAGGGCTAGGGTTAGAGATACGGTTAGGGTTACAATTGGACCTAGGGTTAGGGTTATGTTTAGGGCTAGGTTTAGAGAGACGGTTAGGTTTACGATTGGACCTAGGGTTAGGGTTATGTTTAGAGCTAGGTTTAGAGAGACGTTTAGGGTACGATTGGAGCTAGGGTTAGGGTTATGTTGAGGGCTAGGGTTAGAGATCCGTTTAGGATTACAATTGGACCTAGGGTTAGGCTTATGTTGAGGGCTAGGTTTAGAGATCCGGTTAGGGTTACGATTGGACCTAGGGTTAGGGTTATGTTGAGGGCTAGGGTTAGAGATCCGGTTAGGGTTACGATTGGACCTAGGGTTAGGGTTATGTTGAGGGCTAGGGTTAGAGATCCGGTTAGGGTTACGATTGGACCTAGGGTTAGGGTTATGTTGAGAGCTAGGGTTAGAGATCCAATTAGGGTTACGATTGTACCTAGGGTTAGGGTTATGTTGAGGGCTATGGTTAAAGATCCGGTTAGGGTTAAGATTGGACCTATGGTTAGGGTTATGTTGAGGGCTAGGGTTAGAGATCCAGTTAGTGTTACGATTGTACCTAGGGTTAGGGTTATGTTGAGGGCTATGGTTAGAGATCCGGTTAGGGTTAAGATTGGACCTATGGTTAGGGTTATGTTGAGGGCTATGGTTAGAGATCCAATTAGGGTTACGATTGTACCTAGGGTTAGGGTTATGTTGGGGGCTAGGGTTAGAGATCCAGTTAGGGTTAAGATTGGACCTATGGTTAGGGTTATGTTGAGGGCTAGGGTTAGAGATCCGGTTAGGGTTACGATTGGACCTAGGGTTAGGGTTATGTTGAGGGCTAGGGTTAGAGATCCGGTTAGGGTTACGATTGGACCTAGGGTTAGGGTTATGTTGAGGGCTAGGGTTAGAGATCCGGTTAGGGTTACGATTGGACCTATGGTTAGGGTTATGTTGAGGGCTAGGGTTAGAGGTCCGGTTAGGGTTACGATTGGACCTAGGGTTAGGGTTATGTTGAGGACTAGGGTTAGAGATCCGGTTAGGGTTACGATTGGACCTAGGGTTAGGGTTATGTTGAGGGCTAGGGTTAGAGATCCGGTTAGGGTTACGATTGGACCTAGGGTTAGGGTTATGTTGAGGGCTAGGGTTAGAGATCTGGTTAGGGTTACGATTGGACCTAGGGTTAGGGTTATTTTGAGGCCTAGCGTTAGAGATCCGGTTAGGGTTACGATTGGGCCTAGGGTTAGGCTTATGTTGAGGGCTAGGGTTAGAGATCCGGTTACGGTTACGATTGTACCTAGGGTTAGGGTTATGTTGCGGCCTAGCGTTAGAGATCCGGTTAGGGTTACGATTGGACCTAGGGTTAGGGTTATGTTGAGCGCTATATTTAGAGATCCGATTAGGTTTACGATTGGACCTAGGGTTAGGTTTATGTTGAGGGCTAGGGTTAGAGATCCGGTTAGGGTTACGATTGGACCTAGGGTTAGGGTTATGTTTAGGGCTAGGGTTAGAGGTCTGGTTAGGGTTACGATTGCACCTAGTGTTAGGGTTATGTTGAGGGCTATGGTTAGAGATCCGGTTAGGGTTACGATTCGACCTTGAGTTAGGTTTATGTTGATGGCTAGGGTTAGAGAGACGGTTAGGGTACGATTGGACCTAGGGTTAGGGTTATGTTGAGGGCTAGGATTAGAGATCCGGTTAGGGTTACGATTGGACCTAGGGTTAGGGTTATGTTGAGGACTAGGGTTAGAGATCCGGTTAGGGTTACGATTGGACCTAGGGTTAGGGTTATGTTGAGGGCTAGGGTTAGAGATCCGGTTAGGGTTACGATTGGACCTAGGGTTAGGGTTATGTTGAGGGCTAGGGTTAGAGATCTGGTTAGGGTTACGATTGGACCTAGGGTTAGGGTTATTTTGAGGCCTAGCGTTAGAGATCCGGTTAGGGTTACGATTGGGCCTAGGGTTAGGCTTATGTTGAGGGCTAGGGTTAGAGATCCGGTTACGGTTACGATTGTACCTAGGGTTAGGGTTATGTTGCGGCCTAGCGTTAGAGATCCGGTTAGGGTTACGATTGGACCTAGGGTTAGGGTTATGTTGAGCGCTATATTTAGAGATCCGATTAGGTTTACGATTGGACCTAGGGTTAGGTTTATGTTGAGGGCTAGGGTTAGAGATCTGGTTAGGGTTACGATTGGACCTAGGGTTAGGGTTATTTTGAGGCCTAGCGTTAGAGATCCGGTTAGGGTTACGATTGGGCCTAGGGTTAGGCTTATGTTGAGGGCTAGGGTTAGAGATCCGGTTACGGTTACGATTGTACCTAGGGTTAGGGTTATGTTGCGGCCTAGCGTTAGAGATCCGGTTAGGGTTACGATTGGACCTAGGGTTAGGGTTATGTTGAGCGCTATATTTAGAGATCCGATTAGGTTTACGATTGGACCTAGGGTTAGGTTTATGTTGAGGGCTAGGGTTAGAGATCCGGTTAGGGTTACGATTGGACCTAGGGTTAGGGTTATGTTTAGGGCTAGGGTTAGAGGTCTGGTTAGGGTTACGATTGCACCTAGTGTTAGGCTTATGTTGAGGGCTATGGTTAGAGATCCGGTTAGGGTTACGATTCGACCTTGAGTTAGGTTTATGTTGAGGGCTAGGGTTAGAGAGACGGTTAGGGTACGATTGGACCTAGGGTTAGGGTTATGTTGAGGGCTAGGATTAGAGATCCGGTTAGGGTTACGATTGGACCTAGGGTTCGGTTTATGATGAGGCCTAGGGTTAGCGATCCGGTTAGGGTTACGATTGCACCTACGGTTAGTGTTATGTTGAGGGCTAGGGTTAGAGATCCGGTTAGGGTTACGATTGGACCTAGGGTTAGGGTTATGTTGAGGGCTAGGGTTAGAGATCTGGTTAGGGTTACGATTGGACCTAGGGTTAGGGTTATTTTGAGGCCTAGCGTTAGAGATCCGGTTAGGGTTACGATTGGATCTAGGGTTAGGGTTATGTTGAGCGCTATATTTAGAGATCCGATTAGGTTTACGATTGGACCTAGGGTTAGGTTTATGTTGAGGGCTAGGGTTAGAGATCCGGTTAGGGTTACGATTGGACCTAGGGTTAGGGTTATGTTTAGGGCTAGGGTTAGAGGTCTGGTTAGGGTTACGATTGCACCTAGTGTTAGGGTTATGTTGAGGGCTATGGTTAGAGATCCGTTTAGGGTTACGATTCGACCTTGAGTTAGGTTTATGTTGAGGGCTAGGGTTAGAGAGACGGTTAGGGTACGATTGGACCTAGGGTTAGGGTTATGTTGAGGGCTAGGATTAGAGATCCGGTTAGGGTTACGATTAGACCTAGGGTTCGGTTTATGATGAGGGCTAGGTTTAGCAATCCGGTTAGGGTTACGATTGCACCTACGGTTAGGGTTATGTTGAGGACTAGGGTTAGAGATCCGGTTAGGGTTACTATTGGACCTAGGTTTAGGGTTATGTTGAGGGCTATGGTTAGAGATCCGGTTAGGTTTACGATTGGACCTAGGGTTAGGTTTATGTTGAGGCCTAGGGTTAGAGATCCGCTTAGGGTTACGATTGGACCTAGGGTTAGGGTTATGTTGAGGGCTAGGGTTAGAGATCCGGTTAGGGTTACTATTCCACCTAGGGTTAGGGTTATGTTGAGGGCTAGGGTTAGAGGTCCGGTTAGGGTTACGATTGGACTTAGGGTTAGGGTTATGTTGAGGGCTAGGGTTAGAGATCCGGTTAGGGTTACGATTGGACCTAGGGTTAGGATTATGTTGAGGGCTAGGGTTAGACATCCGGTTAGGGTTACGATTGGACCTAGGGTTAGGGTTATCTTGAGGGCTAGGGATAGAGATCCAATTAGTGTTACGATTTCACCTAGGGTTAAGTTTAGTTGAGGGCTAGGGTTAGAGATCCGGTTAGGGTTACAATTGGACCTAGGGTTAGGGTTATGTTGAGGGCTAGGGTTAGAGATCCGGTTAGGGTTACGATTGGACCTAGGGTTAGGGTTATGTTGAGGGCTAGGATTAGAGATCCAATTAGGGTTACGATTGTACCTAGGGTTAGGGTTATGTTGGGGGCTAGGGTTAGAGATCAGGTTAGGGTTACGATTGGACCTAGGGTTAGGGTGATGTTGAGGACTATGTTTAGAGATCCGGTTAGGGTTACGATTGGACCTAGGGTTAGGGTTATGTTGAGGGCTAGGGTTAGAGATCCAATTAGGGTTACGATTGTACCTAGGGTTAGGGTTATGTTGAGGGCTAGGGTTAGAGATCCAATTAGGGTTACGATTGTACCTAGGGTTAGGGTTATGTTGAGGGCTAGGTTTAGAGATCCAGTTAGGCTTACGATTGGACCTAGGGTTAGGGTTATGTTGAGAGCTAGGTTTAGAGAGACGGTTAGGGTATGATTGGACCTAGGGTTAGGGTTATGTTGAGGGCTAGGGTTAGAGATCCGGTTAAGATTACAATTGGACCTAGGGTTAGGGTTATGTTGAGGGCTAGGTTTAGAGATCCGGTTAGGGTTACGATTGGACCTAGGGTTAGGGTTATGTTGAGGGCTAGGGTTAGAGATCCGGTTAGGGTTACGATTGGACCTAGGGTTAGGGTTATGTTGAGGGCTAGGGTTAGAGATCCAATTAGGGTTACGATTGTACCTAGGGTTAGGGTTATGTTGAGGGCAATGGTTAGAGATCCGGTTAGGGTTACGATTGGACCTAGGGTTAGGGTTATGTTGAGGGCTAGTGTTAGAGATCCGGTTAGGGTTACGATTGGACCTAGGGTTAGGGTTATGTTGAGGGCTAGGTTTAGAGATCCGGTTAGGGTTACGATTGGACCTAGGGTTAGGGTTATGTTGAGGGCTAGGGTTAGAGATCCGGTTAGGGTTACGATTGGACCTAGGGTTAGGGTTATGTTGAGGGCTACGGTTAGAGATCCAATTAGGGTTACGATTGTACCTAGGGTTAGGGTTATGTTGAGGGCTAGGGTTAGAGATACGGTTAGGGTTACAATTGGACCTAGGGTTAGGGTTATGTTTAGGGCTAGGTTTAGAGAGACGGTTAGGTTTACGATTGGACCTAGGGTTATGGTTATGTTTAGAGCTAGGTTTAGAGAGACGTTTAGGGTACGATTGGAGCTAGGGTTAGGGTTATGTTGAGGGCTAGGGTTAGAGATCCGTTTAGGATTACAATTGGACCTAGGGTTAGGCTTATGTTGAGGGCTAGGTTTAGAGATCCGGTTAGGGTTACGATTGGACCTAGGGTTAGGGTTATGTTGAGGGCTAGGGTTAGAGATCCGGTTAGGGTTACGATTGGACCTAGGGTTAGGGTTATATTGAGGGCTAGGGTTAGAGATCCGGTTAGGGTTACGATTGGACCTAGGGTTAGGGTTATGTTGAGAGCTAGGGTTAGAGATCCAATTAGGGTTACGATTGTACCTAGGGTTAGGGTTATGTTGAGGGCTATGGTTAGAGATCCGGTTAGGGTTACGATTGGACCTAGGGTTAGGGTTATGTTGGGGGCTAGGGTTAGAGATCCAGTTAGGGTTAAGATTGGACCTATGGTTAGGGTTATGTTGAGGGCTAGGGTTAGAGATCCGGTTAGGGTTACGATTGGACCTAGGGTTAGGGTTATGTTGAGGGCTAGGGTTAGAGATCCGGTTAGGGTTACGATTGGACCTAGGGTTAGGGTTATGTTGAGGGCTAGGGTTAGAGATCCGGTTAGGGTTACGATTGGACCTATGGTTAGGGTTATGTTGAGGGCTAGGGTTAGAGGTCCGGTTAGGGTTACGATTGGACCTAGGGTTAGGGTTATGTTGAGGACTAGGGTTAGAGATCCGGTTAGGGTTACGATTGGACCTAGGGTTAGGGTTATGTTGAGGGCTAGGGTTAGAGATCCGGTTAGGGTTACGATTGGACCTAGGGTTAGGGTTATGTTGAGGGCTAGGGTTAGAGATCTGGTTAGGGTTACGATTGGACCTAGGGTTAGGGTTATTTTGAGGCCTAGCGTTAGAGATCCGGTTAGGGTTACGATTGGGCCTAGGGTTAGGCTTATGTTGAGGGCTAGGGTTAGAGATCCGGTTACGGTTACGATTGTACCTAGGGTTAGGGTTATGTTGCGGCCTAGCGTTAGAGATCCGGTTAGGGTTACGATTGGACCTAGGGTTAGGGTTATGTTGAGCGCTATATTTAGAGATCCGATTAGGTTTACGATTGGACCTAGGGTTAGGTTTATGTTGAGGGCTAGGGTTAGAGATCCGGTTAGGGTTACGATTGGACCTAGGGTTAGGGTTATGTTTAGGGCTAGGGTTAGAGGTCTGGTTAGGGTTATGATTGCACCTAGTGTTAGGGTTATGTTGAGGGCTAGGGTTAGAGATCCGGTTAGGGTTACGATTGGACCTAGGTTTAGGGTTATGTTGAGGGCTAGGGTTAGAGATCCGGTTAGGGTTACTATTGGACCTAGGGTTAGGGTTATGTTGAGGGCTATGGTTAGAGATCCGGTTAGGTTTATGATTGGACCTAGGGTTAGGTTTATGTTGAGGGCTAGGGTTAGAGATCCGGTTAGGGTTACGATTGGACCTAGGGTTAGGGTTATATTGAGGGCTAGGGTTAGAGATCCGGTTAGGGTTACGATTGGACCTAGGGTTAGGGTTATGTTGAGGGCTAGGGTTAGAGATCCGGTTAGGGTTACGATTCCACCTAGGGTTAGGGTTATGTTGAGGGCTAGGGTTAGAGGTCCGGTTAGGGTTACGATTGGACCTAGGGTTAGGGTTATGTTGAGGGCTAGGGTTAGAGATCCGGTTAGGGTTACGATTGGACCTAGGGTTAGGGTTATGTTGAGGGCTAGGGTTAGAGATCCAATTAGGGTTACGATTGTACCTAGGGTTAGGGTTATGTTGAGGGCAATGGTTAGAGATCCGGTTAGGGTTACGATTGGACCTAGGGTTAGGGTTATGTTGAGGGCTAGTGTTAGAGATCCGGTTAGGGTTACGATTGGACCTAGGGTTAGGGTTATGTTGAGGGCTAGGTTTAGAGATCCGGTTAGGGTTACGATTGCACCTACGGTTAGGGTTATGTTGAGGGCTAGGGTTAGAGATCCGGTTAGGGTTACGATTGGACCTAGGGTTAGGGTTATGTTGAGGGCTAGGGTTAGAGATCCAATTAGGGTTACGATTGTACCTAGGGTTAGGGTTATGTTGCGGCCTAGCGTTAGAGATCCGGTTAGGGTTACGATTGGACCTAGGGTTAGGGTTATGTTGAGCGCTATATTTAGAGATCCGATTAGGTTTACGATTGGACCTAGGGTTAGGTTTATGTTGAGGGCTAGGGTTAGAGATCCGGTTAGGGTTACGATTGGACCTAGGGTCAGGGTTATGTTTAGGGCTAGGGTTAGAGGTCTGGTTAGGGTTACGATTGCACCTAGTGTTAGGGTTATGTTGAGGGCTATGGTTAGAGATCCGGTTAGGGTTACGATTCGACCTTGAGTTAGGTTTATGTTGAGGGCTAGGGTTAGAGAGACGGTTAGGGTACGATTGGACCTAGGGTTAGGGTTATGTTGAGGGCTAGGATTAGAGATCCGGTTAGGGTTACGATTGGACCTAGGGTTCGGTTTATGATGAGGCCTAGGGTTAGCGATCCGGTTAGGGTTACGATTGCACCTACGGTTAGGGTTATGTTGAGGGCTAGGGTTAGAGATCCGGTTAGGGTTACGATTGGACCTAGGGTTAGGGTTATGTTGAGGGCTAGGGTTAGAGATCTGGTTAGGGTTACGATTGGACCTAGGGTTAGGGTTATTTTGAGGCCTAGCGTTAGAGATCCGGTTAGGGTTACGATAGGACCTAGGGTTAGGGTTATGTTGAGCGCTATATTTAGAGATCCGATTAGGTTTACGATTGGACCTAGGGTTAGGTTTATGTTGAGGGCTAGGGTTAGAGATCCGGTTAGGGTTACGATTGGACCTAGGGTTAGGGTTATGTTTAGGGCTAGGGTTAGAGGTCTGGTTAGGGTTACGATTGCACCTAGTGTTAGGGTTATGTTGAGGGCTATGGTTAGAGATCCGGTTAGGGTTACGATTCGACCTTGAGTTAGGTTTATGTTGAGGGCTAGGGTTAGAGAGACGGTTAGGGTACGATTGGACCTAGGGTTAGGGTTATGTTGAGGGCTAGGATTAGAGATCCGGTTAGGGTTACGATTGGACCTAGGGTTCGGTTTATGATGAGGGCTAGGGTTAGCGATCCGGTTAGGGTTACGATTGCACCTACGGTTAGGGTTATGTTGAGGGCTAGGGTTAGAGATCCGGTTAGGGTTACGATTGGACCTAGGTTTAGGGTTATGTTGAGGGCTAGGGTTAGAGATCCGGTTAGGGTTACTATTGGACCTAGGGTTAGGGTTATGTTGAGGGCTATGGTTAGAGATCCGGTTAGGTTTACGATTGGACCTAGGGTTAGGTTTATGTTGAGGCCTAGGGTTAGAGATCCGGTTAGGGTTACGATTGGACCTAGGGTTAGGGTTATGTTGAGGGCTAGGGTTAGAGATCCGGTTAGGGTTACGATTCCACCTAGGGTTAGGGTTATGTTGAGGGCTAGGGTTAGAGGTCCGGTTAGGGTTACGATTGGACTTAGGGTTAGGGTTATGTTGAGGGCTAGGGTTAGAGATCCGGTTAGGGTTACGATTGGACCTAGGGTTAGGATTATGTTGAGGGCTAGGGTTAGACATCCGGTTAGGGTTACGATTGGACCTAGGGTTAGGGTTATCTTGAGGGCTAGGGATAGAGATCCAATTAGTGTTACGATTTCACCTAGGGTTAAGTTTAGTTGAGGGCTAGGGTTAGAGATCCGGTTAGGGTTACAATTGGACCTAGGGTTAGGGTGATGTTGAGGACTATGTTTAGAGATCCGGTTAGGGTTACGATTGGACCTAGGGTTAGGGTTATGTTGAGGGCTAGGGTTAGAGATCCAATTAGGGTTACGATTGTACCTAGGGTTAGGGTTATGTTGAGGGCTGGGGTTAGAGATCCAGTTAGGGTTACGATTGGAACTAGGGTTAGGGTTTTGTTGAGGGTTAGGGTTAGAGTTTCGGTTAAGGTTACGATTGGACCTAGCGTTAGGGTTATGTTTAGAGCTAGTGTTAGAGATCCGGTTAGGGTTACGATTGGACCTAGCGTTAGGGTTATGTTGAGGGCTAGGTTTAGAGATCCGGTTAGGGTTACTATTGGACCTCGGGTTAGGGTTATGTTGAGGGCTATGGTTAGAGATCCGGTTAGGGTTACGATTGGACCTAGGGTTAGGGTTATGTTGAGGGCGAGGGTTAGAGATCCAGTTAGGGTTACGATTCCACCTATGGTTAGGGTTATGTTGAGGGCTAGGATTAGAGATCCGGTTAGGGTTACGATTGGTCCTAGGGTTAGATTTATGTTGAGGGCTAGGGGTAGAGGTCCAGTTAGGGTTGCGATTGAACCTAGGGTTAGGGTTATGTTGAGGGCTAGGGTTAGAGATCCGCTTAGGGTTACGATTGGACCTAGGGTTATGGTTATGTTGAAGGCTAGGGTTAGAGATCCGGTTAGGGTTACGATTGGACCTAGGGTTAGGGTTATGTTGAGGGCTAGGGTTAGAGATCCGGTTAGGGTTAGGATTGGACCTAGGGTTAGGGTTATGTTGAGGGCTAGGGTTAGAGATCCGATTAGGGTTACTATTGGACCTAGGGTTAGGGTTATGTTGAGGGCTATGGTTAGAGATCCGGTTAGGGTTACGATTGGACCTAGGGTTAGGTTTATGTTGAGGGCTAGCGTTAGAGATCCGGTTAGGGTTACGATTGGGCCTAGGGTTAGGGTTATGTTGAGGGCTAGCGTTAGAGATCCGGTTAGGGTTACGATTCCACCTAGGGATAAGGTTATGTTGAGGGATAGGTTTAGAGGTCCGGTTAGTGTTACGATTGGACCTAGGGTTAGGGATATGTTGAGGACTAGGGTTAGAAATCCAGTTAGAATTACTATTGGACCTAAGGTTAGTGTTAGGTTGAGGGCTAGGGTTAGAGGTCTGGTTAGGGTTAAGATTGGACCTAGGGTTAGGGTTATGTTGAGGGCTACTGTTAGAAATCGGTTAGGGTTACGATTGGACCTAGGGTTAGGGTTATGTTGAGGGCTAGGGTTAGAGATCCGGTTAGGGTTACTATTGGACCTAGGGTTAGGGTTATGTTGAGGGCTCTGGTTAGAGATCCGGTTAGGGTTACGATTGGACCTAGGGTTAGGTTTATGTTGAGGGCTAGGGTTAGAGATCCGGTTAGGGTTACGATTGGACCTAGGGTTAGGTTTATGTTGAGGGCTAGGGTTAGAGATCCGGTTAGGGTTACTATTCCACCTAGGGTTAGGGTTATGTTGAGGGGTAGGTTTAGAGGTCCGGTTAGTGTTACGATTGGACCTATGGTTAGGGATATCTTGAGGGCTAGGGTTAGAGATCCAGTTAGGGTTACTATTGGACCTAAGGTTAGGGTTAGGTTGAGGGTTAGGGTTAGAGGTCTGGTTAGGGTTACGATTGGACCTAGGGTTAGGGTTATGTTGAGGGCTAGGGTTAGAGATCCAGTTAGGTTTACGATTGGACCTAGGGTTAGGGTTATGTTTAGGGCTAGGTTTAGAGTTCCGGTTAGTGTTACGATTGGACTTAGGGTTAGGGTTATGTTGAGGGCTAGGGTTAGAGATCCGGTTAGGGTTACGATTGGACCTAGGGTTAGGGTTATGTTGAGGTCTAGCGTTAGAGATCCGGTTAGGGTTACGATTGGACCTAGGGTTAGGGTTATGTTGAGGGCTTGGGTTAGATATCCGGTTAGGGTTACGATTGGACCTAGGATTAGGGTTATGTTGAGGGCTAGGGTTAGACATCCGGTTAGGGCCACGATTGGACCTAGGGTTAGGGTTATGTTGAGGGCTAGGTTAAGAGATCCGGTTAGGGTTACGATTGGACCTAGGGTTAGGGTTATTTTGAGGGCTAGGTTTAGAGAGATGGTTAGGGTTACGATTAGACCCAGGGTTACGGTTATTTTGAGGGCTAGGTATAGAGAGATGGTTAGGGTTACGATTGGACATAGGGTTAGGGTTATGTTGAGGGCTAGGTTTAGAGAGACGGTTAGGGTACGATTGGACCTAGGGTTAGGGTTATGTTGATGGCTAGGTTTAGAGAGACGGTTAGGGTACGATTGGACGTAGGGTTAGGGTTATGTTGAGGGCTAGGGTTAGAGATCCGGTTAGGGTTACGATTGGACCTAGGGTTAGCATTATGTTGAGGACTATGGTTAGAGATCCGGTTAGGGTTACTATTGGACCTAGGGTTAGGGTTAGGTTGAGGGCTAGGGTTAGAGGTCCGGTTAGGGTTACGATTGGACCTAGGGTTAGGGTTATGTTGAGGGCTAGGGTTAGAGATCCGGTTAGGGTTACGATTGGACCTAGGGTTAGGGTTATGTTGAGGGCTAGGATTAGAGATCCAATTAGGGTTACGATTGTACCTAGGGTTAGGGTTATGTTGGGGGCTAGGGTTAGAGATCCGGTTAGGGTTACGATTGGACCTAGGGTTAGGGTGATGTTGAGGACTATGTTTAGAGATCCGGTTAGGGTTACGATTGGACCTAGGGTTAGGGTTATTTTGAGGGCTAGGGTTAGAGATCCAATTAGGGTTACGATTGTACCTAGGGTTAGGGTTATGTTGAGGGCTAGGGTTAGAGATCCAATTAGGGTTACGATTGTACCTAGGGTTAGGGTTATGTTGAGGGCTAGGGTTAGAGATCCAATTAGGGTTACGATTGTACTTAGGGTTAGGGTTATGTTGAGGGCAATGGTTAGAGATCCGGTTAGGGTTACGATTGGACCTAGGGTTAGGGTTATGTTGAGGGCTAGGGTTAGAGATCCAATTAGGGTTACGATTGTACCTAGGGTTAGGGTTATGTTGAGGGCAATGGTTAGAGATCCGGTTAGGGTTACGATTGGACCTAGGGTTAGGGTTATGTTGAGAGCTAGTGTTAGAGATCCGGTTCGGGTTACGATTGGACCTAGGGTTAGGGTTATGTTGATTGCTAGGTTTAGAGATCCGGTTAGGGTTACGATTGGACCTAGGGTTAGGGTTATGTTGAGGGCTAGGGTTAGAGATCCGGTTAGGGTTACGATTGGACCTAGGGTTAGGGTTATGTTGAGGGCTAGCGTTAGAGATCCGATTAGGGTTACGATTCCACCTAGGGATAGGGTTATGTTGAGGGCTAGGTTTAGAGGTCCGGTTAGTGTTACGATTGGACCTAGGGTTAGGGATATGTTGAGGACTAGGGTTAGAAATCCAGTTAGAATTACTATTGGACCTAAGGTTAGGGTTAGGTTGAGGGCTAGGGTTAGAGGTCTGGTTAGGGTTAAGATTGGACCTAGGGTTAGGGTTATGTTGAGGGCTACTGTTAGAAATCGGTTAGGGTTACGATTGGACCTAGGGTTAGGGTTATGTTGAGGGCTAGGGTTAGAGATCCGGTTAGGGTTACTATTGGACCTAGGGTTAGGGTTATGTTGAGGGCTCTGGTTAGAGATCCGGTTAGGGTTACGATTGGACCTAGGGTTAGGTTTATGTTGAGGGCTAGGGTTAGAGATCCGGTTAGGGTTACGATTGGACCTAGGGTTAGGTTTATGTTGAGGGCTAGGGTTAGAGATCCGGTTAGGGTTACTATTCCACCTAGGGTTAGGGTTATGTTGAGGGGTAGGTTTAGAGGTCCGGTTAGTGTTACGATTGGACCTATGGTTAGGGATATCTTGAGGGCTAGGGTTAGAGATCCAGTTAGGGTTACTATTGGACCTAAGGTTAGGGTTAGGTTGAGGGTTAGGGTTAGAGGTCTGGTTAGGGTTACGATTGGACCTAGGGTTAGGGTTATGTTGAGGGCTAGGGTTAGAGATCCAGTTAGGTTTACGATTGGACCTAGGGTTAGGGTTATGTTTAGGGCTAGGTTTAGAGTTCCTGTTATTGTTACTATTGGACCTAGGGTTAGGGTTATGTTGAGGGCTAGGGTTAGAGATCCGGTTAGGGTTACGATTGGACCTAGGGTTAGGGTTATGTTGAGGTCTAGCGTTAGAGATCCGGTTAGGGTTACGTTTGGACCTAGGGTTAGGGTTATGTTGAGGGCTTGGGTTAGATATCCGGTTAGGGTTACGATTGGACCTAGGATTAGGGTTATGTTGAGGGCTAGGGTTAGACATCCGGTTAGGGCCACGATTGGACCTAGGGTTAGGGTTATGTTGAGGGCTAGGTTAAGAGATCCGGTTAGGGTTACGATTGGACCTAGGGTTAGGGTTATTTTGAGGGCTAGGTTTAGAGAGATGGTTAGGGTTACGATTAGACCCAGGGTTACGGTTATTTTGAGGGCTAGGTATAGAGAGATGGTTAGGGTTACGATTGGACATAGGGTTAGGGTTATGTTGAGGGCTAGGTTTAGAGAGACGGTTAGGGTACGATTGGACCTAGGGTTAGGGTTATGTTGATGGCTAGGTTTAGAGAGACGGTTAGGGTACGATTGGACGTAGGGTTAGGGTTATGTTGAGGGCTAGGGTTAGAGATCCGGTTAGGGTTACGATTGGACCTAGGGTTAGCATTATGTTGAGGACTATGGTTAGAGATCCGGTTAGGGTTACTATTGGACCTAGGGTTAGGGTTAGGTTGAGGGCTAGGGTTAGAGGTCCGGTTAGGGTTACGATTGGACCTAGGGTTAGGGTTATGTTGAGGGCTAGGGTTAGAGATCCGGTTAGGGTTACGATTGGACCTAGGGTTAGGGTTATGTTGAGGGCTAGGATTAGAGATCCAATTAGGGTTACGATTGTACCTAGGGTTAGGGTTATGTTGGGGGCTAGGGTTAGAGATCCGGTTAGGGTTACGATTGGACCTAGGGTTAGGGTGATGTTGAGGACTATGTTTAGAGATCCGGTTAGGGTTACGATTGGACCTAGGGTTAGGGTTATGTTGAGGGCTAGGGTTAGAGATCCAATTAGGGTTACGATTGTACCTAGGGTTAGGGTTATGTTGAGGGCTAGGGTTAGAGATCCAATTAGGGTTACGATTGTACCTAGGGTTAGGGTTATGTTGAGGGCAATGGTTAGAGATCCGGTTAGGGTTACGATTGGACCTAGGGTTAGGGTTATGTTGAGGGCTAGGGTTAGAGATCCAATTAGGGTTACGATTGTACCTAGGGTTAGGGTTATGTTGAGGGCAATGGTTAGAGATCCGGTTAGGGTTACGATTGGTCCTAGGGTTAGGGTTATGTTGAGGGCTAGTGTTAGAGATCCGGTTAGGGTTACGATTGGACCTAGGGTTAGGGTTATGTTGAGGGCTAGGGTTAGAGATCCGGTTAGGATTACAATTGGACCTAGGTTTAGGCTTATGTTGAGGGCTAGGTTTAGAGATCCGGTTAGGGTTACGATTGGACCTAGGGTTAGGGTTATGTTGAGGGCTAGGGTTAGAGATCCGGTTAGGGTTACGATTGGACCTAGGGTTAGGGTTATGTTGAGGGCTAGGGTTAGAGATCCGGTTAGGGTTACGATTGGACCTAGGGTTAGGGTTATGTTGAGAGCTAGGGTTAGAGATCCAATTAGGGTTACGATTGTACCTAGGGTTAGGGTTATGTTGAGGGCTATGGTTAGAGATCCGGTTAGGGTTACGATTGAACCTAGGGTTAGGGTTATGTTGGGGGCTAGGGTTAGAGATCCAGTTAGGGTTAAGATTGGACCTATGGTTAGGGTTATGTTGAGGGCTAGGGTTAGAGATCCGGTTAGGGTTACGATTGGACCTAGGGTTAGGGTTATGTTGAGGGCTAGGGTTAGAGGTCCGGTTAGGGTTACGATTGGACCTAGGGTAGGGTTATGTTGAGGACTAGGGTTAGAGATCCGGTTAGGGTTACGATTGTACCTAGGGTTAGGGTTATGTTGAGGGCTTGGGTTAGAGATCCGGTTAGGGTTACGATTGGACCTAGGGTTAGGGTTATGTTGAGGGCTAGGGTTAGAGATCTGGTTAGGGTTACGATTGGACCTAGGGTTAATGTTATTTCGAGGCCTAGCGTTAGAGATCCGGTTAGGGTTACGATTGGGCCTAGGGTTAGGCTTATGTTGAGGGCTAGGGTTAGAGATCCGGTTACGGTTACGATTGTACCTAGGGTTAGGGTTATGTTGCGGCCTAGCGTTAGAGATCCGGTTAGGGTTACGATTGGACCTAGGGTTAGGGTTATGTTGAGCGCTATATTTAGAGATCCGATTAGGTTTACGATTGGACCTAGGGTTAGGATTA
Source organism: Miniopterus natalensis (assembly GCF_054644295.1). NCBI lineage: Eukaryota > Metazoa > Chordata > Mammalia > Chiroptera > Miniopteridae > Miniopterus > Miniopterus natalensis. Next base: position 90,195,376 of record NC_142082.1, on the reverse strand, counting down.
TGTTGAGGGCTAGGGTTAGAGATCCGGTTAGGGTTACGATTGGACCTAGGGTAGGGTTATTTTTAGGGCTAGGGTTAGAGGTCTGGTTAGGGTTACGATTGCACCTAGTGTTAGGGTTATGTTGAGGGCTATGGTTAGAGATCCGGTTAGGGTTACGATTCGACCTTGAGTTAGGTTTATGTTGAGGGCTAGGGTTAGAGAGACGGTTAGGGTACGATTGGACCTAGGGTTAGGGTTATATTGAGGGCTAGGATTAGAGATCCGGTTAGGGTTACGATTGGACCTAGGGTTCGGTTTATGATGAGGGCTAGGGTTAGCGATCCGGTTAGGGTTACGATTGCACCTACGGTTAGGGTTATGTTGAGGGCTAGGGTTAGAGATCCGGTTAGGGTTACGATTGGACCTAGGTTTAGGGTTATGTTGAGGGCTAGGGTTAGAGATCCGGTTAGGGTTACTATTGGACCTAGGGTTAGGGTTATGTTGAGGGCTATGGTTAGAGATCCGGTTAGGTTTACGATTGGACCTAGGGTTAGGTTTATGTTGAGGGCTAGGGTTAGAGATCCGGTTAGGGTTACGATTGGACCTAGGGTTAGGGTTATATTGAGGGCTAGGGTTAGAGATCCGCTTAGGGTTACGATTGGACCTAGGGTTAGGGTTATGTTGAGGGCTAGGGTTAGAGATCCGGTTAGGGTTACGATTCCACCTAGGGTTAGGGTTATGTTGAGGGCTAGGGTTAGAGGTCCGGTTAGGGTTACGATTGGACCTAGGGTTAGGGTTATGTTGAGGGCTAGGGTTAGAGATCCGGTTAGGGTTACGATTGGACCTAGGGTTAGGATTATGTTGAGGGCTAGGGTTAGACATCCGGTTAGGGCTACGATTGGACCAAGGGTTAGGGTTATGTTGAGGGCTAGGTTTAGAGATCCGGTTAGGGTTACGATTGGACCTAGGGTTAGGGTTATCTTGAGGGCTAGGGATAGAGATCCAATTAGTGTTACGATTTCACCTAGGGTTAAGTTTAGTTGAGGGCTAGGGTTAGAGATCCCGTTAGGGTTACAATTGGACCTAGGGTTAGGGTTATGTTGAGGGCTAGGGTTAGAGATCCGGTTAGGGTTACGATTGGACCTAGGGTTAGGGTTATGTTGAGGGCTAGGGTTAGAGATCCAATTAGGGTTACGATTGTACCTAGGGTTAGGGTTATGTTGAGGCCTAGGGTTAGAGATCCAATTAGGGTTACGATTGTACCTAGGGTTAGGGTTATGTTGAGGGCTAGGGTTAGAGATCCAGTTAGGCTTACGATTGGACCTAGGGTTAGGGTTATGTTGAGAGCTAGGTTTAGAGAGACGGTTAGGGTATGATTGGACCTAGGGTTAGGGTTATGTTGAGGGCTAGGGTTAGAGATCCGGTTAAGATTACAATTGGACGTAGGGTTAGGGTTATGTTGAGGGCTAGGGTTAGAGATCCGGTTAGGGTTACGATTGGACCTAGGGTTAGGGTTATGTTGAGGGCTAGGGTTAGAGATCCGGTTAGGGTTACGATTGGACCTAGGGTTAGGGTTATGTTGAGGGCTAGGGTTAGAGATCCAATTAGGGTTACGATTGTACCTAGGGTTAGGGTTATGTTGAGGGCAATGGTTAGAGATCAGGTTAGGGTTACGATTGGACCTAGGGTTAGGGTTATGTTGAGGGCTATGGTTAGAGATCCGGTTAGGGTTACTATTGGACCTAGGGTTAGGGTTATGTTGAGGGCTATTGTTAGAGATCCGGTTATGATTACGATTGGACCTAGGGTTAGGTTTATGTTGAGGGCTAGGGTTAGAGATCCGGTTAGGGTTACGATTGGACCTAGGGTTAGGGTTATGTTGAGGGCTATGGTTAGAGATCCGGTTAGGGTTACGATTGGACCTAGGGTTAGGTTTATGTTGAGGGCTAGGGTTAGAGATCCGGTTAGGGTTACGATTGGACCTAGGGTTAGGGTTATGTTGAGGGCTAGGGTTAGAGATCCGGTTAGGGTTACGATTCCAAATAGGGTAAGGGTTATGTTGAGGGCTAGGGTTAGAGATCCGGTTAGGGTTACGATTGGACCTAGGGTTAGGGTTATGTTGAGGGCTAGGGTTAGAGATCCGGTTAGGGTTACGATTCCAAATAGGGTAAGGGTTATGTTGAGGGCTAGGATTAGAGGCCCGGTTAGGGTTACGATTGGACCTAGGGTTAGGGATATGTTGAGGGCTAGGGTTAGAGATCCAGTTAGGATTACTATTGGACCTAAGGTTAGGGTTAGGTTGAGGGCTAGGGTTAGAGGTCTGGTTAGGGTTACGATTGGTCCTAGGGTTAGGGTTATGTTGAGGGCTGGGGTTAGAGATCCAGTTAGGGTTACGATTGGAACTAGGGTTAGGGTTTTGTTGAGGGCTAGGGTTAGAGTTTCGGTTAAGGTTACGATTGGACCTAGCGTTAGGGTTATGTTTACAGCTAGTGTTAGAGATCCGGTTAGGGTTACGATTGGACCTAGCGTTAGGGTTATGTTGAGGGCTAGGTTTAGAGATCCGGTTAGGGTTACTATTGGACCTAGGGTTAGGGTTATGTTGAGGGCTATGGTTAGAGATCCGGTTAGGGTTACGATTGGACCTAGGGTTTGGTTTATGTTGAGGGCTAGGGTTAGAGATCCGGTTAGGGTTACGATTGGACCTAGGGTTAGGGTTATGTTGAGGGCGAGGGTTAGAGATCCAGTTAGGGTTACGATTCCACCTATGGTTAGGATTATGTTGAGGGCTAGGGTTAGAGATCCGGTTAGGGTTACGATTGGTCCTAGGTTTAGGTTTATGTTGAGGGCTAGGGGTAGAGGTCCAGTTAGGGTTGCGATTGAACCTAGGGTTAGGGTTATGTTGAGGGCTAGGGTTAGAGATCCGCTTAGGGTTACGATTGGACCTAGGGTTATGGTTATGTTGAAGGCTAGGGTTAGAGATCCGGTTAGGGTTACGATTGGACCTAGGGTTAGGGTTATGTTGAGGGCTAGGGTTAGAGATCCGGTTAGGGTTAGGATTGGACCTAGGGTTAGGGTTATGTTGAGGGCTAGGGTTAGAGATCCGGTTAGGGTTACTATTGGACCTAGGGTTAGGGTTATGTTGAGGGCTATGGTTAGAGATCCGGTTAGGGTTACGATTGGACCTAGGGTTAGGTTTATGTTGAGGGCTAGCGTTAGAGATCCGGTTAGGGTTACGATTGGACCTAGGGTTAGGGTTATGTTGAGGGCTAGCGTTAGAGATCCGGTTAGGGTTACGATTCCACCTAGGGATAGCGTTATGTTGAGGGCTAGGTGTAGAGGTCCGGTTAGTGTTACGATTGGACCTAGGGTTAGGGATATGTTGAGGACTAGGGTTAGAAATCCAGTTAGAATTACTATTGGACCTAAGGTTAGGGTTAGGTTGAGGGCTAGGGTTAGAGGTCTGGTTAGGGTTAAGATTGGACCTAGGGTTAGGGTTATGTTGAGGGCTACTGTTAGAAATCGGTTAGGGTCACGATTGGACCTAGGGTTAGGGTTATGTTGAGGGCTAGGGTTAGAGATCCGGTTAGGGTTACTATTGGACCTAGGGTTAGGGTTATGTTGAGGGCTAGGGTTAGAGATCCGGTTAGGGTTACGATTGGACCTAGGGTTAGGTTTATGTTGAGGGCTAGGGTTAGAGATCCGGTTAGGGTTACGATTGGACCTAGGGTTAGGTTTATGTTGAGGGCTAGGGTTAGAGATCCGGTTAGGGATACTATTCCACCTAGGGTTAGGGTTATGTTGAGGGGTAGGTTTAGAGGTCCGGTTAGTGTTACGATTGGACCGATGGTTAGGGATATGTTGAGGGCTAGGGTTAGAGATCCAGTTAGGGTTACTATTGGACCTAAGGTTAGGGTTAGGTTGAGGGTTAGGGTTAGAGGTCTGGTTAGGGTTACGATTGGACCTAGGGTTAGGGTTATGTTGAGGGCTAGGGTTAGAGATCCAGTTAGGTTTACGATTGGACCTAGGGTTAGGGTTATGTTTAGGGCTAGGTTTAGACTTCCGGTTAGTGTTACGATTGGACCTAGGGTTAGGGTTATGTTGAGGCCTAGCGTTAGAGATCCGGTTAGGGTTACGATTGGACCTAGGGTTAGGGTTATGTTGAGGGCTAGGGTTAGAGATCCGGTTAGGGTTACGATTGGACCTAGGGTTAGGGTTATGTTGAGTTCTAGCGTTAGAGATCCGGTTAGGGTTACGATTGGACCTAGGGTTAGGGTTATGTTGAGGGCTTGGGTTAGATATCCGGTTAGGGTTACGATTGGACCTAGGATTAGGGTTATGTTGAGGGCTAGGGTTAGACATCCGGTTAGGGCCACGATTGGACCTAGGGTTAGGGTTATGTTGAGGGCTAGTTTAAGAGATCCGGTTAGGGTTACGATTGGACCTAGGGTTAGGGTTATTTTGAGGGCTAGGTTTAGAGAGATGGTTAGGGTTACGATTAGACCCAGGGTTACGGTTATTTTGAGGGCTAGGTATAGAGAGATGGTTAGGGTTACGATTGGACATAGAGTTAGCGTTATGTTGATGGCTAGGTTTAGAGAGACGGTTAGGGTACGATTGGACGTATGGTTAGGGTTATGTTGAGGGCTAGGGTTAGAGATCCGGTTAGGGTTACGATTGGACCTAGGGTTAGCATTATGTTGAGGACTATGGTTAGAGATCCGGTTAGGGTTACTATTGGACCTAGGGTTAGGGTTAGGTTGAGGGCTAGGGTTAGAGGTCCGGTTAGGGTTACGATTGGACCTAGGGTTAGGGTTATGTTGAGGGCTAGGGTTAGAGATCCGGTTAGGGTTACGATTGGACCTAGGGTTAGGGTTATGTTGAGGGCTAGGATTAGAGATCCAATTAGGGTTACGATTGTACCTAGGGTTAGGGTTATGTTGGGGGCTAGGGTTAGAGATCCGGTTAGGGTTACGATTGGACCTAGGGTTAGGGTGATGTTGAGGACTATGTTTAGAGATCCGGTTAGGGTTACGATTGGACCTAGGGTTAGGGTTATGTTGAGGGCTAGGGTTAGAGATCCAATTAGGGTTACGATTGTACCTAGGGTTAGGGTTATGTTGAGGGCTAGGGTTAGAGATCCAATTAGGGTTACGATTGTACCTAGGGTTAGGGTTATGTTGAGGGCAATGGTTAGAGATCCGGTTAGGGTTACGATTGGACCTAGGGTTAGGGTTATGTTGAGGGCTAGGGTTAGAGATCCAATTAGGGTTACGATTGTACCTAGGGTTAGGGTTATGTTGAGGGCAATGGTTAGAGATCCGGTTAGGGTTACGATTGGACCTAGGGTTAGGGTTATGTTGAGGGCTAGTGTTAGAGATCCGGTTAGGGTTACGATTGGACCTAGGGTTAGGGTTATGTTGAGGGCTAGGGTTAGAGATCCGGTTAGGATTACAATTGGACCTAGGTTTAGGCTTATGTTGAGGGCTAGGTTTAGAGATCCGGTTAGGGTTACGATTGGACCTAGGGTTAGGGTTATGTTGAGGGCTAGGGTTAGAGATCCGGTTAGGGTTACGATTGGACCTAGGGTTAGGGTTATGTTGAGGGCTAGGGTTAGAGATCCGGTTAGGGTTACGATTGGACCTAGGGTTAGGGTTATGTTGAGAGCTAGGGTTAGAGATCCAATTAGGGTTACGATTGTACCTAGGGTTAGGGTTATGTTGAGGGCTATGGTTAGAGATCCGGTTAGGGTTACGATTGAACCTAGGGTTAGGGTTATGTTGGGGGCTAGGGTTAGAGATCCAGTTAGGGTTAAGATTGGACCTATGGTTAGGGTTATGTTGAGGGCTAGGGTTAGAGATCCGGTTAGGGTTACGATTGGACCTAGGGTTAGGGTTATGTTGAGGGCTAGGGTTAGAGGTCCGGTTAGGGTTACGATTGGACCTAGGGTAGGGTTATGTTGAGGACTAGGGTTAGAGATCCGTTTAGGGTTACGATTGTACCTAGGGTTAGGGTTATGTTGAGGGCTTGGGTTAGAGATCCGGTTAGGGTTACGATTGGACCTAGGGTTAGGGTTATGTTGAGGGCTAGGGTTAGAGATCTGGTTAGGGTTACGATTGGACCTAGGGTTAATGTTATTTCGAGGCCTAGCGTTAGAGATCCGGTTAGGGTTACGATTGGGCCTAGGGTTAGGCTTATGTTGAGGGCTAGGGTTAGAGATCCGGTTAGGGTTACGATTCCACCTAGGGTTAGGGTTATGTTGAGGGCTAGGGTTAGAGGTCCGGTTAGGGTTACGATTGGACCTAGGGTTAGGGTTATGTTGAGGGCTAGGGTTAGAGATCCGGTTAGGGTTACGATTGGACCTAGGGTTAGGATTATGTTGAGGGCTAGGGTTAGACATCCGGTTAGGGCTACGATTGGACCAAGGGTTAGGGTTATGTTGAGGGCTAGGTTTAGAGATCCGGTTAGGGTTACGATTGGACCTAGGGTTAGGGTTATCTTGAGGGCTAGGGATAGAGATCCAATTAGTGTTACGATTTCACCTAGGGTTAAGTTTAGTTGAGGGCTAGGGTTAGAGATCCCGTTAGGGTTACAATTGGACCTAGGGTTAGGGTTATGTTGAGGGCTAGGGTTAGAGATCCGGTTAGGGTTACGATTGGACCTAGGGTTAGGGTTATGTTGAGGGCTAGGGTTAGAGATCCAATTAGGGTTACGATTGTACCTAGGGTTAGGGTTATGTTGAGGCCTAGGGTTAGAGATCCAATTAGGGTTACGATTGTACCTAGGGTTAGGGTTATGTTGAGGGCTAGGGTTAGAGATCCAGTTAGGCTTACGATTGGACCTAGGGTTAGGGTTATGTTGAGAGCTAGGTTTAGAGAAACGGTTAGGGTATGATTGGACCTAGGGTTAGGGTTATGTTGAGGGCTAGGGTTAGAGATCCGGTTAAGATTACAATTGGACCTAGGGTTAGGGTTATGTTGAGGGCTAGGGTTAGAGATCCGGTTAGGGTTACGATTGGACCTAGGGTTAGGGTTATGTTGAGGGCTAGGGTTAGAGATCCGGTTAGGGTTACGATTGGACCTAGGGTTAGGGTTATGTTGAGGGCTAGGGTTAGAGATCCAATTAGGGTTACGATTGTACCTAGGGTTAGGGTTATGTTGAGGGCAATGGTTAGAGATCAGGTTAGGGTTACGATTGGACCTAGGGTTAGGGTTATGTTGAGGGCTATGGTTAGAGATCCGGTTAGGGTTACTATTGGACCTAGGGTTAGGGTTATGTTGAGGGCTATGGTTAGAGATCCGGTTATGATTACGATTGGACCTAGGGTTAGGTTTATGTTGAGGGCTAGGGTTAGAGATCCGGTTAGGGTTACGATTGGACCTAGGGTTAGGGTTATGTTGAGGGCTATGGTTAGAGATCCGGTTAGGGTTACGATTGGACCTAGGGTTAGGTTTATGTTGAGGGCTAGGGTTAGAGATCCGGTTAGGGTTACGATTGGACCTAGGGTTAGGGTTATGTTGAGGGCTAGGGTTAGAGATCCGGTTAGGGTTACGATTCCAAATAGGGTAAGGGTTATGTTGAGGGCTAGGGTTAGAGATCCGGTTAGGGTTACGATTGGACCTAGGGTTAGGGTTATGTTGAGGGCTAGGGTTAGAGATCCGGTTAGGGTTACGATTCCAAATAGGGTAAGGGTTATGTTGAGGGCTAGGATTAGAGGCCCGGTTAGGGTTACGATTGGACCTAGGGTTAGGGATATGTTGAGGGCTAGGGTTAGAGATCCAGTTAGGATTACTATTGGACCTAAGGTTAGGGTTAGGTTGAGGGCTAGGGTTAGAGGTCTGGTTAGGGTTACGATTGGTCCTAGGGTTAGGGTTATGTTGAGGGCTGGGGTTAGAGATCCAGTTAGGGTTACGATTGGAACTAGGGTTAGGGTTTTGTTGAGGGCTAGGGTTAGAGTTTCGGTTAAGGTTACGATTGGACCTAGCGTTAGGGTTATGTTTACAGCTAGTGTTAGAGATCCGGTTAGGGTTACGATTGGACCTAGCGTTAGGGTTATGTTGAGGGCTAGGTTTAGAGATCCGGTTAGGGTTACTATTGGACCTAGGGTTAGGGTTATGTTGAGGGCTATGGTTAGAGATCCGGTTAGGGTTACGATTGGACCTAGGGTTTGGTTTATGTTGAGGGCTAGGGTTAGAGATCCGGTTAGGGTTACGATTGGACCTAGGGTTAGGGTTATGTTGAGGGCGAGGGTTAGAGATCCAGTTAGGGTTACGATTCCACCTATGGTTAGGATTATGTTGAGGGCTAGGGTTAGAGATCCGGTTAGGGTTACGATTGGTCCTAGGTTTAGGTTTATGTTGAGGGCTAGGGGTAGAGGTCCAGTTAGGGTTGCGATTGAACCTAGGGTTAGGGTTATGTTGAGGGCTAGGGTTAGAGATCCGCTTAGGGTTACGATTGGACCTAGGGTTATGGTTATGTTGAAGGCTAGGGTTAGAGATCCGGTTAGGGTTACGATTGGACCTAGGGTTAGGGTTATGTTGAGGGCTAGGGTTAGAGATCCGGTTAGGGTTAGGATTGGACCTAGGGTTAGGGTTATGTTGAGGGCTAGGGTTAGAGATCCGGTTAGGGTTACTATTGGACCTAGGGTTAGGGTTATGTTGAGGGCTATGGTTAGAGATCCGGTTAGGGTTACGATTGGACCTAGGGTTAGGTTTATGTTGAGGGCTAGCGTTAGAGATCCGGTTAGGGTTACGATTGGACCTAGGGTTAGGGTTATGTTGAGGGCTAGCGTTAGAGATCCGGTTAGGGTTACGATTCCACCTAGGGATAGCGTTATGTTGAGGGCTAGGTGTAGAGGTCCGGTTAGTGTTACGATTGGACCTAGGGTTAGGGATATGTTGAGGACTAGGGTTAGAAATCCAGTTAGAATTACTATTGGACCTAAGGTTAGGGTTAGGTTGAGGGCTAGGGTTAGAGGTCTGGTTAGGGTTAAGATTGGACCTAGGGTTAGGGTTATGTTGAGGGCTACTGTTAGAAATCGGTTAGGGTCACGATTGGACCTAGGGTTAGGGTTATGTTGAGGGCTAGGGTTAGAGATCCGGTTAGGGTTACTATTGGACCTAGGGTTAGGGTTATGTTGAGGGCTAGGGTTAGAGATCCGGTTAGGGTTACGATTGGACCTAGGGTTAGGTTTATGTTGAGGGCTAGGGTTAGAGATCCGGTTAGGGTTACGATTGGACCTAGGGTTAGGTTTATGTTGAGGGCTAGGGTTAGAGATCCGGTTAGGGATACTATTCCACCTAGGGTTAGGGTTATGTTGAGGGGTAGGTTTAGAGGTCCGGTTAGTGTTACGATTGGACCGATGGTTAGGGATATGTTGAGGGCTAGGGTTAGAGATCCAGTTAGGGTTACTATTGGACCTAAGGTTAGGGTTAGGTTGAGGGTTAGGGTTAGAGGTCTGGTTAGGGTTACGATTGGACCTAGGGTTAGGGTTATGTTGAGGGCTAGGGTTAGAGATCCAGTTAGGTTTACGATTGGACCTAGGGTTAGGGTTATGTTTAGGGCTAGGTTTAGACTTCCGGTTAGTGTTACGATTGGACCTAGGGTTAGGGTTATGTTGAGGCCTAGCGTTAGAGATCCGGTTAGGGTTACGATTGGACCTAGGGTTAGGGTTATGTTGAGGGCTAGGGTTAGAGATCCGGTTAGGGTTACGATTGGACCTAGGGTTAGGGTTATGTTGAGTTCTAGCGTTAGAGATCCGGTTAGGGTTACGATTGGACCTAGGGTTAGGGTTATGTTGAGGGCTTGGGTTAGATATCCGGTTAGGGTTACGATTGGACCTAGGATTAGGGTTATGTTGAGGGCTAGGGTTAGACATCCGGTTAGGGCCACGATTGGACCTAGGGTTAGGGTTATGTTGAGGGCTAGTTTAAGAGATCCGGTTAGGGTTACGATTGGACCTAGGGTTAGGGTTATTTTGAGGGCTAGGTTTAGAGAGATGGTTAGGGTTACGATTAGACCCAGGGTTACGGTTATTTTGAGGGCTAGGTATAGAGAGATGGTTAGGGTTACGATTGGACATAGAGTTAGCGTTATGTTGATGGCTAGGTTTAGAGAGACGGTTAGGGTACGATTGGACGTAGGGTTAGGGTTATGTTGAGGGCTAGGGTTAGAGATCCGGTTAGGGTTACGATTGGACCTAGGGTTAGGATTATGTTGAGGACTATGGTTAGAGATCCGGTTAGGGTTACTATTGGACCTAGGGTTAGGGTTAGGTTGAGGGCTAGGGTAAGAGGTCCGGTTAGGGTTACGATTGGACCTAGGGTTAGGGTTATGTTGAGGGCTAGGGTTAGAGATCCGGTTAAGGTTACGATTGGACCTAGGGTTAGTGTTATGTTGAGGGCTAGGATTAGAGATCCAATTAGGGTTACGATTGTACCTAGGGTTAGGGTTATGTTGGGGGCTAGGGTTAGAGATCCGGTTAGGGTTACGATTGGACCTAGGGTTAGGGTGATGTTGAGGACTATGTTTAGAGATCCGGTTAGGGTTACGATTGGACCTAGGGTTAGGGTTATGTTGAGGGCTAGGGTTAGAGATCCAATTAGGGTTACGATTGTACCTAGGGTTAGGGTTATGTTGAGGGCTAGGGTTAGAGATCCAATTAGGGTTACGATTGTACCTAGGGTTAGGGTTATGTTGAGGGCTAGGGTTAGAGATCCAGTTAGGCTTACGATTGGACCTAGGGTTAGGGTTATGTTGAGAGCTAGGTTTAGAGAGACGGTTAGGGTATGATTGGACCTAGGGTTAGGGTTATGTTGAGGGCTAGGGTTAGAGATTCGGTTAAGATTACAATTGGACCTAGGGTTAGGGTTATGTTGAGGGCTAGGTTTAGAGATCCGGTTAGGGTTACAATTGGACCTAGGGTTAGGGTTATGTTGAGGGCTAGGTTTAGAGATCCTGTTAGGGTTACGATTGGACCTAGGGTTAGGGTTATGTTGAGGGCTAGGGTTAGAGATCCAATTAGGGTTACGATTGTACCTAGGGTTAGGGTTATGTTGAGGGCAATGGTTAGAGATCCGGTTAGGGTTACGATTGGACCTAGGGTTAGGGTTATGTTGAGGGCTAGGTTTAGAGATCCGGTTAGGGTTACGATTGGAGCTAGGGTTAGGGTTATGTTGAGGGCTAGGGTTAGAGATCCGGTTAAGATTACAATTGGACCTAGGGTTAGGGTTATGTTGAGGGCTAGGTTTAGAGATCCGGTTAGGGTTACGATTCGACCTTGAGTTAGGTTTATGTTGAGGGCTAGGGTTAGAGAGACGGTTAGGGTACGATTGGACCTAGGGTTAGGGTTATGTTGAGGGCTAGGATTAGAGATCCGGTTAGGGTTACGATTGGACCTAGGGTTCGGTTTATGATGAGGGCTAGGGTTAGCGATCCGGTTAGGGTTACGATTGCACCTACGGTTAGGGTTATGTTGAGGGCTAGGGTTAGAGATCCGGTTAGGGTTACGATTGGACCTAGGTTTAGGGTTATGTTGAGGGCTAGGGTTAGAGATCCGGTTAGGGTTACTATTGGACCTAGGGTTAGGGTTATGTTGAGGGCTATGGTTAGAGATCCGGTTAGGTTTACGATTGGACCTAGGGTTAGGTTTATGTTGAGGGCAAGGGTTAGAGATCCGGTTAGGGTTACGATTGGACGTAGGGTTAGGGTTATATTGAGGGCTAGGGTTAGAGATCCGCTTAGGGTTACGATTGGACCTAGGGTTAGGGTTATGTTGAGGGCTAGGGTTAGAGATCCGGTTAGGGTTACGATTCCACCTAGGGTTAGTGTTATGTTGAGGGCTAGGGTTAGAGGTCCGGTTAGGGTTACGATTGGACCTAGGGTTAGGGTTATGTTGAGGGCTAGGGTTAGAGATCCGGTTAGGGTTACGATTGGACCTAGGGTTAGGATTATGTTGAGGGCTAGGGTTAGACATCCGGTTAGGGTTACGATTGGACCTAGGGTTAGGGTTATCTTGAGGGCTAGGGATAGAGATCCAATTAGTGTTACGATTTCACCTAGGGTTAAGTTTAGTTGAGGGCTAGGGTTAGACATCCGGTTAGGGTTACAATTGGACCTAGGGTTAGGGTTATGTTGAGGGCTAGGGTTAGAGATCCGGTTAGGGTTACGATTGGACCTAGGGTTAGGGTTATGTTGAGGGCTAGGATTAGAGATCCAATTAGGGTTACGATTGTACCTAGGGTTAGGGTTATGTTGGGGGCTAGGGTTAGAGATCAGGTTAGGGTTACGATTGGACCTACGGTTAGGGTGATGTTGAGGACTATGTTTAGAGATCCGGTTAGGGTTACGATTGGACCTAGGGTTAGGGTTATTTTGAGGGCTAGGGTTAGAGATCCAATTAGGGTTACGATTGTACCTAGGGTTAGGGTTATGTTGAGGGCTAGGGTTAGAGATCCAGTTAGGCTTACGATTGGACCTAGGGTTAGGGTTATGTTGAGAGCTAGGTTTAGAGAGACGGTTAGGGTATGATTGGACCTAGGGTTAGGGTTATGTTGAGGGCTAGGGTTAGAGATCCGGTTAAGATTACAATTGGACCTAGGGTTAGGGTTATGTTGAGGGCTAGGTTTAGAGATCCGGTTAGCGTTACGATTGGACCTAGGGTTAGGGTTATGTTGAGGGCTAGGGTTAGAGATCCGGTTAGGGTTACGATTGGACCTAGGGTTAGGGTTATGTTGAGGGCTAGGGTTAGAGATCCAATTAGGGTTATGATTGTACCTAGGGTTAGGGTTATGTTGAGGGCAATGGTTAGAGATCCGGTTAGGGTTACAATTGGACCTAGGGTTAGGGTTATGTTGAGGGCTAGTGTTAGAGATCCGGTTATGGTTACGATTGGACCTAGGGTTAGGGTTATGTTGAGGGCTAGGTTTAGAGATCCGGTTAGGGTTACGATTGGACCTAGGGTTAGGGTTATGTTGAGGGCTAGGGTTAGAGATCCGGTTAGGGTTACGATTGGACCTAGGGTTAGGGTTATGTTGAGGGCTAGGGTTAGAGATCCAATTAGGGTTACGATTGTACCTAGGGTTAGGGTTATGTTGAGGGCAATGGTTAGAGATCCGGTTAGGGTTACGATTGGACCTAGGGTTAGGGTTATGTTGAGGGCTAGTGTTAGAGATCCGGTTAGGGTTACGATTGGACCTAGGGTTAGGGTTATGTTGAGGGCTAGGTTTAGAGATCCGGTTAGGGTTACGATTGGACCTAGGGTTAGGGTTATGTTGAGGGCTAGGGTTAGAGATCCGGTTAGGGTTACGATTGGACCTAGGGTTAGGGTTATGTTGAGGGCTAGGTTTAGAGATCAGGTTAGGGTTACGATTGGTCCTAGGGTTAGGGTTATGTTGAGGGCTAGTGTTAGAGATCCGGTTAGGGTTACGATTGGACCTAGGGTTAGGGTTATGTTGAGGGCTAGGGTTAGAGATACGGTTAGGGTTACAATTGGACCTAGGGTTAGGGTTATGTTTAGGGCTAGGTTTAGAGAGACGGTTAGGTTTACGATTGGACCTAGGGTTAGGGTTATGTTTAGAGCTAGGTTTAGAGAGACGTTTAGGGTACGATTGGAGCTAGGGTTAGGGTTATGTTGAGGGCTAGGGTTAGAGATCCGTTTAGGATTACAATTGGACCTAGGGTTAGGCTTATGTTGAGGGCTAGGTTTAGAGATCCGGTTAGGGTTACGATTGGACCTAGGGTTAGGGTTATGTTGAGGGCTAGGGTTAGAGATCCGGTTAGGGTTACGATTGGACCTAGGGTTAGGGTTATGTTGAGGGCTAGGGTTAGAGATCCGGTTAGGGTTACAATTGGACCTCGGGTTAGGGTTATGTTGAGAGCTAGGGTTAGAGATCCAATTAGGGTTACGATTGTACCTAGGGTTAGGGTTATGTTGAGGGCTATGGTTAGAGATCCGGTTAGGGTTACGATTGGACCTAGGGTTAGGATTATGTTGGGGGCTAGGGTTAGAGATCCAGTTAGGGTTAAGATTGGACCTATGGTTATGGTTATGTTGAGGGCTAGGGTTAGAGATCCGGTTAGGGTTACGATTGGACCTAGGGTTAGGGTTATGTTGAGGGCTAGGGTTAGAGGTCCGGTTAGGGTTACGATTGGACCTAGGATTAGGGTTATGTTGAGGACTAGGGTTAGAGATCCGGTTAGGGTTACGATTGGACCTAGGGTTAGGGTTATGTTGAGGGCTAGGGTTAGAGATCCGGTTAGGGTTACGATTGGACCTAGGGTTAGGGTGATGTTGAGGACTATGTTTAGAGATCCGGTTAGGGTTACGATTGGACCTAGGGTTAGGGTGATGTTGAGGACTATGTTTAGAGATCCGGTTAGGGTTACGATTGGACGTAGGGTTAGGGTTATGTTGAGGGCTAGGGTTAGAGATCCAATTAGGGTTACGATAGTACCTAGGGTTAGGGTTATGTTGAGGGCTAGGGTTAGAGATCCAATTAGGGTTACGATTGTACCTAGGGTTAGGGTTATGTTGAGGGCTAGGGTTAGAGATCCAGTTAGGCTTACGATTGGACCTAGGGTTAGGGTTATGTTGAGAGCTAGGTTTAGAGAGACGGTTAGGGTATGATTGGACCTAGGGTTAGGGTTATGTTGAGGGCTAGGGTTAGAGATCCGGTTAAGATTACATTTGGACCTAGGGTTAGGGTTATGTTGAGGGCTAGGTTTAGAGATCCAGTTAGGGTTACGATTGGACCTAGGGTTAGGGTTATGTTGAGGGCTATGGTTAGAGATCCGGTTAGGGTTACGATTGGACCTTGGGTTAGGGTTATGTTGAGGGCTAGGGTTAGAGATCCAATTAGGGTTACGATTGTACCTAGGGTTAGGGTTATGTTGAGGGCAATGGTTAGAGATCCGGTTAGGGTTACGATTGGACCTAGGGTTAGGGTTATGTTGAGGGCTAGTGTTAGAGATCCGGTTAGGGTTACGATTGGACCTAGGGTTAGGGTTATGTTGAGGGCTAGGTTTAGAGATCCGGTTAGGGTTACGATTGGACCTAGGGTTAGGGTTATGTTGAGGGCTAGGGTTAGAGATCCGGTTAGGGTTACGATTGGACCTAGGGTTAGGGTTATGTTTAGGGCTAGGGTTAGAGATCCAATTAGGGTTACGATTGTACCTAGGGTTAGGGTTATGTTGAGGGCTAGGGTTAGAGATACGGTTAGGGTTACAATTGGACCTAGGGTTAGGGTTATGTTTAGGGCTAGGTTTAGAGAGACGGTTAGGTTTACGATTGGACCTAGGGTTAGGGTTATGTTTAGAGCTAGGTTTAGAGAGACGTTTAGGGTACGATTGGAGCTAGGGTTAGGGTTATGTTGAGGGCTAGGGTTAGAGATCCGTTTAGGATTACAATTGGACCTAGGGTTAGGCTTATGTTGAGGGCTAGGTTTAGAGATCCGGTTAGGGTTACGATTGGACCTAGGGTTAGGGTTATGTTGAGGGCTAGGGTTAGAGATCCGGTTAGGGTTACGATTGGACCTAGGGTTAGGGTTATGTTGAGGGCTAGGGTTAGAGATCCGGTTAGGGTTACGATTGGACCTAGGGTTAGGGTTATGTTGAGAGCTAGGGTTAGAGATCCAATTAGGGTTACGATTGTACCTAGGGTTAGGGTTATGTTGAGGGCTATGGTTAGAGATCCGGTTAGGGTTACGATTGGACCTAGGGTTAGGGTTATGTTGGGGGCTAGGGTTAGAGATCTAGTTAGGGTTAAGATTGGACCTATGGTTAGGGTTATGTTGAGGGCTAGGGTTAGAGATCCGGTTAGGGTTACGATTGGACCTAGGGTTAGGGTTATGTTGAGGGCTAGGGTTAGATGTCCGGTTAGGGTTACGATTGGACCTAGGATTAGGGTTATGTTGAGGACTAGGGTTAGAGATCCGGTTAGGGTTACGATTTGACCTAGGGTTAGGGTTATGTTGAGGGCTAGGGTTAGAGATCCGGTTAGGGTTACGATTGGACCTAGGGTTAGGGTTATGTTGAGGGCTAGGGTTAGAGATCTGGTTAGGGTTACGATTGGACCTAGGGTTAGGGTTATTTTGAGGCCTAGCGTTAGAGATCCGGTTAGGGTTACGATTGGGCCTAGGGTTAGGCTTATGTTGAGGGCTAGGGTTAGAGATCCGGTTACGGTTACGATTGTACCTAGGGTTAGGGTTATGTTGCGGCCTAGCGTTAGAGATCCGGTTAGGGTTACGATTGGACCTAGGGTTAGGGTTATGTTGAGCGCTATATTTAGAGATCCGATTAGGTTTACGATTGGACCTAGGGTTAGGTTTATGTTGAGGGCTAGGGTTAGAGATCCGGTTAGGGTTACGATTGGACCTAGGGTTAGGGTTATGTTTAGGGCTAGGGTTAGAGGTCTGGTTAGGGTTACGATTGCACCTAGTGTTAGGGTTATGTTGAGGGCTATGGTTAGAGATCCGGTTAGGGTTACGATTCGACCTTGAGTTAGGTTTATGTTGAGGGCTAGGGTTAGAGAGACGGTTAGGGTACGATTGGACCTAGGGTTAGGGTTATGTTGAGGGCTAGGATTAGAGATCCGGTTAGGGTTACGATTGGACCTAGGGTTCGGTTTATGATGAGGCCTAGGGTTAGCGATCCGGTTAGGGTTACGATTGCACCTACGGTTAGTGTTATGTTGAGGGCTAGGGTTAGAGATCCGGTTAGGGTTACGATTGGACCTAGGGTTAGGGTTATGTTGAGGGCTAGGGTTAGAGATCTGGTTAGGGTTACGATTGGACCTAGGGTTAGGGTTATTTTGAGGCCTAGCGTTAGAGATCCGGTTAGGGTTACGATTGGACCTAGGGTTAGGGTTATGTTGAGCGCTATATTTAGAGATCCGATTAGGTTTACGATTGGACCTAGGGTTAGGTTTATGTTGAGGGCTAGGGTTAGAGATCCGGTTAGGGTTAGGATTGGACCTAGGGTTAGGGTTATGTTTAGGGCTAGGGTTAGAGGTCTGGTTAGGGTTACGATTGCACCTAGTGTTAGGGTTATGTTGAGGGCTATGGTTAGAGATCCGGTTAGGGTTACGATTCGACCTTGAGTTAGGTTTACGTTGAGGGCTAGGGTTAGAAAGACGGTTAGGGTACGATTGGACCTAGGGTTAGGGTTATGTAGAGGGCTAGGATTAGAGATCCGGTTAGGGTTACGATTGGACCTAGGGTTCGGTTTATGATGAGGGCTAGGGTTAGCAATCCGGTTAGGGTTACGATTGCACCTACGGTTAGGGTTATGTTGAGGGCTAGGGTTAGAGATCCGGTTAGGGTTACGATTGGACCTAGGTTTAGGGTTATGTTGAGGGCTAGGGTTAGAGATCCGGTTAGGGTTACTATTGGACCTAGGGTTAGGGTTATGTTGAGGGCTATCGTTAGAGATCCGGTTAGGTTTACGATTGGACCTAGGGTTAGGTTTATGTTGAGGCCTAGGGTTAGAGATCCGGTTAGGGTTACGATTGGACCTAGGGTTAGGGTTATATTGAGGGCTAGGGTTAGAGATCCGCTTAGGGTTACGATTGGACCTAGGGTTAGGGTTATGTTGAGGGCTAGGGTTAGAGATCCGGTTAGGGTTACGATTCCACCTAGGGTTAGGGTTATGTTGAGGGCTAGGGTTAGAGGTCCGGTTAGGGTTACGATTGGACTTAGGGTTAGGGTTATGTTGAGGGCTAGGGTTAGAGATCCGGTTACGGTTACGATTGGACCTAGGGTTAGGATTATGTTGAGGGCTAGGGTTAGACATCCGGTTAGGGTTACGATTGGACCTAGGGTTAGGGTTATCTTGAGGGCTAGGGATAGAGATCCAATTAGTGTTACGATTTCACCTAGGGTTAAGTTTAGTTGAGGGCTAGGGTTAGAGATCCGGTTAGGGTTACAATTGGACCTAGGGTTAGGGTTATGTTGAGGGCTAGGGTTAGAGATCCGGTTAGGGTTACGATTGGACCTAGGGTTAGGGTTATGTTGAGGGCTAGGATTAGAGATCCAATTAGGGTTACGATTGTACCTAGGGTTAGGGTTATGTTGGGGGCTAGGGTTAGAGATCAGGTTAGGGTTACGATTGGAC
This sequence comes from Miniopterus natalensis, assembly GCF_054644295.1. Taxonomy (NCBI): domain Eukaryota; kingdom Metazoa; phylum Chordata; class Mammalia; order Chiroptera; family Miniopteridae; genus Miniopterus; species Miniopterus natalensis. Next base: position 90,177,292 of record NC_142082.1, on the reverse strand, counting down.
CTAGGGTTAGGGTGATGTTGAGGACTATGTTTAGAGATCCGGTTAGGGTTACGATTGGACCTAGGGTTAGGGTTATGTTGAGGGCTAGGGTTAGAGATCCAATTAGGGTTACGATTGTACCTAGGGTTAGGGTTATGTTGAGGGCTAGGGTTAGAGATCCAATTAGGGTTACGATTGTACCTAGGGTTAGGGTTATGTTGAGGGCTAGGTTTAGAGATCCAGTTAGGCTTACGATTGGACCTAGGGTTAGGGTTATGTTGAGAGCTAGGTTTAGAGAGACGGTTAGGGTATGATTGGACCTAGGGTTAGGGTTATGTTGAAGGCTAGGTTTAGAGATCCGGTTAAGATTACAATTGGACCTAGGGTTAGGGTTATGTTGAGGGCTAGGTTTAGAGATCCGGTTAGGGTTACGATTGGACCTAGGGTTAGGGTTATGTTGAGGGCTAGGGTTAGAGATCCGGTTAGGGTTACGATTGGACCTAGGGTTAGGGTTATGTTGAGGGCTAGGGTTAGAGATCCAATTAGGGTTACGATTGTACCTAGGGTTAGGGTTATGTTGAGGGCAATGGTTAGAGATCCGGTTAGGGTTACGATTGGACCTAGGGTTAGGGTTATGTTGAGGGCTAGTGTTAGAGATCCGGTTAGGGTTACGATTGGACCTAGGGTTAGGGTTATGTTGAGGGCTAGGTTTAGAGATCCGGTTAGGGTTACGATTGGACCTAGGGTTAGGGTTATGTTGAGGGCTAGGGTTAGAGATCCGGTTAGGGTTACGATTGGACCTAGGGTTAGGGTTATGTTGAGGGCTACGGTTAGAGATCCAATTAGGGTTACGATTGTACCTAGGGTTAGGGTTATGTTGAGGGCTAGGGTTAGAGATACGGTTAGGGTTACAATTGGACCTAGGGTTAGGGTTATGTTTAGGGCTAGGTTTAGAGAGACGGTTAGGTTTACGATTGGACCTAGGGTTAGGGTTATGTTTAGAGCTAGGTTTAGAGAGACGTTTAGGGTACGATTGGAGGTAGGGTTAGGGTTATGTTGAGGGCTAGGGTTAGAGATCCGTTTAGGATTACAATTGGACCTAGGGTTAGGCTTATGTTGAGGGCTAGGTTTAGAGATCCGGTTAGGGTTACGATTGGACCTAGGGTTAGGGTTATGTTGAGGGCTAGGGTTAGAGATCCGGTTAGGGTTACGATTGGACCTAGGGTTAGGGTTATGTTGAGGGCTAGGGTTAGAGATCCGGTTAGGGTTACGATTGGACCTAGGGTTAGGGTTATGTTGAGAGCTAGGGTTAGAGATCCAATTAGGGTTACGATTGTACCTAGGGTTAGGGTTATGTTGAGGGCTATGGTTAGAGATCCGGTTAGGGTTACGATTGGACCTAGGGTTAGGGTTATGTTGGGGGCTAGGGTTAGAGATCCAGTTAGGGTTAAGATTGGACCTATGGTTAGGGTTATGTTGAGGGCTAGGGTTAGAGATCCAATTAGGGTTACGATTGTACCTAGGGTTAGGGTTATGTTGAGGGCAATGGTTAGAGATCGGGTTAGGGTTACGATTGGACCTAGGGTTAGGGTTATGTTGAGGGCTAGTGTTAGAGATCCGGTTAGGGTTACGATTGGACCTAGGGTTAGGGTTATGTTGAGGGCTAGGTTTAGAGATCCGGTTAGGGTTACGATTGGACCTAGGGTTAGGGTTATGTTGAGGGCTAGGGTTAGAGATCCGGTTAGGGTTACGATTGGACCTAGGGTTAGGGTTATGTTGAGGGCTAGGGTTAGAGATCCAATTAGGGTTACGATTGTACCTAGGGTTAGGGTTATGTTGCGGCCTAGCGTTAGAGATCCGGTTAGGGTTACGATTGGACCTAGGGTTAGGGTTATGTTGAGCGCTATATTTAGAGATCCGATTAGGTTTACGATTGGACCTAGGGTTAGGTTTATGTTGAGGGCTAGGGTTAGAGATCCGGTTAGGGTTACGATTGGACCTAGGGTTAGGGTTATGTTTAGGGCTAGGGTTAGAGGTCTGGTTAGGGTTACGATTGCACCTAGTGTTAGGGTTATGTTGAGGGCTATGGTTAGAGATCCGGTTAGGGTTACGATTCGACCTTGAGTTAGGTTTATGTTGAGGGCTAGGGTTAGAGAGACGGTTAGGGTACGATTGGACCTAGGGTTAGGGTTATGTTGAGGGCTAGGATTAGAGATCCGGTTAGGGTTACGATTGGACCTAGGGTTCGGTTTATGATGAGGCCTAGGGTTCGCGATCCGGTTAGGGTTACGATTGCACCTACGGTTAGGGTTATGTTGAGGGCTAGGGTTAGAGATCCGGTTAGGGTTACGATTCGACCTAGGGTTAGGGTTATGTTGAGGGCTAGGGTTAGAGATCTGGTTAGGGTTACGATTGGACCTAGGGTTAGGGTTATTTTGAGGGCTAGCGTTAGAGATCCGGTTAGCGTTACGATTGGACCTAGGGTTAGGGTTATGTTGAGCGCTATATTTAGAGATCCGATTAGGTTTACGATTGGACCTAGGGTTAGGTTTATGTTGAGGGCTAGGGTTAGAGATCCGGTTAGGGTTACGATTGGACCTAGGGTTAGGGTTATGTTTAGGGCTAGGGTTAGAGGTCTGGTTAGGGTTACGATTGCACCTAGTGTTAGGGTTATGTTGAGGGCTATGGTTAGAGATCCGGTTAGGGTTACGATTCGACCTTGAGTTAGGTTTATGTTGAGGGCTAGGGTTAGAGAGACGGTTAGGGTACGATTGGACCTAGGGTTAGGGTTATGTTGAGGGCTAGGATTAGAGATCCGGTTAGGGTTACGATTGGACCTAGGGTTCGGTTTATGATGAGGGCTAGGGTTAGCGATCCGGTTAGGGTTACGATTGCACCTACGGTTAGGGTTATGTTGAGGGCTAGGGTTAGAGATCCGGTTAGGGTTACGATTGGACCTAGGTTTAGGGTTATGTTGAGGGCTAGGGTTAGAGATCCGGTTAGGGTTACTATTGGACCTAGGGTTAGGGTTATGTTGAGGGCTATGGTTAGAGATCCGGTTAGGTTTACGATTGGACCTAGGGTTAGGTTTATGTTGAGGCCTAGGGTTAGAGATCCGGTTAGGGTTACGATTGGACCTAGGGTTAGGGTTATATTGAGGGCTAGGGTTAGAGATCCGCTTCAGGTTACGATTGGACCTAGGGTTAGGGTTATGTTGAGGGCTAGGGTTAGAGATCCGGTTAGGGTTACGATTCCACCTAGGGTTAGGGTTATGTTGAGGGCTAGTGTTAGAGGTCCGGTTAGGGTTACGATTGGACTTAGGGTTAGGGTTATGTTGAGGGCTAGGGTTAGAGATCCGGTTAGGGTTACGATTGGACCTAGGGTTAGGATTATGTTGAGGGCTAGGGTTAGACATCCGGTTAGGGTTATGATTGGACCTAGGGTTAGGGTTATCTTGAGGGCTAGGGATAGAGATCCAATTAGTGTTACGATTTCACCTAGGGTTAAGTTTAGTTGAGGGCTAGGGTTAGAGATCCGGTTAGGGTTACAATTGGACCTAGGGTTAGGGTGATGTTGAGGACTATGTTTAGAGATCCGGTTAGGGTTACGATTGGACCTAGGGTTAGGGTTATGTTGAGGGCTAGGGTTAGAGATCCAATTAGGGTTACGATTGTACCTAGGGTTAGGGTTATGTTGAGGGCTAGGGTTAGAGATCCAATTAGGGTTACGATTGTACCTAGGGTTAGGGTTATGTTGAGGGCTAGGGTTAGAGATCCAGTTAGGCTTACGATTGGACCTAGGGTTAGGGTTATGTTGAGAGCTAGGTTTAGAGAGACGTTTAGCGTACGATTGGAGCTAGGGTTAGGGTTATGTTGAGGGCTAGGGTTAGAGATCCGTTTAGGATTACAATTGGACCTAGGATTAGGCTTATCTTGAGGGCTAGGTTTAGAGATCCGGTTAGGGTTACGATTGGACCTAGGGTTAGGGTTATGTTGAGGGCTAGGGTTAGAGATCCGGTTAGGGTTACGATTGGACCTAGGGTTAGGGTTATGTTGAGGGCTAGGGTTAGAGATCTGGTTAGGGTTACGATTGGACCTAGGGTTAGGGTTATGTTGAGAGCTAGGGTTAGAGATCCAATTAGGGTTACGATTGTACCTAGGGTTAGGGTTATGTTGAGGGCTATGGTTAGAGATCCGGTTAGGGTTACGATTGGACCTAGGGTTAGGGTTATGTTGGGGGCTAGGGTTAGAGATCCAGTTAGGGTTAAGATTGGACCTATGGTTAGGGTTATGTTGAGGGCTAGGGTTAGAGATCCGGTTAGGGTTACGATTGGACCTAGGGTTAGGGTTATGTTGAGGGCTAGGGTTAGAGGTCCGGTTAGGGTTACGATTGGACCTAGGGTTAGGGTTATGTTGAGGACTAGGGTTAGAGATCCGGTTAGGGTTACGATTGGACCTAGGGTTAGGGTTATGTTGAGGGCTAGGGTTAGAGATCCGGTTAGGGTTACGATTGGACCTAGGGTTAGGGTTATGTTGAGGGCTAGGGTTAGAGATCTGGCTAGGGTTACGATTGGACCTAGGGTTAGGGTTATTTTGAGGCCTAGCGTTAGAGATCCGGTTAGGGTTACGATTGGGCCTAGGGTTAGGCTTATGTTGAGGGCTAGGGTTAGAGATCCGGTTACGGTTACGATTGTACCTAGGGTTAGGGTTATGTTGCGGCCTAGCGTTAGAGATCCGGTTAGGGTTACGATTGGACCTAGGGTTAGGGTTATGTTGAGCGCTATATTTAGAGATCCGATTAGGTTTACGATTGGACCTAGGGTTAGGTTTATGTTGAGGGCTAGGGTTAGAGATCCGGTTAGGGTTACGATTGGACCTAGGGTTCGGTTTATGATGAGGGCTAGGGTTAGCGATCCGGTTAGGGTTACGATTGCACCTACGGTTAGGGTTATGTTGACGGCTAGGGTTAGAGATCCGGTTAGGGTTACGATTGGACCTAGGTTTAGGGTTATGTTGAGGGCTAGGGTTAGAGATCCGGTTAGGGTTACTATTGGACCTAGGGTTAGGGTTATGTTGAGGGCTATGGTTAGAGATCCGGTTAGGTTTACGATTGGACCTAGGGTTAGGTTTATGTTGAGGGCTAGGGTTAGAGATCCGGTTAGGGTTACGATTGGACCTAGGGTTAGGGTTATATTGAGGGCTAGGGTTAGAGATCCGGTTAGGGTTACGATTGGACCTAGGGTTAGGGTTATGTTGAGGGCTAGGGTTAGAGATCCGGTTAGGGTTACGATTCCACCTAGGGTTAGGGTTATGTTGAGGGCTAGGGTTAGAGGTCCGGTTAGGGTTACGATTGGACCTAGGGTTAGGGTTATGTTGAGGGCTAGGGTTAGAGATCCGGTTAGGGTTACGATTGGACCTAGGGTTAGGGTTATGTTGAGGGCTAGGGTTAGAGATCCAATTAGGGTTACGATTGTACCTAGGGTTAGGGTTATGTTGAGGGCAATGGTTAGAGATCCGGTTAGGGTTACGATTGGACCTAGGGTTAGGGTTATGTTGAGGGCTAGTGTTAGAGATCCGGTTAGGGTTACGATTGGACCTAGGGTTAGGGTTATGTTGAGGGCTAGGTTTAGAGATCCGGTTAGGGTTACGATTGGACCTAGGGTTAGGGTTATGTTGAGGGCTAGGGTTAGAGATCCGGTTAGGGTTACGATTGGACCTAGGGTTAGGGTTATGTTGAGGGCTACGGTTAGAGATCCAATTAGGGTTACGATTGTACCTAGGGTTAGGGTTATGTTGAGGGCTAGGGTTAGAGATACGGTTAGGGTTACAATTGGACCTAGGGTTAGGGTTATGTTTAGGGCTAGGTTTAGAGAGACGGTTAGGTTTACGATTGGACCTAGGGTTAGGGTTATGTTTAGAGCTAGGTTTAGAGAGACGTTTAGGGTACGATTGGAGCTAGGGTTAGGGTTATGTTGAGGGCTAGGGTTAGAGATTAGTTTAGGATTACAATTGGACCTAGGGTTAGGCTTATGTTGAGGGCTAGGTTTAGAGATCCGTTTAGGGTTACGATTGGACCTAGGGTTAGGGTTATGTTGAGGGCTAGGGTTAGAGATCCGGTTAGGGTTACGATTGGACCTAGGGTTAGGGTTATGTTGAGGGCTAGGGTTAGAGATCCGGTTAGGGTTACGATTGGACCTAGGGTTAGGGTTATGTTGAGAGCTAGGGTTAGAGATCCAATTAGGGTTACGATTGTACCTAGGGTTAGGGTTATGTTGAGGGCTATGGTTAGAGATCCGGTTAGGGTTACGATTGGACCTAGGGTTGGGTTATGTTGGGGTCTAGGGTTAGAGATCCAGTTAGGGTTAAGATTGGACCTATGGTTAGGGTTATGTTGAGGGCTAGGGTTAGAGATCCGGTTAGGGTTACGATTGGACCTAGGGTTAGGGTTATGTTGAGGGCTAGGGTTAGAGGTCCGGTTAGGGTTACGATTGGACCTAGGGTTAGGGTTATGTTGAGGACTAGGGTTAGAGATCCGGTTAGGGTTACGATTGGACCTAGGGTTAGGGTTATGTTGAGGGCTAGGGTTAGAGATCCGGTTAGGGTTACGATTGGACCTAGGGTTAGGGTTATGTTGAGGGCTAGGGTTAGAGATCTGGTTAGGGTTACGATTGGACCTAGGGTTAGGGTTATTTTGAGGCCTAGCGTTAGAGATCCGGTTAGGGTTACGATTGGGCCTAGGGTTAGGCTTATGTTGAGGGCTAGGGTTAGAGATCCGGTTACGGTTACGATTGTACCTAGGGTTAGGGTTATGTTGCGGCCTAGCGTTAGAGATCCGGTTAGGTTTACGATTGGACCTAGGGTTAGGGTTATGTTGAGCGCTATATTTAGAGATCCGATTAGGTTTACGATTGGACCTAGGGTTAGGTTTATGTTGTGGGCTAGGGATAGAGATCCGGTTAGGGTTACGATTGGACCTAGGGTTAGGGTTATGTTTAGGGCTAGGGTTAGAGGTCTGGTTAGGGTTACGATTGCACCTAGTGTTAGGGTTATGTTGAGGGCTATGGTTAGAGATCCGGTTAGGGTTACGATTCGACCTTGAGTTAGGTTTATGTTGAGGGCTAGGGTTAGAGAGACGGTTAGGGTACGATTGGACCTAGGGTTAGGGTTATGTTGAGGGCTAGGATTAGAGATCCGGTTAGGGTTACGATTGGACCTAGGGTTCGGTTTATGATGAGGGCTAGGGTTAGCGATCCGGTTAGGGTTACGATTGCACCTACGGTTTGGGTTATGTTGAGGGCTAGGGTTAGAGATCCGGTTAGGGTTACGATTGGACCTAGGTTTAGGGTTATGTTGAGGGCTAGGGTTAGAGATCCGGTTAGGGTTACTATTGGACCTAGGGTTAGGGTTATGTTGAGGGCTATGGTTAGAGATCCGGTTAGGTTTACGATTGGACCTAGGGTTAGGTTTATGTTGAGGGCTAGGGTTAGAGATCCGGTTAGGGTTACGATTGGACCTAGGGTTAGGGTTATATTGAGGGCTAGGCTTAGAGATCCGGTTAGGGTTACGATTGGACCTAGGGTTAGGGTTATGTTGAGGGCTAGGGTTAGAGATCCGGTTAGGGTTACGATTCCACCTAGGGTTAGGGTTATGTTGAGGGCTAGGGTTAGAGGTCCGGTTAGGGTTACGATTGGACCTAGGGTTAGGGTTATGTTGAGGGCTAGGGTGAGAGATCCGGTTAGGGTTACGATTGGACCTAGGGTTAGGATTATGTTGAGGGCTAGGGTTAGACATCCGGTTACGGCTACGATTGGACCTAGGGTTAGGGTTATGTTGAGGGCTAGGTTTAGAGATCCGGTTAGGGTTACGATTGGACCTAGGGTTAGGGTTATCTTGAGGGCTAGGGTTAGAGATCCAATTAGTGTTACGATTTCACCTAGGGTTAAGTTTAGTTGAGGGCTAGGGTTAGAGATCCGGTTAGGGTTACGATTGGACCTAGGGTTAGGGTTATGTTGAGGGCTAGGGTTAGAGATCCGGTTAGGGTTACGATTGGACCTAGGGTTAGGATTATGTTGAGGGCTAGGGTTAGACATCCGGTTAGGGCTATGATTGGACCAAGGGTTAGGGTTATGTTGAGGGCTAGGTTTAGAGATCCGGTTAGGGTTACGATTGGACCTAGGGTTAGGGTTATCTTGAGGGCTAGGGTTAGAGATGCAATTAGTGTTACGATTTCACCTAGGGTTAAGGTTAGTTGAGGGCTAGGGTTAGAGATCCGGTTAGGGTTACGATTGGACCTAGGGTTAGGGTTATGTTGAGGCCTAGCTTTAGAGATCCGGTTAGGGTTTCGATTGGACCTAGGGTTAGGGTTATGTTGAGGCCTAGGGTTAGAGATCCGGTTAGGGTTACGATTGGACCTAGGGTTAGGGTTATGTTGAGGGCTAGGGTTAGAGATCCAGTTAGGGTTACGATTGGACCTAGGGTTAGGGTAATGTTGAGGGCTATGTTGAGAGATCCGGTTAGGGTTACGATTGGACCTAAGGTTAGGGTTATGTTGAGGGCTAGGGTTAGAGATCCGGTTAGGGTTACGATTGGACCTAGGGTTAAGGTTATGTTGAGGGCCAGGGTTAGAGATCCGGTTAGGGTTACGATTGGACCTAGGGTTAGGGTTATGTTGAGAGATAGGGTTATAGATCCGGTTAGGGTTACGATTGGACCTAGGGTTGGGTTATGTTGAGGGCTAGGGTTAGAGATCCGGTTAGGGTTACGATTCGACCTAGTGTTAGGGTTATGTTGAGGGCTAGGTTTAGAGAGACGGTTAGGGTTACAATTGGATCTAGGGTTAGGGTTATGTTGAGGGCTAGGTTTAGAGAGACGGTTAGGGTACGATTGGACCTAGGGTTAGGGTTATGTTGAGGGCTAGGGTTAGAGATCTGGTTAGGGTTACGATTGGACCTAGGGTTAGTGTTATGTTGAGGGCTAGGGTTAGAGGTCCGGTTAGGGTTACGATTGGACCTAGGGTTAGGGTTATGTTGAGGGCTATGGTTAGAGATCCGGTTAGGGTTACGATTGGACCTAGGGTTAGGGTTATGTTGGGGGCTAGGGTTAGAGATCTAGTTAGGGTTAAGATTGGACCTATGGTTAGGGTTATGTTGAGGGCTAGGGTTAGAGATCCGGTTAGGGTTACGATTGGACCTAGGGTTAGGGTTATGTTGAGGGCTAGGGTTAGAGGTCCGGTTAGGGTTACGATTGGACCTAGGATTAGGGTTATGTTGAGGACTAGGGTTAGAGATCCGGTTAGGGTTACGATTGGACCTAGGGTTAGGGTTATGTTGAGGGCTAGGGTTAGAGATCCGGTTAGGGTTACGATTGGACCTAGGGTTAGGGTTATGTTGAGGGCTAGGGTTAGAGATCTGGTTAGGGTTACGATTGGACCTAGGGTTGGGGTTATTTTGAGGCCTAGCGTTAGAGATCCGGTTAGGGATACGATTGGGCCTAGGGTTAGGCTTATGTTGAGGGCTAGGGTTAGAGATCCGGTTACGGTTACGATTGTACCTAGGGTTAGGGTTATGTTGCGGCCTAGCGTTAGAGATCCGGTTAGGGTTACGATTGGACCTAGGGTTAGGGTTATGTTGAGCGCTATATTTAGAGATCCGATTAGGTTTACGATTGGACCTAGGGTTAGGTTTATGTTGAGGGCTAGGGTTAGAGATCCGGTTAGGGTTACGATTGGACCTAGGGTTAGGGTTATGTTTAGGGCTAGGGTTAGAGGTCTGGTTAGGGTTACGATTGCACCTAGTGTTAGGGTTATGTTGAGGGCTATGGTTAGAGATCCGGTTAGGGTTACGATTCGACCTTGAGTTAGTTTTATGTTGAGGGCTAGGGTTAGAGAGACGGTTAGGGTACGATTGGACCTAGGGTTAGGGTTATGTTGAGGGCTAGGATTAGAGATCCGGTTAGGGTTACGATTGGACCTAGGGTTCGGTTTATGATGAGGCCTAGGGTTAGCGATCCGGTTAGGGTTACGATTGCACCTACGGTTAGGGTTATGTTGAGGGCTAGGGTTAGAGATCCGGTTAGGGTTACGATTGGACCTAGGGTTAGGGTTATGTTGAGGGCTAGGGTTAGAGATCTGGTTAGGGTTACGATTGGACCTAGGGTTAGGGTTATTTTGAGGCCTAGCGTTAGAGATCCGGTTAGGGTTACGATTGGACCTAGGGTTAGGGTTATGTTGAGCGCTATATTTAGAGATCCGATTAGGTTTACGATTGGACCTAGGGTTAGGTTTATGTTGAGGGCTAGGGTTAGAGATCCGGTTAGGGTTACGATTGGACCTAGGGTTAGGGTTATGTTTAGGGCTAGGGTTAGAGGTCTGGTTAGGGTTACGATTGCACCTAGTGTTAGGGTTATGTTGAGGGCTATGGTTAGAGATCCGGTTAGGGTTACGATTCGACCTTGAGTTAGGTTTATGTTGAGGGCTAGGGTTAGAGAGACGGTTAGGGTACGATTGGACCTAGGGTTAGGGTTATGTTGAGGGCTAGGATTAGAGATCCGGTTAGGGTTACGATTGGACCTAGGGTTCGGTTTATGATGAGAGCTAGGGTTAGCAATCCGGTTAGGGTTACGATTGCACCTACGGTTAGGGTTATGTTGAGGGCTAGGGTTAGAGATCCGGTTAGGGTTACGATTGGACCTAGGTTTAGGGTTATGTTGAGGGCTAGGGTTAGAGATCCGGTTAGGGTTACTATTGGACCTAGGGTTAGGGTTATGTTGAGGGCTATGGTTAGAGATCCGGTTAGGTTTACGATTGGACCTAGGGTTAGGTTTATGTTGAGGCCTAGGGTTAGAGATCCGGTTAGGGTTACGATTGGACCTAGGGTTAGGGTTATATTGAGGGCTAGGGTTAGAGATCCGCTTAGGGTTACGATTGGACCTAGGGTTAGGGTTATGTTGAGGGCTAGGGTTAGAGATCCGGTTAGGGTTACGATTGGACCTAGGGTTAGGGTTATGTTGAGGGCTAGGGTTAGAGATCCGGTTAGGGTTACGATTGGACCTAGGGTTAGGATTATGTTGAGGGCTAGGGTTAGACATCCGGTTAGGGCTATGATTGGACCAAGGGTTAGGGTTATGTTGAGGGCTAGGTTTAGAGATCCGGTTAGGGTTACGATTGGACCTAGGGTTAGGGTTATCTTGAGGGCTAGGGTTAGAGATGCAATTAGTGTTACGATTTCACCTAGGGTTAAGGTTAGTTGAGGGCTAGGGTTAGAGATCCGGTTAGGGTTACGATTGGACCTAGGGTTAGGGTTATGTTGAGGCCTAGCTTTAGAGATCCGGTTAGGGTTTCGATTGGACCTAGGGTTAGGGTTATGTTGAGGCCTAGGGTTAGAGATCCGGTTAGGGTTACGATTGGACCTAGGGTTAGGGTTATGTTGAGGGCTAGGGTTAGAGATCCAGTTAGGGTTACGATTGGACCTAGGGTTAGGGTAATGTTGAGGGCTATGTTGAGAGATCCGGTTAGGGTTACGATTGGACCTAAGGTTAGGGTTATGTTGAGGGCTAGGGTTAGAGATCCGGTTAGGGTTACGATTGGACCTAGGGTTAAGGTTATGTTGAGGGCCAGGGTTAGAGATCCGGTTAGGGTTACGATTGGACCTAGGGTTAGGGTTATGTTGAGAGATAGGGTTATAGATCCGGTTAGGGTTACGATTGGACCTAGGGTTGGGTTATGTTGAGGGCTAGGGTTAGAGATCCGGTTAGGGTTACGATTCGACCTAGTGTTAGGGTTATGTTGAGGGCTAGGTTTAGAGAGACGGTTAGGGTTACAATTGGATCTAGGGTTAGGGTTATGTTGAGGGCTAGGTTTAGAGAGACGGTTAGGGTACGATTGGACCTAGGGTTAGGGTTATGTTGAGGGCTAGGGTTAGAGATCTGGTTAGGGTTACGATTGGACCTAGGGTTAGTGTTATGTTGAGGGCTAGGGTTAGAGGTCCGGTTAGGGTTACGATTGGACCTAGGGTTAGGGTTATGTTGAGGGCTATGGTTAGAGATCCGGTTAGGGTTACGATTGGACCTAGGGTTAGGGTTATGTTGGGGGCTAGGGTTAGAGATCTAGTTAGGGTTAAGATTGGACCTATGGTTAGGGTTATGTTGAGGGCTAGGGTTAGAGATCCGGTTAGGGTTACGATTGGACCTAGGGTTAGGGTTATGTTGAGGGCTAGGGTTAGAGGTCCGGTTAGGGTTACGATTGGACCTAGGATTAGGGTTATGTTGAGGACTAGGGTTAGAGATCCGGTTAGGGTTACGATTGGACCTAGGGTTAGGGTTATGTTGAGGGCTAGGGTTAGAGATCCGGTTAGGGTTACGATTGGACCTAGGGTTAGGGTTATGTTGAGGGCTAGGGTTAGAGATCTGGTTAGGGTTACGATTGGACCTAGGGTTGGGGTTATTTTGAGGCCTAGCGTTAGAGATCCGGTTAGGGATACGATTGGGCCTAGGGTTAGGCTTATGTTGAGGGCTAGGGTTAGAGATCCGGTTACGGTTACGATTGTACCTAGGGTTAGGGTTATGTTGCGGCCTAGCGTTAGAGATCCGGTTAGGGTTACGATTGGACCTAGGGTTAGGGTTATGTTGAGCGCTATATTTAGAGATCCGATTAGGTTTACGATTGGACCTAGGGTTAGGTTTATGTTGAGGGCTAGGGTTAGAGATCCGGTTAGGGTTACGATTGGACCTAGGGTTAGGGTTATGTTTAGGGCTAGGGTTAGAGGTCTGGTTAGGGTTACGATTGCACCTAGTGTTAGGGTTATGTTGAGGGCTATGGTTAGAGATCCGGTTAGGGTTACGATTCGACCTTGAGTTAGGTTTATGTTGAGGGCTAGGGTTAGAGAGACGGTTAGGGTACGATTGGACCTAGGGTTAGGGTTATGTTGAGGGCTAGGATTAGAGATCCGGTTAGGGTTACGATTGGACCTAGGGTTCGGTTTATGATGAGGCCTAGGGTTAGCGATCCGGTTAGGGTTACGGTTGCACCTACGGTTAGGGTTATGTTGAGGGCTAGGGTTAGAGATCCGGTTAGGGTTACGATTGGACCTAGGGTTAGGGTTATGTTGAGGGCTAGGGTTAGAAATCTGGTTAGGGTTACGATTGGACCTAGGGTTAGGGTTATTTTGAGGCCTAGCGTTAGAGATCCGGTTAGGGTTACGATTGGACCTAGGGTTAGGGTTATGTTGAGCGCTATATTTAGAGATCCGATTAGGTTTACGATTGGACCTAGGGTTAGGTTTATGTTGAGGGCTAGGGTTAGAGATCCGGTTAGGGTTACGATTGGACCTAGGGTTAGGGTTATGTTTAGGGCTAGGGTTAGAGGTCTGGTTAGGGTTACGATTGCACCTAGTGTTAGGGTTATGTTGAGGGCTATGGTTAGAGATCCGGTTAGGGTTACGATTCGACCTTGAGTTAGGTTTATGTTGAGGGCTAGGGTTAGAGAGACGGTTAGGGTACGATTGGACCTAGGGTTAGGGTTATGTTGAGGGCTAGGATTAGAGATCCGGTTAGGATTACGATTGGACCTAGGGTTCGGTTTATGATGAGAGCTAGGGTTAGCAATCCGGTTAGGGTTACGATTGCACCTACGGTTAGGGTTATGTTGAGGGCTAGGGTTAGAGATCCGGTTAGGGTTACGATTGGACCTAGGTTTAGGGTTATGTTGAGGGCTAGGGTTAGAGATCCGGTTAGGGTTACTATTGGACCTAGGGTTAGGGTTATGTTGAGGGCTATGGTTAGAGATCCGGTTAGGTTTACGATTGGACCTAGGGTTAGGTTTATGTTGAGGCCTAGGGTTAGAGATCCGGTTAGGGTTACGATTGGACCTAGGGTTAGGGTTATATTGAGGGCTAGGGTTAGAGATCCGCTTAGGGTTACGATTGGACCTAGGGTTAGGGTTATGTTGAGGGCTAGGGTTAGAGATCCGGTTAGGGTTACGATTCCACCTAGGGTTAGGGTTATGTTGAGGGCTAGGGTTAGAGGTCCGGTTAGGGTTACGATTGGACTTAGGGTTAGGGTTATGTTGAGGGCTAGGGTTAGAGATCCGGTTAGGGTTACGATTGGACCTAGGGTTAGGATTATGTTGAGGGCTAGGGTTAGACATCCGGTTAGGGTTACGATTGGACCTAGGGTTAGGGTTATCTTGAGGGCTAGGGATAGAGATCCAATTAGTGTTACGATTTCACCTAGGGTTAAGTTTAGTTGAGGGCTAGGGTTAGAGATCCGGTTAGGGTTACAATTGGACCTAGGGTTAGGGTTATGTTGAGGGCTAGGGTTAGAGATCCGGTTAGGGTTACGATTGGACCTAGGGTTAGGGTTATGTTGAGGGCTAGGATTAGAGATCCAATTAGGGTTACGATTGTACCTAGGGTTAGGGTTATGTTGGGGGCTACGGTTAGAGATCAGGTTAGGGTTACGATTGGACCTAGGGTTAGGGTGATGTTGAGGACTATGTTTAGAGATCCGGTTAGGGTTACGATTGGAATTAGGGTTAGGGTTATGTTGAGGGCTAGGGTTAGAGATTCACTTAGGGTTACGATTGTACCTAGGGTTAGGGTTATGTTGAGGGCTAGGGTTAGAGATCCAATTAGGGTTACGATTGTACCTAGGGTTAGGGTTATGTTGAGGGCTAGGTTTAGAGATCCAGTTAGGCTTACGATTGGACCTAGGGTTAGGGTTATGTTGAGAGCTACGTTTAGAGAGACGGTTAGGGTATGATTGGACCTAGGGTTAGGGTTATGTTGAGGGCTAGGGTTAGAGATCCGGTTAAGATTACAATTGGACCTAGGGTTAGGGTTATGTTGAGGGCTAGGTTTAGAGATCCGGTTAGGGTTACGATTGGACCTAGGGTTAGGGTTATGTTGAGGGCTAGGGTTAGAGATCCGGTTAGGGTTACGATTGGACCTAGGGTTAGGGTTATGTTGAGGGCTAGGGTTAGAGATCCAATTAGGGTTACGATTGTACCTAGGGTTAGGGTTATGTTGAGGGCAATGGTTAGAGATCCGGTTAGGGTTACGATTGGACCTAGGGTTAGGGTTATGTTGAGGGCTACTGTTAGAGATCCGGTTAGGGTTACGATTGGACCTAGGGTTAGGGTTATGTTGAGGGCTAGGTTTAGAGATCCGGTTAGGGTTACGATTGGACCTAGGGTTAGGGTTATGTTGAGGGCTAGGGTTAGAGATCCGGTTAGGGTTACGATTGGACCTAGGGTTAGGGTTACGTTGAGGGCTACGGTTAGAGATCCAATTAGGGTTACGATTGTACCTAGGGTTAGGGTTATGTTGAGGGCTAGGGTTAGAGATACGGTTAGGGTTACAATTGGACCTAGGGTTAGGCTTATGTTTAGGGCTAGGTTTAGAGAGACGGTTAGGTTTACGATTGGACCTAGGGTTAGGGTTATGTTTAGAGCTAGGTTTAGAGAGACGTTTAGGGTACGATTGGAGCTAGGGTTAGGGTTATGTTGAGGGCTAGGGTTAGAGATCCGTTTAGGATTACAATTGGACCTAGGGTTAGGCTTATGTTGAGGGCTAGGTTTAGAGATCCGGTTAGGGTTACGATTGGACCTAGGATTAGGGTTATGTTGAGGGCTAGGGTTAGAGATCCGGTTAGGGTTACGATTGGACCTAGGGTTAGGGTTATGTTGAGGGCTAGGGTTAGAGATCCGGTTAGGGTTACGATTGGACCTAGGGTTAGGGTTATGTTGAGAGCTAGGGTTAGAGATCCAATTAGGGTTACGATTGTACCTAGGGTTAGGGTAATGTTGAGGGCTATGGTTAGAGATCCGGTTAGGGTTACGATTGGACCTAGGGTTAGGGTTATGTTGGGGGCTAGGGTTAGAGATCCAGTTAGGGTTAAGATTGGACCTATGGTTAGGGTTATGTTGAGGGCTAGGGTTAGAGATCCGGTTAGGGTTACGATTAGACCTAGGGTTAGGGTTATGTTGAGGGCTAGGGTTAGAGGTCCGGTTAGGGTTACGATTGGACCTAGGGTTAGGGTTATGTTGAGGACTAGGGTTAGAGATCCGGTTAGGGTTACGATTGGACCTAGGGTTAGGGTTATGTTGAGGGCTAGGGTTAGAGATCCGGTTAGGGTTACGATTGGACCTAGGGTTAGGGTTATGTTGAGGGCTAGGGTTAGAGATCTGGTTAGGGTTACGATTGGACCTAGGGTTAGGGTTATTTTGAGGCCTAGCGTTAGAGATCCGGTTAGGGTTACGATTGGGCCTAGGGTTAGGCTTATGTTGAGGGCTAGGGTTAGAGATCCGGTTACGGTTACGATTGTACCTAGGGTTAGGGTTATGTTGCGGCCTAGCGTTAGAGATCCGGTTAGGGTTACGATTGGACCTAGGGTTAGGGTTATGTTGAGCGCTATATTTAGAGATCCGATTAGGTTTACGATTGGACCTAGGGTTAGGTTTATGTTGAGGGCTAGGGTTAGAGATCCGGTTAGGGTTACGATTGGACCTAGGGTTAGGGTTATGTTTAGGGCTAGGGTTAGAGGTCTGGTTAGGGTTATGATTGCACCTAGTGTTAGGGTTATGTTGAGGGCTAGGATTAGAGATCCGGTTAGGGTTACGATTGGACCTAGGGTTCGGTTTATGATGAGGGCTAGGGTTAGCGATCCGGTTAGGGTTACGATTGCACCTACGGTTAGGGTTATGTTGAGGGCTAGGGTTAGAGATCCAGTTAGGGTTACGATTGGACCTAGGGTTAGGGTTATGTTGAGGGCTAGGGTTAGAGATCCAATTAGGGTTACGATTGTACCTAGGGTTAGGGTTATGTTGAGGGCAATGGTTAGAGATCCGGTTAGGGTTACGATTGGACCTAGGGTTAGGGTTATGTTGAGGGCTAGTGTTAGAGATCCGGTTAGGGTTACGATTGGACCTAGGGTTAGGGTTATGTTGAGGGCTAGGTTTAGAGATCCGGTTAGGGTTACGATTGGACCTAGGGTTAGGGTTATGTTGAGGGCTAGGGTTAGAGATCCGGTTAGGGTTACGATTGGACCTAGGGTTTGGGTTATGTTGAGGGCTAGGGTTAGAGATCCAATTAGGGTTACGATTGTACCTAGGGTTAGGGTTATGTTGCGGCCTAGCGTTAGAGATCCGGTTAGGGTTACGATTGGACCTAGGGTTAGGGTTATGTTGAGCGCTATATTTAGAGATCCGATTAGGTTTACGATTGGACCTAGGGTTAGGTTTATGTTGAGGGCTAGGGTTAGAGATCCGGTTAGGGTTACGATTGGACCTAGGGTTAGGGTTATGTTTAGGGCTAGGGTTAGAGGTCTGGTTAGGGTTACGATTGCACCTATTGTTAGGGTTATTTTGAGGGCTATGGTTAGAGATCCGGTTAGGGTTACGATTCGACCTTGAGTTAGGTTTATGTTGAGGGCTAGGGTTAGAGAGACGGTTAGGGTACGATTGGACCTAGGGTTAGGGTTATGTTGAGGGCTAGGATTAGAGATCCGGTTAGGGTTACGATTGGACCTAGGGTTCGGTTTATGATGAGGCCTAGGGTTAGCGATCCGGTTAGGGTTACGATTGCACCTACGGTTAGGGTTATGTTGAGGGCTAGGGTTAGAGATCCGGTTAGGGTTACGATTGGACCTAGGGTTAGGGTTATGTTGAGGGCTAGGGTTAGAGATCTGGTTAGGGTTACGATTGGACCTAGGGTTAGGGTTATTTTGAGGCCTAGCGTTAGAGATCCGGTTAGGGTTACGATTGGACCTAGGGTTAGGGTTATGTTGAGCGCTATATTTAGAGATCCGATTAGGTTTACGATTGGACCTAGGGTTAGGTTTATGTTGAGGGCTAGGGTTAGAGATCCGGTTAGGGTTACGATTGGACCTAGGGTTAGGGTTATGTTTAGGGCTAGGGTTAGAGGTCTGGTTAGGGTTACGATTGCACCTAGTGTTAGGGTTATGTTGAGGGCTATGGTTAGAGATCCGGTTAGGGTTACGATTCGACCTTGAGTTAGGTTTATGTTGAGGGCTAGGGTTAGAGAGAAGGTTAGGGTACGATTGGACCTAGGGTTAGGGTTATGTTGAGGGCTAGGATTAGAGATCCGGTTAGGGTTACGATTGGACCTAGGGTTCGGTTTATGATGAGGGCTAGGGTTAGCGATCCGGTTAGGGTTACGATTGCACCTACGGTTAGGGTTATGTTGAGGGCTAGGGTTAGAGATCCGGTTAGGGTTACGATTGGACCTAGGTTTAGGGTTATGTTGAGGGCTAGGGTTAGAGATCCGGTTAGGGTTACTATTGGACCTAGGGTTAGGGTTATGTTGAGGGCTATGGTTAGAGATCCGGTTAGGTTTACGATTGGACCTAGGGTTAGGTTTATGTTGAGGCCTAGGGTTAGAGATCCGGTTAGGGTTACGATTGGACCTAGGGTTAGGGTTATATTGAGGGCTAGGTTTAGAGATCCGCTTAGGGTTACGATTGGACCTAGGGTTAGGGTTATGTTGAGGGCTAGGGTTAGAGATCCGGTTAGGGTTACGATTCCACCTAGGGTTAGGGTTATGTTGAGGGCTAGGGTTAGAGGTCCGGTTAGGGTTAC
Organism: Miniopterus natalensis; assembly: GCF_054644295.1. NCBI lineage: Eukaryota > Metazoa > Chordata > Mammalia > Chiroptera > Miniopteridae > Miniopterus > Miniopterus natalensis. The sequence continues at coordinate 90,158,725 of NC_142082.1, read as the reverse complement.
GATTGGACCTAGGTTTAGGGTTATGTTGAGGGCTAGGGTTAGAGATCCGGTTAGGGTTACTATTGGACCTAGGGTTAGGGTTATGTTGAGGGCTATGGTTAGAGATCCGGTTAGGGTTATGATTGGACCTAGGGTTAGGGTTATGTTGAGGGCTAGTGTTAGAGATCCAGTTAGGGTTACGATTGGACCTAGGGTTAGGGTTATGTTGAGGGCTAGGTTTAGAGATCCGGTTAGGGTTACGATTGGACCTAGGGTTAGGGTTATGTTGAGGGCTAGGGTTAGAGATCCGGTTAGGGTTACGATTGGACCTAGGGTTAGGGTTATGTTGAGGGCTACGGTTAGAGATCCAGTTAGGGTTACGATTGTACCTAGGGTTAGGGTTATATTGAGGGCTAGGGTTAGAGATACGGTTAGGGTTACAATTGGACCTAGGGTTAGGGTTATGTTGAGGGCTAGGGTTAGAGATCCGGTTAGGGTTACGATTCCACCTAGGGTTAGGGTTATGTTGAGGGCTAGGGTTAGAGGTCCGGTTAGGGTTACGATTGGACCTAGGGTTAGGGTTATGTTGAGGGCTAGGGTTAGAGATCCGGTTAGGGTTACGATTGGACCTAGGGTTAGGGTTATGTTGAGGGCTAGGGTTAGAGATCCAATTAGGGTTACGATTGTACGTAGGGTTAGGGTTATGTTGAGGGCAATGGTTAGAGATCCGGTTAGGGTTACGATTGGACCTAGGGTTAGGGTTATGTTGAGGGCTAGTGTTAGAGATCCGGTTAGGGTTACGATTGGACCTAGGGTTAGGGTTATGTTGAGGGCTAGGTTTAGAGATCCGGTTAGGGTTACGATTGGACCTAGGGTTAGGGTTATGTTGAGGGCTAGGGTTAGAGATCCGGTTAGGGTTACGATTGGACCTAGGGTTAGGGTTATGGTTAGGGCTAGGGTTAGAGATCCAATTAGGGTTACGATTGTACCTAGGGTTAGGGTTATGTTGCGGCCTAGCGTTAGAGATCCGGTTAGGGTTACGATTGGACCTAGGGTTAGGGTTATGTTGAGCGCTATATTTAGAGATCCGATTAGGTTTACGATTGGACCTAGGGTTAGGTTTATGTTGAGGGCTAGGGTTAGAGATATGGTTAGGGTTACGATTGGACCTAGGGTTAGGGTTATGTTTAGGGCTAGGGTTAGAGGTCTGGTTAGGGTTACGATTGCACCTAGTGTTAGGGTTATGTTGAGGGCTATGGTTAGAGATCCGGTTAGGGTTACGATTGGACCTAGGGTTAGGTTTATGTTGAGGGCTAGGGTTAGAGAGACGGTTAGGGTACGATTGGACCTAGGGTTAGGGTTATGTTGAGGGCTAGGATTAGAGATCCGGTTAGGGTTACGATTGGACCTAGGGTTCGGTTTATGATTAGGCCTAGGGTTAGCGATCCGGTTAGGGTTACGATTGCACCTACGGTTAGGGTTATGTTGAGGGCTAGGGTTAGAGATCCGGTTAGGGTTACGATTGGACCTAGGGTTAGGGTTATGTTGAGGGCTAGGGTTAGAGATCTGGTTAGGGTTACGATTGGACCTAGGGTTAGGGTTATTTTGAGGCCTAGCGTTAGAGATCCGGTTAGGGTTACGATTGGACCTAGGGTTAGGGTTATGTTGAGCGCTATATTTAGAGATCCGATTAGGTTTACGATTGGACCTAGGGTTAGGTTTATGTTGAGGGCTAGGGTTAGAGATCCGGTTAGGGTTACGATTGGACCTAGGGTTAGGGTTATGTTTAGGGCTAGGGTTAGAGGTCTGGTTAGGGTTACGATTGCACCTAGTGTTAGGGTTATGTTGAGGGCTATGGTTAGAGATCCGGTTAGGGTTACGATTCGACCTTGAGTTAGGTTTATGTTGAGGGCTAGGGTTAGAGAGACGGTTAGGGTACGATTGGACCTATGGTTAGGGTTATGTTGAGGGCTAGGATTAGAGATCCGGTTAGGGTTACGATTGGACCTAGGGTTCGGTTTATGATGAGGGCTAGGGTTAGCGATCCGGTTAGGGTTACGATTGCACCTACGGTTAGGGTTATGTTGAGGGCTAGGGTTAGAGATCCGGTTAGGGTTACGATTGGACCTAGGTTTAGGGTTATGTTGAGGGCTAGGGTTAGAGATCCGGTTAGGGTTACTATTGGACCTAGGGTTAGGGTTATGTTGAGGGCTATGGTTAGAGATCCGGTTAGGTTTACGATTGGACCTAGGGTTAGGTTTATGTTGAGGCCTAGGGTTAGAGATCCGGTTAGGGTTACGATTGGACCTAGGGTTAGGGTTATATTGAGGGCTAGGGTTAGAGATCCGCTTAGCGTTACGATTGGACCTAGGGTTAGGGTTATGTTGAGGGCTAGGGTTAGAGATCCGGTTAGGGTTACGATTCCACCTAGGGTTAGGGTTATGTTGAGGGCTAGGGTTAGAGGTCCGGTTAGGGTTACGATTGGACTTAGGGTTAGGGTTATGTTGAGGGCTAGGGTTAGAGATCCGGTTAGGGTTACGATTGGACCTAGGGTTAGGATTATGTTGAGGGCTAGGGTTAGAGATCCGGTTAGGGTTACGATTGGACCTAGGGTTAGGGTTATGTTGAGCGCTATATTTAGAGATCCGATTAGGTTTACGATTGGACCTAGGGTTAGGTTTATGTTGAGGGCTAGGGTTAGAGATCCGGTTAGGGTTACGATTGGACCTAGGGTTAGGGTTATGTTTAGGGCTAGGGTTAGAGGTCTGGTTAGGGTTACGATTCGACCTTGAGTTAGGTTTATGTTGAGGGCTAGGGTTAGAGAGAAGGTTAGGGTACGATTGGACCTAGGGTTAGGGTTATGTTGAGGGCTAGGATTAGAGATCCGGTTAGGGTTACGATTGGACCTAGGGTTCGGTTTATGATGAGGGCTAGGGTTAGCGATCCGGTTAGGGTTACGATTGCACCTACGGTTAGGGTTATGTTGAGGGCTAGGGTTAGAGATCCGGTTAGGGTTACGATTGGACCTAGGTTTAGGGTTATGTTGAGGGCTAGGGTTAGAGATCCGGTTAGGGTTACTATTGGACCTAGGGTTAGGGTTATGTTGAGGGCTATGGTTAGAGATCCGGTTAGGTTTACGATTGGACCTAGGGTTAGGTTTATGTTGAGGCCTAGGGTTAGAGATCCGGTTAGGGTTACGATTGGACCTAGGGTTAGGGTTATATTGAGGGCTAGGTTTAGAGATCCGCTTAGGGTTACGATTGGACCTAGGGTTAGGGTTATGTTGAGGGCTAGGGTTAGAGATCCGGTTAGGGTTACGATTCCACCTAGGGTTAGGGTTATGTTGAGGGCTAGGGTTAGAGGTCCGGTTAGGGTTACGATTGGACCTAGGTTTAGGGTTATGTTGAGGGCTAGGGTTAGAGATCCGGTTAGGGTTACTATTGGACCTAGGGTTAGGGTTATGTTGAGGGCTATGGTTAGAGATCCGGTTAGGGTTACGATTGGACCTAGGGTTAGGGTTATGTTGAGGGCTAGTGTTAGAGATCCAGTTAGGGTTACGATTGGACCTAGGGTTAGGGTTATGTTGAGGGCTAGGTTTAGAGATCCGGTTAGGGTTACGATTGGACCTAGGGTTAGGGTTATGTTGAGGGCTAGGGTTAGAGATCCGGTTAGGGTTACGATTGGACCTAGGGTTAGGGTTATGTTGAGGGCTACGGTTAGAGATCCAGTTAGGGTTACGATTGTACCTAGGGTTAGGGTTATGTTGAGGGCTAGGGTTAGAGATCCGGTTAGGGTTACGATTCCACCTAGGGTTAGGGTTATGTTGAGGGCTAGGGTTAGAGGTCCGGTTAGGGTTACGATTGGACCTAGGGTTAGGGTTATGTTGAGGGCTAGGGTTAGAGATCCGGTTAGGGTTACGATTGGACCTAGGGTTAGGGTTATGTTGAGGGCTAGGGTTAGAGATCCAATTAGGGTTACGATTGTACCTAGGGTTAGGGTTATGTTGAGGGCAATGGTTAGAGATCCGGTTAGGGTTACGATTGGACCTAGGGTTAGGGTTATGTTGAGGGCTAGTGTTAGAGATCCGGTTAGGGTTACGATTGGACCTAGGGTTAGGGTTATGTTGAGGGCTAGGTTTAGAGATCCGGTTAGGGTTACGATTGGACCTAGGGTTAGGGTTATGTTGAGGGCTAGGGTTAGAGATCCGGTTAGGGTTACGATTGGACCTAGGGTTAGGGTTATGGTTAGGGCTAGGGTTAGAGATCCAATTAGGGTTACGATTGTACCTAGGGTTAGGGTTATGTTGCGGCCTAGCGTTAGAGATCCGGTTAGGGTTACGATTGGACCTAGGGTTAGGGTTATGTTGAGCGCTATATTTAGAGATCCGATTAGGTTTACGATTGGACCTAGGGTTAGGTTTATGTTGAGGGCTAGGGTTAGAGATATGGTTAGGGTTACGATTGGACCTAGGGTTAGGGTTATGTTTAGGGCTAGGGTTAGAGGTCTGGTTAGGGTTACGATTGCACCTAGTGTTAGGGTTATGTTGAGGGCTATGGTTAGAGATCCGGTTAGGGTTACGATTGGACCTAGGGTTAGGTTTATGTTGAGGGCTAGGGTTAGAGAGACGGTTAGGGTACGATTGGACCTAGGGTTAGGGTTATGTTGAGGGCTAGGATTAGAGATCCGGTTAGGGTTACGATTGGACCTAGGGTTCGGTTTATGATTAGGCCTAGGGTTAGCGATCCGGTTAGGGTTACGATTGCACCTACGGTTAGGGTTATGTTGAGGACTAGGGTTAGAGATCCGGTTAGGGTTACGATTGGACCTAGGGTTAGGGTTATGTTGAGGGCTAGGGTTAGAGATCTGGTTAGGGTTACGATTGGACCTAGGGTTAGGGTTATTTTGAGGCCTAGCGTTAGAGATCCGGTTAGGGTTACGATTGGACCTAGGGTTAGGGTTATGTTGAGCGCTATATTTAGAGATCCGATTAGGTTTACGATTGGACCTAGGGTTAGGTTTATGTTGAGGGCTAGGGTTAGAGATCCGGTTAGGGTTACGATTGGACCTAGGGTTAGGGTTATGTTTAGGGCTAGGGTTAGAGGTCTGGTTAGGGTTACGATTGCACCTAGTGTTAGGGTTATGTTGAGGGCTATGGTTAGAGATCCGGTTAGGGTTACGATTCGACCTTGAGTTAGGTTTATGTTGAGGGCTAGGGTTAGAGAGACGGTTAGGGTACGATTGGACCTATGGTTAGGGTTATGTTGAGGGCTAGGATTAGAGATCCGGTTAGGGTTACGATTGGACCTAGGGTTCGGTTTATGATGAGGGCTAGGGTTAGCGATCCGGTTAGGGTTACGATTGCACCTACGGTTAGGGTTATGTTGAGGGCTAGGGTTAGAGATCCGGTTAGGGTTACGATTGGACCTAGGTTTAGGGTTATGTTGAGGGCTAGGGTTAGAGATCCGGTTAGGGTTACTATTGGACCTAGGGTTAGGGTTATGTTGAGGGCTATGGTTAGAGATCCGGTTAGGTTTACGATTGGACCTAGGGTTAGGTTTATGTTGAGGCCTAGGGTTAGAGATCCGGTTAGGGTTACGATTGGACCTAGGGTTAGGGTTATATTGAGGGCTAGGGTTAGAGATCCGCTTAGCGTTACGATTGGACCTAGGGTTAGGGTTATGTTGAGGGCTAGGGTTAGAGATCCGGTTAGGGTTACGATTCCACCTAGGGTTAGGGTTATGTTGAGGGCTAGGGTTAGAGGTCCGGTTAGGGTTACGATTGGACTTAGGGTTAGGGTTATGTTGAGGGCTAGGGTTAGAGATCCGGTTAGGGTTACGATTGGACCTAGGGTTAGGATTATGTTGAGGGCTAGGGTTAGACATCCGGTTAGGGTTACGATTGGACCTAGGGTTAGGGTTATCTTGAGGGCTAGGGATAGAGATCCAATTAGTGTTACGATTTCACCTAAGGTTAAGTTTAGTTGAGGGCTAGGGTTAGAGATCCGGTTAGGGTTACAATTGGACCTAGGGTTAGGGTTATGTTGAGGGCTAGGGTTAGAGATCCGGTTAGGGTTACGATTGGACCTAGGGTTAGGGTTATGTTGAGGGCTAGGATTAGAGATCCAATTAGGGTTACGATTGTACCTAGGGTTAGGGTTATGTTGGGGGCTAGGGTTAGAGATCAGGTTAGGGTTACGATTGGACCGAAGGTTAGGGTGATGTTGAGGACTATGTTTAGAGATCCGGTTAGGGTTACGATTGGACCTAGGGTTAGGGTTATGTTGAGGGCTAGGGTTAGAGATCCAATTAGGGTTACGATTGTACCTAGGGTTAGGGTTATGTTGAGGGCTAGGGTTAGAGATCCAATTAGGGTTACGATTGTACCTAGGGTTAGGGTTATGTTGAGGGCTAGGGTTAGAGATCCAGTTAGGCTTACGATTGGACCTAGGGTTAGGGTTATGTTGAGAGCTAGGTTTAGAGAGACGGTTAGGGTATGATTGGACCTAGGGTTAGGGTTATGTTGAGGGCTAGGGTTAGAGATCCGGTTAAGATTACAATTGGACCTAGGGTTAGGGTTATGTTGAGGGCTAGGTTTAGAGATCCGGTTAGGGTTACGATTGGACCTATTGTTAGGGTTATGTTGAGGGCTAGGGTTAGAGATCCGGTTAGGGTTACGATTGGACCTAGGGTTAGGGTTATGTTGAGGGCTAGGGTTAGAGATCCAATTAGGGTTACGATTGTACCTAGGGTTAGGGTTATGTTGAGGGCAATGGTTAGAGATCCGGTTAGGGTTACGATTGGACCTAGGGTTAGGGTTATGTTGAGGGCTAGTGTTAGAGATCCGGTTAGGGTTACGATTGGACCTAGGGTTAGGGTTATGTTGAGGGCTAGGTTTAGAGATCCGGTTAGGGTTACGATTGGACCTAGGGTTAGGGTTATGTTGAGGGCTAGGGTTAGAGATCCGGTTAGGGTTACGATTGGACCTAGGGTTAGGGTTATGTTGAGGGCTATGGTTAGAGATCCAATTAGGGTTACGATTGTACCTAGGGTTAGGGTTATGTTGAGGGCTAGGGTTAGAGATACGGTTAGGGTTACAATTGGACCTAGGGTTAGGTTTATGTTTAGGGCTAGGTTTAGAGAGACGGTTAGGTTTACGATTGGACCTAGGGTTAGGGTTATGTTTAGAGCTAGGTTTAGAGAGACGTTCAGGGTACGATTGGAGCTAGGGTTAGGGTTATGTTGAGGGCTAGGGTTAGAGATCCGTTTAGGATTACAATTGGACCTAGGGTTAGGCTTATCTTGAGGGCTAGGTTTAGAGATCCGGTTAGGGTTACGATTGGACCTAGGGTTAGGGTTATGTTGAGGGCTAGGGTTAGAGATCCGGTTAGGGTTACGATTGGACCTAGGGTTAGGGTTATGTTGAGGGCTAGGGTTAGAGATCTGGTTAGGGTTACGATTGGACCTAGGGTTAGGGTTATGTTGAGAGCTAGGGTTAGAGATCCAATTAGGGTTACGATTGTACCTAGGGTTAGGGTTATGTTGAGGGCTATGGTTAGAGATCCGGTTAGGGTTACGATTGGACCTAGGGTTAGGGTTATGTTGGGGGCTAGGGTTAGAGATCCAGTTAGGGTTAAGATTGGACCTATGGTTAGGGTTATGTTGAGGGCTAGGGTTAGAGATCCGGTTAGGGTTACGATTGGACCTAGGGTTAGGGTTATGTTGAGGGCTAGGGTTAGAGGTCTGGTTAGGGTTACGATTGGACCTAGGGTTAGGGTTATGTTGAGGACTAGGGTTAGAGATCCGGTTACGGTTACGATTGGACCTAGGGTTAGGGTTATGTTGAGGGCTAGGGTTAGAGGTCCGGTTAGGGTTACGATTGGACCTAGGGTTAGGGTTATGTTGAGGGCTAGGGTTAGAGATCCGGTTAGGGTTACGATTGGACCTAGGGTTAGGGTTATGTTGAGGGCTAGGGTTAGAGATCCAATTAGGGTTACGATTGTACCTAGGGTTAGGGTTATGTTGATGGCAATGGTTAGAGATCCGGTTAGGGTTACGATTGGACCTAGGGTTAGGGTTATGTTGAGGGCTAGTGTTAGAGATCCGGTTAGGGTTACGATTGGACCTAGGGTTAGGGTTATGTTGAGGGCTAGGTTTAGAGATCCGGTTAGGGTTACGATTGGACCTAGGGTTAGGGTTATGTTGAGGGCTAGGGTTAGAGATCCGGTTAGGGTTACGATTGGACCTAGGGTTAGGGTTATGGTTAGGGCTAGGGTTAGAGATCCAATTAGGGTTACGATTGTACCTAGGGTTAGGGTTATGTTGCGGCCTAGCGTTAGAGATCCGGTTAGGGTTACGATTGGACCTAGGGTTAGGGTTATGTTGAGCGCTATATTTAGAGATCTGATTAGGTTTACGATTGGACCTAGGGTTAGGTTTATGTTGTGGGCTAGGGTTAGAGATCCGGTTAGGGTTACGATTGGACCTAGGGTTAGGGTTATGTTTAGGGCTAGGGTTAGAGGTCTGGTTAGGGTTACGATTGCACCTAGTGTTGGGGTTATGTTGAGGGCTATGGTTAGAGATCCGGTTAGGGTTACGATTCGACCTTGAGTTAGGTTTATGTTGAGGGCTAGGGTTAGAGAGACGGTTAGGGTACGATTGGACCTAGGGTTAGGGTTATGTTGAGGGCTAGGATTAGAGATCCGGTTAGGGTTACGATTGGACCTAGGGTTCGGTTTATGATGAGGCCTAGGGTTAGCGATCCGGTTAGGGTTACGATTGCACCTACGGTTAGGGTTATGTTGAGGGCTAGGGTTAGAGATCCGGTTAGGGTTACGATTGGACCTAGGGTTAGGGTTATGTTGAGGGCTAGGGTTAGAGATCTGGTTAGGGTTACGATTGGACCTAGGGTTAGGGTTATTTTGAGGCCTAGCGTTAGAGATCCGGTTAGGGTTACGATTGGACCTAGGGTTAGGGTTATGTTGAGCGCTATATTTAGAGATCCGATTAGGTTTACGATTGGACCTAGGGTTAGGTTTATGTTGAGGGCTAGGGTTAGAGATCCGGTTAGGGTTACGATTGGACCTAGGGTTAGGGTTATGTTTAGGGCTAGGGTTAGAGGTCTGGTTAGGGTTACGATTGCACCTAGTGTTAGGGTTATGTTGAGGGCTATGGTTAGAGATCCGGTTAGGGTTACGATTCGACCTTGAGTTAGGTTTATGTTGAGGGCTAGGGTTAGAGAGACGGTTAGGGTACGATTGGACCTAGGGTTAGGGTTATGTTGAGGGCTAGGATTAGAGATCCGGTTAGGGTTACGATTGGACCTAGGGTTCGGTTTATGATGAGGGCTAGGGTTAGCGATCCGGTTAGGGTTACGATTGCACCTACGGTTAGGGTTATGTTGAGGGCTAGGTTTAGAGATCCGGTTAGGGTTACGATTGGACCTAGGTTTAGGGTTATGTTGAGGGCTAGGGTTAGAGATCCGGTTAGGGTTACTATTGGACCTAGGGTTAGGGTTATGTTGAGGGCTATGGTTAGAGATCCGGTTAGGTTTACGATTGGACCTAGGGTTAGGTTTATGTTGAGGCCTAGGGTTAGAGATCCGGTTAGGGTTACGATTGGACCTAGGGTTAGGGTTATATTGAGGGCTAGGGTTAGAGATCCGCTTAGGGTTACGATTGGACCTAGGGTTAGGGTTATGTTGAGGGCTAGGGTTAGAGATCCGGTTAGGGTTACGATTCCACCTAGGGTTAGGGTTATGTTGAGGGCTAGGGTTAGAGGTCCGGTTAGGGTTACGATTGGACTTAGGGTTAGGGTTATGTTGAGGGCTAGGGTTAGAGATCCGGTTAGGGTTACGATTGGACCTAGGGTTAGGATTATGTTGAGGGCTAGGGTTAGACATCCGGTTAGGGTTACGATTGGACCTAGGGTTAGGGTTATCTTGAGGGCTAGGGATAGAGATCCAATTAGTGTTACGATTTCACCTAGGGTTAAGTTTAGTTGAGGGCTAGGGTTAGAGATCCGGTTAGGGTTACAATTGGACCTAGGGTTAGGGTTATGTTGAGGGCTAGGGTTAGAGATCCGGTTAGGGTTACGATTGGACCTAGGGTTAGGGTTATGTTGAGGGCTAGGATTATAGATCCAATTAGGGTTACGATTGTACCTAGGGTTAGGGTTATGTTGGGGGCTAGGGTTAGAGATCAGGTTAGGGTTACGATTGGACCGAGGGTTAGGGTGATGTTGAGGACTATGTTTAGAGATCCGATTAGGGTTACGATTGGACCTAGGGTTAGGGTTATGTTGAGGGCTAGGGTTAGAGATCCAATTAGGGTTACGATTGTACCTAGGGTTAGGGTTATGTTGAGGGCTAGGGTTAGAGATCCAATTAGGGTTACGATTGTTCCTAGGGTTAGGGTTATGTTAAGGGCTAGGGTTAGAGATCCAGTTAGGCTTACGATTGGACCTAGGGTTAGGGTTATGTTGAGAGCTAGGTTTAGAGAGACGGTTAGGGTATGATTGGACCTAGGGTTAGGGTTATGTTGAGGGCTAGGGTTAGAGATCCGGTTAAGATTACAATTGGACCTAGGGTTAGGGTTATGTTGAGGGCTAGGTTTAGAGATCCGGTTAGGGTTACGATTGGACCTATTGTTAGGGTTATGTTGAGGGCTAGGGTTAGAGATCCGGTTAGAGTTACGATTGGACCTAGGGTTAGGGTTATGTTGAGGGCTAGGGTTAGAGATCCAATTAGGGTTACGATTGTACCTAGGGTTAGGGTTATGTTGAGGGCAATGGTTAGAGATCCGGTTAGGGTTACGATTGGACCTAGGGTTAGGGTTATGTTGAGGGCTAGTGTTAGAGATCCGGTTAGGGTTACGATTGGACCTAGGGTTAGGGTTATGTTGAGGGCTAGGTTTAGAGATCCGGTTAGGGTTACGATTGGACCTAGGGTTAGGGTTATGTTGAGGGCTAGGGTTAGAGATTCGGTTAGGGTTACGATTGGACCTAGGGTTAGGGTTATGTTGAGGGCTACGGTTAGAGATCCAATTAGGGTTACGATTGTACCTAGGGTTAGGGTTATGTTGAGGGCTAGGGTTAGAGATACGGTTAGGGTTACAATTGGACCTAGGGTTAGGGTTATGTTTAGGGCTAGGTTTAGAGAGACGGTTAGGTTTACGATTGGACCTAGGGTGAGGGTTATGTTTAGAGCTAGGTTTAGAGAGACGTTTAGGGTACGATTGGAGCTAGGGTTAGGGTTATGTTGAGGGCTAGGGTTAGAGATCAGTTTAGGATTACAATTGGACCTAGGGTTAGGCTTATCTTGAGGGCTAGGTTTAGAGATCCGGTTAGGGTTACGATTGGACCTAGGGTTAGGGTTATGTTGAGGGCTAGGGTTAGAGATCCGGTTAGGGTTACGATTGGACCTAGGGTTAGGGTTATGTTGAGGGCTAGGGTTAGAGATCTGGTTAGGGTTACGATTGGACCTAGGGTTAGGGTTATGTTGAGAGCTAGGGTTAGAGATCCAATTAGGGTTACGATTGTACCTAGGGTTAGGGTTATGTTGAGGGCTATGGTTAGAGATCCGGTTAGGGTTACGATTGGACCTAGGGTTAGGGTTATGTTGGGGGCTAGGGTTAGAGATCCAGTTAGGGTTAAGATTGGACCTATGGTTAGGGTTATGTTGAGGGCTAGGGTTAGAGATCCGGTTAGGGTTACGATTGGACCTAGGGTTAGGGTTATGTTGAGGGCTAGGGTTAGAGGTCCGGTTAGGGTTACGATTGGACCTAGGGTTAGGGTTATGTTGAGGACTAGGGTTAGAGATCCGGTTAGGGTTACGATTGGACCTAGGGTTAGGGTTATGTTGAGGGCTAGGGTTAGAGATCCGGTTAGGGTTACGATTGGACCTAGGGTTAGGGTTATGTTGAGGGCTAGGGTTAGAGATCTGGTTAGGGTTACGATTGGACCTAGGGTTAGGGTTATTTTGAGGCCTAGCGTTAGAGATCCGGTTAGGGTTACGATTGGGCCTAGGGTTAGGCTTATGTTGAGGGCTAGGGTTAGAGATCCGGTTACGGTTACGATTGTACCTAGGGTTAGGGTTATGTTGCGGCCTAGCGTTAGAGATCCGGTTAGGGTTACGATTGGACCTAGGGTTAGGGTTATGTTGAGCGCTATATTTAGAGATCCGATTAGGTTTACGATTGGACCTAGGGTTAGGTTTATGTTGAGGGCTAGGGTTAGAGATCCGGTTAGGGTTACGATTGGACCTAGGGTTAGGGTTATGTTTAGGGCTAGGGTTAGAGGTCTGGTTAGGGTTATGATTGCACCTAGTGTTAGGGTTATGTTGAGGGCTATGGTTAGAGATCCGGTTAGGGTTACGATTCGACCTTGAGTTAGGTTTATGTTGAGGGCTAGGGTTAGAGAGACGGTTAGGGTACGATTGGACCTAGGGTTAGGGTTATGTTGAGGGCTAGGATTAGAGATCCGGTTAGGGTTACGATTGGACCTAGGGTTCGGTTTATGATGAGGGCTAGGGTTAGCGATCCGGTTAGGGTTACGATTGCACCTACGGTTAGGGTTATGTTGAGGGCTAGGGTTAGAGATCCGGTTAGGGTTACGATTGGACCTAGGTTTAGGGTTATGTTGAGGGCTAGGGTTAGAGATCCGGTTAGGGTTACTATTGGACCTAGGGTTAGGGTTATGTTGAGGGCTATGGTTAGAGATCCGGTTAGGTTTACGATTGGACCTAGGGTTAGGTTTATGTTGAGGGCTAGGGTTAGAGATCCGGTTAGGGTTACGATTGGACCTAGGGTTAGGGTTATATTGAGGGCTAGGGTTAGAGATCCGGTTAGGGTTACTATTGGACCTAGGGTTAGGGTTATGTTGAGGGCTATGGTTAGAGATCCGGTTAGGTTTACGATTGGACCTAGGGTTAGGTTTATGTTGAGGCCTAGGGTTAGAGATCCGGTTAGGGTTACGATTGGACCTAGGGTTAGGGTTATATTGAGGGCTAGGTTTAGAGATCCGCTTAGGGTTACGATTGGACCTAGGGTTAGGGTTATGTTGAGGGCTAGGGTTAGAGATCCGGTTAGGGTTACGATTCCACCTAGGGTTAGGGTTATGTTGAGGACTAGGGTTAGAGGTCCGGTTAGGGTTAGGATTGGACTTAGGGTTAGGGTTATGTTGAGGGCTAGGGTTAGAGATCCGGTTAGGGTTACAATTGGACCTAGGGTTAGGGTTATGTTGAGGGCTAGGGTTAGAGATCCGGTTAGGGTTACGATTGGACCTAGGGTTAGGGTTATGTTGAGGGCTAGGATTAGAGATCCAATTAGGGTTACGATTGTACCTAGGGTTAGGGTTATGTTGGGGGCTAGGGTTAGAGATCAGGTTAGGGTTACGATTGGACCTAGGGTTAGGGTGATGTTGAGGACTATGTTTAGAGATCCGGTTAGGGTTACGATTGGACCTAGGGTTAGGGTTATGTTGAGGGCTAGGGTTAGAGATCCAATTAGGGTTACGATTGTACCTAGGGTTAGGGTTATGTTGAGGGCTAGGGTTAGAGATCCAATTAGGGTTACGATTGTACCTAGGCTTAGGGTTATGTTGAGGGCTAGGGTTAGAGATCCAGTTAGGCTTACGATTGGACCTAGGGTTAGGGTTATGTTGAGAGCTAGGTTTAGAGAGACGGTTAGGGTATGATTGGACCTAGGGTTAGGGTTATGTTGAGGGCTAGGGTTAGAGATCCGGTTAAGATTACAATTGGACCTAGGGTTAGGGTTATGTTGAGGGCTAGGTTTAGAGATCCGGTTAGGGTTACGATTGGACCTAGGGTTAGGGTTATGTTGAGGGCTAGGGTTAGAGATCCGGTTAGGGTTACGATTGGACCTAGGGTTAGGGTTATGTTGAGGGCTAGGGTTAGAGATCCAATTAGGGTTACGATTGTACCTAGGGTTAGGGTTATGTTGAGGGCAATGGTTAGAGATCCGGTTAGGGTTACGATTGGACCTAGGGTTAGGGTTATGTTGAGGGCTAGTGTTAGAGATCCGGTTAGGGTTACGATTGGACCTAGGGTTAGGGTTATGTTGAGGGCTAGGTTTAGAGATCCGGTTAGGGTTACGATTGGACCTAGGGTTAGGGTTATGTTGAGGGCTAGGGTTAGAGATCCGGTTAGGGTTACGATTGGACCTAGGGTTAGGGTTATGTTGAGGGCTACGGTTAGAGATCCAATTAGGGTTACGATTGTACCTAGGGTTAGGGTTATGTTGAGGGCTAGGGTTAGAGATACGGTTAGGGTTACAATTGGACCTAGGGTTAGGGTTATGTTGAGGGCTAGGGTTAGAGATCCGGTTAGGGTTACGATTCCACCTAGGGTTAGGGTTATGTTGAGGGCTAGGGTTAGAGATCCGGTTAGGGTTACGATTGGACCTAGGGTTAGGGTTATGTTGAGGGCTAGGGTTAGAGATCAGGTTAGGGTTACGATTCCACCTAGGGTTAGGGTTATGTTGAGGGCTAGGGTTAGAGATCCGGTTAGGGTTACGATTGGACCTAGGGTTAGGGTTATGTTGAGGGCTAGGGTTAGAGATCCGGTTAGGGTTACGATTGGACCTAGGGTTAGGGTTATGTTGAGGGCTAGGGTTAGAGATCCAATTAGGGTTACGATTGTACCTAGGGTTAGGGTTATGTTGAGGGCAATGGTTAGGGATCCGGTTAGGGTTACGATTGGACCTAGGGTTAGGGTTATGTTGAGGGCTAGTGTTAGAGATCCGGTTAGGGTTACGATTGGACCTAGGGTTAGGGTTATGTTGAGGGCTAGGTTTAGAGATCCGGTTAGGGTTACGATTGGACCTAGGGTTAGGGTTATGTTGAGGGCTAGGGTTAGAGATCCGGTTAGGGTTACGATTGGACCTAGGGTTAGGGTTATGTTGAGGGCTAGGGTTAGAGATCCGGTTAGGGTTACGATTCCACCTAGGGTTAGGGTTATGTTGAGGGCTAGGGTTAGAGATCCGGTTAGGGTTACGATTGGACCTAGGGTTAGGGTTATGTTGAGGGCTAGGGTTAGAGATCCGGTTAGGGTTACGATTGGACCTAGGGTTAGGGTTATGTTGAGGGCTAGGGTTAGAGATCCAATTAGGGTTACGATTGTACCTAGGGTTAGGGTTATGTTGAGGGCAATGGTTAGGGATCCGGTTAGGGTTACGATTGGACCTAGGGTTAGGGTTATGTTGAGGGCTAGTGTTAGAGATCCGGTTAGGGTTACGATTGGACCTAGGGTTAGGGTTATGTTGAGGGCTAGGTTTAGAGATCCGGTTAGGGTTACGATTGGACCTAGGGTTAGGGTTATGTTGAGGGCTAGGGTTAGAGATCCGGTTAAGATTACAATTGGACCTAGGGTTAGGGTTATGTTGAGGGCTAGGTTTAGAGATCCGGTTAGGGTTACGATTGGACCTAGGGTTAGGGTTATGTTGAGGGCTAGGGTTAGAGATCCGGTTAGGGTTACGATTGGACCTAGGGTTAGGGTTATGTTGAGGGCTAGGGTTAGAGATCCAATTAGGGTTACGATTGTACCTAGGGTTAGGGTTATGTTGAGGGCAATGGTTAGAGATCCGGTTAGGGTTACGATTGGACCTAGGGTTAGGGTTATGTTGAGGGGTAGTGTTAGAGATCCGGTTAGGGTTACGATTGGACCTAGGGTTAGGGTTATGTTGAGGGCTAGGTTTAGAGATCCGGTTAGGGTTACGATTGGACCTAGGGTTAGGGTTATGTTGAGGGCTAGGGTTAGAGATCCGGTTAGGGTTACGATTGGACCTAGGGTTAGGGTTATGTTGAGGGCTACGGTTAGAGATCCAATTAGGGTTACGATTGTACCTAGGGTTAGGGTTATGTTGAGGGCTAGGGTTAGAGATACGGTTAGGGTTACAATTGGACCTAGGGTTAGGGTTATGTTGAGGGCTAGGGTTAGAGATCCGGTTAGGGTTACGATTCCACCTAGGGTTAGGGTTATGTTGAGGGCTAGGGTTAGAGGTCCGGTTAGGGTTACGATTGGACCTAGGGTTAGGGTTATGTTGAGGGCTAGGGTTAGAGATCCGGTTAGGGTTACGATTGGACCTAGGGTTAGGGTTATGTTTAGGGCTAGGGTTAGAGGTCTGGTTATGGTTACGATTGCACCTAGTGTTAGTGTTATGTTGAGGGCTATGGTTAGAGATCCGGTTAGGGTTACGATTCGACCTTGAGTTAGGTTTATGTTGAGGGCTAGGGTTAGAGAGACGGTTAGGGTACGATTGGACCTACGGTTAGGGTTATGTTGAGGGCTAGGATTAGAGATCCGGTTAGGGTTACGATTGGACCTAGGGTTCGGTTTATGATGAGGCCTAGGGTTAGCGATCCGGTTAGGGTTACGATTGCACCTACGGTTAGGGTTATGTTGAGGGCTAGGGTTAGAGATCCGGTTAGGGTTACGATTGGAACTAGGGTTAGGGTTATGTTGAGGGCTAGGGTTAGAGATCTGGTTAGGGTTACGATTGGACCTAGGGTTAGGGTTATTTTGAGGCCTAGCGTTAGAGATCCGGTTAGGGTTACGATTGGACCTAGGGTTAGGGTTATGTTGAGCGCTATATTTAGAGATCCGATTAGGTTTACGATTGGACCTAGGGTTAGGTTTATGTTGAGGGCTAGGGTTAGAGATCCGGTTAGGGTTACGATTGGACCTAGGGTTAGGGTTATGTTTAGGGCTAGGGTTAGAGGTCTGGTTAGGGTTACGATTGCACCTAGTGTTAGGGTTATGTTGAGGGCTATGGTTAGAGATCCGGTTAGGGTTACGATTCGACCTTGAGTTAGGTTTATGTTGAGGGCTAGGGTTAGAGAGACGGTTAGGGTACGATTGGACCTAGGGTTAGGGTTATGTTGAGGGCTAGGATTAGAGATCCGGTTAGGGTTACGATTGGACCTAGGGTTCGGTTTATGATGAGGGCTAGGGTTAGCGATCCGGTTAGGGTTACGATTGCACCTACGGTTAGGGTTATGTTGAGGGCTAGGGTTAGAGATCCGGTTAGGGTTACGATTGGACCTAGGTTTAGGGTTATGTTGAGGGCTAGGGTTAGAGATCCGGTTAGGGTTACTATTGGACCTAGGGTTAGGGTTATGTTGAGGGCTATGGTTAGAGATCCGGTTAGGTTTACGATTGGACCTAGGGTTAGGTTTATGTTGAGGCCTAGGGTTAGAGATCCGGTTAGGGTTACGATTGGACCTAGGGTTAGGGTTATGTTGAGGGCTAGGATTAGAGATCCGGTTAGGGTTACGATTCCACCTAGGGTTAGGGTTATGTTGAGGGCTAGGGTTAGAGGTCCGGTTAGGGTTACGATTGGACTTAGGGTTAGGGTTATGTTGAGGGCTAGGGTTAGAGATCCGGTTAGGGTTACGATTGGACCTAGGGTTAGGATTATGTTGAGGGCTAGGGTTAGACATCCGGTTAGGGTTACGATTGGACCTAGGGTTAGGGTTATCTTGAGGGCTAGGAATAGAGATCCAATTAGTGTTACGATTTCACCTAGGGTTTAGTTTAGTTGAGGGCTAGGGTTAGAGATCCGGTTAGGGTTACAATTGGACCTAGGGTTAGGGTTATGTTGAGGGCTAGGGTTAGAGATCCGGTTAGGGTTACGATTGGACCTAGGGTTAGGGTTATGTTGAGGGCTAGGATTAGAGATCCAATTAGGGTTACGATTGTACCTAGGGTTAGGGTTATGTTGGGGGCTAGGGTTAGAGATCAGGTTAGGGTTACGATTGGACCGAGGGTTAGGGTGATGTTGAGGACTATGTTTAGAGATCCGATTAGGGTTACGATTGGACCTAGGGTTAGGGTTATGTTGAGGGCTAGGGTTAGAGATCCAATTAGGGTTACGATTGTACCTAGGGTTAGGGTTATGTTGAGGGCTAGGGTTAGAGATCCAATTAGGGTTACGATTGTACCTAGGGTTAGGGTTATGTTGAGGGCTAGGGTTAGAGATCCAGTTAGGCTTACGATTGGACCTAGGGTTAGGGTTATGTTGAGAGCTAGGTTTAGAGAGACGGTTAGGGTATGATTGGACCTAGGGTTAGGGCTATGTTGAGGGCTAGGGTTAGAGATCCGGTTAAGATTACAATTGGACCTAGGGTTAGGGTTATGTTGAGGGCTAGGTTTAGAGATCCGGTTAGGGTTACGATTGGACCTAGGGTTAGGGTTATGTTGAGGGCTAGGGTTAGAGATCCGGTTAGGGTTACGATTGGACCTAGGGTTAGGGTTATGTTGAGGGCTAGGGTTAGAGATCCAATTAGGGTTACGATTGTACCTAGGGTTAGGGTTATGTTGAGGGCAATGGTTAGAGATCCGCTTAGGGTTACGATTGGACCTAGGGTTAGGGTTATGTTGAGGGCTAGTGTTAGAGATCCGGTTAGGGTTACGATTGGACCTAGGGTTAGGGTTATGTTGAGGGCTAGGTTTAGAGATCCGGTTAGGGTTACGATTGGACCTAGGGTTAGGGTTATGTTGAGGGCTAGGGTTAGAGATCCGGTTAGGGTTACGATTGGACCTAGGGTTAGGGTTATGTTGAGGGCTACGGTTAGAGATCCGGTTAGGGTTACGATTGTACCTAGGGTTAGGGTTATGTTGAGGGCTAGGGTTAGAGATACGGTTAGGGTTACAATTGGACCTAGGGTTAGGGTTATGTTTAGGGCTAGGTTTAGAGAGACGGTTAGGTTTACGATTGGACCTAGGGTTAGGGTTATGTTTAGAGCTAGGTTTAGAGAGACGTTTAGGGTACGATTGGAGCTAGGGTTAGGGTTATGTTGAGGGCTAGGGTTAGAGATCCGTTTAGGATTACAATTGGACCTAGGGTTAGGCTTATCTTGAGGGCTAGGTTTAGAGATCCGGTTAGGGTTACGATTGGACCTAGGGTTAGGGTTATGTTGAGGGCTAGGGTTAGAGATCCGGTTAGGGTTACGATTGGACCTAGGGTTAGGGTTATGTTGAGGGCTAGGGTTAGAGATCTGGTTAGGGTTACGATTGGACCTAGGGTTAGGGTTATGTTGAGAGCTAGGGTTAGAGATCCAATTAGGGTTACGATTGTACCTAGGGTTAGGGTTATGTTGAGGGCTATGGTTAGAGATCCGGTTAGGGTTACGATTGGACCTAGGGTTAGGGTTATGTTGGGGGCTAGGGTTAGAGATCCAGTTAGGGTTAAGATTGGACCTATGGTTAGGGTTATGTTGAGGTCTAGGGTTAGAGATCCGGTTAGGGTTACGATTGGACCTAGGGTTAGGGTTATGTTGAGGGCTAGGGTTAGAGGTCCGGTTAGGGTTACGATTGGACCTAGGGTTAGGGTTATGTTGAGGACTAGGGTTAGAGATCCGGTTAGGGTTACGATTGGACCTAGGGTTAGGGTTATGTTGAGGGCAAGGGTTAGAGATCCGGTTAGGGTTACGATTGGACCTAGGGTTAGGGTTATGTTGAGGGCTAGGGTTAGAGATCTGGTTAGGGTTACGATTGGACCTAGGGTTAGGGTTATGTTGCGGCCTAGCGTTAGAGATCCGGTTAGGGTTACAATTGGACCTAGGGTTAGGGTTACGTTGAGCGCTATATTTAGAGATCCGATTAGGTTTACGATTGGACCTAGGGTTAGGCTTATGTTGAGGGCTAGGGTTAGAGATCCGGTTAGGGTTACGATTGGACCTAGGGTTAGGGTTATGTTTAGGGCTAGGGTTAGAGGTCTGGTTAGGGTTATGATTGCACCTAGTGTTAGGGTTATGTTGAGGGCTATGGTTAGAGATCCGGTTAGGGTTACGATTCGACCTTGAGTTAGGTTTATGTTGAGGGCTAGGGTTAGAGAGACGGTTAGGGTACGATTGGACCTAGGGTTAGGGTTATGTTGAGGGCTAGGATTAGAGATCCGGTTAGGGTTACGATTGGACCTAGGGTTCGGTTTATGATGAGGGGTAGGGTTAGCGATCCGGTTAGGGTTACGATTGCACCTACGGTTAGGGTTATGTTGAGGGCTAGGGTTAGAGATCCGGTTAGGGTTACGATTGGACCTAGGTTTAGGGTTATGTTGAGGGCTAGGGTTAGAGATCCGGTTAGGGTTACTATTGGACCTAGGGTTAGGGTTATGTTGAGGGCTATGGTTAGAGATCCGGTTAGGTTTACGATTGGACCTAGGGTTAGGTTTATGTTGAGGGCTAGGGTTAGAGATCCGGTTAGGGTTACGATTGGACCTAGGGTTAGGGTTATATTGAGGGCTAGGGTTAGAGATCCGGTTAGGGTTACGATTGGACCTAGGGTTAGGGTTATGTTGAGGGCTAGGGTTAGAGATCCGGTTAGGGTTACGATTCCACCTAGGGTTAGGGTTATGTTGAGGGCTAGGGTTAGAGGTCCGGTTAGGGTTACGATTGGACTTAGGGTTAGGGTTATGTTGAGGGCTAGGGTTAGAGATCTGGTTAGGGTTACGATTGGACCTAGGGTTAGGGTTATGTTGAGGGCTAGGGTTAGAGATCTGGTTAGGGTTACGATTGGACCTAGGGTTAGGGTTATGTTGAGGGCTAGGGTTAGAGATCCAATTAGGGTTACGATTGTACCTAGGGTTAGGGTTATGTTGAGGGCTAGGGTTAGAGATACGGTTAGGGTTACAATTGGACCTAGGGTTAGGGTTATGTTTAGGGCTAGGTTTAGAGAGACGGTTAGGTTTACGATTGGACCTAGGGTTAGGGTTATGTTTAGAGCTAGGCTTAGAGAGACGTTTAGGGTACGATTGGAGGTAGGGTTAGGGTTATGTTGAGGGCTAGGGTTAGAGATCCGTTTAGGATTACAATTGGACCTAGGGTTAGGCTTATGTTGAGGGCTAGGTTTAGAGATCCGGTTAGGGTTACGATTGGACCTAGGGTTAGGGTTATGTTGAGGGTTAGGGTTAGAGATCCGGTTAGGGTTACGATTGGACCTAGGGTTAGGGTTATGTTGAGGGCTAGGGTTAGAGATCCGGTTAGGGTTACGATTGGACCTAGGGTTAGGGTTATGTTGAGAGCTAGGGTTAGAGATCCAATTAGGGTTACGATTGTACCTAGGGTTAGGGTTATGTTGAGGGCTATGGTTAGAGATCCGGTTAGGGTTACGATTGGACCTAGGGTTAGGGTTATGTTGGGGGCTAGGGTTAGAGATCCAGTTAGGGTTAAGATTGGACCTATGGTTAGGGTTATGTTGAGGGCTAGGGTTAGAGATCCGGTTAGGGTTACGATTGGACCTAGGGTTAGGGTTATGTTGAGGGCTAGGGTTAGAGGTCCGGTTAGGGTTATGATTGGACCTAGGGTTAGGGTTATGTTGAGGACTAGGGTTAGAGATCCGGTTAGGGTTACGATTGGACCTAGGGTTAGGGTTATGTTGAGGGCTAGGGTTAGAGATCCGGTTAGGGTTACGATTGGACCTAGGGTTAGGGTTATGTTGAGGGCTAGGGTTAGAGATCTGGTTAGGGTTACGATTGGACCTAGGGTTAGGGTTATTTTGAAGCCTAGCGTTAGAGATCCGGTTAGGGTTACGATTGGGCCTAGGGTTAGGCTTATGTTGAGGGCTAGGGTTAGAGATCCGGTTACGGTTACGATTGTACCTAGGGTTAGGGTTATGTTGCGGCCTAGCGTTAGAGATCCGGTTAGGGTTACGATTGGACCTAGGGTTAGGGTTATGTTGAGCGCTATATTTAGAGATCCGATTAGGTTTACGATTGGACCTAGGGTTAGGTTTATGTTGAGGGCTAGGGTTAGAGATCCGGTTAGGGTTACGATTGGACCTAGGGTTAGGGTTATGTTTAGGGCTAGGGTTAGAGGTCTGGTTAGGGTTACGATTGCACCTAGTGTTAGGGTTATGTTGAGGGCTATGGTTAGAGATCCGGTTAGGGTTACGATTCGACCTTGAGTTAGGTTTATGTTGAGGGCTAGGGTTAGAGAGACGGTTAGGGTACGATTGGACCTAGGGTTAGGGTTATGTTGAGGGCTAGGATTAGAGATCCGGTTAGGGTTACGATTGGACCTAGGGTTCGGTTTATGATGAGGGCTAGGGTTAGCGATCCGGTTAGGGTTACGATTGCACCTACGGTTAGAGTTATGTTGAGGGCTAGGGTTAGAGATCCGGTTAGGGTTACGATTGGACCTAGGTTTAGGGTTATGTTGAGGGCTAGGGTTAGAGATCCGGTTAGGGTTACTATTGGACCTAGGGTTAGGGTTATGTTGAGGGCTAGGTTTAGAGAGACGTTTACGGTACGATTGGACCTATGGTTAGGGTTATGTTGAGGGCTAGGGTTAGAGATCTGGTTAGGGTACGATTGGACCTAGGGTTAGGGTTATGTTGAGGGATAGATTTAGAGAGACGGTTAGGGTACGATTGGACCTAGGGTTAGGGTTGTGTTGAGGGCTAGGATTAGAGATCCGGTTAGGGTTACGATTGGACCTAGGGTTAGGGTTATGTTGAGGGCTAGGTTTAGAGAGATGGTTAGGTTTACGATTGAACCTAGGGTTAGGATTATGTTGAGGGCTAGGTTTAGAGAGAGGGTTACGGTACGATTGGACCTATGGTTAGGGTTATGTTGAGGGCTAGGGTTAGAGATCCGGTTAGGGTTACGATTGGACCTAGGGTTAGGGCTATGTTGAGGGCTATGGTTAGAGATCCGGTTAGGGTTACGATTCGACCTAGAGTTAGGTTTATGTTGAGGGATAGGGTTAGAGATCCGGTTAGGGTTACGATTGGACCTAGGGTTAGGATTATGTTGAGGGCTAGGGTTAGAGATCCGGTTAGGGTTACGATTGGACCTAGGGTTAGGGTTATGTTGAGGGCTAGGGTTAGAGATCCGGTTAGGGTTACGATTGGACCTAGGGTTAGGTTTATGATGAGGGCTAGGGTTAGCGATCCGGTTAGGGTTACGATTGGACCAAGGGTTGGGGTTATGTTGAGGGCTAGGTTAGAGATCCGGTTAGGGTTACGATTGGACCTAGGTTTAGGGTTATGTTGAGGGCTAGGGTTAGAGATCCGGTTAGGGTTACTATTGAACCTAGGGTTAGGGTTATGTTGAGGGCTATGGTTAGAGATCCGGTTAGGTTTACGATTGGACCTAGGGTTAGGTTTATGTTGATTGCTAGGGTTAGAGGTCCGGTTAGAGTTACGATAGCACCTACGGTTAGGGTTATGTTGAGCGCTAGGTTTAGAGAGACGGTTAGGGTACGATTGGACCTAGGGTTAGGGTTATGTTGAGGGCTAGGATTAGAGATCCTGTTAGGGTTACGATTGGACCCAGGGTTCGGTTTATGATGAGGGCTAGGGTTAGCGTTCCGGTTAGGGTTACGATTGGACCTACGGTTATGGTTATGTTGAGGGCTAGGGTTAGAGATCCGGTTAGGGTTACGATTGGACCTAGGGTTAGGGTTATGTTGAGGGCTAGGGTTAGAGATCCGGTTAGGGTTACGATTGGACCTAGGGTTAGGGTTATGTTGAGGGCTAGGGTTAGAGATCCGGTTAGGGTTACGATTGGACCTAGGGTTAGGGTTATGTTGAGAGATAGGGTTATAGATCCGGTTAGGGTTACGATTGGACCTAGGGTTAGGGTTATGTTGAGGGCTAGGGTTAGAGTTCCGGTTAGGGTTACGATTGGAACTAGGGTTAGGATTATTTGAGGGCTAGGGTTAGAGATCCGGTTAGGGTTACGATTCGACCTAGTGTTAGGGTTATGTTGAGGGCTAGGTTTAGAGAGACGGTTAGGGTTACAATTGGATCTAGGGTTAGGGTTATGTTGAGGGCTAGGTTTAGAGAGACGGTTAGGGTACGATTGGACCTAGGGTTAGGGTTATGTTGAGGGCTAGGGTTAGAGATCCGGTTAGGGTTACGATTGGACCTAGGGTTAGGTTTATGATGAGGGCTAGGGTTAGCGATCCGGTTAGGGTTACGATTGGACCAAGGGTTGGGGTTATGTTGAGGGCTAGGTTAGAGATCCGGTTAGGGTTACGATTGGACCTAGGTTTAGGGTTATGTTGAGGGCTAGGGTTAGAGATCCGGTTAGGGTTACTATTGAACCTAGGGTTAGGGTTATGTTGAGGGCTATGGTTAGAGATCCGGTTAGGTTTACGATTGGACCTAGGGTTAGGTTTATGTTGAGGGCTAGGGTTAGAGATCCGGTTAGGGTTACGATTGGAACTAGGGTTAGGGTTATGTTGAGGGCTAGGGTTAGAGATCCGGTTAGGGTTACGATTGGACCTAGGGTTAGGGTTATCTTGATTGCTAGGGTTAGAGGTCCGGTTAGAGTTACGATAGCACCTACGGTTAGGGTTATGTTGAGTGCTAGGTTTAGAGAGACGGTTAGGGTACGATTGGACCTAGGGTTAGGGTTATGTTGAGGGCTAGGATTAGAGATCCTGTTAGGGTTACGATTGGACCTAGGGTTCGGTTTATGATGAGGGCTAGGGTTAGCGTTCCGGTTAGGGTTACGATTGGACCTACGGTTATGGTTATGTTGAGGGCTAGGGTTAGAGATCCGGTTAGGGTTACTATTGGACCTAGGGTTAGGGTTATGTTGAGGGCTATGGTTAGAGATCCAGTTAGGTTTACGATTGGACCTAGGGTTAGGTTTATGTTGAGGGCTAGGGTTAGAGATCCGGTTAGGGTTACGATTGGACCTAGGGTTAGGGTTATGTTGAGGGCTAGGGTTAGAGATCCGGTTAGGGTTACGATTGGACCTAGGGTTAGGGTTATGTTGAGGGCTAGGGTTAGAGATCCGGTTAGGGTTACGATTGGACCTAGGGTTAGGGTTATGTTGAGAGATAGGGTTATAGATCCGGTTAGGGTTACGATTGGACCTAGGGTTAGGGTTATGTTGAGGGCTAGGGTTAGAGTTCCGGTTAGGGTTACGATTGGAACTAGGGTTAGGATTATTTGAGGGCTAGGGTTAGAGATCCGGTTAGGGTTACGATTCGACCTAGTGTTAGGGTTATGTTGAGGGCTAGGTTTAGAGAGACGGTTAGGGTTACAATTGGATCTAGGGTTAGGGTTATGTTGAGGGCTAGGTTTAGAGAGACGGTTAGGGTACGATTGGACCTAGTGTTAGGGTTATGTTGAGGGCTACGGTTAGAGATCCGGTTACGGTTACGATTGGACCTAGGGTTAGGTTTTTGTTGAGGGCTACGGTTAGAGATCCGGATAGGGTTACGATTTTACCTAGGGTTAAGGTTATGTTGAGGGCTAGGGTTAGAGATCTGGTTAGGGTTACGATTGGACCTAGGGTTAGGGTTATGTTGAGGGCTAGGGTTAGAGGTCCGGTTAGGGTTACGATTGGACCTAGGGTTAGGGTTATGTTGACGGCTAGGGTTAGAGATCCGGTTAGGGTTACAATTGGACCTAGAGTTAGGGTTATGTTGAGGGATAGGTTTAGAGATCCGGTTAGGGTTACGATTGGACCTAGAGTTAGGGTTATGTTGAGGGATAGGTTTAGAGATCCGGTTAGGGTTACGATTGGACCTACGGTTAGGGTTATGTTGACGGCTAGGGTTAGAGATCCGGTTAGGGTTACGATTGGACCTAGGGTTAGGGTTATGTTGAGGGCTAGCGTTAGAGATCCGGTTAGGGTTACGATTCCACCTAGGGATAGGGTTATGTTGAGGGCTAGGTTTAGAGGTCCGGTTAGTGTTACGATTGGACCTAGGGTTAGGGATATGTTGGGGACTATGGTTAGAAATCCAGTTAGAATTACTATTGGACCTAAGGTTAGGGTTAGGTTGAGGGCTAGGGTTAGAGGTCTGGTTAGGGTTAAGATTGGACCTAGGGTTAGGGTTATGTTGAGGGCTACTGTTAGAAATCCGGTTAGGGTTATGATTGGACCTAGGGTTAGGGTTATGTTGAGGGCTAGGGTTAGAGATCCGGTTAGGGTTACGATTGGACCTAGGGTTAGGGTTATGTTGAGGGCTACTGTTAGAAATCCGGTTAGGGTTACTATTGGACCTAGCGTTAGGGTTATGTTGAGGGCTCTGGTTAGAGATCCGGTTAGGGTTACGATTGGACCTAGGGTTAGGTTTATGTTGAGGGCTAGGGTTAGAGATCCGGTTAGGGTTACGATTGGACCTAGGGTTAGGTTTATGTTGAGGGCTAGGGTTAGAGATCCGGTTAGGGTTACGATTCCACCTAGGGTTAGGGTTATGTTGAGGGGTAGGTTTAGAGGTCCGGTTAGTGTTACGATTGGACCTAGGGTTAGGGATATGTTGAGGGCTAGGGTTAGAGATCCAGTTAGGGTTACTATTGGACCTAAGGTTAGGGTTAGGTTGAGGGTTAGGGTTAGAGGTCTGGTTAGGGTTACGATTGGACCTAGGGTTAGGGTTATGTTGAGGGCTAGGGTTAGAGATCCAGTTAGGTTTACGATTGGACCTAGGGTTAGGGTTATGTTTAGGGCTAGGTTTAGAGTTCCGGTTAGGGTTACGATTGGACCTAGGGTTAGGGTTATGTTGAGAGCTAGGGTTAGAGATCCGGTTAGGGTTACGATTGGACCTAGGGTTAGGGTTATGTTGAGGCCTAGCGTTAGAGATCCGGTTAGGGTTACGATTGGACCTAGGGTTAGGGTTATGTTGAGGGCTTGGGTTAGATATCCGGTTAGGGTTACGATTGGACCTAGGATTAGGGTTATGTTGAGGGCTAGGGTTAGACATCCGGTTAGGGCCACGATTGGACCTAGGGTTAGGGTTATGTTGAGGGCTAGGTTTAGAGATCCGGTTAGGGTTACGATTGGACCTAGGGTTAGGGTTATTTTGAGGGCTAGGTTTAGAGAGATGGTTAGGGTTACGATTAGACCCAGGGTTACGGTTATTTTGAGGGCTAGGTATAGAGAGATGGTTAGGGTTACGATTGGACATAGGGTTAGGGTTATGTTGAAGGCTAGGTTTAGAGAGACGGTTAGGGTACGATTGGTCCTAGGGTTAGGGTTATGGTGATGGCTAGGTTTAGAGAGACGGTTAGGGTACGATTGGACCTAGGGTTAGGGTTATGTTGAGGGCTAGGGTTAGAGATCCGGTTAAGATTACAATAGGACCTAGGGTTAGGGTTATGTTGAGGGCTAGGTTTAGAGATCCGGTTAGGGTTACGATTGGACCTAGGGTTAGGGTTATGTTGAGGGCTAGGGTTAGAGATCCGGTTAGGGTTACGATTGGACCTAGGGTTAGGGTTATGTTGAGGGCTAGGGTTAGAGATCCAATTAGGGTTACGATTGTACCTAGGGTTAGGGTTATGTTGAGGGCAATGGTTAGAGATCCGGTTAGGGTTACGATTGGACCTACGGTTAGGGTTATGTTGAGGGCTAGTGTTAGAGATCCGGTTAGGGTTACGATTGGACCTAGGGTTAGGGTTATGTTGAGGGCTAGGTTTAGAGATCCGGTTAGGGTTACGATTGGACGTATGGTTAGGGTTATGAGGAGGGCTAGGGTTAGAGATCCGGTTAGGGTTACGATTTGACCTAGGGTTAGGGTTATGTTGAGGGCTAGGGTTAGAGATCCAATTAGGGTTACGATTGTACCTAGGGTTAGGGTTATGTTGAGGGCTAGGGTTAGAGATACGGTTAGGGTTACAATTGGACCTAGGGTTAGGGTTATGTTTAGGGCTAGGTTTAGAGAGACGGTTAGGTTTACGATTGGACCTAGGGTTAGGGTTATGTTTAGAGCTAGGTTTAGAGAGACGTTTAGGGTACGATTGGAGCTAGGGTTAGGGTTATGTTGAGGGCTAGGGTTAGAGATCCGGTTAGCATTACAATTGGACCTAGGGTTAGGCTTATGTTGAGGGCTAGGTTTAGAGATCCGGTTAGGGTTACGATTGGACCTAGGGTTAGGGTTATGTTGAGGGCTAGGGTTAGAGATCCGGTTAGGGTTACGATTGGACCTAGGGTTAGGGTTATGTTGAGGGCTAGGGTTAGAGATCCGGTTAGGGTTACGATTGGACCTAGGGTTAGGGTTATGTTGAGAGCTAGGGTTAGAGATCTAAATAGGGTTACGATTGTACCTAGGGTTAGGATTATGTTGAGGGCTATGGTTAGAGATCCGGTTAGGGTTACGATTGGACCTAGGGTTAGGGTTATGTTGGGGGCTAGGGTTAGAGATCCAGTTAGGGTTAAGATTGGACCTATGGTTAGGGTTATGTTGAGGGCTAGGGTTAGAGATCCGGATAGGGTTACGATTGGACCTAGGGTTAGGGTTATGTTGAGGGCTAGGGTTAGAGGTCCGGTTAGGGTTACGATTGGACCGAGGGTTAGGGTTATGTTGAGGACTAGGGTTAGAGATCCGGTTAGGGTTACGATTGGACCTAGGGTTAGGGTTATGTTGAGAGATAGGTTAGAGACACGGTTAGGGTTACGATTGGACCTAGGGTTAGGGTTATGTTGAGGGCTAGGTTTAGAGATCCGGTTAGAGTTACGGTTGGACCTAGGGTTAGCGTCATGATGAGGGCTAGGTTTGGATAGACGGCTTGGGTTAAGATTGGACCTAGGATTAGAGTTATGTTGAGGTCTAGGGTTAGAGATCCAGTTATGGTTACTATTGGACCTAGGGTTAGGGTTACGTTTAGGGCTAGGTTTAGAGAGATGGTTCGGTTAGGATTGGACCTAGGGTTAGGGTTATGTTGAAGGTTACGGTTAGAGATCCCGTTAGGGTTACGATTGGACCTAGGGTTAGGTTTATGTTGAGGGCTAGGGTTAGAGATCCGGTTAGGCTTACGATTGGACCTAGAATTAGGCTTATGTTGAGGGCTAGGGTTAGAGATCTGGTTAGGGTAACGAATGGACCTAGGGTTAGGGTTATGTTGAGGGCTAGGGTTAGAGATCCGGTTAGGGTTACGATTGGACCTAGGGTTAGGGTTATGTTGAGGGCTAAGGTTAGAGGTCCGGTTAGGGTTACGATTGGACCTAGGGTTAGGGTTATGTTGAGGGCTAGGGTTAGAGATCCAGTTAGGGTTACGATTGGACCTAGGGTTAGGTTTTTGTTGAGGGCTAGGGTTAGAGATTCGTTTAGGGTTACGATTGGACCTAGGGTTAGAGTTATGTTGAGGGCTAGGATTAGAGATCCGGTTAGGGTTACGATTGGACCTAGGGTTAGGGTTATGTTGAGGGCTAGGGTTAGAGATCCGGTTAGGGCTACGACTGGACCTAGGGTTAGGGTTATGTTGAGGGCTAGGGTTAGAGTTCCGATTAGGGTTACCATTGGACCTAGGGTTAGGGTTATGTTGAGGGCTATGGTTAGAGATCCGGTTAGGGTTACGATTGGACCTAGGGTTAGGGTTATGTTGACGGCTAGGGTTAGAGATCCGGTTAGGGTTACAATTGGACCTAGAGTTAGGGTTATGTTGAGGGATAGGTTTAGAGATCCGGTTAGGGTTACGATTGGACCTAGAGTTAGGGTTATGTTGAGGGATAGGTTTAGAGATCCGGTTAGGGTTACGATTGGACCTACGGTTAGGGTTATGTTGACGGCTAGGGTTGGAGATCCGGTTAGGGTTACGATTGGACCTAGGGTAGGGTTATGTTGAGAGCTAGGGTTAGAGATCCAATTAGTGTTACGATTGAACCTAGGGTTAGGGTCATGTTGAGGGCTAGGTTTAGATATCCGGTTAGGGTTACGATTGAACCTAGGGTTAGGGTCATGTTGAGGGGTAGGTTTAGATAGACGGCTGGGGTTACGATTGAACCTAGGGTTAGGGTCATGTTGAGGGGTAGGTTTAGATAGACGGCTGGGGTTACGATTGGACCTAGGATTAGGGTTATGATGAGGGCTAGGATTAGACATCCGCTTACGGTTACGATTGGACCTAGGGTTAGGTTTATGTTGAGGGATACAGTCAGGTATACGTTTAAGGTTACGATTGGACCTAGGGTTAGGGTTATATTGAGGGCTAGGGTTAGAGATCCGGTTAGGGTTACGATTGGACCTAGGGTTAGGGTTATGTTGAGGGACAGGTCAGAGACACGGTTAGGGTTACGATTGGACCTAGGGTTAGGGTTATGTTGAGGGCTAGGTTTAGAGATCCGGTCCGAGTTACGGTTGGTCCTAGGATTAGGGTTATGATGAGGGCTAGGATTAGACATCCGCTTACGGTTACGATTGGACCTAGGGTTAGGGTTATGTTGAGGGCTAGGTTTAGAGATCCGGTTAGAGTTACGGTTGGACCTAGGGTTAGCGTCATGATGAGGGCTAGGTTTGGATAGACGGCTTGGGTTAAGATTGGACCTAGGATTAGAGTTATGTTGAGGTCTAGGGTTAGATTTCCAGTTATGGTTACTATTGGACCTAGGGTTAGGGTTATGTTTAGGGTTAGGGTTAGAGAGACAGTTAGGGTTACGATTGCACCTAGGGTTAGGGTTACGTTTAGGGCTAGGTTTAGAGAGATGGTTCGGTTACGATTGGACCTAGGGTTAGGGTTATGTTGAAGGTTACGGTTAGAGATCCCGTTAGGGTTACGATTGGACCTAGGGTTAGGTTTATGTTGAGGGCTAGGGTTAGAGATCCGGTTAGGCTTACGATTGGACCTAGAATTAGGCTTATGTTGAGGGCTAGGGTTAGAGATCTGGTTAGGGTAACGAATGGACCGAGGGTTAGGTTTATGTTGAGGGCTAGGGTTAGAGATCCGGTTAGGGTTACGATTGGACCTAGGGTTAGGGTTATGTTGAGGGCTAAGGTTAGAGGTCAGGTTAGGGTTACGATTGGACCTAGGGTTAGGGTTATGTTGAGGGCTAGGGTTAGAGATCCAGTTAGGGTTACGATTGGACCTAGGGTTAGGTTTTTGTTGAGGGATAGGGTTAGAGATCCGTTTAGGGTTACGATTGGACCTAGGGTTAGAGTTATGTTGAGGGCTAGGGTTAGAGATCCGGTTAGGGTTAGGATTGGACCTAGGGTTAGGGTTATGTTGAGGGCTACGGTTAGAGATCCGGTTAGGGCTACGATTGGACCTAAGGTTAGGGTTATGTTGAGGGCTAGGGTTAGAGTTCCGATTAGGGTTACGATTGGACCTAGGGTTAGGGTTATGTTGAGGGCTATGGTTAGAGATCCGGTTAGGGTTACTATTGGACCTAGGGTTAGGGTTATGTTGAGGGCTATGGTTAGAGATCCGGTTAGGGTTACGATTGGACCTAGGGTTAGGTTTATGTTGAGGGCTAGGGTTAGAGATCCGGTTAGGGTTACGATTGGACCTAGGGTTAGGGTTATGTTGAGGGCTAGGGTTAGAGATCTGGTTAGGGTTACGATTCCACCTAGGGTTATTGTTATGTTGAGGGCTAGGTTTAGAGGTCCGGTTAGTGTTACGATTGGACCTAGGGTTAGGGATATGTTGAGGGCCAGGGTTAGAGATCCAGTTAGGGTTACTATTTGGACCTAAGGTTAGGGTTAGGTTGAGGGCTAGGGTTAGAGGTCTGGTTAGGGTTACGATTGGACCTAGGGTTAGGGTTATGTTGAGGGCTAGGGTTAGAGGTCCAGTTAGGTTTACGATTGGACCTAGGGTTAGGGTTATGTTGAGAGCTAGTGTTAGAGATCCGGTTAGGGTTACGATTGGACCTAGGGCTAAGGTTATGTTGAGGGCTAGGGTTAGAGATCTGGTTAGGGTTACTATTGGCCCTAGGGTTAGGGTTATGTTGAGGGCGAGGGTTAGAGATCCAGTTAGGGTTACGATTCCCCCTATGATTAGGGTTATGTTGAGGGCTAGGGTTAGAGATCCAATTAGGGTTACGATTGGTCCTAGGGTTAGGTTTATGTTGAGGGCTAGGGGTAGAGGTCCAGTTAGGGTTGCGATTGGACCTAGGGTTAGGGTTATGTTGAGGGCTAGGGTTTGAGTTCCGCTTAGGGTTACGATTGGACCTAGGGTTATGGTTATGTTGAAGGCTAGGGTTAGAGATCCGGTTAGGGTTACGATTGGCCTAGGGTTAGGGTTATGTTGAGGGCTAGGGTTAGAGATCCGGTTAGGGTTACGATTGGACCTAGGGTTAGGGTTATGTTGAGGGCTAGGGTTAGAGATCCGGTTATTGTTACTATTGGACCTAGGGTTAGGGTTATGTTGAGGGCTATGGTTAGATATCCGGTTAGGGTTACGATTGGACCTAGGGTTAGGTTTATGTTGAGGGCTAGCGTTAGAGATCCGGTTAGGGTTACGATTGGACCTAGGGTTAGGGTTATGTTGAGGGCTAGCGTTAGAGATCCGGTTAGGGTTACGATTCCACCTAGGGATAGGGTTATGTTGAGGGCTAGGTTTAGAGGTCCGGTTAGTGTTACGATTGGACCTAGGGTTAGGGATATGTTGGGGACTATGGTTAGAAATCCAGTTAGAATTACTATTGGACCTAAGGTTAGGGTTAGGTTGAGGGCTAGGGTTAGAGGTCTGGTTAGGGTTAAGATTGGACCTAGGGTTAGGGTTATGTTGAGGGCTACTGTTAGAAATCCGGTTAGGGTTATGATTGGACCTAGGGTTAGGTTTATGTTGAGGGCTAGGGTTAGAGATCCGGTTAGGGTTACGATTGGACCTAGGGTTAGGTTTATGTTGAGGGCTAGGGTTAGAGATCCGGTTAGGGTTACGATTCCACCTAGGGTTAGGGTTATGTTGAGGGGTAGGTTTAGAGGTCCGGTTAGTGTTACGATTGGACCTAGGGTTAGGGATATGTTGAGGGCTAGGGTTAGAGATCCAGTTAGGGTTACTATTGGACCTAAGGTTAGGGTTAGGTTGAGGGTTAGGGTTAGAGGTCTGGTTAGGGTTACGATTGGACCTAGGGTTAGGGTTATGTTGAGGGCTAGGGTTAGAGATCCAGTTAGGTTTACGATTGGACCTAGGGTTAGGGTTATGTTTAGGGCTAGGTTTAGAGTTCCGGTTAGGGTTACGATTGGACCTAGGGTTAGGGTTATGTTGAGGGCTAGGGTTAGAGATCCGGTTAGGGTTACGATTGGACCTAGGGTTAGGGTTATGTTGAGGCCTAGCGTTAGAGATCCGGTTAGGGTTACGATTGGACCTAGGGTTAGGGTTATGTTGAGGGCTTGGGTTAGATATCCGGTTAGGGTTACGATTGGACCTAGGATTAGGGTTATGTTGAGGGCTAGGGTTAGACATCCGGTTAGGGCCACGATTGGACCTAGGGTTAGGGTTATGTTGAGGGCTAGGTTTAGAGATCCGGTTAGGGTTACGATTGGACCTAGGGTTAGGGTTATTTTGAGGGCTAGGTTTAGAGAGATGGTTAGGGTTACGATTAGACCCAGGGTTACGGTTATTTTGAGGGCTAGGTATAGAGAGATGGTTAGGGTTACGATTGGACATAGGGTTAGGGTTATGTTGAAGGCTAGGTTTAGAGAGACGGTTAGGGTACGATTGGTCCTAGGGTTAGGGTTATGTTGATGGCTAGATTTAGAGAGACGGTTAGGGTACGATTGGACCTAGGGTTAGGGTTATGTTGAGGGCTAGGGTTAGAGATCCGGTTAAGATTACAATAGGACCTAGGGTTAGGGTTATGTTGAGGGCTAGGTTTAGAGATCCGGTTAGGGTTACGATTGGACCTAGGGTTAGGGTTATGTTGAGGGCTAGGGTTAGAGATCCGGTTAGGGTTACGATTGGACCTAGGGTTAGGGTTATGTTGAGGGCTAGGGTTAGAGATCCAATTAGGGTTACGATTGTACCTAGGGTTAGGGTTATGTTGAGGGCAATGGTTAGAGATCCGGTTAGGGTTACGATTGGACCTACGGTTAGGGTTATGTTGAGGGCTAGTGTTAGAGATCCGGTTAGGGTTACGATTGGACCTAGGGTTAGGGTTATGTTGAGGGCTAGGTTTAGAGATCCGGTTAGGGTTACGATTGGACGTATGGTTAGGGTTATGAGGAGGGCTAGGGTTAGAGATCCGGTTAGGGTTACGATTTGACCTAGGGTTAGGGTTATGTTGAGGGCTAGGGTTAGAGATCCAATTAGGGTTACGATTGTACCTAGGGTTAGGGTTATGTTGAGGGCTAGGGTTAGAGATACGGTTAGGGTTACAATTGGACCTAGGGTTAGGGTTATGTTTAGGGCTAGGTTTAGAGAGACGGTTAGGTTTACGATTGGACCTAGGGTTAGGGTTATGTTTAGAGCTAGGTTTAGAGAGACGTTTAGGGTACGATTGGAGCTAGGGTTAGGGTTATGTTGAGGGCTAGGGTTAGAGATCCGGTTAGCATTACAATTGGACCTAGGGTTAGGCTTATGTTGAGGGCTAGGTTTAGAGATCCGGTTAGGGTTACGATTGGACCTAGGGTTAGGGTTATGTTGAGGGCTAGGGTTAGAGATCCGGTTAGGGTTACGATTGGACCTAGGGTTAGGGTTATGTTGAGGGCTAGGGTTAAAGATCCGGTTAGGGTTACGATTGGACCTAGGGTTAGGGTTATGTTGAGAGCTAGGGTTAGAGATCTAAATAGGGTTACGATTGTACCTAGGGTTAGGATTATGTTGAGGGCTATGGTTAGAGATCCGGTTAGGGTTACGATTGGACCTAGGGTTAGGGTTATGTTGGGGGCTAGGGTTAGAGATCCAGTTAGGGTTAAGATTGGACCTATGGTTAGGGTTATGTTGAGGGCTAGGGTTAGAGATCCGGTTAGGGTTACGATTGGACCTAGGGTTAGGGTTATGTTGAGGGCTAGGGTTAGAGGTCCGGTTAGGGTTACGATTGGACCTAGGGTTAGGGTTATGTTGAGGACTAGGGTTAGAGATCCGGTTAGGGTTACGATTGGACCTAGGGTTAGGGTTATGTTGAGGGATAGGTTAGAGACACGGTTAGGGTTACGATTGGACCTAGGGTTAGGGTTATGTTGAGGGCTAGGTTTAGAGATCCGGTTAGAGTTACGGTTGGACCTAGGGTTAGCGTCATGATGAGGGCTAGGTTTGGATAGACGGCTTGGGTTAAGATTGGACCTAGGATTAGAGTTATGTTGAGGTCTAGGGTTAGAGATCCAGTTATGGTTACTATTGGACCTAGGGTTAGGGTTACGTTTAGGGCTAGGTTTAGAGAGATGGTTCGGTTACGATTGGACCTAGGGTTAGGGTTATGTTGAAGGTTACGGTTAGAGATCCCGTTAGGGTTACGATTGGACCTAGGGTTAGGTTTATGTTGAGGGCTAGGGTTAGAGATCCGGTTAGGCTTACGATTGGACCTAGAATTAGGCTTATGTTGAGGGCTAGGGTTAGAGATCTGGTTAGGGTAACGAATGGACCTAGGGTTAGGGTTATGTTGAGGGCTAGGGTTAGAGATCCGGTTAGGGTTACGATTGGACCTAGGGTTAGGGTTATGTTGAGGGCTAAGGTTAGAGGTCCGGTTAGGGTTACGATTGGACCTAGGGTTAGGGTTATGTTGAGGGCTAGGGTTAGAGATCCAGTTAGGGTTACGATTGGACCTAGGGTTAGGTTTTTGTTGAGGGCTAGGGTTAGAGATCCGTTTAGGGTTACGATTGGACCTAGGGTTAGAGTTATGTTGAGGGCTAGGATTAGAGATCCGGTTAGGGTTACGATTGGACCTAGGGTTAGGGTTATGTTGAGGGCTAGGGTTAGAGATCCGGTTAGGGCTACGACTGGACCTAGGGTTAGGGTTATGTTGAGGGCTAGGGTTAGAGTTCCGATTAGGGTTACCATTGGACCTAGGGTTAGGGTTATGTTGAGGGCTATGGTTAGAGATCCGGTTAGGGTTACTATTGGACCTAGGGTTAGGGTTATGTTGAGGGCTATGGTTAGAGATCCGGTTAGGGTTACGATTGGACCTAGGGTTAGGTTTATGTTGAGGGCTAGGGTTAGAGATCGGGTTAGGGTTACGATTGGACCTAGGGTTAGGGTTATGTTGAGGGCTAGGGTTAGAGATCTGGTTAGGGTTACGATTCCACCTAGGGTTATTGTTATGTTGAGGGCTAGGTTTAGAGGTCCGGTTAGTGTTACGATTGGACCTAGGGTTAGGGATATGTTGAGGGCTAGGGTTAGAGATCCAGTTAGGGTTACTATTGGACCTAAGGTTAGGGTTAGGTTGAGGGCTAGGGTTAGAGGTCTGGGTAGGGTTACGATTGGACCTAGGGTTAGGGTTATGTTGAGGGCTAGGGTTAGAGATCCAGTTAGGTTTACGATTGGACCTTGGGTTAGGGTTATGTTGAGAGCTAGTGTTAGAGATCCGGTTAGGGTTACGATTGGACCTAGGGCTAAGGTTATGTTGAGGGCTAGGGTTAGAGATCTGGTTAGGGTTACTCTTGGCCCTAGGGTTAGGGTTATGTTGAGGGCTATGTTTAGAGATCCGGTTAGGGTTACGATTGGACCTAGGGTTAGGGTTATGTTGAGGGCTAGGGTTAGAGATCCGGTTAGGGTTACGATTGGACCTAGGGTTGGGGTTATGTTGAGGGCGAGGGTTAGAGATCCAGTTAGGGTTACGATTCCCCCTATGGTTAGGGTTATGTTGAGGGCTAGGGTTAGAGATCCAATTAGGGTTACGATTGGTCCTAGGGTTAGGTTTATGTTGAGGGCTAGGGGTAGAGGTCCAGTTAGGGTTGCGATTGGACCTAGGGTTAGGGTTATGTTGAGGGCTAGCGTGAGGGATCCGGTTAGGATTACGATTCCACCTAGGGATAGGGTTATGTTGAGGGCTAGGTTTAGAGGTCCGGTTAGTGTTACGATTGGACCTAGGGTTAGGGATATGTTGAGGACTATGGTTAGAAATCCAGTTAGAATTACTATTGGACCTAAGGTTAGGGTTAGGTTGAGGGCTAGGGTTAGAGGTCTGGTTAGGGTTAAGAATGGACCTAGGGTTAGGGTTATGTTGAAGGCTACTGTTAGAAATCCGGTTAGGGTTATGATTGGACCTAGGGTTAGGGTTATGTTGAGGGCTAGGGTTAGAGATCCGGTTAGGGTTACGATTGGACCTAGGGTTAGGGTTATGTTGAGGGCTACTGTTAGAAATCCGGTTAGGGTTACTATTGGACCTAGGGTTAGGGTTATGTTGAGGGCTCTGTTTAGAGATCCGGTTAGGGTTACGATTGGACCTAGGGTTAGGTTTATGTTGAGGGCTAGGGTTAGAGGTCCGGTTAGGGTTACGATTGGACCTAGGGTTAGGATTATGTTGAGGACTAGGGTTAGAGATCCGGTTAGGGTTACGATTGGACCTAGGGTTAGGGTTATGTTGAGGGATAGGTTAGAGACACGGTTAGGGTTACGATTGGACCTAGGGTTAGGGTTATGTTGAGGGCTAGGTTTAGAGATCCGGTTAGAGTTACGGTTGGACCTAGGGTTAGCGTCATGATGAGGGCTAGGTTTGGATAGACGGCTTGGGTTAAGATTGGACCTAGGATTAGAGTTATGTTGAGGTCTAGGGTTAGAGATCCAGTTATGGTTACTATTGGACCTAGGGTTAGGGTTACGTTTAGGGCTAGGTTTAGAGAGATGGTTCGGTTACGATTGGACCTAGGGTTAGGGTTATGTTGAAGGTTACGGTTAGAGATCCCGTTAGGGTTACGATTGGACCTAGGGTTAGGTTTATGTTGAGGGCTAGGGTTAGAGATCCGGTTAGACTTACGATTGGACCTAGAATTAGGCTTATGTTGAGGGCTAGGGTTAGAGATCTGGTTAGGGTAACGAATGGACCTAGGGTTAGGGTTATGTTGAGGGCTAGGGTTAGAGATCCGGTTAGGGTTACGATTGGACCTAGGGTTAGGGTTATGTTGAGGGCTAAGGTTAGAGGTCCGGTTAGGGTTACGATTGGACCTAGGGTTAGGGTTATGTTGAGGGCTAGGGTTAGAGATCCAGTTAGGGTTACGATTGGACCTAGGGTTAGGTTTTTGTTGAGGGCTAGGGTTAGAGATCCGTTTAGGGTTACGATTGGACCTAGGGTTAGAGTTATGTTGAGGGCTAGGGTTAGAGATCCGGTTAGGGTTACGATTGGACCTAGGGTTAGGGTTATGTTGAGGGCTAGGGTTGGAGATCCGGTTAGGGCTACGATTGGACCTAGGGTTAGGGTTATGTTGAGGGCTAGGGTTAGAGTTCCGATTAGGGTTACCATGGGACCTAGGGTTAGGGTTATGTTGAGGGCTATGGTTAGAGATCCGGTTAGGGTTACTATTGGACCTAGGGTTAGGGTTATGTTGAGGGCTATGGTTAGAGATCCGGTTAGAGTTACGATTGGACCTAGGGTTAGGTTTATGTTGAGGGCTAGGGTTAGAGATCCGGTTAGGGTTACGATTGGACCTAGGGTTAGGGTTATGTTGAGGGCTAGGGTTAGAGATCTGGTTAGGGTTACGATTCCACCTAGGGTTATTGTTATGTTGAGGGCTAGGTTTAGAGGTCCGGTTAGTGTTACGATTGGACCTAGGTTTAGGGATATGTTGAGGGCTAGGGTTAGAGATCCAGTTAGGGTTACTATTGGACCTAAGGTTAGGGTTAGGTTGAGGGCTAGGGTTAGAGGTCTGGGTAGGGTTACGATTGGACCTAGGGTTAGGGTTATGTTGTGGGCTAGGGTTAGAGATCCAGTTAGGTTTACGATTGGACCTTGGGTTAGGGTTATGTTGA
This sequence comes from Miniopterus natalensis, assembly GCF_054644295.1. NCBI lineage: Eukaryota > Metazoa > Chordata > Mammalia > Chiroptera > Miniopteridae > Miniopterus > Miniopterus natalensis. The sequence continues at coordinate 90,120,226 of NC_142082.1, read as the reverse complement.
GAGCTAGTGTTAGAGATCCGGTTAGGGTTACGATTGGACCTAGGGCTAAGGTTATGTTGAGGGCTAGGGTTAGAGATCTGGTTAGGGTTACTATTGGACCTAGGGTTAGGGTTATGTTGAGGGCTCTGTTTAGAGACCCGGTTAGGGTTACGATTGGACCTACGGTTAGGTTTATGTTGAGGGCTAGGGTTAGAGATTTGGTTAGGGTTACGATTGGACCTAGGGTTAGGTTTATGTTGAGGGCTAGGGTTAGAGATCCGGTTAGGGTTACGATTCCACCTAGGGTTAGGGTTATGTTGAGGGGTAGGTTTAGAGGTCCGGTTAGTGTTACGATTGGACCTAGGGTTAGGGATATGTTGAGGGCTAGGGTTAGAGATCCAGTTAGGGTTACTATTGGACCTAAGGTTAGGGTTAGGTTGAGGGTTAGGGTTAGAGGTCTGGTTAGGGTTACGATTGGACCTAGGGTTAGGGTTATGTTGAGGGCTAGGGTTAGAGATCCAGTTAGGTTTACGATTGGACCTAGGGTTAGGGTTATGTTTAGGGCTAGGTTTGGAGTTCCGGTTAGGGTTACGATTGGACCTAGGGTTAGGGTTATGTTGAGGCCTAGCGTTAGAGATCCGGTTAGGGTTACGATTGGACCTAGGGTTAGGGTTATGTTGAGGGCTAGGGTTAGAGATCCGGTTAGGGTTACGATTGGACCTAGGGTTAGGGTTATGTTGAGGCCTAGCGTTAGAGATCCGGTTAGGGTTACGATTGGACCTAGGGTTAGGGTTATGTTGAGGGCTTGGGTTAGATATCCGGTTAGGGTTACGATTGGACCTAGGATTAGGGTTATGTTGAGGGCTAGGGTTAGACATCCAGTTAGGGCCACGATTGGACCTAGGGTTAGGGTTATGTTGAGGGCTAGGTTTAGAGATCCGGTTAGGGTTACGATTGGACCTAGGGTTAGGGTTATTTTGAGGGCTAGATTTAGAGAGATGGTTAGGGTTACGATTAGACCCAGGGTTACGGTTATTTTGAGGGCTAGGTATAGAGAGATGGTTAGGGTTACGATTGGACATAGGGTTAGGGTTATGTTGAGGGCTAGGTTTAGAGAGACGGTTAGGGTACGATTGGACCTAGGGTTAGGGTTATGTTGATGGCTAGGTTTAGAGAGACGGTTAGGGTACAATTGGACCTAGGGTTAGGGTTATGTTGAGGGCTAGGGTTAGAGATCCGGTTAGGGTTACGATTGGACCTAGGGTTAGGATTATGTTGAGGACTATGGTTAGAGATCCGGTTAGGGTTACTATTGGACCTAGGGTTAGGGTTAGGTTGAGGGCTAGGGTTAGAGGTCCGGTTAGGGTTACGATTTTACCTAGGGTTAGGGTTATGTTGAGGGCTAGGGTTAGAGATCCGGTTAGGGTTACGATTGGACCTAGGGTTAGGGTTATGTTGAGGGCTAGGATTAGAGATCCAATTAGGGTTACGATTGTACCTAGGGTTAGGGTTATGTTGGGGGCTAGGGTTAGAGATCCGGTTAGGGTTACGATTGGACCTAGGGTTAGGGTGATGTTGAGGACTATGGTTAGAGATCTGGTTAGGGTTACGATTGGACCTAGGGTTAGGGTTATGTTGAGGGCTAGGGTTAGAGATCCAATTAGGGTTACGATTGTACCTAGGGTTAGGGTTATGTTGAGGGCTAGGGTTAGAGATCCAATTAGGGTTACGATTGTACCTAGGGTTAGGGTTATGTTGAGGGCTAGGGTTAGAGATCCAGTTAGGCTTACGATTGGACCTAGGGTTAGGGTTATGTTGAGAGCTAGGTTTAGAGAAACGGTTAGGGTACGATTGGACCTAGGGTTAGGGTTATGTTGAGGGCTAGGGTTAGAGATCCGGTTAAGATTACAATTGGACCTAGGGTTAGGGTTATGTTGAGGGCTAGGTTTAGAGATCCGGTTAGGGTTACGATTGGACCTATGGTTAGGGTTATGTTGAGGGCTAGGGTTAGAGATCCGGTTAGGGTTACGATTGGACCTAGGGTTAGGGTTATGTTGAGGGCTAGGGTTAGAGATCCAATTAGGGTTACGATTGTACCTAGGGTTAGGGTTATGTTGAGGGCTAGGGTTAGAGGTACGGTTAGGGTTACAATTGGACCTAGGGTTAGGGTTAAGTTTAGGGCTAGGTTTAGAGAGACAGTTAGGTTTACGATTGGACCTAGGGTTAGGGTTATGTTTAGAGCTAGGTTTAGAGAGACGTTTAGGGTACGATTGGAGCTAGGGTTAATGTTATGTTGAGGGCTAGGGTTAGAGATCCGGTTAGGATTACAATTGGACCTAGGGTTAGGCTTATGTTGAGGGCTAGGTTTAGAGATCCGGTTAGGGTTACGATTGGACCTAGGGTTAGGGTTATGTTGAGGGCTAGGGTTAGAGATCCGGTTAGGGTTACGATTGGACCTAGGGTTAGGGTTATGTTGAGGGCTAGGGTTAGAGATCCGGTTAGGGTTACGATTGGACCTAGCGTTAGGGTTATGTTGAAAGCTAGGGTTAGAGATCTAATTAGGGTTACGATTGTACCTAGGGTTAGGGTTATGTTGAGAGCTATGGTTAGAGATCCGGTTAGGATTACGATTGGACCTAGGGTTAGGGTTATGTTGGGGGCTAGGGTTAGAGATCCAGTTAAGGTTAAGATTGGACCTATGGTTAAGGTTATGTTGAGGGCTAGGGTTAGAGATCCGGTTAGGATTACGATTGGACCTAGGGTTAGGGTTATGTTGAGGGCTAGGGTTAGAGGTCCGGTTAGGGTTACGATTGGACCTAGGGTTAGGGTTATGTTGAGGACTAGGGTTAGAGATCCGGTTAGGGTTACGATTGGACCTAGGGTTAGGGTTATGTTGAGGGCTAGGGTTAGAGATCCGGTTAGGGTTACGATTGGACCTAGGGTTAGGGTTATGTTGAGGGCTAGGGTTAGAGATCTGGTTAGGGTTACGATTGGACCTAGGGTTAGGGTTATTTTGAGGGCTAGGGTTAGAGATCCGGTTACGGTTACGATTGTACCTTGGGTTAGGGTTATGTTGCGGCCTAGCGTTAGAGATCCGGTTAGGGTTAAGATTGGACCTAGGGTTAGGGTTATGTTTAGGGCTAGGGTTAGAGGTCTGGTTGGGATTACGATTGCACCTAGTGTTAGGGTTATGTTGAGGGCTAGGGTTAGAGATCCGGTTAAGGTTACAATTGGACCTAGGGTTAGGGTTATGTTGAGGGCTAGTGTTAGAGATCCGGTTAGGGTTACGATTGGACCTAGGGCTAGGGTTATGTTGAGGGCTAGGTTTAGAGAGATGTTTAGGGTTACGATTGGACCTAGGGTTAGGATTATGTTGAGGGCTAGGTTTAGAGAGATGGTTATGGTTACGATTGGACCTAGGGTTAGGATTATGTTGAGGGCTAGGTTTAGAGAGACGGTTAGGGTACGATTCGACCTAGGGTTAGGGTTATGTTGAGGGCTAGGGTTAGAGATCCGGTTAGGGTTACGATTGGACCTAGGGTTAGGGTTATGTTGAGGGCTAGGTTTAGAGAAATGGTTAGGGTTACGATTGGACCTAGGGTTAGGATTATGTTGAGGGCTAGGTTTAGAGAGACGGTTAGGGTACGATTGGACCTATGGTTAGGGTTATGTTGAGGGCTAGGGTTAGAGATCCGCTTAGGGTTACGATTGGACCTAGGGTTAGGGTTATCTTGAGGGCTAGGGTTAGAGGTCCTGTTAGAGTTACGATAGGACCTAGGGTTAGGGTTATGTTGAGGGCTAGGGTTAGAGATCCGGTTAGGGTTACGATTGGACCTAGTTTTAGGGTTATTTTGAGGGATAGGTTAGAGACACGGTTAGGGTTATGATTGGGTCTAGGGTTAGGGTTATTTTGAAGGCTAGGTTTAGGGAGACAGTTAGGGTTACGATTGGACCTAAGGTAAGGGTTACGTTGAGGGCTAGTTTTAGGGAAACGGTTAGGGTTACGATAGGACCTAGGATTAGGGTTATGTTGAGAGCTAGGTTTAGAGAGACGGTTAGGGTACAATTGGACCTAGGGTTAGGGTTATGTTGAGGGCTGGAGTCAAAGATCCGGTTTGGGTTACGATTGGACCTACAGTTAGGGTTATGTTGAGGGCTAGGGTTAGAGATTCGGTTAGGGTTACGATTGGACCTAGGGTTAGGGTTATGTTGAGGGCTAAGGTTAGAGATCCTGTTAGGGTTACGATTGGACCTAGGGTTACGGTTATGTTGAGGGCTAGGGTTAGAGATCTGGTTAGGGTTACGATTTGACCTAGGGTTAGGGTTATTTTGAGGGCTTGGGTTAGATATCCGGTTAGGGTTACGATTGGACCTAGGATTAGGGTTATGTTGAGGGCTAGGGTTAGACATCCAGTTAGGGCCACGATTGGACCTAGGGTTAGGGTTATGTTGAGGGCTAGGTTTAGAGATCCGGTTAGGGTTACGATTGGACCTAGGGTTAGGGTTATTTTGAGGGCTAGGTTTAGAGAGATGGTTAGGGTTACGATTAGACCCAGGGTTACGGTTATTTTGAGGGCTAGGTATAGAGAGATGGTTAGGGTTACGATTGGACCTAGGGTTAGGGTTATGTTGAGGGCTAGGGTTAAAGATCCGGTTAGGGTTACGATTGGACCTAGGGTTAGGGTTATGTTGAGAGCTAGGGTTAGAGATCTAAATAGGGTTACGATTGTACCTAGGGTTAGGATTATGTTGAGGGCTATGGTTAGAGATCCGGTTAGGGTTACGATTGGACCTAGGGTTAGGGTTATGTTGGGGGCTAGGGTTAGAGATCCAGTTAGGGTTAAGATTGGACCTATGGTTAGGGTTATGTTGAGGGCTAGGGTTAGAGATCCGGTTAGGGTTACGATTGGACCTAGGGTTAGGGTTATGTTGAGGGCTAGGGTTAGAGGTCCGGTTAGGGTTACGATTGGACCTAGGGTTAGGGTTATGTTGAGGACTAGGGTTAGAGATCCGGTTAGGGTTACGATTGGACCTAGGGTTAGGGTTATGTTGAGGGATAGGTTAGAGACACGGTTAGGGTTACGATTGGACCTAGGGTTAGGGTTATGTTGAGGGCTAGGTTTAGAGATCCGGTTAGAGTTACGGTTGGACCTAGGGTTAGCGTCATGATGAGGGCTAGGTTTGGATAGACGGCTTGGGTTAAGATTGGACCTAGGATTAGAGTTATGTTGAGGTCTAGGGTTAGAGATCCAGTTATGGTTACTATTGGACCTAGGGTTAGGGTTACGTTTAGGGCTAGGTTTAGAGAGATGGTTCGGTTACGATTGGACCTAGGGTTAGGGTTATGTTGAAGGTTACGGTTAGAGATCCCGTTAGGGTTACGATTGGACCTAGGGTTAGGTTTATGTTGAGGGCTAGGGTTAGAGATCCGGTTAGGCTTACGATTGGACCTAGAATTAGGCTTATGTTGAGGGCTAGGGTTAGAGATCTGGTTAGGGTAACGAATGGACCTAGGGTTAGGGTTATGTTGAGGGCTAGGGTTAGAGATCCGGTTAGGGTTACGATTGGACCTAGGGTTAGGGTTATGTTGAGGGCTAAGGTTAGAGGTCCGGTTAGGGTTACGATTGGACCTAGGGTTAGGGTTATGTTGAGGGCTCGGGTTAGAGATCCAGTTAGGGTTACGATTGGACCTAGGGTTAGGTTTTTGTTGAGGGCTAGGGTTAGAGATCCGTTTAGGGTTACGATTGGACCTAGGGTTAGAGTTATGTTGAGGGCTAGGATTAGAGATCCGGTTAGGGTTACGATTGGACCTAGGGTTAGGGTTATGTTGAGGGCTAGGGTTAGAGATCCGGTTAGGGCTACGACTGGACCTAGGGTTAGGGTTATGTTGAGGGCTAGGGTTAGAGTTCCGATTAGGGTTACCATTGGACCTAGGGTTAGGGTTATGTTGAGGGCTATGGTTAGAGATCCGGTTAGGGTTACTATTGGACCTAGGGTTAGGGTTATGTTGAGGGCTATGGTTAGAGATCCGGTTAGGGTTACGATTGGACCTAGGGTTAGGTTTATGTTGAGGGCTAGGGTTAGAGATCGGGTTAGGGTTACGATTGGACCTAGGGTTAGGGTTATGTTGAGGGCTAGGGTTAGAGATCTGGTTAGGGTTACGATTCCACCTAGGGTTATTGTTATGTTGAGGGCTAGGTTTAGAGGTCCGGTTAGTGTTACGATTGGACCTAGGGTTAGGGATATGTTGAGGGCTAGGGTTAGAGATCCAGTTAGGGTTACTATTGGACCTAAGGTTAGGGTTAGGTTGAGGGCTAGGGTTAGAGGTCTGGGTAGGGTTACGATTGGACCTAGGGTTAGGGTTATGTTGAGGGCTAGGGTTAGAGATCCAGTTAGGTTTACGATTGGACCTTGGGTTAGGGTTATGTTGAGAGCTAGTGTTAGAGATCCGGTTAGGGTTACGATTGGACCTAGGGCTAAGGTTATGTTGAGGGCTAGGGTTAGAGATCTGGTTAGGGTTACTATTGGCCCTAGGGTTAGGGTTATGTTGAGGGCTATGTTTAGAGATCCGGTTAGGGTTACGATTGGACCTAGGGTTAGGGTTATGTTGAGGGCTAGGGTTAGAGATCCGGTTAGGGTTACGATTGGACCTAGGGTTGGGGTTATGTTGAGGGCGAGGGTTAGAGATCCAGTTAGGGTTACGATTCCCCCTATGGTTAGGGTTATGTTGAGGGCTAGGGTTAGAGATCCAATTAGGGTTACGATTGGTCCTAGGGTTAGGTTTATGTTGAGGGCTAGGGGTAGAGGTCCAGTTAGGGTTGCGATTGGACCTAGGGTTAGGGTTATGTTGAGGGCTAGCGTGAGGGATCCGGTTAGGATTACGATTCCACCTAGGGATAGGGTTATGTTGAGGGCTAGGTTTAGAGGTCCGGTTAGTGTTACGATTGGACCTAGGGTTAGGGATATGTTGAGGACTATGGTTAGAAATCCAGTTAGAATTACTATTGGACCTAAGGTTAGGGTTAGGTTGAGGGCTAGGGTTAGAGGTCTGGTTAGGGTTAAGAATGGACCTAGGGTTAGGGTTATGTTGAAGGCTACTGTTAGAAATCCGGTTAGGGTTATGATTGGACCTAGGGTTAGGGTTATGTTGAGGGCTAGGGTTAGAGATCCGGTTAGGGTTACGATTGGAGCTAGGGTTAGGGTTATGTTGAGGGCTACTGTTAGAAATCCGGTTAGGGTTACTATTGGACCTAGGGTTAGGGTTATGTTGAGGGCTCTGTTTAGAGATCCGGTTAGGGTTACGATTGGACCTAGGGTTAGGTTTATGTTGAGGGCTAGGGTTAGAGGTCCGGTTAGGGTTACGATTGGACCTAGGGTTAGGATTATGTTGAGGACTAGGGTTAGAGATCCGGTTAGGGTTACGATTGGACCTAGGGTTAGGGTTATGTTGAGGGATAGGTTAGAGACACGGTTAGGGTTACGATTGGACCTAGGGTTAGGGTTATGTTGAGGGCTAGGTTTAGAGATCCGGTTAGAGTTACGGTTGGACCTAGGGTTAGCGTCATGATGAGGGCTAGGTTTGGATAGACGGCTTGGGTTAAGATTGGACCTAGGATTAGAGTTATGTTGAGGTCTAGGGTTAGAGATCCAGTTATGGTTACTATTGGACCTAGGGTTAGGGTTACGTTTAGGGCTAGGTTTAGAGAGATGGTTCGGTTACGATTGGACCTAGGGTTAGGGTTATGTTGAAGGTTACGGTTAGAGATCCCGTTAGGGTTACGATTGGACCTAGGGTTAGGTTTATGTTGAGGGCTAGGGTTAGAGATCCGGTTAGGCTTACGATTGGACCTAGAATTAGGCTTATGTTGAGGGCTAGGGTTAGAGATCTGGTTAGGGTAACGAATGGACCTAGGGTTAGGGTTATGTTGAGGGCTAGGGTTAGAGATCCGGTTAGGGTTACGATTGGACCTAGGGTTAGGGTTATGTTGAGGGCTAAGGTTAGAGGTCCGGTTAGGGTTACGATTGGACCTAGGGTTAGGGTTATGTTGAGGGCTAGGGTTAGAGATCCAGTTAGGGTTACGATTGGACCTAGGGTTAGGTTTTTGTTGAGGGCTAGGGTTAGAGATCCGTTTAGGGTTACGATTGGACCTAGGGTTAGAGTTATGTTGAGGGCTAGGGTTAGAGATCCGGTTAGGGTTACGATTGGACCTAGGGTTAGGGTTATGTTGAGGGCTAGGGTTGGAGATCCGGTTAGGGCTACGATTGGACCTAGGGTTAGGGTTATGTTGAGGGCTAGGGTTAGAGTTCCGATTAGGGTTACCATGGGACCTAGGGTTAGGGTTATGTTGAGGGCTATGGTTAGAGATCCGGTTAGGGTTACTATTGGACCTAGGGTTAGGGTTATGTTGAGGGCTATGGTTAGAGATCCGGTTAGAGTTACGATTGGACCTAGGGTTAGGTTTATGTTGAGGGCTAGGGTTAGAGATCCGGTTAGGGTTACGATTGGACCTAGGGTTAGGGTTATGTTGAGGGCTAGGGTTAGAGATCTGGTTAGGGTTACGATTCCACCTAGGGTTATTGTTATGTTGAGGGCTAGGTTTAGAGGTCCGGTTAGTGTTACGATTGGACCTAGGTTTAGGGATATGTTGAGGGCTAGGGTTAGAGATCCAGTTAGGGTTACTATTGGACCTAAGGTTAGGGTTAGGTTGAGGGCTAGGGTTAGAGGTCTGGGTAGGGTTACGATTGGACCTAGGGTTAGGGTTATGTTGTGGGCTAGGTTAGAGATCCAGTTAGGTTTACGATTGGACCTTGGGTTAGGGTTATGTTGAGAGCTAGTGTTAGAGATCCGGTTAGGGTTACGATTGGACCTAGGGCTAAGGTTATGTTGAGGGCTAGGGTTAGAGATCTGGTTAGGGTTACTATTGGCCCTAGGGTTAGGGTTATGTTGAGGGCTATGTTTAGAGATCCGGTTAGGGTTACGATTGGACCTAGGGTTAGGTTTATGTTGAGGGCTAGGGTTAGAGATCCGGTTAGGGTTACGATTGGACCTAGGGTTGGGGTTATGTTGAGGGCGAGGGTTAGAGATCCAGTTAGGGTTACGATTCCCCCTATGGTTAGGGTTATGTTGAGGGCTAGGGTTAGAGATCCAATTAGGGTTACGATTGGTCCTAGGGTTAGGTTTATGTTGAGGGCTAGGGGTAGAGGTCCAGTTAGGGTGGCGATTGGACCTAGGGTTAGGGTTATGTTGAGGGCTAGCGTTAGAGATCCGGTTAGGATTACGATTCCACCTACGGATAGGGTTATGTTGAGGGCTAGGTTTAGAGGTCCGGTTAGTGTTACGATTGGACCTAGGGTTAGGGATATGTTGAGGACTATGGTTAGAAATCCAGTTAGAATTACTATTGGACCTAAGGTTAGGGTTAGGTTGAGGGCTAGGGTTAGATGTCTGGTTAGGGTTAAGAATGGACCTAGGGTTAGGGTTATGTTGAGGGCTAGGGTTAGAGATCCGGTTAGGGTTACGATTGGACCTAGGGTTAGGGTTATGTTGAGGGCTACTGTTAGAAATCCGGTTAGGGTTACTATTGGACCTAGGGTTAGGGTTATGTTGAGGGCTCTGTTTAGAGACCCGGTTAGGGTTACGATTGGACCTACGGTTAGGTTTATGTTGAGGGCTAGGGTTAGAGATTTGGTTAGGGTTACGATTGGACCTAGGGTTAGGTTTATGTTGAGGGCTAGGGTTAGAGATCCGGTTAGGGTTACGATTCCACCTAGGGTTAGGGTTATGTTGAGGGGTAGGTTTAGAGGTCCGGTTAGTGTTACGATTGGACCTAGGGTTAGGGATATGTTGAGGGCTAGGGTTAGAGATCCAGTTAGGGTTACTATTGGACCTAAGGTTAGGGTTAGGTTGAGGGTTAGGGTTAGAGGTCTGGTTAGGGTTACGATTGGACCTAGGGTTAGGGTTATGTTGAGGGCTAGGGTTAGAGATCCAGTTAGGTTTACGATTGGACCTAGGGTTAGGGTTATGTTTAGGGCTAGGTTTGGAGTTCCGGTTAGGGTTACGATTGGACCTAGGGTTAGGGTTATGTTGAGGCCTAGCGTTAGAGATCCGGTTAGGGTTACGATTGGACCTAGGGTTAGGGTTATGTTGAGGGCTAGGGTTAGAGATCCGGTTAGGGTTACGATTGGACCTAGGGTTAGGGTTATGTTGAGGCCTAGCGTTAGAGATCCGGTTAGGGTTACGATTGGACCTAGGGTTAGGGTTATGTTGAGGGCTTGGGTTAGATATCCGGTTAGGGTTACGATTGGACCTAGGATTAGGGTTATGTTGAGGGCTAGGGTTAGACATCCAGTTAGGGCCACGATTGGACCTAGGGTTAGGGTTATGTTGAGGGCTAGGTTTAGAGATCCGGTTAGGGTTACGATTGGACCTAGGGTTAGGGTTATTTTGAGGGCTAGATTTAGAGAGATGGTTAGGGTTACGATTAGACCCAGGGTTACGGTTATTTTGAGGGCTAGGTATAGAGAGATGGTTAGGGTTACGATTGGACATAGGGTTAGGGTTATGTTGAGGGCTAGGTTTAGAGAGACGGTTAGGGTACGATTGGACCTAGGGTTAGGGTTATGTTGATGGCTAGGTTTAGAGAGACGGTTAGGGTACAATTGGACCTAGGGTTAGGGTTATGTTGAGGGCTAGGTTTAGAGATCCGGTTAGGGTTACGATTGGACCTAGGGTTAGGATTATGTTGAGGACTATGGTTAGAGATCCGGTTAGGGTTACTATTGGACCTAGGGTTAGGGTTAGGTTGAGGGCTAGGGTTAGAGGTCCGGTTAGGGTTACGATTTTACCTAGGGTTAGGGTTATGTTGAGGGCTAGGGTTAGAGATCCGGTTAGGGTTACGATTGGACCTAGGGTTAGGGTTATGTTGAGGGCTAGGATTAGAGATCCAATTAGGGTTACGATTGTACCTAGGGTTAGGGTTATGTTGGGGGCTAGGGTTAGAGATCCGGTTAGGGTTACGATTGGACCTAGGGTTAGGGTGATGTTGAGGACTATGGTTAGAGATCTGGTTAGGGTTACGATTGGACCTAGGGTTAGGGTTATGTTGAGGGCTAGGGTTAGAGATCCAATTAGGGTTACGATTGTACCTAGGGTTAGGGTTATGTTGAGGGCTAGGGTTAGAGATCCAATTAGGGTTACGATTGTACCTAGGGTTAGGGTTATGTTGAGGGCTAGGGTTAGAGATCCAGTTAGGCTTACGATTGGACCTAGGGTTAGGGTTATGTTGAGAGCTAGGTTTAGAGAAACGGTTAGGGTACGATTGGACCTAGGGTTAGGGTTATGTTGAGGGCTAGGGTTAGAGATCCGGTTAAGATTACAATTGGACCTAGGGTTAGGGTTATGTTGAGGGCTAGGTTTAGAGATCCGGTTAGGGTTACGATTGGACCTATGGTTAGGGTTATGTTGAGGGCTAGGGTTAGAGATCCGGTTAGGGTTACGATTGGACCTAGGGTTAGGGTTATGTTGAGGGCTAGGGTTAGAGATCCAATTAGGGTTACGATTGTACCTAGGGTTAGGGTTATGTTGAGGGCTAGGGTTAGAGGTACGGTTAGGGTTACAATTGGACCTAGGGTTAGGGTTATGTTTAGGGCTAGGTTTAGAGAGACAGTTAGGTTTACGATTGGACCTAGGGTTAGGGTTATGTTTAGAGCTAGGTTTAGAGAGACGTTTAGGGTACGATTGGAGCTAGGGTTAATGTTATGTTGAGGGCTAGGGTTAGAGATCCGGTTAGGATTACAATTGGACCTAGGGTTAGGCTTATGTTGAGGGCTAGGTTTAGAGATCCGGTTAGGGTTACGATTGGACCTAGGGTTAGGGTTATGTTGAGGGCTAGGGTTAGAGATCCGGTTAGGGTTACGATTGGACCTAGGGTTAGGGTTATGTTGAGGGCTAGGGTTAGAGATCCGGTTAGGGTTACGATTGGACCTAGCGTTAGGGTTATGTTGAAAGCTAGGGTTAGAGATCTAATTAGGGTTACGATTGTACCTAGGGTTAGGGTTATGTTGAGGGCTATGGTTAGAGATCCGGTTAGGATTACGATTGGACCTAGGGTTAGGGTTATGTTGGGGGCTAGGGTTAGAGATCCAGTTAAGGTTAAGATTGGACCTATGGTTAAGGTTATGTTGAGGGCTAGGGTTAGAGATCCGGTTAGGATTACGATTGGACCTAGGGTTAGGGTTATGTTGAGGGCTAGGGTTAGAGGTCCGGTTAGGGTTACGATTGGACCTAGGGTTAGGGTTATGTTGAGGACTAGGGTTAGAGATCCGGTTAGGGTTACGATTGGACCTAGGGTTAGGGTTATGTTGAGGGCTAGGGTTAGAGATCCGGTTAGGGTTACGATTGGACCTAGGGTTAGGGTTATGTTGAGGGCTAGGGTTAGAGATCTGGTTAGGGTTACGATTGGACCTAGGGTTAGGGTTATTTTGAGGGCTAGGGTTAGAGATCCGGTTACGGTTACGATTGTACCTTGGGTTAGGGTTATGTTGCGGCCTAGCGTTAGAGATCCGGTTAGGGTTAAGATTGGACCTAGGGTTAGGGTTATGTTTAGGGCTAGGGTTAGAGGTCTGGTTGGGATTACGATTGCACCTAGTGTTAGGGTTATGTTGAGGGCTAGGGTTAGAGATCCGGTTAAGGTTACAATTGGACCTAGGTTTAGGGTTATGTTGAGGGCTAGTGTTAGAGATCCGGTTAGGGTTACGATTGGACCTAGGGCTAGGGTTATGTTGAGGGCTAGGTTTAGAGAGATGTTTAGGGTTACGATTGGACCTAGGGTTAGGATTATGTTGAGGGCTAGGTTTAGAGAGATGGTTATGGTTACGATTGGACCTAGGGTTAGGATTATGTTGAGGGCTAGGTTTAGAGAGACGGTTAGGGTACGATTCGACCTAGGGTTAGGGTTATGTTGAGGGCTAGGGTTAGAGATCCGGTTAGGGTTACGATTGGACCTAGGGTTAGGGTTATGTTGAGGGCTAGGTTTAGAGAAATGGTTAGGGTTACGATTGGACCTAGGGTTAGGATTATGTTGAGGGCTAGGTTTAGAGAGACGGTTAGGGTACGATTGGACCTATGGTTAGGGTTATGTTGAGGGCTAGGGTTAGAGATCCGCTTAGGGTTACGATTGGACCTAGGGTTAGGGTTATCTTGAGGGCTAGGGTTAGAGGTCCTGTTAGAGTTACGATAGGACCTAGGGTTAGGGTTATGTTGAGGGCTAGGGTTAGAGATCCGGTTAGGGTTACGATTGGACCTAGTTTTAGGGTTATTTTGAGGGATAGGTTAGAGACACGGTTAGGGTTATGATTGGGTCTAGGGTTAGGGTTATTTTGAAGGCTAGGTTTAGGGAGACAGTTAGGGTTACGATTGGACCTAAGGTAAGGGTTACGTTGAGGGCTAGTTTTAGGGAAACGGTTAGGGTTACGATAGGACCTAGGATTAGGGTTATGTTGAGAGCTAGGTTTAGAGAGACGGTTAGGGTACAATTGGACCTAGGGTTAGGGTTATGTTGAGGGCTGGAGTCAAAGATCCGGTTTGGGTTACGATTGGACCTACAGTTAGGGTTATGTTGAGGGCTAGGGTTAGAGATTCGGTTAGGGTTACGATTGGACCTAGGGTTAGGGTTATGTTGAGGGCTAAGGTTAGAGATCCTGTTAGGGTTACGATTGGACCTAGGGTTACGGTTATGTTGAGGGCTAGGGTTAGAGATCTGGTTAGGGTTACGATTTGACCTAGGGTTAGGGTTATTTTGAGGGCTTGGGTTAGATATCCGGTTAGGGTTACGATTGGACCTAGGATTAGGGTTATGTTGAGGGCTAGGGTTAGACATCCAGTTAGGGCCACGATTGGACCTAGGGTTAGGGTTATGTTGAGGGCTAGGTTTACAGATCCGGTTAGGGTTACGATTGGACCTAGGGTTAGGGTTATTTTGAGGGCTAGGTTTAGAGAGATGGTTAGGGTTACGATTAGACCCAGGGTTACGGTTATTTTGAGGGCTAGGTATAGAGAGATGGTTAGGGTTACGATTGGACATAGGGTTAGGGTTATGTTGAGGGCTAGGTTTAGAGAGACGGTTAGGGTACGATTGGACCTAGGGTTAGGGTTATGTTGATGGCTAGTTTTAGAGAGACGGTTAGGGTACGATTGGACCTAGGGTTAGGGTTATGTTGAGGGCTAGGGTTAGAGA